>NC_080406.1:1326875-1986562 GCF_030265065.1 Corythoichthys intestinalis
CCAAATCTGTGTACCAAAAGGAAATACAGTGATCCCTCGTTTTTCACGGTTAATGGGGACCAGAACCCGCCGCGATAACTAAAAAACCGCGAAGTAGCGCCCCCATTTTATTTTATTTTTGGGTGTGTGTTCAATGTATTTATTCAGATTTAGCATTGGAAAGAGATGCATATAAGACATGTTTTTTCCCCAAAGTATAATTAAAAAATATATTTGTGGGAAAACACTCAGGTGACGAAGTTCCGCTCTGAGACCCCCAATGGCGTACCGCACGCAGGCTATTTTTAGACCGTGACGTCGCATCGTAAAGCGGAAGTAAAGCCGAAGTGGGACATTATAGACCCGCCCTCGCATTGACCCAACGTAATTAGTGCTACTTTTCTCCGGTAATCTTTCAAAAACGAACATGCCGATCACGCATTGCTTTTTTGGAAGTTGTAGAAACGACTCTAGACATTACGACACATGAAGGATGTTGTCTTCATACATTTCCGGAAACCATAAACTCGGGAGGAAAAAATGTGAAGACCGAATCAACTTGTGCGGACTTTAACACCAGCTCGGCGAATCCGTTCACGTTTCATAAGCAGTAAACATTATGTTGGGTTGGCATGGTCTTTCAGAGGACAAAGAGGTAAGCCATTTTTATATTTTTAACTTATTTTTTAGCGTAACGTTGTGCCGTACTGCCTCTGTCTGACAATGAATGACCTGAAAAGAATTACAATGGTATCTGACTGCCACTGTTACCGTTTCTGTTTTTTATATATATATATATATATATATGTATATATATATATATATATATATATATATATATATATATATATATATATATATATATATATATATATATATATATATATATATATATATATATATATATATATATATATATATATGTATATTTATATATATTTATATAAAACAACTTTAGTAAGGATGAAGTGTAAATAAATTATAGGATTAAGATGTGTTATCAATGAAAAAATTAAAAGTGTTCGTTGGCTGTCACTGAGTAGCATTTGCTACACAAAGCTAACTAAATTACCCCCAAGAAAGATGTAGGACAACCAGAGGCTATATAAGAAAGACAGGGCTGATGGTAAAGGATAGCTTGTTGAAACAGGAGAATGTCATTGTCATTCGCATCGATAAAAAAGCTAAAGCTATGCTTAAGTCGGCTCGTTTTTTTTTCGTCTTTTTCAGCCTTCTACACTAAAGCCATCTCTTTAACTGAACATTTTTATGTTCTTCCACATCTTTGCCAGTCAATTTGGCACCAGGCACATCATTTTCGGAGAGAACTGGTAGGTTTAGCTCTGTAAACATCTCCTTCGTACACGATTTCCATTCATTTCCTACTAGGGACAAACGGTCGTATATCCCTACTTAGCAACACTAATGTCATGAATATTAATGAGCGGAAGTGATGTGTTGCTTGTGGTATGCCATTTGGCCAACTTTCAAAATTGCCCTATATGCATGTGCAGTGGCGGACTTGGCAATTTTGGGGCCTAAGGCGAACATATCCAGGGGCCCTCTTCATGGGTCAGGGGTTAAAAGGTGAGAAGGGTGTGGAGGAAATATGTTCTTGTACACTAGGGCTGTCCTAAACGACAAATTTTCTCCTGATTAGTCAGGCGACCAGTTTTACGATTAATCGACTAATCTAATAATTCTCTTTTTTTTTTTTTTTTTTACTAATTTAGCAATGAAATTTTTGTTGACGCTTATTAATTCACAAAACTATTTTGGAACACTTAGATTCTTTATTAAAGTACAAATAATCATGTAAATAACAAGAATTAATCACAAATAAACAATGAGGTTAAATGCTGATAGCATTTACTAGTGCAAAAGAATGGAAAGTAAACAGATTCAGAACACTGACTTTGCCTTTCCAACATTATTCAAAACAATTCTTTAAAAAAAATTCTATTATAGTATACTACTATATATAATAGTAGCATAATAATTCTTCATTGCCAATCATATTTGTCATGAAGAGTGTCATTTGAAAGCTATTCTTATTGTAGAATCTGTATTATGTTGTATTTATTCCACATATTATAATATTAATTCTGAAGTATATGGGATTAACTCCAGAAATCATTATTTATATGACGAACATGACATGCTTTTGCTGTTAACCAGTTGTTGCCTGTTATTGTATGACTCATTGGAACTGTACTACATTGTTTCGCCACAGGGTGTGCTGTCGTGTATTTTATGTTAGGTGTGAAGAAGAAGAAGAAGAAAGTTAAAAGAGGCATTAGCGGCCTGTCCTCAACTTCTCCCTCACTGCACTTTGGCTCTCATGGAGAGCACGTTCGCTCATGTGTTCGAAATAAACGATAGCCGACGTGCAAAGTAGCAAGTGAGCGGTAAAAATAGCGAGCTTAGTGGCGTGAAAACAGCAGGAGAGCTCAGTGAAGCTAACGAACAGCTAAGCGGCGCTAAATGAAGCTAAGCGAATGATACTCAGTCCGTCGTCGTGGAACAGTCCATTGTAGTGTGTGTGTGGGGGGGAGATGATATAAATGCAGAATTCAAATGGCTTTCTTTTTTGTTTTGTTTATTGTTTGTTTGGTATGCTGACATAATTATACATGACGAATAGTTGGGGGTGCTGCTAGCTCCGGTGGCCCAAGCCGTTGCTTGTTGGGGCAAGAGCAGCTGGTTGGGGGGCCCCTATTGGTTGGGGGCCTAAGGCGATTGTCTACTTCGCCTGAATAGTAGATCTGCCTACGTGCATGTGTGGTACATTGTTGGAAAGCTTAAAATCTCAATTTTCTGGGGGAAGAAAAACAGGAGGGCATTTTTTTTTAAACAGCAAAACCCTAACTGGAGGTGAGCGCACACGAGAGCATAATTAAAAACAGCATGATTTTAACGAGATATCACATACTTACTTCTTTTCTATCTAAAAACTCCATATAGAATGTATCACTGAGTGTCAAGACACAGCTGTGAATGGCCACAGATGGATTTTTTTGTGATTTTATGGGTGAAACATGGTAATATAACAAGGGTCGCAGAAATTGCAGACATCAAGGAGAGGTCGAGGTTTTCTTTTTCATATATTTACCCTTTTAAACTTTTTTTTTTTTTCAATTTTTCTTTGTTTGGATCCATTATTTAGCATCTAACATATCGGAGAAAATGCGACAGTAACAAAAATAAAATACAATTTAGCGATAGTTATATCCGTGACTTTTTACAGAGACCAATTTTTTCATTGTGACGTCATTTGTGAAAAAGTTTAAAATATGCAAGTGAATAATTCTTTAAAGTCGTTTTTTTTTTTTTTTTTTAAACGAAATATTAGACATCAATTAATGATTCTAAGCTAAAAATGACATTTTGAATCATAAATATAATTAATTACCTTCGTTTCATGGCTGGGTTGAAACAAAAGCTGTTGCGCAATATCTGTAAACGGGGGTTTTCCGGGTAAAACGGACAAATTAAAAATAGTTCGGGGGCTTAATGCGCGATTTATCTGCTATGGCAGCATATTGACATATTGTTCTATCAAACAAAGCAGTTCTTTCGGCTTAAAATACAGCAGGTTTTTTTTACAAATCCAAATTCATTGTTTTAGATAAGTTTATTTATGGGAAATAAAATCATGAAATACAACAGTTTTAGTCATTGTCATTTGTCAGTTTATTTGTCATCGTCAAGATATTTTAGTGACGCCGGTGGACAAAAGCAGTAGTGTTTTGCCTTAAGGTTCCCATGAGGATCAGCTCACACCTGCACAGTGTTGTAAAATCATCAATTTGTGGGGGTTGGTGGTGCGTCCCCTCTTCCCATCCCTCAAGGCTGGTTGATGGGGCACGGGTGGTCCGGGGGTCGACCCTGGATCCCTTGGGGGTGACGGTAGCCCCCTGACTGGGGTGCGGGAGGAGGGATGGGCTACACTAGCCTCCCCCCGGATTTGCTGGGGAAGGGCCACGGCCCTGGGGTGACACCCACTCGGCATCTCCACTCGTCTGCGGGACTATCACATGTTAGATGGGACTCACGCATGACTAGGTGAAATAAGACACACTCATGTAGAATACCTCAGGATTAGTGATGAGGCAGCATAGAATAGGATGCCAATATACTCACACTCGCAAGGGATTCACACAAATACTAGGTTCTAGACCACATGGCTTATTTAGGTACACTTCACCCCTTCCATTCACTTATCTCTCAGACCCCACCCCTTTCCTTGGTGTCAACCGGAAATACAACTAGCTAACGATAGCACCATCATATTCATAGTTAGAGTAGGCGTTTAATGTATTTCTTGTTATGCTTTTTCTGTCTCTCTCTCCCTCTTTTCTTTTGTTCCCACATAACCCTTTCCTGTTCGCTGCGTTCTCCTAATAAACGAGGTACGTTGAATGATCACAATGGATGTATGTCATGCTCCCATGCGATACACTGAAACTGTTCAGATCAATCGGAAACTGAGATCTCCATTCTCCGTGTTAAGCAGCTGAGCAGGACAAAAAAATAAATAAATTAAGAAAAATAAAAGTTTTTCACTAGTAGACATCCAGTTCAACTGATTTGGACATCTTGCGCAGTCAATGACAGTTGCAATGTTCAAAGCAGATGTAAAAAGCAGTGGTTTTATAGTCATTCAATTACGGTAATGAAGAAAGCTGTATGTAGTAGCTTCACATCCCACCCACCCACGTATGCCTCCAGACGAAAACAGCTGTCCATGCTTGTTGCTATGGAAACAGGCCAGGACAACATTTCTTCTCATTTTTGGTCTTTCAAGATGCATGATGTTTTCAACAGAAAATCATATGATGAGAAAGTCTTTTTTTTCCAAAAGTCAGTGGGTTTGAGCGTTTATTCCAAAGCGATTGTACGAAGGGCGCTCATACAGTATGTCAACTAGAACATTGGCGCGTACACCTCAGAGATCTGTGCTCATTTGGAGTCCTATATTCACTCGGAATGGGTCAATCACTCTTTTAACACTCGCGCATTCTTTTACAGCAGTGCTCCAGCTCGCAAGTGTGTAGTTGTATGAAGATGTTTATGCTTTTATTGTTGGGCATCCATCCTGCAGCCAATTGCACTAGTAAAGAGCTTCTCAAATTTCCACACCAGCTGCATTCTAAAGAATGGTGTCTTTAATTCAGTAGCTGTTGGATTGTTTATATAGATTTATTGGATGTGCTTGACTGTTGAAATGGCAACACACAACCTAAAAAAAAAAACCGTACGAGACATGTGTCGATTACCGGTTTCAAGGTATACCGAGGTATGAAACACCAAGGTTTCAATACCGTAAAATGTTTTCGTCATACCATCCCTAAGGTTTTTAGCTATTTTTTATGTACCAAAACCAAAACCACTCCATTGGCTCCCGGTCCACATCCGCATCCAGTTCAAAGTTCTCTTCCTCACATTCAAGGCCATCCACAACCTTGCCCCTGCCTACCTGTCCGACCTCCTCCATATTACAACTCCTCCCGTGCCCTTAGGTCCTCCACCTCCGTACACTTGTCTGTACCCCCCGCTCGCCTCGGCACCACAGGGAGCAGAGCATTCAGCCACTCTGCTCTGCTTTGGAATTCACTACCACCTGACCTCAGGAACACAGGCTCACGCCCTCTTTTTCAATCCAAATTCAAAACTCACCAGCATTCCGGCCCTGAATCTTATACTGGAACAGCATTCCGGCCCTGAATCTTATACCAGAACTGCGTTCTGGCCCTGAATCTTATAGCTGAACTGCGTTCCTGACCGTTCTGGCCCACTTTCACCCCTGCCTATAAATGCCCTAAAATGAACCACAAGTGACCTGTAAATGCCCTGAAAACCCCCAGTCTAAAAGGATTGGGCGTCGTGCACCGTCAATGCAGCCTTAGAGTTAACTGAGACACTATTATGGTGGAAGATTTTGGTAGCAACTTGTTGGTTCCTTTGTATTTATTTATTTTTCTTTGGGCATTGACACCTTTTTAGATATCTCGATTCTTGGCAGGAGCATATCGATAACCTTTTGGGATACAAAGTATCACGATATATCACCATTTCGATATTTTGTCACACCCCTACAAATTGTATTGTATTGTGAGGTATTCAGAGGTTCCCACCCTTGTACCGTAACATGTTTGGAACTTTTGTTCAAATTAGGGCTGTCAAAATGATCGCGTTAACGCGCGGTAATTAATTTTTTTAATTAATCACGTTAAAATATTTGACGCAATTAACGCACATGTCCCGCTCAGAAAGTATTCTGCATTTTGGTAAGTTTTACAGCAAGGCTTTTTGTGCTGTCCAACAGCGAACTCTTGTGGTCGCTTTGCGACATGGTTTATTGTTTTCTTGCCAGTTCATTATGGCTGCACGACGTCTCGGGCTGATAATGTTGTGCTTATATGATCCTTGGACAAGATTTGTCCGTGAGTATGGTTGTTGTAAAGAAAGTACATATTATGTTAGTAAGCGAAATGTCATATTTTTTGTATGAGACGCTTTTTGTTTATATTTAGTGAACCTGTATAGCGTGCTAAGCTAACGTTGTTGCTAATGCAATGCTTGTGTACTTTTTTTTTTGTAGTTTTACGACGGTCTAAAGAGGACAATGGTTTGAGGCCATTTTATTAATAAATCAGATGAAAAAGGAAGAAGTCTAATTATTAAGGCGTCGTTCACTAGCTGTCTAGCTTTGGAAAAGTAGACGCTTCGGAGTGAGGACAGCATGGCGTTAAATGACAGTAGAGTGAAATGCCCACTACAGTCCTTATGTACCGTATGTTGAATGTATATATATCCATCTTGTGTCTTATCTTTCCATTCCAACAATTTATTTTACAGAATATATATATATAATTTACAGAAAAATATGGCATATTTTATAGATGGTTTGAATTGCACTTAATTGCGATTAATTACGATTAATTAATTTTTAAGCTGTAATTAACTCGATTAAAAATTTTAATCGTTTGACAGCCCTAGTTCAAATAAAAACAAAACCCCTTTTTTTTTTCGGTATCGGATCGGGCTTTGGTAGCGGCAGATTCTCAAAATCGGGTGACACTCACTCGGATTACCGGTAGTCACATTTAAAAATGAATACATTTTAAATAACAATTTTAAACATTTGTTTTCTCCATTCCGATCCATCTAAAAATCACATGCCCGATTATCTATCACGAAATCGGATCTCTAGAAAAAAAAAAAAAAAAAAACCCACCAGCAATTCTAAGCTAGTTTGAAAGTTACTCTCGTGTCACTTGACATAACCAAATCATTATCACATTACTTTGACCAAAATAGATGTGGATTTAGATTTAGAACATCTGGGCCTCCCTATAGTCATTTTTATGGCTTTGCTTCCCACACAACACGCACACCTAATTACATGCTCGCTGGTTCTGCGGTGCTTTCAGACTGCTTCTGACGTCAAGAGGAGCTTTTTGGGGTTTCCTTTCTGATGAAAACTGCCTACATACACACACAGTTGCCCTGCATCCCATATTTGGTGGCAAAAAAATGCAGTCTAAAAATACATCTTGGTTTGGAAGCACAATAAAAAAGGATTCCTGTTGAATGTTAGAGAAGAGGATGACATCATCTTCATTCATTTCTGGCTCAGTGTGCCACTCAAGGCCAAGTTCTGCTCCTGGAAGGTCTAGATAAGGCGGAGAGGAACATTCTGCCTTTCCTCAACAACCTGCTGGAGAACAGAGATGCAACTGGAAGACGGACGCTTCCTCACGGCAGCCGAGCGCCACGACCATCTGCTGCAGGTACCGATGCAAAGTCTACTTTTAAAAAAAAAACCTTTTCATTTTTGTCTTACTCCTTTGGACGAAAATACTCTTTAGTCTTAGTCATATTTTAGTCATTTCAAAATGGGTTTGTCTTTGTCTAATTTTAGTCGATGATTATTAAAAATGTTTGCATCTGTAAAATTCAAAAGTTTAATATGAATAAAGTTTTCCAACAATATGGAATGAATATTGACAGTCAAGCAGATAATGTACTATCAACAATGCCAACAAAAGGAATCTGACCTTTTTTTAGACAGATTGCCGGAATCATGCCAGCCGAACCGCCGGACCCGCACCGTGAAATCCAACAACCTGGCCAAAAGGCCAAACTCCGCTTGTTCACCTTAGTCTTAACCCAGTACTTCTCAAATCGTGGGGCGGGCCCACCCAGGGGGGCGCAGAGCGAAGCTGGGGGTGGCGCGTATGACCTTGGGGAACATACTTTTTTGCCGTACTAGAATAAAGTGTAATTGAACATGCACTCAGTGGGTGGCAGTACCACTCTCATTTTCAGCGTGTGTGCAGTATTTTTGAGCCAAACAAGAGCACACAGCAAAGAGCACCGGAGATATGAGAAGCTAAGACAAGGAAATATGACAAACCGTATGCAGCATTTGGCTTTGACTTTTAGTACAGTTGGAGACAAGGAAAAACCAGTCTGTTTACTTTGTCTAAAAATGTTCGAAGCAGACATTTTTTTTTTTTTTTTTTTAAGCAAAAATGTGCCAAATATTGCCAACAATCCTTCCGCTTAGTCAGTGTTACCTAAGTAAACCAGCAAGCACTGCCAGCATCATATAAGGTGGCATACCAAGTTGCTCAGTGCAAAATAACCCCACACCATAGCAAAGGAGCTGATACTGCCTGCAGCAAAAATAAAAACTACCCCTCCGTCCAATGACACAATGACAATTTTTGTTCGATTAATTTTTGTTTTTTCGGTCTAATTGTTTGGCATATTATCATGATGAGTTAATGTCGCTAATCAATTTGAATTTATTATTATTTATGGATTTTTAATCAATTTTAATTTTCAGTATTAAACGGTCAAACTATGTAACTTGACTATTTTACAGTATGGATGTGTTTTTTTGTTTTTTTACAATTTATTGAAAGTTGATCTATATTACTTTTTTCTTTTAATATTAAAAAGAACACAATGTTATGCAGAGGTCTACTCATAAACATTTTATATACAAATGATACTACAGTATATTTATAGTGGCGGCAGAGAGTTGGGGAGGGGGCGCGGAACGTCTTCCCGTTGGGGGCATAACAGAAAATAAATGAGAAGCACTGGTCTTAACCCCTTGTACTGACTCCATTTTGAAAGCTGGAAAAAGGCTTCAAAACGCAAGTTGACAATTTATTCTGAGTCGACAGCAATCATACAGCACAGACCAAGGCAAGGATTCAGGGTCACCATATCACAAGTCAACAAAAGGTTCAAGAGAATAATGACAACAACTAGTTAAACATTCAGTCAGGCTCTTGCGGGGCGGGCTGTGGGCAGAAGAAGGGTGTGTTTGGGCGCTGTTTAGGATTATTGTCTGTTTGTGGATTGGACAGGAGGATTCGGGAGTTTACTGTTGTCAGTGCAACAAAGGTTGTGGATTTTACCACCTCAGCGCCACGTGAGTGCTGAGAGTTCACTTATCAGTCACGGGTTCCTCCTTATCAGATGTTCCTTCCCTTCCCGCCATTTGTTCTGGACTGTCCAGAAGAACTGATTGCGGGAGTTGGTGGAGCAGACGTGGGCTTGTAGATGTTTTGCCTCGTCAGCGTCAGTCTTGCTCAGTCAGTTGCATCACGCATGCGCTATTTATTTTATATTGGGTGTGTTAGAGTAATACAAAAGGTCATACAGTTAATACGAGAAAAGATACTATTCCCCGATTAATTATAAAAAGTGTGTGAGAGTAATACAAACAGTCGATCGGTAAATACGAGAAAAGATACTATTCTGATCACAACTTAGTGATGATAATACACACCCAGCAGGAAAAGAGGACGCTCGCCACGCAGTTTATGCTAACGCTACAAGTTACATTTAGTGTGTGATGATCACTCAGCACAGACCTACATCGGCAAAAGCAGCATTTTATATCGATATGCAGGCTAACTACACATGAAATAAGAAAATGTCACACATTGTGAACAAATGACAGAAACTACATTTTTGTCTCGTCAGACGAAAACTGGTATTTGCCTCGTTATGTTTTAAGTCTCCCAAGACACGTTTTTAACTAATCATCATCATCACGAAATATTTTCATCATCGTTGACGAAAACAACAATGCTTCCTACCATCCTCATCTTTTGAGTAAAGATTTGGACGAACACCATGTCTGATCGATGAGTGCGCTTTTTGTCCGCGTGATGCTTATCGGAAAGTTCGGTTGGCGCAGTGTGAATACCGAATCTTTTCAACAAGTCATTTGCAAGTATTGTTTCGGGGTAGCTCTCCAACTGGAACCTGGTCCTTTTGGTCTAATGTGAAAGTGCACTGAAAGAGAGGTATACACGTCCACAAAGGTGTCTGTGTCGTCCGGGAGCGTGCCCAATCTGGCATCATTGGTCATGGTCCTTTCTGTCCTCTCGAATCAGAAGCTCACACAGCTAACTGTCAAAAGCCATGTTCTTCTACATGACATTAACTAGCTGTGACACTTATGCACACGCACTCTACCTCGACAAAGACAGCTAGCGTGTCATCGGTTTCTGTCTTTCCAGGTCAATCTTCGCTATTACCCGTCGTTCCGAGTGCTTGCGCTGGCTGAGGCGCCACTAGTAGGCGCTAGTGCGAGTATTGGCAGCAGAAAAGGTCAGCAGTGGCTGAATCCGCAATTGCTCACTATGTTCCTTTACCGCACCGCTGGCCTGAGCCGTGAAAGTCGACCTTGACTGGCGAGATATGCACAGTAACAGAGTACCTGTCTTATGGCAATTCAGGACTTTTTAAAGATTTCTTTCTGGGAAACACGTTCCTATCTGCAGTTATTACCAGTGTTGTTAATCTTACTTTAAAAAAGTAATTAATTACAGTTACAAATTACTTCTCCCAAAAAGTACTTGCGTTAGTAACTCAGTTACCAGAATGTAAGAGTAATTAGTTACTTGGTGAAGTAACTGGTGATAATTTCATGTTTTTTTTTTCCTAAAAAAAAAAAAAAAAAATACAAAATATATAGGTCAGACAATGTGAAGTTTAAAGTGTTTTTTGGGACAAATGGCCCTAGCCCAATTCTTTACCCTAAATTTAACTAGACACAGGGGTATTGCGGATATTACGATACCTATATAGTAACCTTTGCTATGTGTAGAAGTCATTTAATGTTGTAAATCAACCAGTAAAGTTGTTAAAATTGCTCCCGTTATTGCATTAGTTCTCTTCTGTCTACTTTTGACATGTGTAAGTTTTAAATCTATTTCATCACCTAAAGATAGATTTAAGTCAAGATTTTGCCGATTTAGGAGCATTTTAGATAAAAAGTTACTTAGGTTCGCTAGGAAGGTTCTCTACAACAGAGCCTTCCTGAGAAATCTACTGCTTTAAAATAGCGGCTGTTTGCTAACGCATCTAGTTCTTTATTATACATGTTGCTAATGCAGCCGTGTCTGTCATTTGCATCTAGTTCTGTATATATGTGATATCTACCGAAGCGTCATATGGGCGTAACTGGAGAAAATTCTGGCACACCCATTCATTGATTTGATGAATGCATTTACTCAGGGAGACTAAGGGACTATAATCATGTAGGGACACGGAAATGTAGAGTTGTGTGTCATCTGCATTGGTGTGATAGATGTCACACTGTTCCATAATCTGAGCTAGGGCAAGCATATAGATGTTAAATAAGAGTGGTCCAAGAATGGACCCTTGAGGGACTCCACACGTGAATTTGGTTCATTCTGACTGATGGTTTCCGACTGACACAAAGAAATCCCTATCATGTAAATAAGTTGTGAACCACTGAAGAGTGTCAGTAAGCCCTACCCACTGTTCCAATCTGCAAAATCAGGAAAGTGTCCTTTCTATTTTATCCAAACGTGACGACCATCCATCCTCTCCCCTGTGTTTTGTTCCAACACATTGTTGAGGACAGCAAGATGGCCGATGGCTAGAAATCCGAGCAGTTCTTGAATGTGACAATATCAGCTCTCCAACAGCGCCATGGTGCCAAGCCAGCTTAAACGTCATCTCCAAACGAAACACCCGTCGCTTCAAAACAAGTCGATGGACCATATTGTTTGCCTTCGTGAAAACACAGAGAAATACTGAGAAAAACTACAAAGGTAAATGCAGGGCCGGCCCAGGCCATTTGGGGGCCCTAAGCAAAATAATGCCAAGGGGCCCATATTTTTGGCCAACCATTTCATCACAGTGTACTGTGAAACCCATACATGCAATCCAACACATACGTCCATATTTTGTGTATTAATCATATTTTGTTGCACTGCATACTTCAAACTTCTCAACCCAAATGACATTTAATGACAAGAAAATTCATATTTGCATGGATAAACGGCAATGCGCGCCACATTATTCACAATGCCCTATTAACGATGTATATAAAATGAGGTTGCCAGATTCGGGGTGTTGAAATTCGCCTCCCCAGTCAAGCCGCACGGAAACAGCAACAGCCAAAACAAGTGCCGCTCAGCCGATGCTGCCTCGCGTGCGCCAACCGGGAAGGCGGAACTTCGCGCGTTCTCTTCTTATTTTAACCCTTTGTATTGACTCCATGTTTCAAAAGTTTGAAGATGACTCACCGAAAACAGGTTGACAATTTATTTGTCGACAATGGTCAAAAACAAGGCAAAAACAGACGACGGAGGGAACAATGCTGAATCCAAAGCAAGGCTACATAGCAAATGTTTCCAAGCAGCAAATCTGTCTTATTTCAGTGTTCAGTGTTTTTTTAAGTCCGTGGGCCGGCCGAAGGTGTGTCCGTGTGTTGCTTTGGGATCATCCCTCTCTGGCCGGTATCGGGCTGTTTAGGTTCGTGCGTGGATGGGATGTGGTTCCCACGGCGACCGACGCTGGTCTTGACGTCACAAGCGCCCGCTATCAACTTTGTTATCCGGGCTGGCTCTACTTGTTTTAGGACAAAGAGCGCTTTGTCCTTGCAGAACTGATTAGCAAGTTTTGGTGCGTCAATCTTGCTCATGACGCATATGTTAGTCTTCTATTATAAGATGTCGTTGTGTATCTATGCTGCTTTTCATTAAACTATGGTGTGCTATTTATTTCATATTAGGTGCAGTCCTACAGTAAATATGAGAAATGATACTATTCCCTGGTTAATGATATTACGTGTATTCGAGTAAGGCAAACAGTTAGACGGTGCCTACGAGAAATGGTACCATTTTTCCTTTTCCCCCTCAGGAACCCCGGTAAGGTGATTAACTTTACTGTGTCAAGGGCACGGAGTGAAGTCTGCCTAAACTATATTTAGATGAATGTTTTAGACTAATGCAAACAATAATATGGTGTGTGCGAGAACGGTACCTTTTCCCTTTAGGGGCCACCTAGTGTTCAGGGGCCTTGAGCAGCTGCATAGTCTGTGTATAGACCCTACCCACCGACGTCACAAAATCACGTGCTCGCTGTTTGGTTCCGCCCCCTTGTCCGTCATTTTGTGTCTGTATTATCAATGGTCTCAATTGATCGAGCAATTTATAATGCATTTCATGGAAGACCCGGTGCTTTCGGATGCCGTAAACTCACTTGATGCGTTGCATAAAAGGCGTTATGTGGAAAAGCTTCAGTTTATCCATTCGCCAGATCCATATTTGATGCCTAAATCGATGTTTTTCGTCCCGCTGTCTCCGCCGTATTTGCTTGACATCTGCTAGCTAGCCTGATATGTACAACTATCTTGTCCACACAAAATCAGCCTATTCTCACGAAAGTTTGAAAAACTTTAAGAGCTTGGAGGCTTATAAATACTTCGTCGCTGGTTGGGTGAAACAGGTCCTCGTCCACGAAAATTCCGCAGGAATCTGTTGTGCTTGGAAAGGTGAGTTACGAAATTTTCAATTCAAAATCTTTTGTTATTGCTAACATCCACTGTCAAGTCTAATGTATTTCATGTCGTTTGTCAATGGAGTTAGGGCTTTTAATGTTTATATGGTTTAGCGATAGCACTCTCACTACATACATACGTGTATGTTGTCGGCGATTAGCCTAGCAATGATCTTAATTGTGGTTATTTGTCAGCCCAAAACCCTCTAAGTATATCTTAAATGCATCTTACCGGATATAAAATGACTACTACATAGTCTGTGGTGATTTTTTGGTGCCCAGTTTTCACGTCGAATTGCAGCCGTCCATTTCGCTCTCCTCTTTGGATCCCTCGGAATACGGTAAAACTTCAAGTCTCTCCTTCCATCTTCTCTGTTAGTGCAACCAACCGCCACACACGCCTTCACCATTTTGATTATTAATGTTAAGGAGCAGAAAAACACGCCGTAAATAGGAGGAATGTATGCAGCCGTAACAGGTTAACACTATGTTTTGACGGACAAGTGGGCGGCACCAGTCAGGAGGAAGGAGTTGTGACGTCACGTGGGTAGGGTCTATAGGCTGGGCCGGCCTTAGGTAAATGAGAAAGCCCTCAAGGTCAGTTACCTTGCTGCTGAACTTGTTAAATCCAAAAAGTCCCATACTGTGGTAGATATTAATCTTACCTGCCTGCAAAGCCATTGCCAGCGAGATGTTCGGCCCTGATGCGGTTAAAGACATTGGTAAAGTTCCCCTGTCTGATAATTCTGAGCTTTTCAAGCCTAACTGCTAGAAAAAAAAATAAAAACAGAGAGAGACTGAGAGCTGTTGAAGAAGATTCCTGCCAGGATATGGGCTTTGTGTTCATCTAAACAGGCTCAAGTTTGACACTGAGTAAGTATAAATACAGAGAAATTATTTTATCATTAAATATAACATACAGAATATAATTTTGGAACATTTTCTGTTTGAACAAAATCTCGCGGCACACCACAATGTATAAACGTGCCGTGACTCAGAAAAAATTGAAAAACACTGTCTTAATCAACAGTTATGTCAAGAAAAGTCATTGATTGATTGATTGCGCTGGTGTTCCTTAAGATATGGAGTACTAACTATCGGCAAAGTTTCTGCTCCTGTCTGGGAGCCCAATGAGAAAATGAAGGTGCTAGAGCCGTACTCTTCTACGATGATCTCCAGGTAATTCCTCAGTCAAAACTGAAGGTGATTGATTGCATTTATTGCGTCCCAGATTCCGCTCTTAGAAAGGCTTTTCTCTCTCTCGCTGCCCTGAAACCGTATTATTTTTGGTCATGTCGCGAATGGAATTGAAAGTGGATGTTGTTGATGTGTGAGGATGTCCTACTTTTTTTCCAATGACCTGTTTTCTTCAGGACCGAAACACAAAGAGATCAACAACACCATATTCATTTGGTTTTGTTAGGAATTATTGTTAGGACTCCCATTTTTTTTAATTGTGGCTGAACTCTGTCTATGCAGCGCATGATGGTGATGGAGGATATGTTCAAAGATTTTCTATTGGGAGAGCCCCTCCTTTTGGCAGGCAATGAGGTTAGCATGATGGTAACCTGTCAGATTTTCCCCATTGGGAATGAATGAGGCCATTGGAAGTAAATGGGGATGTTTTTGTCATATTTTGGCGGTTTTTGGAAAAAACTATACAGCTTTTGTGCGTCTTAATTTTCGGATGTGTTATTGATGTGAATTGGATGAAAAAAAATGTTGAATGAGCAGTGTTGTTTAAGTTACTTTTGAAAAGTAGAGATATGGTTCATCCATCCATCCTTCATCTTCTGCTTGCTCCAGGATTGGGTCGCGGGGGCTGCAGCTTTAACAGGGAAGGCCAGACTTCCCTCTCCCCACCCACTTCAACCAGCTCCTCCGGCGGGATCCCAAGGCGTTCCCAGGCCAGCCGAGAGACATGGTCTCTCCCACGTGTCCTGGGTCGTCCCCGGGGCCACCTGCTAACGAGATATGCCCAGAACACCTCTCCAGGGAGGCGTCCGGGAGGCATCTGAACCAGATGCCCGAGCCACTTCAGCTGGCTCCTCTCAACGTGGCGGAATAGCGGCTCGATGCCGAGTCCCTCCCGGATGACCGAGCTTCTCACCCTATCTCTAGGGCAGAACCCGGACACCCTGCAGAGGAAACTCATTTCGGCCACTTGTATCCGGGATCTTGTCCTTTCGGTCACGACCCACAGCTCGTGACTATAGGTGAGGGCAGGAACGTAGATCGACTGGTAAATCGAGAGATTCGCCTTTTGGTTCATCTCATTCACCGCTACGGACCGGTACAGAGTCCGCATTACTGCAGACGCTGCACCGATCCGCCTGTCGATCACCCGCTCCCTCCTACCCTCACTTGGGGCAGGATCTCATCTCTGACCCAGAGAGGGCACTCCACCCTTTTCCGACTGAGGACCATGTCTCGGATTTGGAGGTGCTGATCTTTATCCCGACAGCTTCACACTCGACTGCGAACCGCTCCAGTGGAAGTTGGAGGTCACGGCTTGATGAAACCAACAGCACCACATCATCTGCAAAAAGCAGAGATGCAATGCTTAAGTCACCAAACCGGATCCCCTACAAATTCTGCCCATAAAAATTATGAACAGAATCGGTGACAAAGGGCAGCCTTGGCGGAGTCTGACCCTCACTGGAAACGAATTCAACTTACTGCCGGCAATGCAGACCAAACTCTGACACCGGTCGTACAGGGACCGAACAGCCCTTACCAAGGGGCTCGGTACCCCGTACTCCCTGAGCACCCTCCACAGGACTCTTTGAGGCACACGGTCGAACGCCTTCTCCAGATCAACAAAACACATGTGAACTGGTTGGGTGAACTCCCATACACCCTCGAGGACCCCGCCGAGGGTGTAGAGCTGGTCCACTGTTCCACGGCCGAGACGAAAATCACCCTGCTCCTCCTGAATCTGAGATTCGACTTCCTGATGGACCTTCCACTCCAACACCTCAGAATAGCCTTTACTGGGGAGGCTGAGGAGTGTTATCTATCTGTAATTGGAACACACCCTCTGGTCCCCCTACCACCATACCGGTCTGCCAATCCAGAGGCACTGTCCCCGATGTCCACTCGGTTCCTGCGTCACCTTCTGAACCAACCCAGGGAGTACCTACAGCTGAAAAGGTAAGTACAATTTGTTTTTGCTCTCGCTAACGTTTCTTTAAAATGACACTTTTCCCACTTCAAGTTTGCGTTGAATCAAGCGTGGTGTTCGAAAAATGTGTATCATACAATAAAAGGCCTGTTGTAAATGATGCTACTAATATGAAGTTACCAATGATAATTAAACAGGCATCTCAAGAAGATGGACACGATGACCCGGTTAGCCAGACTTATTGTAGCAGCTAATATTAGATCAAAGTGTCATGGGAGGACGCAAGAGTACATGCGCATGTGTGTGCTTTTCAAACACTGAAACTCTTGAGGGATGTGGCTCCGAAAAACCAAAACCATTCAGGGAGGAAAGTAGGACGGCGTCCGGGTCACTGAGAAGAGCACTTCATCAGGGAAGGTGTGTGTGTGTGTGTGTGGGGGGGGGGGTGTTACTGTAGAGATATATTTCCATTTATTCACACAGATGACACAAAAACACATTTAACACAACTAGTCCACCACCTAGCATTGTGAGGAATGTTCACGATCTACTGTATGTGCAGCCTTTATTTCGCTTTACAAGGCATACTCATACCCATTAGATAGAGAGCTAGCATTTGAAATAAACGGAATAAAGTCAGTAAATTGAGGGCAAACCAGTCCAAAACCTGGTCTAAAACACCACTTTGCCAAGATTCAGTCAGCGTCCAAAATAGGGCTCTGTGTTTCTTAACCTTCACCAAACCCCTTGGGTTCGATCAAACCACAATTAAGAACCACTGATTATATTATACCATTAGGTTGTTGTTGAAAACCTACCTTTTTTTTTCCTTAAAAAAAAAAAAAAAAAAAAAAAAAAGATTCATTGTACATTAGGATTCAAATTCAACCGTAAAACAGCGACACTGTGAACTGATCCAATCCCTGCTCTTACCTCCTCCTTACAGTGATGCGTGCAGACAGTCACTGCGCTCGGCAGGGGGCATCATTGCAACGCTAGTGTGATGTTGCGGACTCAGTGCCCCAATCCACTATCAAACCAAGGGCGTAGGTTTGCATAGGGACGGTCAGGACAAAACACTAGCAACTTTACAGAATGCTCAAATTGTCCCCACCAACTTTTAAGCAACCTTATTTGCATGATATAATTTGTTCAGTTATATTGGTCATTTATATTGTCTTCCCATATCTTGTAACCAATTGACCCTACCATTATCAAATGAATTATTTTCATTATGTTCAGACTTATATTTACCTCTTTTTCACTTGCTGAATGTGCCAGACCGTCCCCCCCTCAAACGCACGTTCGATTGGCTGATGACTTGACCCACCCCCGACACACACATACGCTTACACTCACACAGCCCCGACAGAAATACATGTCGACAACATGCTGCCTTCTTTGAAGAGGAGGGCTATTAGAAGTTTTTTTTCGACCAGCAGCAGCCACTGTAAGTAATTTAAATTTAATGCCAATGTTGTGTTGGTGGGAAACACACCACTAATTTTTCTACTGAAAGTCCGACCTGCATTAGAGTTAGCATAACGTTAAACTGTGTGAACTTGCTAAACTGCAAAACTTGGGTAGGAAGCCGCTATTTTTTCCTCAAAGTCACGTTTGATTGGCTGATGACTTGGCCACCATTTTTGTCTTGATTTAGGTGAAAAATGACCGACTTTTAGATGTATGGGCCTAATAAGAACAAATGGTAATATATACTAAAAGTAAGTGGAAGTATCGGATGCATTTATCTGTTAACTAGCGTTTAACACTCAAAACAAAATGAAAAAAAAATTCGATTAGATTTAAGAAAAATGATCAGATTAAGACATTATACAGTAAAATTTGCAGTTTGAAAGTCAATACAGATTTATTTTGCATTAATCATTTAGCCTATCAATTAATTAGGTTCTTATTGGGGAGAAATGTAGCCCTGACCGCCGTTCACCCAATCTGTTTGGTCTTAGCAAAAAGTGTACATGAAGCTTATGCTGTTGTATTGTCCCTACCATTATTGAGACCAAACCTACGCCCTTGTATCAAACCTAACACAGTGCAGGTTGCGGAGGGCATTGTGCTTCCACGCGACATTACTCTCATGATTTTCTTTTATAAAGTTGACAGAATCCACATACGTTGTCTGTCTCTGTCCAGTAAAACCTAGAAGGGAAACTGAAAAGAAAGTGCGGTTTAGAAAACGCGGGTCACTTCACCGCAGTTGCCAACCGTACGCCATTTCTCCTGCTGTGTACCGCACAAATAGAAAGAAATGCTATTTTTCGCCCTCTTAACCCGGAAGTGAGTCAATGTAGACACGCCCTCAAATACAATTAATGTTATTACTGCTTTTTTTCTGCCAGTAATCTTTCAAAAATGAACATGCCGACTAAACACTGCTGCTATGGAACTTATAGAAACGACTCTAGACATTACGACTTATGAAGGATGTTTTCTTCATACGTTTCCCAAAGCAAAAAACTCGAAAGAAAAATGTGAAGAATGGATGAACTTGTGCGGATGTCAAAAAACCAGTTGAACGCCAGCAAGGTGAAGCCATTCACATTTCATATGCAGTAAACATTTTGTTGGGGGCCATGGTCCTACAGAGGATGAAGAGGTAAGCCATTTTGATATTTTGACTT
The DNA here is from genome assembly GCF_030265065.1 of Corythoichthys intestinalis. Taxonomy (NCBI): domain Eukaryota; kingdom Metazoa; phylum Chordata; class Actinopteri; order Syngnathiformes; family Syngnathidae; genus Corythoichthys; species Corythoichthys intestinalis. The sequence continues at coordinate 1,346,469 of NC_080406.1, forward strand.
ATTTTTTAGCGTGGCGTTTTCCTGTGTTGCTTCTGTCTGACATTGAACGACCTGAAAAAATTTAAATGGTATCTGACTGCCACTGTTTTTACCTTTTCTGTTGTAAAAAAACAACTCTAATAAGGAGGAAGTGTAAACAAATTAGAGAATTAAGGTTTGTTGTTAATGAAAAAATTAAGTGTTTGTTAGCTGTCACTGAGTAGCATTTACGACCGTGACACAAAAATAGCAAAGAACGGTCAGAGACGTAAGACAACCAAAGGATACAATTAGGGCTGTCAAAATGATCGTGTTAACGGGCGGTAATTTTTATTTTTATTTTTTTAATTAATTACGTAAAAATATTTGACGCAATTAACGCACATGCCCCGCTCAAACAGATTAAAATGACAGTACAGTGTAATGCCCGCTTGTTACTTGTTTTTTGGTGTTTGGCGCCCTCTGCTGGCGCTTGGGTCCAACTGATTTTATGGGTTAGTACCATGAGTGAGCATGGTGTAATTATTGACATCAACAATGGCGAGCTACTTGTTTATTTTTTGATCGAAAATTTTACAAATTTTAATAAAACGAAAACATTAAGTGGGGTTTTAATATAAAATTTCTATAACTTGTACTAACATTTATCTTTTAAGAACTACAATTCTTTCTATCCATGGATCACTTTAAGAGAATGTTAATAATGTTAATGCCCTCTTGTTGATTTATTATTATAATAAACAAATACAGTACCTATGTACAGTTGTTGAAGCAGGAGAATGTCATCGTCGGTGGCGTAAGGCAATGCACACAAGAAAAAGTTGTCGATAAAAAAGCTCTGGATCAGGTTGGCTTGTCTTTTTCAGCCCTCTACACTCAAGCCATCTCTGTAACTGAACATTTGTATATTCTTCCACATCTTTACCAGTGAATTTGGCACCAGGGACATAATTTTCGGACAGAATTGGTAGGTTTAGCTCAGTAAACATCTCGTTCGTACACTATTTCCATGCATTTACTATTGGGGACAAACGCGAGTTTGACCCCCCTAGCAACAGTTGCTAACGTCATGAATAATAATGAGCAAAAGTGACGTGTTGCTTGCGGTCTGCCCATTGAAGGCGCACAGCAGTGATGTTACAATAAAGCCCAGCCTGTGTGATTGGCTGATTAAGAGGGAGACATCTGATTGGCTGTAGTTGGGCTCTGTTTAGAAAAGTTGCAAATTTGTTTCTCGGCTGCGCTTAATGGGTCTCAAAAAGATCAACACACTCGTGAGTGGGAAGTTCAAATTAAAAGCACGTTACAAATGCGCGTAAGACAATTTACACTCACATTTGATGAATGTGTGTGTGATTCGTGTTAGATGTGTGTGTGCATCGAATGTGTGTGTTCATTATGAGCATGATCAACCCCTTAGCTTATAGATAGCATGCTAGCAGACTGCAAAAATTTGCAGTCCAACCAGTCTGGTTGGGACATCAACTTGTGTTTGGAGATTTTTTAGTGGGCAGGGCCAAGAAAAGAAGACTAATGTGGGGTCGTCATTACGGTAAATAACACTTGTCGAGCGCAAAATTACATGTGAACGCCCCCTCAGGTAGTTTTTGTCTACTGGATAACTGGGGTTTTAATATTATACCTGAGTTTCAGAGATGGGTGGAGCTTTTACTTTTCATAATGGCGGAGCGCGAACAAGAAGTTGTGATTGGTAAGACGTTTTTTAAGAAGCTTTATCGTCAATTTGCACTTTTTTGGGACGCCTGCACAATAACTTTGTGTACACATTTACAAAACTTTATTTTTTTTAACAAGTGTTTGCTAAAATGTTCAGTTACAAACAAAAAATTACCATTTGCATTTCAATGTATTCTCTTGTTGTTGTAGTTAGGGCCGGCCCAGGCCATTTGGGGGCCCTAAGCAAAATAATGCTAAGGGGCCCATATTTTTGGCCCACGATTTCGTCACAGTGTACTGTGAAACCCATACATGCAATCCAACCCGTACGTCCATATTTTGTATATTAACCAGATCTTGTTGCACTGCATACTGCAAACTTATCACCCCGAATGATTGTCAGTACTTACAGTAGATGGCGCCAAACCTTTTTCTAAAAGAGGAAAAGAAAGAAGTTATGGAAGATTTTTTTTATTTTTTAAGCTTGTAGTCAAGTATCAAAACTCACAAATTCAATGATAAATTCTCTTTGACATATTCGTGCATCTATTTTCCAAGCAAGTTTGAGCACCAATCATCGCAAAGCAGGTTCAACGTCACTCCCCAGGTTGCTAGATTGTAATGACAAGAAAATGGATGTTGGCATAGATAAACGGCAATGCGCGCCACATTATTCACGAAGCTCTATTAACAGCGTATAAAATGAGGTTGCCAGATTGGGGGCCCCCTAGTGGTCAGGGGCCCTAGGCAGCTGCATAGTCTGCGTATAGGCTGGGCCGGCCTTGGTTTTAGTAGATGTATCAAAGTTTTGCCCATGCAACAAACCAAAATGAAGTCCGTGTCCGCCAAGCTTTTTTTTTTGCTAGATAACAAAAGCACATGAACAGGATGTACCAGTAATGATGAATTAGCAAGTGGTAAGGCTCATCGCTATCAGAGTCCCAGTGCATGTGAAGGCAGCATAATCGGGATTTACTTTCACAGAATTGTGTCAAAAATATGGTCTGCTCTTGTTTTAAAGTCAGGTGCTATAGTATTTCAGAGCCAGTTTTCTCTTGAGAGTCTTTCCAGGGTCCTGGAGTCAGAGTGAAAACCAACCACCCGATCTTTTTAGCTGCACTCCACGCAGTTGCAGGCCAGGATGTACCGGTAGGTGGCCGTGATCCGTGTGCCGCCAGCGCAGCGCAGGCGCACAGCCTTGAGTTTGGAAGTGTGCGGGCGGCAGCAGGAGCACGTACTCTTGAAGGGTTGCTTAAGCACCGAGCTGAAGGAGATCAACGGGTCGGAGCGCGTGGTCTGGCCGCAGTGGCCTTCGCAACGTGCCAGCAACACCATCTGGAAGCAGAACAGGGAACACCAATAAGCCTTTAAGGCTAGGTTTATACCACAGGTCTTAATGCAGATTTCTGATTTTTTTGGTCATATCTGTTTGTGTTCAGACTGCCTTTGTCGATTTAGCCCGTTCAAGCAAGCATCAGGTATGCGCACTAATTCGCAGTCCTAGATGCGCTGAGCAAACTGACCCGCATGCGCAGGAGCATCAAAACAAATGACTAGCGCAGGGTCATTCTAGGGTGATCATATTTTGATTTCCAAAAAGAGGACACAAATAACACACATAAATAAACACCAATTGGTCTTATAGTCAGAGTTTATATGGATTGATAGCATGCACGCACTGAGCGTGCATGATGCACACACGTACGGACAGATTGTCCCTGACTCTCGGCCGTGTATGCAATCTTGAAATATTGCTCATTTGGAGCACAGACAGCAAACCGAGCATTCTCAGGCTTATCCTCCACCATTTTATTTTTTTTTATGACTTCGCCTCTTCCCTAAAAGCTGAGTTCAAGCTAGGCGCTAGTGCTAATGCACAGCTGCATCGCTACCATAGCGCCCTGTCTCTCTTACTCTTTGCTGCATGAATTACAATTTGGGGGACTTGACAGTTCAGACCGCAGCCACATTCTGGAAAAAAATGTGGCTGTCAAGTTCAAAAATACCAAAAATAGATCCTTAGGTAGACATTTGTAAAATAACCAAGAAGTAAGGAGAGAAGACACTCATTTTTCTTGTCCAAGGAGAGCAAAAGAGTGACTAGTGACAGTCACCAACATTGATCTAAAGAAAAAAATCCTCCTTTAGGGGTTTGTCCTAATACAAAATGGGTGCCGCCCTGAGGGAGGGGGCAAAGCAAGCTGGAGACACCCATGTGATTTTTATTGGATATGTGTGTGCGTGTAGGTGGAACTAAGTTAGTACACGTGTGTAGGCAAGGGCTCATGTAAACAATCATGTAAACAGTCAAAATGACCCAGACACTTCAGTTATGTAACGCTGCGGCCATGGAAGATGCCCTCGGATGGAAAATTGGATTTGAAATGGTCCACTTTTATGTGCCTTTTCCTGTTTAGATCGTCAGGTTAATGCCTCACTCGAGTCGGAAAAACACGAAAAAATCTGATTCGAAGACCTGCGGCATGAACCTAGCCTAATTGCACTTGCAAGACACCAGATTGGTGAAAAGGTTTCCTCTTGATGGGATGGAACGGAAACTTTGGCCCTTTGTGGAATAGTTTGCCCACCCCTGCCATAGACATATCGGTTTATAGATAGAATATCGGTTTCACCACAGGTTTTATCATGAGTAGAAGTCCAATCCATTTAAAGCGGGAGAAATGGCAGCGAATCATTTGCTTCCAATCCATTATAAATGGATCGGACGTCTAGCGCCGTCAATGGCAGCCAATGAAGTAAAAAATTAAATGTGTTCTTTCTCTGGCCAAGATGCACCTTCCCACCAATGTGTTGATCACTAGTAGATGTCCAATCCATTTGAGGTGGGAAGATGACCTCCCCACTTCTAACGGATTGGACGTCTAGTGCCATCATGTAGTGTCTGAGAGCAATGACGTTATAGTATGAAAAAAACATAGTACCAGTACATGATCGGCATCATCCGATAGCGCAAAGCCAGTGTCGGAATTGGTATCGGGAGCCAAAAAATGGTTAGGTGTACACAAGAAAAGAATTGCTGCTCTTTAACCGGCTGCGCCTCAGGCCAAGCAAAGACACACGGTCTTAATGTGGCGACAACACGCCTGGCCTGTTTGTGAATGTGTGTATGTGTGTCTCCCAGACAGGCACGTGTCAAAGCGGGTACATGGGTGGCGACACATAGCAGCTGACAGACAAACATGACACAGGAGTCTGTTTAGGGAGGCGACTGGAATGCAGTCAAACACAAAGTGAAATGTCGCTCTGATAGACATGATGGAAATCAGACGCGTGCCCTACGTCACGTGACACGACAAATACGACTGGATTCAAATGCGATGCAAATATGTGTTTTTTTTTGTCAAAGAAACATTTTTTTTTGCGATGATGACGAGCTAAAAGCGGGTCTTGCGAGACTAAAACTTGACAAGACGAATGCCAGTTTTCATCTGGCGAGACGACAACAAGAAGAAAATGCTGACAATGCGTGCCATTTTCTTATTGTACGTGAAGCACGTCAGCCTGCATCGTAGCAGTGTTTGGGTCGTCTCACTCATGTGACACCTGTGTTAGGATGTGCTTCAAGCTAGGCTGCGCTCGTTTTGAAACACATGGTAAAATTTGTTTTCTAATCTTGGCAAGACAGAATACACAATTTTTCTTAAGCCTTTAAAAAACGTCTGTGCTGAGTGATCATCACATACTAAATTTAACACGTAGCGTCAGCATAGCATTATGTTAGCTTTCGGATTTAGTGTGGCGAGCAGACAACTTTTTTTACATACAGTTCGTGATGTCCGGGTGGGTATAATACACTGAAAATAATGTATAGGGCTGCAGCTATCGATTATTTTAGTAGTCGATTAATCGATGAACTAGTTAGTTCGAATAATCAAGTAATCGAATAAGGAACATGAAAAATGAAAATACCTGGGATGAGCATCAAACGGTATAGAAAAATAAATAAATGAGGATCTATGTACAACAAAAGAACAATTGGCTAATTTACATAGCAAAAGTCCGCTAGCTTAAATGCTATAAAATACTAACGTTTTTTTTTTTTTTAGCAATGCTCCTAACATATGTTTAGGTATGACCCGATATGGTTAGACTCATGTTCCCACAAAAATGACTAAATATACCTTTTAACTAAATTACGAATGCATTAAAAAACATTAGCCAAACAAAAACTTAGCTTACGTTGGTCTTAACAAGGAGCAGTTGGATTCAGCCATGTATAATGAGGCAGACCAGAGGGCAGTGTTTCCACCCTAATCTATAAAACAATGTAAACACTTTCAAAATAAACCATTACAATGCCACTTTAACTAAACAAATACTCGAAGCAACAAAATTTAACTAGAATATTTTTATCTTATCGAATACTCGAGTTAATCGATTATTCGTTGCAGCACCAATAATGTACTTTTTTCCTGCTTAGGGTGTATTTGTAACGGGTGCAAGAGTGTGCGTTTCATGCTGTAGAAACTGCCCTCCATCCCGGTGCCTTGGGTGAGTGTAATGGGTGCTAGAGTGTGTGTTGCATTTAGTGTTGTTTTTGGCAGCCCTTTTAATTTTCGTCTTAGTCTTTTGGGTTTAGGGTTTAGTTTAGGCCTGAATGATATTGGAAAAAACTACTGCTGCCATTTTTGGGGGGGTTGCGATATTTTGCGATATTATATTGCGATATTAAAAAAAAAAAAAAGTTTTTTTTTTTTAAAAGAAATTTTTACTAGAGGACTTGAATAGCTGTTTGGAAAGACTATGGATGACTCATCATGACCACAGTGTACAGTATTCCATCTTTTTTCGCGGTTAATCGGGACCAGAAACCGCCGCGATAAGTGAAAAACCGCGAAGTAGCGCATACGCTAGTGACGGGATCTGTCGTTCACTTGAGTAAACGAATCCATTCCGGTTCGTTCAGTAAAACGATTCGTTCAAACGAATCGTTCAACGAATCGTTCGCCCCCCTCATCTCCCTCCCCACCCAAATGAATCGTTCGGTTAGTGAACGGGAAGTGACGTTGCCGAACGAATCACCAAAGACCGCTTCGCAGTATAACTGAACGGGAAGTGACATTGCTTGGTCCCTCCCTCTCTTGCACATTGACCACTCGTCGTAGTTTCAGAAATGAGTGACAGGCGATATCATTCTGCTCTCAGAGACAGCCTCGTCTCCCTCCCGCTGCTGCAAAAGCGAGGGAGGACTTCCGCGTCGTCTGTCCTAGTTCTATGGGCTCAAAGTCATGGCTCGTGCTTGCATTTCGAATTAGGACACGGTTAAACATTTTCCTTTTGAGGGGGAAGTCGGGGTTTAGGGTCGGGGGCGCACGGACTTTCTTTAGCATGATCTTGCTCACATATACAATGCTGCTGCTAACAGCCAACGCGGCATGCTTGCTGTCACGAAAATAAAAATAAATCGAAAGTTTAATTTCTAATTATGGAACGGCCAACACATCATATTAACCTCTCGCTCTGTTGTATTTTTGTTTTTTATTATTAAGATGATCGTTTTGAATTTTTGCACTGGTATTAATAAATAAAATAATCCGGTCAGCTCCCCTGTCGTCCCCGCATCTCAGATCGTCAAATGCTGACGAGAAATAATTGTTTGCTTTATGATTTCGCCTTTCTACTCTTATTAGTCTGTTAAGAAAAATGTAGACATATTGCGACATCTCCCGTGTCCGCGCGCTTTGTTTTTGGGGCGCTTGAGTAGCACATGATGGACGGATTGACATAATTTGTCAAACCAACCGACACCCTCTGACACGAAAAAAAAAAAAAAACACTCGGAAAAAATTGACATGTATATACAGTTTCATTGCAAATCAGTATTATGGTGATCATACTAAATATTATTTTTTTTCTGTGCACATATGAGGTACATATCGCTGCCATGAAGCCTCCATATAGTGACAGTTCTCTGCCCGCTTCACTGCCGTCACGCGACCGCAGCTCAGGTTTTGCTTGCCTCGTAGCTACGTGTGTTTTAAATTACTGTAAATTTGATAGTATATCGTCATAGGCACAGTCCCGAGTCTGTTGAGAAAAGTAGAACACTAAACCATGCTCGCTAGATTTGTGTGGTGTTTTTGTCTTTTTGAGCAGCATTTGATAGGCTCCACGTTAACAAATATGTGACAAAGTCGTTTCCTTTCATTTTATGACTCGTTCACCGCATAGTCATTACTGGAAAGTCAAGTTAGCAGCAAGCTAGGTCAGGAACCGGAGGACCGAATCACTGAACGGGAAGTGACAAAACTCAGTCTTTCCCCCCTGCCTGCACGCTGGCTGCTTATTGGCCACACGTGGAAATGAGTGACATACGCCATGATTCTGTTTCCGCTCCCTCCCCTGCCCGCGATGAGGCTGGCGTCTGATTGGTCGTGTGCGATGTCAGAAGACGCTGCTGCTTGCTCAACGCCCTCCCACGCAGCGAACAAGCGCCACCAACTTCATAGAACGAATCAGTGCAGATGGTGATTAGTTCGGTCTCGTTCACCCAAACAATTCGTTCAAAAAGAACGAATCGTTCGCGACCGATACAACACTAGCATACGCCCACATTTTTTGTGTGTGTGTGTGTGTGTGCTCAATGTATTTATTCAGACCTAGCACTGGAAAGAGATACATATAAGACATGTTTTTTTCTCACTTTTTTCCCCCAAAGTATGATTTTTAAAAATGTATATATCTATACATATCTATACATATATATATATATATATATATATATATATATTTTAAGAATTTTTTTTTTTTAAATAAATGCTTTTTAAGCACTTCAAATGTAGTAATTATGATCAGTTTTAAACATAGCTGTCCCACTGAATCATTTGAATCATTTTTAAACAAGAATAAAGTACTGTAGTAGAAAAATGTTTGGCTTTATTAAATGCTTCTGTTTACCTAACATGGCCTTGACTCTTGGAGTGACATGTAGAAATTACAAACTCCTCATAATCACTTCTGGCGTTTATTTTATATGTCTCGAACGTCACCCCCCGCCACAGACACAGAAACTGTTTAACTAGTTAAACGATGATTGACAGATTGCTGCCCGTGTGAAGTCGGCTCTTTGGCCAGATCAAAGCCATCGTCAACTTTAATAAGCAAGTGCCGCAGTGACTGAGAGCTGGGAAAGGGGGTGATAGAGGCTGTGCGAGCGAATGAAGCAGAACAAAGGTTTGTGGATTGGAAAAAAAAAAAAAAAAAACTCGTACGTTCTTGCGATGGGACTATCGCGCATGCGCACATCGTGATGGCGATGTTTAAACGATATATCGTTCAGGCTTAGTTTAGTTTTTTTTAATGAACATTGACAGATGAGCACATATTGTAGCGTCTACAAGGACTTTCTTAAAAGGCTAAGGCAACATTGCATTTTCACTCGTGTGTGCAAGCTGGAGTGACTGGAGACGACACTGGTGAGTCGGGGAGCAGGGGCGCAGCACATCACGAGTGACACAACCAGACACTGGTACGATGCAAGCTAACTACACTTATAATGTAACACATTTTGAAGATGTGACAGAAACTATTGCTCATTTTCGTGTCGTTCTTGTCTCGTCTGACGAAAAACTGGCATTAGTCTCGTTATGTTTAAGTTTCCCAAAACACGTTTTTAGCTCGTTATCGTCTCGTCATCATCATAAAAGAAGCGGTCTTGACGCAATTTTTTTCATTATCTTCATCGTTGACGAAAACAACACTGGTTACAATGCTTTGGAAGCCTCCCTCCCGATTGCTTCAAGAGAGTGCGCTGGCTGCTAGCAGCCTGGACTTTTAGCCTAGCGGTTATCGCGCTCTCCTGTCACACTGGTCATGCCGTGCAGGGCAGGTTCGAGTCCCAATCTGGACTAGTGGGACGGTTACATATTATCACACTTTAAATGTCGTTGTACTCTATTTAATGACAATTAAAGTTTTCTATTCTAAGTTGTCTTTGTCATTGTAGACTCTACAAAATGTGCACGTCTGTCAGTGTTTATCCCAAATTGTTGGAAACATTTATTTTTGAACTAAAACATTTGAATTTTACAGACGAAAACAACAAAATTTCCTGATTTTTTTGTCGACGAAAACTAAACAAAGACGAACACATTTTCAAATGACTAAAATATGACATATGTATTTTCATCCAGAAGATTTGAGAAATGAAAAGGGCTGCTAGAATCAACAGTGTTGACAATATTAGCAAAAGGACGCGGTTCAACTTACGTCATTCTTTGCCCTACCTTGGAGTTGCACTTATAAACGGGGTGGCTGATTGTCTCCACAAAGTGATGCCTCATGCAGCGCTGCAGGTCCGAATTGCTCACGTATGTGAAGCGTCCATGGTCGCCCGCCTTGTTGTTAGCGGCGGATTGCACCGAGCCCAGCAGAGGGCAGCACAACAGGACAAGAAGTAGGCCAGAGGGTGGGACTGCAGTGACTGAAGCTTTCATGGTCCGACTGCCCTCGGGCTCCGGGTCCTTAGAAGGACTTCCCACTTTTATCCGAGAGAAAATTAGCCCTCAGGACGTCATCGACGATGGCGTCTCGATGTCACTCGCTGCTTACTTCTTGTACGGTGGAGCTTCAAATCCAGTGCGCTGTCGAGCCAAACTTGCTTGGTCGAGCCTCTCCATTGCGTAGATCCACCACAGCCTGTTTTGGAAATTCTGTGAATGAGTATCTTTTTTGGGGGGGGATCAGTATTCTATGAAAACAGCACCAACGTGGATGATTTTTTTTTTACCCTGTTCGTATAATTTACACATTAATAAAACAGGAACTAAAAACATGAAAAGGTAACACTTTATTTGACAGTGGGTTCATCAGACTGTCATAATAATGACATGACACTGTCATAAATATTAATGAATGCTGATGACAAACGTCATGAAGTGTCATCCGGCAAATGAGGCCACTAACTTCATTTATGACCAGTCTGTATCTTTTACATCCATTCAAAAGTGACATCCTTTGCCGGATGACACTTCATAACATCTGTCATTAGCATTCATAAATTTTCATGACAGTGTCATGTCATATTTATGACAGTCTCATGCAGGGGCACAAGTATCCATTCTCGTTCGGGTATGCAAAATAAAAAATGTGGGGGGTGGTGGCATATGGCAGTTCTTTTTGGTAAGAGCAAAATTGATTTGGCATATGGCATTTTTTTGGGTATATGGCAAAACTGATTTGGCATATGGCAGTTTTTTTGGCATATGGCATTTTTGGCAGGCTATGCACGTCCAAATTTCCCATTCATTGTTAATGGCAGAAAAACGTGTGGTTGTTATTTTTTATAGCAAAAAAAAATGCCATATGGAAAAAAGCCATTTTTTCCATAATCCAAAAAAGCCATTTACCATAAAAACGCCATATTCCAAAAGCCATTTTTCCCATATACCAAAACAAATTCCGTATGTAAACCCCACCCCCAAAAAAACAAAGCCATATGCAAAAAGCCATTTTGCCATAAAAAACTAATATGTCAAGAAAAAAACAATGCCATATGGAAAAAGCCATTTTGCCATATACCAAAAAAAATGCCATATGTAAAAAAGCCATTTTTTTTTCAATATAACAAAACAAATGCCATATGTAAAAAGAAAACACAAAGCAATATGCAAAAAGCCATTTTTGCCAAATACAAAAAATGCCTTATGCCAAAAGCCATTTCGCCATATACCAAAAAAAGCCATAAACATAAAAAATGCCATATGTAAAAAAAAAAAAAAGCCATATGCCAAAAGCCATTTTTTCCATATACCAAAACAAATGCTATATGTAAAAAAAAAAAAACAAGCTATATGCAGAAACCCATTTTGCCATATACCAAAAAATGTCTTATGCCAAAAGCCATTTTGCCATTAAAAAAAGCAATATGCCAAAAGCAGTTTTCCATATACCAAAACAAAGGTCATATGTAAAAAAAAAAAAAACAAAGCCATAAGCAAAAAGCCATTTTGCCATATACCAAAAAATGCCATATGCCAAAAGCCATATATCAAAAATGCCTTATGCCAAAAGCCATTTTGCCATAAACCATAAAAATGCCATATGTAAAAAAGCCTTTTTTTTTTTCAATATAACAATAACAAAACAAATGCCACATGTAAAAAGAAAAAAACAAAGCAATATGCAAAATGCCATTTTTGCCATATACAAAAAAAAATGCCTTATGCCAAAAGCCATTTCGCCATATACCAAAAAATGCCTTATGCTAAAAGCCTTTTTGCCATAAACAAAAAAAAATGCCATAGGTAAAAAAAATAAAACAAAGCCACATGCTAAAAGCCATTTACTCCATGTAAACAAATGCCATATCTAAGAAAAAACAACAAAGCCATATGCATAAGGTCATTTTACTGTGTACCAAAAAAATGCCATATGTAAAAAAGCCATTTTTCCATATACCAAAACAAATGCCATATGTAAAAAAAACAAAACAAAGTCATATGCAAAAAGCCATTTTGCCGTAAACCAAAAATATGCCATATGCCAAAAGCCATTTTGACATGTGCAAAAAAATGCCTTATGCCAAACTAACCATAGACCATTACCATAAACCAAAAAAATGCCATATGTTAAAAAAATATTCAAAGCCATTTGCCAAAAGCAATTTTGCCATAAACCAAAAAATACCATATGGAAAAAACAAAAAACAAAGCCATATGCCAAAAGCCATTTTTCCCTGTGCAAAAAACAAGCAAAAAGCCATATGCCAAAAGCCATTTTGCCATACGCCAGGAACAATTTTTAAAAAAGCCATTTTGCCATATGTGAAATACCACTTTTCGTTCTCTCTGTCTCTCTACAATTGTGGCAGCCAGTTAACCCTTATACAGAAAATACATTGGAAAAACCCAATATTTTAAAACTGACGCGATTCCTGATCAGGGTCATCTCTACATAATAATGATGACGGACTCCCTGAACGACTCTCGACTTCTGCGCCGAAAAACACGCGACGTTAACGGCGAGAGCAGATTTTTCGTTTAGTGTTTCGCGTCGAGGTGTCAGAGCTGAAGGCGCTGAATAGCGTTGGCTAGAATCACGTCATAACATCCATTGAATAAACCGCACCACTATTCTGTTACCCCTCAAGCGGATGGCTTGAGTTTGAATTGGAAGATTTTAACAACGAGGTTTCATGTGAACTCCCAAGAAGGGGGAAAAACAATGAAATCACAGCAGGGAGGCTTCATAAAAAAGAGGAACGATATGCTTTGCCATTCAGGTGCCAAACGCTCAAATTCGCCTACTCGGTTCAACATGATACGATAAGTACATTTGCACAGGCGAGAAAAGTACACATAAACTCCATGATGTACCACAATAGTTTCTTAAAGGTCCCTTAAGAGCAACAAACACAGTAGGTAAGGCGGAGGAGAACCACATGACTCTGAAATGGAAATTATTGCAACGGAGCGAAGCATATGATTATCGCATCATATGAATAAGGACTGCTAGGACAGCGATACACACATTTGTTCCAAGTGCCCCGATATTAACAGGAAGTGCCTCCGAAATGCCCCCAAATAAACATGACCGCCTAATATCGGGGTCCTAAAAAGCCAGCCCGACAGACCAAGAGCACCCAGGGTCGGGCACTCGGTGTACTCAGCTGCCAGCCGGTCAAGCCAGGCGATAAAGCCGCGGAGCCTAGCGAAGCTCCGACGTGCTATCCCGTCAGCATCCCAGCAATGCGGAGGGGCCCCCCGGAGCAAACACAACTTACTTCTTGACATGTGCGGCTTTGCAAATGTGACAACACAAAAGCCATAAGTTAAGTGGGCCGCGGATATTTTTACGCGCGCCCCGCTGTGCGGAACCGATCCGTGCGCTCACTGCGAACTTCTCTCGTACACAACACATGGCGGCGACGGTCTGCGTGTGTGTGTGTTTGCAGGGACGTCATGGTATCGTATTTAGACACATAATGTCAGTGTTTCACTCAAGACCTTTTTTGTTCCCTTTTTTAAGCTGAGGTGGCTCATTCATCTTCGAGCGTTCTATCAGTCATGTGCTCTTTAAATAGTTGTGTCTGACGCAATATCGCACAGACCACGAACAGCACCGTATTTTCCGGACTATAAGTGGCACTTTCCCCCGCCCCCCTACACTGCTGGCCAAAAGTATTGGCACCCCTGCAATTCTTCTCAATTTCTCTTGGAAAATGATTGCAATTGCAAATGCTTAGGTAGTATAATATCTTCATTTATTTTGCTTGAAATGAAAAAAAAAAAACAAACCACAAAAGAGAAGGCGGGAAAAAAATGAAATCATGATCATTTTACGCAAAACTCCAAAAATGGGCCGGACAAAAGTATTGGCACCCTTAGCCTAATACTTGGTAGCACAACCTTTAGACGAAATAACTGCAAATAATCGCTTCCGGTATCCATCAATGACTTTCTTACAATGCTCTGCTGGAATTTTAGACCATTGTTCTTTGGCCAACTGCTCCAGGTCTCTGAGATTTGAAGGGTGCCATTTTCAGATCTCTCCACAGGTGTTCTATGGGATTCAGGTCTGAACTCATTGCTGACCAGTCTCCAGGGCTTTCCCTCAAACCATTTTCTAGTGCTTTTTGAAGTGTATTTTGGGTCATTGTCCTGCTGGAAGACCTCTGAGGGAGACCCAGCTTTCTCACACTGGGCCCTACATTATGCTGCAAAATTTGTTGGTTGTCTTCAGAATTCATAATGCCATGCATGCGGTCAAGCAGTCCAGTGCCAGAGGCAGTAAAGTGACCCCAAAACATCAGGGTACTTCCGCCATCTTTGACTGTGGGGACTGTGTTCTTTTCTTTGAAGGCCTCGTTTTTTCCCCCCTGTTAACCCTATGTGGATGCCTTTACCTAAAAAGCTCTACTTATGTCTCATCTGACCAGAGAGAACATTCTTCCAAAACGTTTTTGGCTTTCTCAGGTAAGTTTTGCAAAATCCAGTCTGGCTTTTGTATATCTCTGGGTCAGAAGTGAGGTCGTCCTAGGTATCCTACCATAGAGTCCCTTTTCATTCAGACGCTGACGGATAGTACGTGTTGAAACTGTTGTTCCATTGGACTGCGGGACAGCTTGAACTTGTTTGGATGTTAGTCGAGGTTCTTTATCCACCGTCCGCACAATCTTTCGTTGAAATCTCTCATCAATTTTTTTCTCTGTCTCCATCGAGGAAGGTTAGCCACAGTGCCATGGGCTTTACACTTATTGATGACACTGCGCGCGGTAGACACAGGAACATTCAGGTCTTTGGAGATGGACTTGTAGCCTGGAGATTGCCCATGCTTCCTCACAATTATGCTTCTCAAGTCCTCAGACACTTCTTTGGTCTTCTTTTTTTTCTCCATGCTCAATGTGGTACACGCAAAGACACAGGACAGAGGTTGAGTCAACTTTAATCCATTTTAACTGGCTGCAAGTGTGTTTTACTGATTTCCAACACCTGTAATGTGCCACTGGTAAGTAACAGGTGCTGTTAATTTCACAAATTAGAGAAGCATCACATGATTTTTCAAAGGGTGCAAACGCTTTTTGCTGGCTCATTTTTGGAGTTTTGTGAACAAATGACAATTATTAAAGAAAAAAAAAAATCCATTCTCTTTTGTGTTTTCCATTGCCAGCAAAATAAGCGAACATATTACTACCAAAGCATTTGTAGTTGCAATCATTTTCTAGGAGAAATTGAGCATTATCTGACAGAATTGCAGTGGTGCCAATAGTTTAGGCCAGCAGTGTATGCAGTATTTTTTTTTTGCCTCTTCATTTGTGCGTTTTTTGGCTGGTGCGACTTACAGTGCAAAACTACAATATCAATAACAAGATCGCTACTTCACAGCTCAACTTTCGGACCCTCAATGCATCGCATATTTTTGAAAAAAAAAAACAACAACAAAAAAAACCCAAATGTTTGTTCGCTGCCACCCTCCCAATTCCGATGGACTGGACATCTAATGATAAACTCATGTCTTTTCTAAGGACACCATCGACACCCAGTGTGGCATATTGCCTCCATTTACGTCACGGTGTTCTATCGACCTCCCTCCATTGTTTCAGCAGCTTTTAATAAACTAAAGGGCAGATTCCTGACTGGAATGAGGCAGGGGATTGCGCCCACCCATAGACCTGTCCTACGCACACAATCGCACACTGGGTTTGGCATGCGGAGTGCCAAGCTCTTTAACTGTCCACTGACGCCAGCTTCAGGCACACACACAAATGTCGTCTTTCTCTCCCCACACACGCTCACCTCCCAAAAACTAAGCTCCTCACTAAATATAAAACCCCCTCCGTCCCCCAAGTCCAGAACAGACAAACAACAGGCGTGCTAAGCTTCTGTTAGCTTGGTACTTTTTTGAAACAATCACTGCAAACAGTGGTTGTATTTGACTTCATCATTTCATGAATTGGTTTTGTTTCATTTGCGCCAATACAGTATAGGGTTGCTAACAGTCCCGGAATGGGCGGGACATCCTGAAATTTAAGAAGTTCTGATTGGTACGGTTTGTGCCATTCGTTCATTCGCTGCCATTCCTCCCACTTCAAATGGATCGGACGTCTAGCGCCATCAACATAGGTGGCTCTACTATTCAGGCGAAGTAGGCGATCGCCTTAGGCCCCCAACCAGCTGCCATTGCCCCAACGACAAGAGCTTGGGCCACCGAAGCCAGCAGCACCCCCAACTATTTATCATGTAAAATGATGTAAGCATACCAAACAAACAAATAACAAAACAAAAAAGAAAGCCATTTAAATGCTGCATTTATATTATCTCTCCCCCACAGACACGCACTACAATGGACTGTTCCACGACGACGGACTGAGTATCAGTCGCTTAGCTTCATTTAGCGCAGTTTAGCTTTGCTTAGCCCCGTTTACCATCGCTTAGCTCCGCTTAGCTGTTCGTTAGCTTCACTTAGCTCTCCCGCGTTTTTCACACCACTAAGCTTGCTATTTTTACAGCTCACTTACTACTTTGCACGTCGGCTATCGTTTATTTCAAACACATGAGCGAACGTGCTCTCCATGAGAGCCAAAGTGCAGTGAGGGAGAAGTTGAGGACAGGCCGCTAATGCCTCTTTTAACTTTCTTCTTCTTCTTCACACCTAACATAAAATACACGACAGCACACCCTGTGGCGAAACAATGTAGTACAGTTCCAATGAGTCATACAATAACAGGCAACAACTGGTTAACAGCAAAAGCATGTCATGTTCGTCATATAAATAATGATTTCTGGAGTTAATCCCATATACTTCAGAATTAATATTATAATATGTGGAATAAATACAACATAATACATATTCTACACTAAGAATAGCTTTCAAATGACACTCTTCATGACAAATATGATTGGCAATGAAGAATTATTATACTACTATTATATATAGTAGTATACTATAATAGAATTTTTTTTAAAGAATTGTTTTGAATAATGTTGGAAAGGCAAAGTCAGTGTTCTGAATCTGTTTACTTTCCATTCTTTTGCACTAGTAAATGCTATCAGCATTTAACCTCATTGTTTATTTGTGATTAATTACATGATTATTTGTACTTTAATAAAGAATTTAAGTGTTCCAAAATGGTTTTGTGAATTAATAAGCGTCAATAAAAATGTCATTGCTAAATTAGTCAAACAAAAAAAACAAAAAATTATTAGTCGCCTAATCGTAAAACTAGTCGGCTGACTAATCAGGAGAAAATTTGTCGTTTAGGACAGCCCTAGTGTACCGGAACATATTTCCTCCACACCCTTCTCACCTTTTTAACCCCTGACCCATAAAGAGGGCCCATGGATATGTTTGCCTTAGGCCCCAAAATTGCCAAGTCCGCCACTGGCCATCGATGGCAGTTAAGTAGTGTCTGACATGCCACGATAGCAATGCCGTTACAGTCAAGTGAGTATGCAGGAGTTTAGTATTCAAAAAAGTGATATCGTTACAACATCTGCTAGAACTGTCAATGGTCAGCCAATGAGGTATAAAAAAATTAATTGGTTCTTTCTCTGTCCAAGCTGCACCTTATGAGGATATCACTTCTAGAAGTCCAATCCATTTGGAGTGGAAAGGTGGCAGCAACTGAATGTTCTTTTCAAGTTAGTGACAGGAAAGAGAATCGGTTGGTCTACATGGACGAATTAGGGCGTGACTTTCCAGACTTGTTTGTCCTTTCGTTCTCTGTGCCAATGATCCTCACTAGGATCGCAGGTGTGCTGGAGCAAAACGTGCAATTACACCGCTATTAACTTCACATTCTATGTAGCCCGGATCATAGGCGGAGATTCAGGGGTGGCGTACCGTAATTTTCGCACTATAAGGCACACCTGCCAAATTTGGTACGAAAATGGCTTTTGTTCATAGATAAGCCACATTGGAATATAAGCCGCAGCTGTCCTCACTGTATTATGGGATATTTACACCAAAAGATATTAACCGGTAACACTTTATTTGACAGCGGCATCATACGACTGCCATAAGACCAAATGAAACACTATGAAGCTTTGAATCAATTGGTTGCAAAGCTTTATTGCTTCAAGAAGCTTCATTTGTCCATCACTGCTCCCTTGGGGGAGACAGTCAACCTCTGCTTCCACCTGCTGTCAACACTGTTGTCGTCCAACATGCCTCCTCGCATGCATTGCGGTGCTACAGATTTAAATAACAATCAAAATTCATGTTCTGTGCTAAATATTTCTTCAGTTGCTGTTCCAGTTGTTTCATTAATTGCTAGTTGTGGTATCTGGTAACGCTTTTTTTTTTTGACAGTAGGGTCATAAGACTGCCATTAGACAATCATAATTATGACATGACATTGTCATGAGCATTAATGAATGCTTAAAACAGATGTTATTTAGTGTTATCTGGCAAATTATCTCACTTTTGAAAAAGCTGGACATAAATGGAGTTGGTGACATAATTTGAGTGCTTAATGACATAAACATTCAGTAATGACTTTGATAGTATCATGTCATAATTATGAGAGTTTTTATGACGCCGCTGTCAAAGTGTTTCAGGGCTCTGGAGTGGCTAAGGTAGCATGAATCAATAGTGCCTGCTTAGCATACCACTAAAAAATATACAGTATGCGTGCATGATCGATGCAATCAATACTGTTGGCTTATTGATATAGATTAAGGAGGAGGCAGGGGAGCATAGCCCCCCCCCCTCTGGTGGCCGAAAAATGTCATGACTAATTGACTTTCCTATACACTCTCCTGTATATGAATTTAAAATTAAGAGTTTGCCAGTAAAAGGTTGTCTCAAAAAGTTGTAAAGCAAAAAAAAAATCAAACAACAAAAATGAATGAAATGAACAAAAATAATATTTTTTTAAATGGTCCAAATAATTTTTCGAACCGTCATTTGCTTTACTTAGCCAAAACTACGTGAGGACAAAACAGGCAAGATGGATAATGATGTCATTTTTTTTTTTCCAAACCCAAGCTTTCATATAACAACTACTGAATGAGAACCAAGGATTGAAGATGTGGACCATGAAACGCCAGCGAGCAACACCAAAATAGTGGGCGGAGTTTCAGTTTCCCCCACTAAAGACGCTAAATGTACAACAGAACCACGACTGGGTTTACCATATTCAATGGACACCAATCTTGGGCAGAAGCATAGCCGTCCTAAGCAGCCTGATTAGGAATTCCCCTAAATTATGATGGGAAACATAAAACGTTCATTTTCAATGTATTATTTTAAAAATTCCTGCCTGGAATAATCAGTCAAAGAGGATGCCGTCTCCTGTTTTGCTTGCCGCCATTTCCAAACTGACCATTCATTTCGCAAGGGTGTAAGTGACTGGAAAGAACTTGACAGTTAATTGGGATATCTACGCGGAAGGCAAAAATCGGCGTCTACTTCTCCACTAAAATCGCACGCGCTCACACCTAAACGCACACAGCTGCGATGCCTGCATTTACGAGTATGGGCTAAGCTACTAACCGAGCATATATCTTGTAAGTTAAATTAACAAGACCGGACTTACAACCCCCCCCAACACACACACAAAAGTCAAACTCTGCCTATGGCCCGCACTCATATTTGCATGTCTTGCTGTCAGTGCCAAATTAGACCGTTCAATTGCTGCCAGCCAAATTGGATTGGACGTCTATCATCGTCGATGTCGTTGAAACATGATCACTCAATGCCTGCCTTCCCTGCTCAAATTGATATGATGTCTAAAGTGTCACTAGCAGTGAATGAGCAAAAAGCTGGAAGTAACAACAAAATAATCCAGAGATATAGCAATATTGCAAAAAATATACAGTCTATTCATATTTACTGTAATTTTCGGACTATAAGCCACTACTTTTCCCCCCATTTTCAATGGTGCACTGCCTAAACTTAGGACTCATACTCATAACATTTCATATATATATATATATATATATATATATATTAGGGCTGTCAAAATTATTGCGTTAACGCGCGGTGATTAATTTTTTTAAATTAATCACGTTAAAATATTTGACGCAATTAACGCACATGTCCCGCTCAGACAGTATTCTGCCTTTTGGTAAGTTTTACAGCAAGGCTTTTTGTGCTGTCTAACAGCAAACTCTTGTGGTCGCTTTGCGACATGGTTTATTGTTGTCTTGCCAGTTCAGTATGGCTGCATGACGTCTCGGGCTGACGCCTAGGTTGTAATGTTGTGCTTATATGATCCTTGGACAAGATTTGTCCGTAAGTATGGTTGTTGTAAATAATGTACATATTATGTTAGTAAGCGAAATGTTATATTTTTTGTATGAGACGCTTTTTGTTTATGTTTAGTGAACCTGTATAGCGTGCTTAGCTAACGTTGTTGCTAATGCAATGCTTGTGTACTTTTTTTTGTTGTAGTTTTACGACGGTCTAAAGACGACAATGGTTTGAGGCCATTTTATTTATAAATCAGATGAAAAAGGAAGAAGTCTGATTATTATGGCGTCGTTCACTAGCTGTCTAGCTTTGGAAAAAGTAGATGCTTCGGAGTGAGGACAGCATAGACAGATTTAAATGACAGTAGAGTGAAATGCCCACTACAGTCCTTATGTACCGTATGTTGAATGTATACATCCATCTTGTGTCTTATCTTTCCATTCCAACAATTTATTTTACAGAATATATATATAATTTACAGAAAAATATGGCATATTTTATAGATGGTTTGAATTGCGATTAATTGCGATTAATTACGATTAATTAATTTTTAAGCTGTAATTAACTCGATTAAAAATTTTAATCGTTTGACAGCCCTAATATATATATATATATATATATATATATATACACACACACACACATTTATATTTATAAATTATTCAAATTTTATACTTGTAAGTCAGTTTGACATTTTAACTTATCCTGCACTGTAACGGTAAATTCTCCACAAATTTATTGTACAACTGTATAGTGACAATAAAGGGCTATTCTATTCTATTCTATTCTATTCTATTCCTGCGGTTTATAGTCTAGTGCGGCGTATTTGTTGATTTATTTGGATTCATAGGGAACACTTACGGCAAATTTTGTTACCAACTTTATTTATGTCCAGCTTGGATCTTTTGCATCTATTCAAAAGTGAGATCATTTGTTGGACGACAATTTTAAAAATAATATTTGTCATAAGTATTGATTTATGCTCAAGACAGTGTTGTGTCATAATTATGATGGTCTTATAATGCTGCTGTCAAATAAAGTGTTAACAGTTAATACCTTTTCGGGTATATATCCCATAATACAGTGAGGACAGCTGCGGCTCATAGTCTGGTGCGACTTATCTCTGAACAAATGCCGCTTTCCTGTCAAATTTGGTGGGTGGCGGCTTATAGTCTGAAAATTATTAGAATTATATACAGAATTATATTATTTAAAACTGAGAGGTCCTCAGAGTGTCTGACAAAAAAAAAGTACATGATAAATAAATGGCAGGAACGTACTATAGACCCTACCCACCGACGTCACAAAATCACGTGCTCGCTGTATGGTTCCGCTCCCTTGTCCGTCATTTTGTGTCTGTATTATCAATGGTCTCAATTGATCGAGCAATTTAGAATGCATTTCATAGAAGACCCGGTGCTTTCGGATGCTGTAAACTCACTTGATGCGTTGCATAAAAGGCGTTATGTGGAAAAGCTTCAGTTTATCCATATTTGATGCCTAAATCGATGTTTTTCGACCCGCTGTCTCCGCCGTATTTGCCTGACATCTGCTAGCTACCCTGAACTGTACAACTATCTTGTCCACACAAAATCAGCCTATTCTCACGAAAGTTTGAAAAACTTTAAGAGCTTGGAGGCTTATAAATACTTCGTTGCCGGTTGGGTGAAACAGGTCCTCGTCCAAGAAAATTCGGCAGGAATCTATCTTGTGCTCGGGAAAGGTGAGTTACGAAATTTTCAATTCAAAATCTTTTGTTATTGCTAACATCCACTGTCAAGTCTAATGTATTTCATGTCGTTTGTCAATGGAGTTAGGGCTTTTAATGTTTATATGGTTTAGCGATAGCACTCTCACTACATACATACATGTATGTTGTCGGCGATTAGCCTAGCAATGATCTTAATTGTGGTTGTCAGCCCAAAACCCTCTAAATATATATTAAATGCATCTTACCAGATATAAAATGACTACTACATAATCTGTGGTAATCGTTTGGAGCCCAGTTTTCTCGTCGAATTGCAGCAGCCCATCTCGCTCTCTTCTCTCCGGGTCTCTCGGAATCCGGTAGAACTTCAAGTCTCTCCGTCTTCTCCGTCTATCTTCTCTGTTATTGCAACCGACCGCCACACACGCCTTCACCATTTTGATTATTAATGTTAACGAGCAGAAAAACACGTCGTAAATAGGAGGAATGTACGTAGCCGTAACAGGTAAACATGATGTGTTGACGGACAATTGGGCGGCACCAGTTAGGAGGAAGGAGTTGTGACATCACGTGGGTAGGGTCTATGCAATAAAATTAAGAAAACAAAACATTGCATTGTGCAAAAAGCCATAATAACAAATAAAACAAAACCGATCAAATCTGGCTAACTTTACTTTTCATTTCAGTTTATATATGTAAAACACATTAAGTGTAATTGTTTTGCAACACGATTATTTAAAAAATAAAAAAAACAACTTTTGTTGTTGCTTGTTTGCAACCATTGCTGTACTCAAAACCTGTTTATATGTTGAGATGGCTTTTTTTTTTTTTTCCAAAATTGGGGGTAAAAAACATTTGGATGCCCTTTTCCCTCCTCCTTCAAACTTTTTTGACATATTGTACTCTGATTTTTAGCCAACAAAATGTTTGTACCTCACTGTGAGGAAAGATGTGGAAATACTACATATGCTTTTTAGTGGATGACACTAAATACAAATCCAGTGTGACGAGAAATGTAGAACAATCTTACCTTCCCAGGAGTCCGGTTATCCCATCCATGCAAGACTGGAACTGTTGAACTCTTGTTCCCCCTACTTGTCTCGCTCTCTCCCTCTCTTGCTCTCTCTCTGGCACTTTCTCACCTCCTCGCTCTGACTCCGCCCCCTAAGGACGGATCATTCCCGAAAGAAGGCATCAGCGTCAATCAAGGATGCTGCTGCTCCAACACTACCTGCCGGCCCATGGGCACATCTACCCATTTTTGATAGAAAAGAAACATGACTTTTCAAATTTTCGCCTTACTTATTACTTTTTGTTGTTTTCTTTTTTTCTCATTTTGAATTCATAGTTTTGTTTTCATGCCTCCGGTGCAATCGTTAAGTCCCGTGCAACTATACCGTAATTGAACACTAGAGGCAGCGACATGAGTACAACCAAGATTAGGCAGATGAAGAAGAGTTTGACCAATAAAAACCAACAGTCAGAGGAGCACACCTTCAGATAGGTGCTTTTGTACAGTAGGTGGCGGTATGCACCTGGTAGTTGCTTGCAATCTGCCATTAAGCTAAATTTGGGAGCTTGTTAAACTTCTGTTTACAGTGCAGTCAATTTTATTTCTTATTTTTTCCATTCTGTACAGTTTTGAATAAAACTGAGCATTCATTAAATTTTCTGGTTCTCTCTTTGAATATTGACTCAGATCTCTGTATGTGTGTGTGTGTGTGTGTGTGTGTGTGTGTGTGTGTGTGTGTGTGTGTGATATATACAGTATATGGCGGAAAACACTCAGGTGACTTGAAGTTTCTTTCTGAGACCCCCAATTTGGCCAACTTTCAAAATTGTCCATTATGCATGTGTGATACATCACTGGAAAGTTTAAAATATCAATTTTCTAGAGGATGAAAATTTTTGAACAGGAGGGCATTTAAAAAAAAAATTAACAGCAAAACCCTAACTGGAGGTGAGAGCAGAAATAAAGACGCCATGATTTTAACAAGATATTATCGCGTACTTACCTCTTTTTGATCCAAAAACTCCATGTAGCATGAATAATCGAGTGTCAAGACACAGATGTGAATGGCCACAGCCACAGATTTTATGGGTGAAACATGGTGATATAACAAGGGTCTCAGAAATCACAGACATCAAGGAGTGGTCGAGATTTTCTTTTTCATATATTTACCCTTTAAACGTTTTGTTGTTTTTTTTTTTCAATTTTTATTTGTTTGGATCGATTATTTATCATCTAACATATCGGAGAAAATGCGACAGTAACAAAAAAAAAAAAAAAAAAATACAATTAAGGGATAGGTATGAGGTAGATATCTGACTTTTTTACAGACGCCAATTTTTTCATGACGCGGTGACTTCCAAGTTAAAAATATTCAAGTGAATAATTTTTTTAAGTCTATTTTTTTTTAAACGAAATATAACACATCAATTAATGATTCTAAGCTAAAAATGACATTTTAAATAATATAATTAGCTTCGTTTTATGGATGGGTTGAAACAAAAGCGGTTGCGCGACGTCTGTCAACGGGGGTTTTCAGGGTAAAACGGACAAATTAAAAATAGTTGGGGGCTTCATGTGCCCTGAATCTGCTATGGCAGCAAATACACATATTGTTCTATCAAACACAACAGTTGTTTGGGCTTAAAATACAGCAGTTTCTTTTAAAGAGGAGTGCATGAGCAGAAACTGCTTTTTCAGTCTTGTCTGTGTTTTCTGCTACTGTATATATGTACTGTACTGTATATATGGCGGAAAACACTCAAGTGACTTGAAGTTCCCTCTGAGACCCCTAATTTAGCCAACTTTCAAAATTGTCCGATATGCATGTGTGATACATCATTGGAAAGCTTAAAATCTAAATTTTCTGGGGGAAGAAAAATTTTGAACAGGAGGGCTTTTTTTTTTTTTTTTTTTTTTTAAACATGTTTTTTAAACAGCAAAACTATCTGGAGGTGTGAGCACGCGAGAGCAGAATTTCAGACGCCATGATTTTAATGAGATATTATCGTGTACAAACCTCTTTTCGATCCAAAAATTTCATGTAGCATGTATCACTGAGTGTCAGGACACAGCTGTGAATGGCCACAGCTGGATTTTGGGGGGATTTTATTGGTGAAAATGGTGACATATCAAGGGTCTTGATGCAGAAATCGCAGACATCAAGGAGTGGTCGAGATTTTCTTTTTCATAAATTTACCCTTTTAAACATTTTTTTTCCAATTTTTATTTTTTGGATCGATTATTTATCATCTAACGTATCGGAGAAAAGGCGACAGTAACAAAAAAATACAATTAAGCGATAGTTATGGAGTAAATATCCGTGACTTTTTTACAGACGCCATTTTTTTCATCGTGACATAATTTGTTTAAAACTTTAAAATATGTGAGTGAATAATTTTTTAAAGTAATTTTTTTTCTTTTTTTAAATAAAAATGAGACATCAATTAATGATTCTAAGCTAAAAACGACAGACATTTTGAATAATAAAAATAATTAATGACCTTTGTTCTATGGCTGGGTTGAAACAAAAGCGGTTGCGCGACGTCTGTAAACGGGGGTTTTCCAGGGTAAAACGGACAAATTAAAAATAGTTTGGGGGCTTAATGCGCCATGAATCTGCTATGGCAGCATATAGACATATTTTATCAAACACAAGTTTTTTTGGCTTAAAATACAGCAGTTTCTTTTAAAGGGGAGTGCAAGAGCAGAAACTTCTTTTTAAGTCTTGTCTGTGGTTTCCGCCATATATATATATATATATATATATATATTTTTTTTTTAAACTATTTGTCTGTTTTACCCTGGAGACCCCCGTTTACAGACACCGCGCAACTGTTTTTGTTTCAACCCAGCCAAAAAAAGAAGGAAAGTAATTGTATCATTCAAAATGTCCATCATTTTTAGCTTAGAATCACTAATTGATGTCTAATATTTAGTTGTTTTTTTGTGTTTTTTTTTTTTTTAAAACAACTTTATAAAATTATTCACTAACATATTAAATGATGTCACATTGAAAAAAAAAAACAGTGTAAATTGGTTACGGATATCTACTCATAACATT
The DNA here is from genome assembly GCF_030265065.1 of Corythoichthys intestinalis. Classification (NCBI taxonomy): domain Eukaryota; kingdom Metazoa; phylum Chordata; class Actinopteri; order Syngnathiformes; family Syngnathidae; genus Corythoichthys; species Corythoichthys intestinalis. Next base: position 1,372,560 of record NC_080406.1, read on the forward strand.
TTATTTATTATTTTTTTTACTGATGCATTTTCCCCGATATTTTAGATGATAATCATTCCAAACAAAGAAAAATTGAGAAAAAAAAACCTTTAAAAGGGTGAATACTTGAAAAATTTCGACCACTCCTTAATGTCTGTGATTTTTGCATTGCAACCGTTGTTATATCACCGTGTTTCACCCATAAAATCCCCCCAAAATCCGGCTGTGGCCATTCAGTGCTGTGTCTTGACACTCGATGATACATGCTACATGGAGTTTTTGGATTGAAACAAGGTAAGTATACGATAATATCTCGTTAAAATCATCGCGTCTTTAATTATGCTCTCGCGTGCTCTCATCTCCAGTTAGGGTTTTGCTGTTTATTTATTTAAATGCCCTCCTGTTGAAAAATTTTCTTCCCCCAGAAAATGAAGATTTTAAGGTTTTGAAAGTTGGCCAAATTGGGGGTCTCAGAGTGGAACTTCAAGTAATCATCATCATGAAATTTTTTTTTTTAGTCTTCATCAGGAGAAAAAAAACGTTTTACTTTAAAGTAACTTTAAAAGCAAGTACTTTTGTACTTTTACTAGAGTATTCTTTTCTTAGATACATGTATTTTTATGCACCTGTATCTGTACTTTTACTTAAGTAAAAAAAATGGAGTACTTCATCCGCCACCGCAAATCACATGCTATTCTCTGCAGCCGACACGCTTCCTGTGGTGGCAAATGGTAATTCCAATCCATCAAGAGAGAGCGAGAGAACAGCAAAAGTCTGTCCGTATTTTTTTTCTTTTTACGAGGTCAGGGTTATAAAAGTGTTTGGTTTCTTTAGAAACATCAACAAGTCTTACATCAGCAGGTGGGATTGGGTGAAGGGTGGCAGGAGAAGGAGTTTTAATACTTATACCTGGCTTGTAACTCCAGTTTTTGAATTGCCACCTGGGAGTTTCTATAAAAACTTGAATAACAGTCATAAAAATACACTTAGCGAATGCTGTATTTTCACACAGTCAAGATCCCTATTCAGAAATCTGGCTTTATAAATGCATTGTATTGGATGATAGTATAATGGAAAATTTTTACAGCAACTTGTTGGTTCCTTGATCAAACAGTGACATCTTTTAAAAGCAATTCCTGGCGGGAGCCTATGGATAACCTATTGGGATACATGGTATTGTGATGTATCGCCAGAACAATATATTGTCAAACCCTTAATCTACATCCAGATTTTGGATCAATACCTCTGTGGACAGTGCTGGTACAGTAATCACCCATTCTTTGTTGTTGCTTCAAAAATATTGCGTAATGAGACATCGGAGAACAAACCATACCACCCCTAGCCCCTTCATGCAAAAGGCGTTCTTCTATCCCCAAAATTGAACTCCCACACTCACTTGACGCATACACCTGAACAAATAGAAGTACTGTAACTCATTTGAAAGTCCAGCAGCAGTCAGTAAGTCAAGCTTGAGTGAACTCAATTCCCATCAACTTGCACTGCAAGTATACAACTAAAAAATGTCGAGTGAAATTACCTGGGGATGCTTTTCTTTCTTGCCAATGGCTCACTTCCTGTAAATTTTCAGGAACTTCCTATTCATTTTGGGGCATTGTTACCTCGGGACGTCCCGATCGAGCCATTTTCTCCTGATTCTGGTGAAAAGGATCAGCTTTTTAATGAAAAAAATAAGCTGGATATTTACAGTATGTTTTTCAGAGGTGGGTAGTAACCACTGTTGTTAATCTTACTTTGAAAAGGTAATTAATTAGTTACAAATTACTTCTCCCAAAAAGTAATTTAGTAACTCAGTTACGTGAATGTAAGAGCAATTAGTTACTTGGAAAAGTAACTGGTTTTACTTTCCATGTTTTGTTTTTTCACCATCAAAAAAACAAAAACAAAAAAATAGGTCACACTATGTGAAGTTGGGTGGGTTTTTGGGACAGTCAACCAAACCCAATTCTTTACCGTAAACTAAGCTTGAGAACGATAAACCGATACGACCAGATATCCTGTTTTATAAGCGAGCGATACAGCTGTATCGATAGCAAACTAACTATTCGACAGTATATAGCCAGTAAATCTTAGATGTATCGATAGTACAAGAAGTACTCGGCTATCGCGAACGCAAAAATCGGTCAGCAGCGTTCTTACCATTGCTTTGCTAGTTTTATGTACCAAGCGATGTGTAACAGGATGACAGTTATTTAGCTTGCACTTCACTAATGCTGCACAGTACTTCACCCACTACTCGTCCCCAAGTCTCGTCGCACTACAAATCAGACAGCACACATCACCTAACATGAACAGCCACCACTCACAGTCGTGATTGCCTCAACTTCCCATCATGCATTTCGATCCTGACGGGCGTGTCATAACTACGCCAGAGCAAATAACCCGCTACAATGGCACAACCTGCTGGACATATTGTTTCCATGAAACGCAGTCTACCTAAACATGAACATGTGGATCAGTTGATCTTCCTAAAGAAAAATCTGCCATTCAAAAATGATATGGACAGAAAATATGGAAGCACAGGCATAAGTGAATGACTTTGCTGTGTATTAGGTCAATAATCATTATTTTAACCTATCTGGCTAAAATGCCATGCTTTTATTCCCCCAATTATACCAGAGGTAAAGAATAGTAGCATTATGCTTTATTTATTAATTATGATAACACTAGCAGTAAGTTGTAAGTTAATTTTATTGCTGCCACTGCGTTTTGGGGTCATCAACATGTTGTGCCCCCCCGCCCGTCCGCCCCAAACGTCAAACTCTGCCTACGGTGATTAAAAGTATGGTGTTGAAGGTGCAATTTGCAATTTCTGATGAGGATCAAAATCTGAAAGAACACCAGGAACACACCCTCCCATGGGGTTTTAGAATCAAACTAAATGTTGTAGAGTGCTGTAGAACCAATTCCAAAGCAGAGGGCATTAATCAGAAAACAATGAAATCATTAAAAAAATTAAAACGAATTGCCTTTCAGCCAAACGTCGCCAATATTCGGCCAAGAATTTTGCTTATGGTACATCCCTAGTTGACATTAGAGTAGCGGGTAGTCCGGACCACAAAATAGCGGGAAATTGCAGTCCTCCTAATGAAGTGCATTTGACAACATGCATTCTGGAATGGATGCCTGGAAAACATGCAAATATAATGAGCTCATCCGTTTCCCTCGCATGGCTCCATGTGACGAGAGACACCCCTAAAGAGAATTAGACAAAAGATGATAAATGTTGGCCATGAATGACACTTAACGCATCCCAAAATAAGACGCGCGTTGACAAAGTTTGGCACCCCCGTAGGTGCGTCGGAGGGAATCCAGAAGATGAGAAAAGGAGGAAAAAGCCACTGCCAAACTCATAAGTCACATCATCACAAGGCAAATGGAGTCAAGGTGAATTTTGTTGTGATAGCATCCTCATGTTAGCGTGTGATAAATGCATAATGGAAGGACTACTTACTGTCGTTGCTTATAAGACAATTAAAATGAATCATTTATCAAGTGATTTATCTTTTGTTTTCTTATTCAGTTTCCAAACTCGTGTTTGGATTTAGCGCACTCATCTAGGCCGATGCCGCGCCGTCCGGGTCGACCGCGTTGGAGACAATCGGGAACACTTCCTGCACCAGAGATGAGTAATTGATGTTTTTCACTCCGCCGGCTTCACGTCGCAGCCTCACGTTAAACTGGAGAAGATGACAAAACACAACAGCGGAGTTAAGCAAAGTTAACACAAAAAAATAAACAAGTAAATAAATAAATAAAAACATCTGTATTTTGTTTAGTCCCTCCTGATTGTACAGCCATTGTTTGACAGGTGAGAAAAAAAATGTCTAAACTTGCGCTGACGTAGTAAAATTGAAATTATATACTTCTTGCAACTGATATGATGTTAAAATATAGAATTTTACATCTTTGTTTAGTCGCTGCCAGATACCAAGTCAAATTGGATTGGACATCTATCGCCGTCAATGGCAGGTGAAGGAATCTGACCTTTTAGCCAGATTGCCGGAATAACGCCACCCAAACCACCAGACCCGCGCTGGCGCAGCTCCAACGGCCCGGGCCGGCAAGACACCGACGACCCGGCCAAAAGGCCAAACTCTCCGCATTCACCTTAACCCCTTGTACTGACTCCATTTTGAGAGTTGGAAAAAGGCTTCGAAACACAAGTTGACAATTTATTTAGGTCGACGGCAATCTTAAAGCACAGAGGAACCCAGACGAGGATTCAGGGTCATCATATCACAAGTCAACAAAAGGTTCCTGGGAAAAAATGACGATTAATTAAATATTCAGTCTTTTTCAAAACTCTTGCGGGGCGGGCTGTGGGCAGAAAAATGGTGTGTTGGGACGTTGTTTAGGATTATTGTCTGTTTGTGGATTGGGCAGGAGGATTCGGGAGGTACTGTTGTCAGGGCAATGAGGGTTGTGGATTTTGCCAATCAAAGGGGCTCTTGGAGTCTTATCAGTCGTGTTATCAGTTGGATATCGGGCGTTCTCCGGTGTTCCTTGTATTGGGACAGGGCGTACCGCCATTTGTTCTGGGCTGTCCGGGAGAACTGATTGTGAGAGTTGGTGGTGCAGACGTGGGCTTGTCAGCGTCACTCTTGCGTCACTCTTGCTCAGTCAGTTGCATGACGCACAAGTTGGGCTTCTGTGATAAGAAGGCGTCATGTATCTCTTATACCCTATATTCTGCTTGTTTTCCTTAAACTATGGTATAAGTGCTATTTATGTTATATTGGGTGGGTTAGAGTAATACAAACAGTCAAACAGTAAATACGAAAAAAACAATACTATTCCCTGATTGATGATATTAAGTGTGTTAGAGTAATACAAACAGTTAGACGGTGCCTACGAGAAATGGTACTATCTCCCTTCACAGTAAAACGTGAGTGCTCAATCGCTGCCTTCCCAGTTGAAATGGATTTCATGTCTGTGACTTTCAATGGCAGTCATGAGTCGAGCGCAACAAGACCATTGCAAAACATTTTTTTTGTAATGGATTGTAGCATCTGTAATATTCCTTTTTTTTCCCCTCAAGGTGGTTCCTTCAGAGCAATGCCCAGTCAAAACCGTTTGACCCATCGACAATGTTCCTTCTAACTTTTCATGTGTCTGAGCAGACACACAAGCTCTCTAAGCACACTGCGGACCGCGGTGAGCAACATCAGATGTGTACAAGGAGGCCACACACCAGTATCACGCCTATTCAAAACCTTGGACCATAGCAAGTTACATGGCTTATTAAAAGAATGAAATTACTGCAGCAATTTTCATTAGTTTACTTTTAATACAGAATAATTGGTTTGGCCCACTTAAAAAAGACCAAGATCTAGTTGTTCATGAGATGTGCACTATGTTATATGTGAGAGTCCTGCTTTAACCAAAGGAAAGTCCTGCATTGCCCTGGGTAAGGTCCAATTGTGGCATTGGTGAGTTAATCAATAAAACATAATCAACAACCACAATGGGAGTACAGTACATCAAACACCTACATTAAAACTGTTCAGACAATAAGGACACTCAAGATTCCTATTCTCTGTGTCTGAGCAGCTACACTGCAAAAACACACCTCCTTAAAACTAGTTAAATTCCCTTGTTTTCAGTGTAAATCTACAAGAAATAAGTGAAATTATTTGCCAGTGCTTCAAGTAAATTTTTACTCAGATTTCCTGAAATAAGAAAAATAGCTAGCTAAAATTAGCTTAAAAGACATATTTTGAGCAAAAAAATAGTATGTTTAATCTTTAAAAAGCTTTGAAAGGTCAGAAAAGTTCCTAATTCAAGAATAGATATTGTTCAAAACATTATTTGATAGCATTTTTCTAGACACTTGTCACTCATTGAGTTACGTTGCAAAATGGTACAGAAAACGCATTTTGTTGGTCTAAAGATTAGTTCTAAAATGAGATATTTTCTAGTTTTTAAGTATTACCTCACTGGCTACCATTGACGGCAATAGACGCGTAGCCATTTTGATTGATATCTATTACTGTCAATGTTAGAGAATTGGCTACAAGCAACAAAATAATCCACAGGTATAAGGAGATTGTAAAATATATATATTAATACAGTATAGTTACATCACGCTTCAAACATTGTGCCCTCAGTCCATCGCAGATATTTCTTCAATTTAAAATAAATAAATAAATGAATAAAATAAACCACAGTTTTATAGAGATGTCCCAATCCGATCACGTACAGCCTCTGACTCTCCCACCTGCTGCTTTTCTTGCTCAGCCGGCAGTTGTTGCTTGTTAAAGTTACCCACGAATGAAAAGGGTGCCGCTTTGATCTTGCCAGAGAAGCTTGGGAGCGCTACCTTTCAAAGGCGCCAAGTTGTTTAGCTTGTTAAACAATTGTTCTAAGCAGCGTGAGTGGATTTGAGAGGACTCACTCACTGTCTTATATGTATCTCTTTCCAGTGCCAAATCTGAACAAATACATTGAACCCCCCCCACCCCAAAATAAAATAAAACAAAATACAGTATATATTTTTTAATATGAATAAGCTCAACCTCTACTTAGCAGATTTTGATGATCTATTTTGCATTAACCACGAAAAACGAGGGATGGCTGCATATTATATAAGTTTATTTACCGTATTTTCCACGCTATAAAGCACATCTGAGTATAACTAACCCTCTCGCAAACTGACCACTTAGAACAGCCTGAACAGTATAAAAAATGAAGACTGTTCAAATAAAAAAATAAAAAAATAATTGAAGGATGAATTCAGTTTCATTCCTTCGGTTGAAATACAGTTTAGTGCAAATTTAAACTAGCAGTTACCTTTAGCGTGTCATCGGGCATGACGGGGGGAGCAGGGTGCTCCAGCCAGTTGATGCCAGCCAGGAAGGCGTGGTAGTCTATCTGGTCCCCGTCTGCGAACCTTTCCATCACACGTGTGAGTTAGGTACAGAGATTTGAAAACGGTCCATTCAATCCCGCCTTAATGTAACCAAGTCGTACTTCTCGAGCAGACTTGTCAGCAAGTTGTCAGACAGGGGAAGCTGGAAGGCTTTACAGATGGTCATCGCCTCTTTGGTGGATGCGCGGCCCGTTCTGAAGAAGCAAAGAAACACAGGTACTTATGGAGAAATCAATAACAATCATTTACTTTGACAAGTACCACCTCCAAATGAACTTTCAGGGACAGAGGTCACTACAGTAGAGAACTATTCAAAAGTTGGCGGACCTTTAAGTATGATTACATGACTTTTTAAAGAAGTCCAACTTTTAAGCAACCTTATTTACATTATATAATGACTTCAGTTATATATGTACAGTGATTTAGATTGTCTTCACGTATGCTGTAAGGATAGAATTGACCCTACCATTATTAAGTAAATTATTTTCATTATGTTCAGACTAGGGCTGTCAAAATTATCGCGTTAATGGGCGGTAATTAATTTTTTTTAATTAATCGCGTTAAAATATTTGACGCAATTAACGCACATGCCCCGCTCAAACAGATTAAAATGACATCAAAGTGCAATGTCCACTTGTTACTTGTGTTTTTTAGAGTTTTGTCGCCCTCTGCTGGGGCTTGGGTGCGACTGATTTTATGGGCTTCAGCACCCATGAGCATTACAATGGTGGGCTAATAGTTTATTTTTTGATTGAAAATTTTACAAATTTTCCAAACAAATTTTCAGCCCTAGTTCAGACATGAATTTTCCCTTTTCACTTGTCGAATGACTCTATTCCCCCCCCCCCCCCTCAAATGCACGTTTAATTGGCTGATGACTTGACACAACACACACACCCTCATAGCCCCAACAGAAACACAACATGCCTCCTCCTCCGCCTCCTTCAAAGAGGAGAGTTATTGGAAGTTTTTTTCAGCCAGCAGCAGCCGCTGTAGGTAATATAAAAAGTAGGGCTGTCAAACGATTAAAATTTTTAATCGAGTTAATCACAGCTTAAAAATTAATCGTAATTAATTGCAATTCAAACCAGCTATAAAATATGCCATATTTTTCTGTAAATTTTTGTTGGAATGGAAAGATAAGACACAAGACGGATACATACATTCAACATACGGTACATTAGTCATGTATTTGTTTATTATAACAATAAATCAGCAAGATGGCATTAACATTCTGTTAAAGCAATCCATGGATAGAAAGACTTGAAGTTCTTAAAAGATAAATGTTAGTACAAGTTATAGAAATGTTATATTAAAACCTCTCTTAATGTTTTCGTTTTAATAAAATTTGTAAAAATTTCCAATCAAAAAAAAAAAACTAGTAGCTCGCCATTGCTGATGTCAATAATTACACAATGCTCATTGTGCTTAAACCCATAAAATCAGTTGCACACAAGCGCCAGCAGAGGGCAACAAAACACAAAAAAACCCACAAGTAACAAGTAGACATGGCACTGCTGTCATTTTAATCTGTTTGAGCGGGGCATGTGCATTAATTGCGTCAAATATTTTAACGTGATTAATTAAAAAAAAAAAAATTACTGCCCGTTAACGCGATCATTTTGACAGCCTTAGTAAAAAGATGTCAATGTTGTGGAGGCGGGGGGACACACCACTAATTTTGCTACTGAAAGTCCAACCTGCATCAGAGTTAGCATAACATTAAACTGTGTGAATTTGCTAACCTCTAAAACTCCAGTATGAAGCTCCTTTGAGAGAAGTGTCCTCCTGTATGTGTTTTCTACTGTTAACGTTAAACTGTGGGAAATGTAGTTAACTGGGGTCTACCCACTTCGCCGCAATTTTCATTTTTATTTTATTTATGTGGTCTTAAAGCAGTTTAAAGGAGCTTTCATTTTTTGGTTGAGTTTGGCTGTCTTGTGGACAAAAGAAGTAGTGTTTTACCTGATGGTAACCTCCTTTTTATTATTACTATTGATTTTTACCCTTTGTAAGTACCCTAACAAGAAAGTGACCCAAAACTTAATTCACTGCCCGCCATTGACAACAAAACAAACCCATTCATTTCCAATGGGGAAAAAAATGAAACAATATGCCCGACGTTGACAACCATAGACATCCAATTTATTTACAGGATTTTTAGAGTTAAGTTAAAATACTTCTCATGCACGCATGCCCGAGGACTCGAATACTATGTCCAAACATGCCCCTGTGCACGTCCATGCACTGTCTGTACTTTGCAAAAACACTTTTTCAACCCACTTTTCTAATACACAAGACTGTAAACCAGGGGTCCCCAAACTACGGCCCGCGGGCCGGATACGGCCCGCCTCCACATTTGGTCCGGCCCCCTCAAAAATATTTATTTATTTATTATTATTTTATTTTTTTTCAATAGTGTTATTTATTTCCTGGATTTTTTTCTATGAAGAACGCAGAGATGGTTATTTGGTTATTATCTATTTATTTGATAGTGTTATTATTATTTATTATTTATTATTATATGATATGATATGATAAAATAATAAAATATAATATAATATAATACAATATATATATATATATATATATATATATATATATATAAATTTTATTTACTTTTGTTCCGTGAATAATCCAGAATGGGTTATTTGATTGTGGCTTTCTGAAAAACAATAAATTTTTACCTTTAGGCACTCCTGCAATCGTCACACTTTTTCTGTTACAAACTGACCCGGCCCCTCATCAGAGAAGGGAAAAGTTATGTGGCCCTCACAGGAAAAAGTTTGGGGACCCCTGCTGTAAACAGTCATTTTTGCTGTTTTTACATTTCTGGTTGTGATCTGATGGGCCAAACCCTTGTTGTTTTATGTTTGTGTTCGTACAAGCATGTGAGCCATGCACTAGCTTAACGCGGCCTTCAGTTCCGTAAGCAAAACATCCCCACGCAACTTTTTTGTTAAGATTGACATCTAATGATTTAGTGCACTATAAATGAGGACGGTGACACCGAAATGATATGCGTGTGTGTGTTCTTCCACACTACATGCCATTTCATGTCTTCAGGGTCCATCTGGTTCCAATGCTCCCCTCCCAAACTGGAACTAATGCTTGCTGAGAGATTTGGGAGCCACTGACTGCACAATTGATGCCTTGCTGTGACGCCTGCGTTCGTACGTGTGTGTGTGTGTGCGTGTTTCCGCGTACGCTTGTTAATCCATTATCTGTGTATTTTATGCCTCGTTCACACTCTACAATTTCGAACGGAGATGCCTGGCCGCTCACCGAGGACTCGCAAATCAGCGCCTGTGCGCAGCGTTCAAAGACGCGGGCCAAGAGGCTGATGCGTTAGCGACGAATCCCAGGCTTTTAAATACCTGGGTGAGTCGGCGGTGAACTACGGCCATGAGAATGGAGGGGAGTTGACGACTTGGCACGCGTGACAGCATGAAAACATCTTCACCGTGATGCAGTAGTCAAAGCTGGCGGTCGACATTGAAAAATTGGCGGTTGTGAGTTTATCGTTGATTCGTGACGTCTTGAAGCAATTGAGGTGAAATGGACCGTACCAGTGGTGGATAACAACACCACCAACTACCACTAGCTACATGGCCTCAGGGTGGCCATGTGGGTAAGGGCAACATTCCCATCAAAGTCAAAGTCATTACTAGCTTATTTCGCAACAGATTTTCAACAGCTTATTTTACCATTGTCAAAGAATCGGTTGTTTACTCAGTGACTTCCACAGATCTAGCAGAGTTTTATATTGTAGTGCTGCAACGATTAATCGATTAACTCGAGTATTCGATTAGAAAAAAATATTCGAATTAAATTTTGTTGCCTCGAGTATTCGTTTAATTAAAGTGGCGTTGGAATGGTTTATTTTGAAAGTGTTTGCATCTAGTTTTATTGATTTGGGTGGATACACTGCCTTCTGGTCTGCCTCTTTTCACATGGCTGAATCCAACTGCTCCCTGTTAAGACCAACATAATTTAAGTTTTTGTTTGACCTAATGTTTTTAAATGCATTCAAAATTTAGTTTATAGGTATATTTAGCCGTTTTTTGTGGGAATATGTGTCTGAACGATTTGATAAGAGCATTGTAAAAAAAAAAAAAAAAACTTTAGCATTTTGTAGCATTTAAGCTAGCGGACTTTTTCTATGTAAGTTAGCCAGTGTCTGAACCATTTGTTTAGAGCATTGTAAAAAAAAAAAAAAAAAAAAAAAAAAATTAGCATTTTGTAGCATTTATGCTAGCTGACTTTTTCTATGTAAGTTAGCCAATTGTTCTGTTGTTTTATGTAGATCCTTATTTTTCAAAATAAAATTTATACCGTTTGAGGCTCAGCTCAGGTATTTTAATTTTTCATGTTCCTTATCGGATTACTCGATTATTTGAAATAACTAGTCCATCGATTAATCGACTTCTAAAATATTCAATAGCTGCAGCCCTAGTGTATTGTTTCACACAAGAAAACCCAGCAGAGGTCAACTTGGCCTTTCCCAAGACAAACACTCTTAATATTCCCTCACAATGGCCGATTTGGCCTCTCCTCCATGACTCTTGTGATAGTTTGTGTCAGTTCAAGTCAAGCTACATTTATTTAATTACATTTATTTATGAAGTTTGACACTTTTTACACATTTTTTTAATTCACTTCTCCCATACTCCACACATAACGACAGAAAGAATGGCCTAAATGTGTACATTGTTTTGAAGAAGAAAAAAAAGCATTTTAGAACTGCAATTTTGAGTGTAAAGCAGGAATTGTGTCTATAGTTTAGAAGGACTAAATCAGGAGCATGGAGTTTGGATTGTGGTCATTGTGTCTGAAGTTAATGTATGTCTAGTGGTTGCATTTCCAGATGAACGGCTGTCGTCTGTCTGACAACAACTTGCCAATTCAAAAGCACTTGGGTCATTTTTGCCACCTCTGGGTTTTCCGGGGGAGAGGCCGTATCGGCCATTGTTTGGGACTAGTAGGAGTACCAGAATTCTCTGGGACTTCTAGTGTTAATATTCTCAAAATATGAACTTCCTACTTGCTGAGGTCGTGCTGTTCAAACAGTCTGGTCATGTCAGGGAGCTGGTCAAAGTCCTTCTTCTTGAGGACGTCCTGGGCCACGGCCAGCATCAGGGCAAGGTCCATCTCAGGCTGCTGGTGCTCGGAGAAAGATCGTCCCAGCACCAAAACCTCATGCTCGCTCAGACCGCATTCCGATGCCATCAGCAGGCTCCTAGTCGAACACAGTAAAATATAGGAGACATTAGTTCTCAGATTCACTGTATGGAATAATTGATGGGGACATTCCATCACAGACGTACGCTGTCCGTCAATCCGTCCTGGTAAACCAGTCAAGGTTGAGCGGGGAAACCAATGTCAGAGTCCCTTAGCCTTTCATCCACCCTCTCTACCCGACCGGGCACCTCTCTGCAGACCCAGCGCAAATGGTACTTTAAAAAAAAAAAAAAACAACAACAAAAAAGCGCTACTATTCTATCGCTGAATTCTGTTTCATTTTTTTGGTCAAATGTCTTCCATGTTCCCACTACTGTTGTCATCCCTATGACAATGATGCACTGATTGGCTGAGAGAGCTTGCGTGCTACTAGCTAGAGTGGACGGACCGCAGCAGTGTGAAACACGAGTCGCACCCGGCACTTTGCAATCCCAGTAGAAGATGCATGCTCAAAGTTGATCAAGAGAAGAAAACACGACAACGAAAATTGCCGTTTCAATGAGGACTGGACTGACAATTATGCGTCCATTTTAGCAACTGCAAGTACCAAACCTACACTCACCGGCCACTTTATTAGGTACACCTGTCCAACTGCTTGTTAACACTTAATTTCTAATCAGCCAATCACATGGCAGCAACTCAGTGCATTTTGGGCATGTAGACATGGTTTAAGACAATCTCCTGCAGTTCAAACCGAGCAACAGTATGTGGAAGAAAGCTGATTTGAGGGACTTTGAACGTGGCATGGTTGTTGGTGCCAGAAGGGCTGATCCGAGTATTTCAGAAACTGCTGATCTACTGGGATTTTCACGCACAACCATCTCTAGGGTTTACAGAGAATGGTCCGAAAAAGAACAAATATCCAGTGAGCGGCAGTTCTGTTGGCGGAAATGCCTTGTTAATGCCAGAGGTCAGAGGAGAATGGCCGGACTGGTTCGAGCTGATAGAAAGGCAACCGTGACTCAAATAACCACCCGTTACAACCAAGGTAGGCAGAAGAGCATCTCTGAACGCACAGTACGTTGAACTTTGAGGCAGGTGGGCTACAGCGGCAGAAGACCACGCTGGGTGCCACTCCTTTCAGCTGAGAAAGGGGAAACTGAGGCTACAATTTGCACAAGCTCATCGAAATTGGACAATAGAAGATTGGAAAAACGTTGCCTGGTCTTATGAGTCTCGATTTCTGCTGTGACATTCGGATGGTAGGGTCACAATTTGGCGTCAACAACATGAAAGCATGGATCCATCCTGCCTTGTATCAACGGTTCAGACTGATGGTGGTGGTGGTGGGGTAATGGTGTGGGGAATATCTTCTTGGCACTCTTTGGGCCCCTTGGTACCAATTGAGCATCGTTGGAATGCCACAGCCTACCTGAGTATTGTTGCTGACCATGTTCATCCCTTTCTGACCACAATGTACCCAACTTCTGATGGCTACTTTCAGCAGGATAATGCGCCATGTCAGAAAGCTGGAATAATCTCAGACTAGTTTCTTGAACATGACAATGAGTTGACTGTACTCAAATAGCCTCCACAGTCACCAGGTCTCAATCCAATAGAGCATCTTTGAGATGTGGTGGAACGGGAGATTGGCATCATGGATGTGCAGCCGACAAATCTGCACCAACTGTGTGATGCCATCATGTCAATATGGATCAAACTCTCTGAGGAATGCTTCCAGCACCTTGTTGAATCTATGCCACGAAGAATTGAGGCAGTTCTGAAGGCAAAAGGGGGTCCAACCCGTTACTAGCATGGTGTACCTAATAAAGTACCTAATAAAGTGTGAGTGGCCGGCTACAATCAGGTATTATTGGAGCCACCTAGCACCGTGTTTGCAACGGCGTCCCCATTCGTCTCCATGAGTCCGTCACTCTTAGACTTTTCTCGCGTCATTCAACCAACATACTAACGCATAGTAACGCACGCCTTTCCCGCCTCAGCAACGGTAACAGTTTTGCCATGATGAGAAAAGTAATTAATTAGATTACTCACTACTGAAAAAAATAACGCCGCTAGTAACGGCGTTATATTCTAACGCCGTTATTAACAACATTGCAAGGCAGTGATCCAAAAAGGCCCCAAAACCAACCGGAAGTGACACCAAATCAACAGGAAGTAACCTGGAAACAATCAGCCCGAAAAATCAACAGGTATTGATCCAAAATTGAAAAGAAGTGACCTGTAAGTATCCTAAATTTACAAGGGAGTGAAGCAAATTGAACTCGTTGCCTGCTATTGACAATGATATACGTCCAATTCAATTAAACTGGAAGGACTGGCTGCGAATGCCATTGACGGCGCTCCAACTGAATTGGACAGCAAGCGCTCTCAATGGCAGCCAGTGAGTCTAGCCCACATGATATCTAATTGCCATAAATGTGGCCCTCGAACCAAAATGAGTTCGTGAAAGAAATGGTATCCTTTCGCATATTTACTGGTTGACTGTTTATATTACTCTAACGCGCCGAAAATATAAAATAAGTAGCATTTAATCATAGTTTAGGAAAACAAGCAGACTATATTCAAAGTATAGAGGATATGAGAGGGCAGACAAAAGAGCCCGGATGTGAATGACTGAGATTTGCAGGGTCAGCACAGCGTTATATCCGGAGAAGACAAACATCAAGAACGTCACGCTGACGGAGGGGCTCTAGGTGCGCGGCATGCAGCTGACTGAGTGACATTGACGCTGACGGAGACATCCACCACCAAATCCCGCCATCATCTCTTCTGGTAACCAAAAAATGGACAGTCCAGAACAATGGCGGGACATCCTGTCTCGCCACAAGGAACGTCTGATAACAAAAAGACTCCACGGCTGAGAACTTGAATACTCTGAAGCTGCCAAACTCCCCAACTCTCGTTGCCTTGGAACCAGTGAAACAGGAATTCCTCTGCCCAATCTGCAACAGACAATTACCCTAAACAACACCCAAACACACCCTTCTTCTGGACTACAGCTCGCCTCACTAGATCCTTTAGAGGACAATGTTTAACTGATCTTTGCTATTTTTCTCAGAAATCTTTTGTTGACCTGTGATATGTTGACCCTGGCTCCAGCCTTCCTCTTGGTCTGAGTCTGTTGTTTCTGCCTTGCTGTCTGATTGCTGTTGACTTGGAATAAATTGTGAACTTGTGTTTCGAAGCCTTCTTCCAGCTTTTAAAATGGAATCGGTACACGGGGTTGAAACTAAGATGAATGCACGGAGTTTGGCCTTTTGGCCTGGTTGCGCCTGCTCGGGTCATTGGAATTGCGCTAGCACAGTTTGGGTGGCGTGATTCTGGCTAAAAGTTTGACACGTCGGATGCCCAAAGGATCATATGTCGAGGTAAAACTGTACCTGAATGAGTCAAAGGTGACAAATCCAGTGTTGGTTGGATCACTGAGGGTCAAGACGTTCCTGATTTCTCGTTGCTTCTCCTCCGGAATCAACCGTAGTTTAGCCAGGATGCTGCCTATGTTAGCTTTGGGGAACTTTAGACAGACAAAACAGGACATTCGCTATTTGTCTATGCCGCTCTTGTTTGAATACAACAGTCCATATCTTCTAGAGTTGTCCGATAATGACATTTTAACCGATATCACAATGTTGTCCAACTCCAAAAATCCGATACAGATATACAGTGGGGCAAATAACTATTTAGTCAACCACTAATTGTGGAAGTTCTCCCACTTGAACATATTAGAGAGGCCTGTAATTGTCAACATGGGTAAACCTCAACCATGAGAGACAGAATGTGGGGGGAAAAAACAGAAAATCACATTGTTTGATTTTTAAAGAATTTATTTGCAAATCATGGTGGAAAATAAGAATTTGGTCAATACCAAAAGTTCATTGCAATACTTTGTTATGTACCCTTTGTTGGCAATAACGGAGGCCAAACGTTTTCTGTAACTCTTCACAAACTTTTCACACACTGTTGCTGGTATTTTGGCCCATTCCTCCATGCAGATCTCCTCTAGAGCAGTGATGTTTTGGGGCTGTCGTTGGGCAACACGGACTTTCAACTCTCTTCACAGATTTTCTATGGGGTTGAGATCTGGAGACTGGCTAGGCCACTCCAGGACCTTGAAATGCTTCTTACCAAGCCACTCCTTTATTGCCCTGGCTGTGTGTTTGGGATCATTGTCATGCTGAAAGACCCAGCCATATGCCCTTGTTGATGGAATGGTAAAGGAGATTTTCACTCAAAATCTCTTGATACATGGCCCCATTCATTCTTTCCTTTACACAGATCAGTCGTCCTGGTCCCTTTGCAGAAAAACAGCCCCAAAGCATGATGTTTCCACCCCCACGCTTCACAGTGGGTATGGTGTTCTTCGTATGCAATTCAGTGTTCTTTCTCCTCCAAACACGAGAACCTGTGTTTCTACCAAAAAGTTTTATTTTGGTTTCATCGGACCATAACACATTCTCCCAGTCCTCTTCTGGATCATCCAAAGGCTCCCTAGCGAACCGCAGACAGCCTGGACATGTACTGGCTTCAGCAGGGGGACACGCCTGGCAGTGCAGGATTTGAGTCTCTGGCGGCGCATTGTGTTACTGATAGTAGCCTTTGTTACTATGGTCCCAGTTCTCTGGAGGTCATTCACTAGGTCCCCCCGTGTGGTTCTGGGATTTTTGCTCACCGTTCTTGTTATCATTTTGACGCCACGGGGTGAGATCTTGCATGGAGCCCCAGATCGAGGGAGATTATCAGTGGTCTTGTATGTTTTCCATTTTCTAATAATTCATCCCACAGTTGATTTCTTTACACCAAGCGTTTTACCTATTGCAGATTCAGTCTTCCCAGCCTGGTGCAGGGCTACAATTTTGTCTCTGGTGTCCTTCGACAGCTCTTTGGTCTTGGCCATAGTGGAGTTTGGAGTGTGACTGACTGAGATTGTGGACAGGTGTCTTTTATATGGATAATGAGCTAAAACAGGTGTCATTAATACAGGTAACGAGTGGAGTCTCGTTAGAAGTAGTTAGATCCCTTTGACAGTCAGAAATCTTGCTTGATTGTAGGTAACCAAATACTTGTTTTCCATTCTAATTTGGAAATAAATTCTTTTAAAAAAATCAAACAATGTGATTTTCAGTTTTTTTTTGTTTTTTTCCACATTCTGTCTCTCATGGTTGAGGTTTACCCATGTTGACAATTACAGGCCTCTCTAATCTTTTCAAGTGGGAGAATTTGCACAATTGGTGGTTGACTAAATACTTATTTGCCCCACTGTATGATAGAATTAGCCATATTATGTTGTTTTTTTTTTATTCTTCTCTTTTCTTTTTAACCTGTCCTGTTCAGCTACTTGACATGGAGAATGGAGATCCGAGTGCCTGATTGGTCTATTCCGTTTTAGTGTATCACATGGGAGTATGAAATACTCCCATTGTGATTATTCAACGTACCTCGATTATTAGGAGAAAGCAGCGAACGTTATTAGCTGTTTTGTTGAATGATTTCCTGAACAATGTATCGATTATAGTTGTATCGCCTTATCGTGAGATCATCATTATCACGAGCTTTGTATGGCAAATCGTATCGTGAGGTACCAAGAGGTTCCCACCCCTACTGTCATCACCTCATGTACAAGGGTTGCTGGTTTGGGAATTCACAGTTGAGACAGTATAAGACTTGCCGCGAAACCAATGTCGATATTTAGTCAATGATTTTAGGAACGCTTTTATCGGCCGATATTATCGTACAACTCTTAATTTCTACCCCCCGCAAACCTGCTCAGCATGTTGCTCCAAGTACTTGAAGGTGTACTCGTCAGCATCGAGCAGCTGGAATAGCCGGTTGTTGAGGTCGAGGATGGCCCCAACGTGCAGATCTTGGGCGGCGAAGTACTCGGAGGGTTCGCTCTTAAACAACTCCTGGCCTGGTTTTTTAATGCGACCCCGCGCCAGAAACATGCCGCCCAGCACACCTAAAGATCCACGCAAAGGAGAATAGTCCTAAGAACATCACTCTTACTATTCAAAAGCTCACTCTCCGAACCAGAGTTCTTCTGCGTGCGCTCAAACACGCTGATGGAGTCGTCGCTCAGGTAGAAAGAGATGATGAATTCCCTGTCGCTGTCCACTTGACTGGTGGTCACCATCTTGGCGTAGAACTTGAGCACATTACTCTCGAGGCCACATCTGTGAGCAAACAAGAAAACTCATTTATCCATGTCTTCCTCTGGCCAACATGCACCCTCCCGCTAATAAGTTTACCACTAGTTGACGTCCAGAGGTGGGTAGTAACTAGAGCTGTCAAAATTATCGCGTTAATGGGCGGTAATTTTTTAAATTAATGACGTTATAATATTTGACGCAATTAACGCACATGCCCCGCTCAAACAGATT
The DNA here is from genome assembly GCF_030265065.1 of Corythoichthys intestinalis. Taxonomy (NCBI): domain Eukaryota; kingdom Metazoa; phylum Chordata; class Actinopteri; order Syngnathiformes; family Syngnathidae; genus Corythoichthys; species Corythoichthys intestinalis. The sequence goes on from NC_080406.1 coordinate 1,391,010, forward strand.
AAAATGAAAGCAGTGTCATTTCCACTTGTTACTTGTGTTTTTTGTCTCCCTCTGCTGGCGCTTTGGTACGACTGATTTTATGCACCAGGAGCATTGTGTAATTATTGACATCAACAATGGTGAGCTACTAGTTTATTTTTTGATTGAAAATTTTACAAATTATATCAAAAGAGGTTTTAAGAGGGGTTTTAATATAAAATTTCTATAACTTGTACTAACATTTATCTTTTAAGAACAACAAGTCTTTTTATCCATGGATCGCTTTAACAGAATGTTAATGCCATCTTGTTGATTTATTGTTATAATAAACAAATACTGTACTTATGTACAATATGTTGAATGTATATATCCGTCTTGTATCTTATCTTTCCATTCCAACAATAATTTACAGAAAAATATGGCATATTTCATAGATGGTTTGAATTGCGATTAATTACGATTAATTAATTTTTAAGCTGTGATTAACTCGATTAAAAATTTTAATCGTTTGACAGCCCTAGTAGTAACACATGATATTACTACGTTACATGTACTAGAGTAAGTTGAGTAGATTTGTGAAGAACAAAGCGACTCTTACTCTGCTACACTAGTTGTTACATTTTCCTCCATATTCTACATACAGTATGAAGGAATCTGACCTTTTAGCCAGATTGCCGGAATCACGCCAGCCGAACCACCAGACTCCAACGACCCGGGCCGGCGAAACCCCGACAACCCGGCCAAAAGGCCAAACTCCAAGAGGAAGGCTCTGCAGATGGCGGTGAAGGCTGCACACGGGACTGCGGGGAGCAGCCATCCCAACACCACGGACCTCCAGAGGCAGCGCCCGCTGCATCATGAAAGACTCCACCCACCCCGCTCACAGTCTGTTTCATCCCCTCCCTTCAGGCAGGCGGCTGAGGGGTATACAGAGCAAGACTACCAGGCTCAGGAACAGCTTCTTCCCTGAAGCTGTCAGACTGTTGAACTCTTGCCGTGCTCTGTAGACTCTCAGCACAACACCATCTCGTGGATGTACAGTTTAATTTAATTTATTCACACATCGTATCATGGTACACACAAGAACAAGGTCATATATACAAGCAGTTCATCTGACAAGATGCATGAAAGGGACACTCCGAATAAGCTATTTAAAGCTTTTAGTAGGGGCCCATAACACAACCTCAAACACTAACCCTAGAAAAAAACGGTAGTTTTTTTTTTTCTGCCAGAGATACCAAAAGTAGCTGAACCAGTTTCACCAATGAGACGTCGCAAAAATAATCACATGACTCCATTATACCAATCAGACTCAGGCTTGTCATTCTATGATCACGCCAGTCTGTTCAATCACGTGGGGTCTTTAAGGCACCGTAAAAAATGAAGTATCTGACATAGCCGTCAACATGACTGAATTTTTTATTTGATTTTATCCTCTCTCCCAGTTTTTATTTGGCACCCATTGACTACGGAAAACTAGAGATATGATCCTTTTAGTTTCATAACAGGTAATATATTCTATCCACTAGAGGGCACTCATGGTTTTTGGACTAATAATGCTTCATTTCTGTAGATTTTGTTTCTCTCGCCGGAATGCAATGGTTTTTTTTGTTTTTTTTATTTATTTATTTGGCTTAATGTGCTTATGTAATATGTTATAGCACAGTATAATAATAAAAGTTCACATAGATAACTGTGTTGAGAAAAACAAAAATCAAACACCATAAGCAATTACTCACAATGTTACTCATAACTTGAATATTCTTTTCTCCAAATACTTTCTTACTTGTACTTCAGTACATTTTTTGGATGACTTTGTATACGTGAGGTTATAGTAACTATAAAAAACTATGGTGGAATGCAAAGCGGTTTTTGTAGATAGGTCAACTACTGAAGTTTTTTTTTTTTTTTTTTGAAATATAGTAAAAGAGGAGCAAAGAACGTCACTAAAAGCTTTTTTTTTTTTTTTTTTGGTATGGTGAACCATGTTTTGGCACATGTTTTGGCGAGTGTAAATCAAAGAGCCATCGCCAGATCAGCAGCCGTATTTATGTTGATGGTTCCTGCCATGAAACGGGTCTGGATTGTCTCTTTCCCAAGTAGATATGTGAAAGATATTCGTAGCGGAGATATGGAACAATCAATCTGCCGTGCCAGGTTATAATAATACGGTATTGTCAGCCAACCTTTCATATTCCATGAACTTGTGGAGATCTTTCTGTGGGGGTTTGGGTAGCAGATGCTGGCAGGAGCTTAGCGAGTCCTCCTCCGAACCAAATCCATTATAAGGAGGTACAAGCCTGGGGGGCTTTGGGGCTACGGGAGCTTTGTATTGCACTGTGTTAAACACCTCTGGGGGAAGAAAATAGGGAGAAAACACTAGAGGACGACAAAGCCTTGGTGGAGCGCTGATGTGATTTACAGCAGTACTTCCCAAATAACGGGGCATTTATGTGTTACCGCTTACTGCCCCTCAGTGGTGAAATTTAGACATTACAAATAATAAAAGTGGTCAATAAATGAAATACATTTTTGTCCATTGGTTACCTGTGCCGTACTTGGAGCGGTAGTAGTCTTTAGTAAAATCATCACAGTCAGCAATAGTCACCTTCCTGCCCCACACATTAAGCTCGCCTCCGACTTTCAAATCACAATCCTTATAAAATTCTTCTTGGATGGCCCCCGTCTGCAAAAGATGTCAACAGACGGACGTGCACTATTAATAAAATAATGTGATTAATTGTCGTTTGCCTTATGGAATATCCCGATTTGAGTGGTGATGTACTTTAAGGCTGTCCAGTAGGAAGCGGTCTCCTTTTCTGCTGGAGGCCAAGACATTAAGCACGGTGCGGTTGGTCACCTCTCCTGGTAGATTCAATTGGTTTGAAGCCTGCTATGGAGACATGACAATCATTAATGTAAGTAAGTAGGGTTAGAACATTTCGTTTCATTTAAAATACCTGAGCTTAGCCTCAAATGACATAAAATAATAAATAAATGAGGATCTACGTACAGTGGCGGACTTGGCAATTTTGGGGCCTAACGTGTATTTCAGTCATATTCCTGGGATATCTGGCATGAATCGCTGTCTTTAGGTCATGCCACAGCATCTCAATGGGGTTCAAGTATGGACACTCCAGAACGTGTATTTTGTTCTTCTGAAACAATTCTGAAGTTGATTGACTTCTGTGTTTTGGATCATTGTCTTGTTGTGGCATCTATCCTCTTTATAGCTTCAACTGTCTGAGAGACAGCGTCATGTTTTCCTGCAAAACTTTTGAATTCATTCTTCCATTGATGATTGCAAGTTGTCCAGGCCCTGAAATAGCAAAACAGCCCCAAATCATGATGCTCCCTCCACCACGCTTCACGGTGGGAATGAGGTGTTGATGTTGGTGAGCTGTTCTATTTTTCCTCCACACATGACGTTGTGTGTTACTCCCAAACAATTCAACTTCGGTTTCATCACTCCACGAAATATTTTGCCAAAACTTCTGTGGAGTGTCCAAGTGCCTTTTTGTGAACATTAAACAAGCAGCAATGTTTTTGTTTTTTTGTTTTTTTAGACAGCAGTGACTTCCTTCGTGGAGTCCTTCCATGAAAACCAATTCTTGTCCATGGTTTTACATATAGTTGATGTGTGCACAGAGATATTGTACTATGCCAGTGATTTCTGTAAGTCTTTAGCAGACACTCTAGGATTCTTTTTTATCTGTCTGAATATTCTGCGCTGAACTCTTGCCGTAATCTTTGGTGGACAGCCATTCCTTGGGAGAGAAGCAACACTGCCAAACACTCTCCATTTGTAGACAACTTCTCTGACTGTCGATTAATGAACATCCAGACTTTTAGAGATGGTTTTGTATCCTTTGCCAGCTTTACACAAATCAACAATCCTTATCGCAGGTTTTCAGACAGCTCCTTTGACCGAGCCACGATGCACATCAGACAATGTTTCTCATCAAGACATTTCTTACCAGGTGTGTGTTTTATAGTGGGCAGGGCATCTTTAAACCACTCATCACTTGAAGTCTCCTTAGGTAGAAGGTTCACTCACTTACTTATTTTTCCCCCTTCTGTCTCTGTTTGCATGCTATACTCATTAAAATATGAAAACCTATTAATGTTTGGGTGGTTTTGGTTCAAGCAGACACTGTATTTTCATCTGTGTGTTTTTGAAAAAGATCAGATCACATTAGATGGTGATTTTATGCAGAAATGTGAGAAATTCCAAAAGGTTCAGATACATTTTCATACCACTTTATGCTATGCATGTATTGTGGGGCGACCTGGTCTTATACTGTAAATTTGTTTTCTGCCTTTCCAACCTGTACATTCTCAAACTGCATTTTTATGTGCACAATTTTATGATTTTCCTTTTAATATTGGTCGGTTGAAATATACTAAAAACTAGGGGTGCAATGGTTCAGTTAGACCAAGGTTCGGTTTAAACCTCGGTTTTGGGATCACGGTTTCGGTTCGGTTTGCGGTTTGCTTTTTTTTGTTTTTTTTTTAAACTGCCTTTATTTTGCTTTTAAGAAAATGACAAACACTTAAAATGTAAACATATTCGTCTGTTAAAATGCCTCTTGGCTCTTTGGCTAGTGTAGTTAAAAAGTTACTTGGCAAAATAACTGGTGTTACCTTTAATTTTTGTTGTTGTTGTTGTTGATTTTTTTTGAAAAAACCCCAAAACAAAACAAAACCATAGCAACCTTTGCTATGTTTGGAAGTCATTTAATGTTGTGAATCAACCGTTAAAGTTGATAAAAATGCTCCCGTTTTTGCATTAGTTCCCTTCTGTCTACTTTCGACATGTGAAAATTTTAAAACCATTTCATCCTGTAAAGATAGACTCAAGTCAATATTTTGCCGATTTAGGAGTATTTAAGATAAAAAGATACCTAGGTTCGCTAGGAAGGTTCACTACAACAGAGCCTTTCTGAGAAGTTTACTGCTCTAAAATGGCGGCTGTTTACTAACGCTACCGAGTGTCATTTCGCATGTAATGGCGTACCGCAAGCAACACTTCACTTCCGCTCATTAATATTCATGGCATTAGCTACTGTTGCTCAGTAAGGACAAGCCACCATTTGTCCCTAATAGGAAGTGAATGGAAATCGTGTACGAAGGACATGTTTACAGAGTTAAACTTATCAATTCTCTCCGAAAATGATGTGCCTGGTGCCAAATTCACTGGCAAAGATGTTGAAGAACATAAAAATGTTCAGTTAAAGAGATGGCTTTAGTGTCGAAGGCTGAAAAAGACGGAAAAAACGAGCCGACCTAAGCATAGCTTTAGCTTTTTTATCGACGCGACTGACAATGACATTCTCCTGTTTCCACAAGCTATTCTTTACCATCAGCCCTGTCTTTCTTATATATCCTCTGGTTGTCCTACGTCTCTTACCGTTCTTGGGGGTAATTTAGTTAGCTTTGTGTAGCGATCACAAATGCTACTCAGTGACAGCCAACGAACACTTTTAATTTTTTCATGATAACACATCCTAATCCTATGATTTATTTACACTTCCCCCTTACTAATGTTGTTTTTTTATATACAGTGGGGAGAACAAGTATTTGATACACAGTCAATGGGAAAACCCATTGGCAGTGTATCAAATGCTTGTTCTCCCCACTGTATATAACAGAAACGGTAACAGTGGCAGTCAGATACCATTGTAATTCTTTTCAGGTCATTCATTGTCAGACAGAAGCAGTACGGCACAACGTTACGCTAAAAAAATAAGTTACAAATATAAAAATGGCTTACCTCTTTGTCCTCTGAAAGACCATGCCAACCCAACATAATGTTTCCTGCATATGAAATGTGAATGGATTCATCGAGCTGGTGTAAAGTCAGCGCAAGTTGATTCGGTCTTCACATTTTTACCTCCCGAGTTTTTGGTTTCCGGAAACGTATGAAGAAAACATCCTTCGTGTGTCGAAATGTCTAGAGTCGTTTCTACAAGTTCCAAAAAAAGCAATGCGTGATCGGCATTTTCGTTTTTGAAAGATTACCGGCGAAAAGTAGCACTAATTGCGCTGGGTCTATGCGAGGGCGGGTCTATAATGTCCCACTTCGGCTTTACTTCCGCTTTACGATGCGACGTCACGGTCTAAAAATAGCCTGTGTGCGGTACGCCATTCTATATGCATGAGATATCTAGGCGTAGATTGTAGGCTGTTGGCTACATTCAGGAAATATTGGACCCACCTAGCCTAGCATCGCGTTTGCTACAGCGTCACAACAAACACTCTTCCCTCTCCGGGTCATTCAACCAACATATTAACGCACATTGTCTCGTTGCCGAAACGGTGACAAAATCCGGAGGAAAAAAAAAATTAATGCACGAAAAACGTACAGATTTTGAACGTAACATACGGCGTACACATTTAAAAATCACTGCTCACTCGTACAAATTGCGCCGAGACCGTACAACTTGACAGGTATCAATTATAGTGTACCGTCACAGTTAGGTAGTAGCACTCTGTAGCACGGGATCTCCAACTATTAGTGGTCAGGGCGAAAGTATGTGCTTTAGCGAAATCAACTTCGGTGGCTTTGCGTGCCATTTCATAAATGTCGGGGATTACATTGTTGGAGAAATATGTCCGCGAGGGAACAATGTAACGCGGGTCAAGGCGTTGCAAATAAATTAACGAAGCCCGCCGTGTGTTTTCACTGGTGTCCTCTTCGGGGTAGTCCTGCTCTGTGCAAAATTTGTCAGAACACCGGCTGAGGTGCCGGAGTCATGTTATAAGTGTTGTCATTAGCATAGGGAACAAGCGCTCAGCAATGATTGCAAATTGTTTTTTATGTTTTTTTTTTCAATATTTTTTCTCCCTCCGCATTGTAGTCCACGGGGAAACCGAAATGTTGCCACACCGCAAATTTGAAATAAGCCGGTTCTTCCTCAAAATTCGGTCTCTCCACTTCTCCACTCGCCGTAGCTTTTTGTTTTCTTTCTTGTTTCACTTTCACTTCGCTCGTAAGCAAGAGGGGGCATTACTCTGCTTCTATTACACAGGTGCTTGACAGCGATCGGACATTTACTTGCGGGGTGGGAATTTCTCCACAGCTGTGCTTCACTTCACACACAGGCACACAGAGCTCGACCAATTCATTCCACAAGTGTTCGGAATAAATTAATTGCAAAACCGAAAAGGCGCGGTTCATAAAGGCGTATTGGACCGTACAGGGCAAACAGTATGGTTCAGCTTTCAACCGCAAATTGCTATAATGTTGGGATTAGCTTTGTACAGGACATCCGAATCTGCTTTTTCTATTCCGCCTTTATACGTTTTCAAAGGATCCGATCGGGCCTCGATATTGATAGGTCCTCAAAATCGGATGACTGGGACTTGCATGTAGAGCCAGAAAAATAAGGCATCAGTTTCATTGCAACAGTGTGCACACACTCTGATGAAAATAGCCAAAATGAAATGATCAAGTATAGTAGGGATGAGATTTGATGAAGGTTGCTTTGCTGCCATTTCATTGGACAGCAGACGGTGTCCAACTTTTGGAGGGCTGTTGACATTTAATAACAGGCAAACAAGGTTAGTGGAGTGAGAGCGCACACACACATGACGGACGCCTGGCTGTCTTTCAAGTTGAATTAGGCACTCGGCTGGTGGAGCCAAAATGCTGGAGGGGAGTGTGTGTGTGTGTGCATGTCAGGCCGAATGAGGTCTACAATGATAGGAAGGGTTCAGCAAACCAGAAAGGATGAACATTTTGCTTCGCTATTATTGCATTGTCACACTGATTAAAACACGCAAGTTGCTTGATATGACCTGACAATCAAAATTCGTAATTTTAATAATTGTTTTGTTTTATGAAAAAGCTCATGAGAATGGCAGATTTTGTGTTCCAAATTCAGCTAGGCCTGCAAGCAGGACTGAACAGCTTCGCAGTGTGACACAATTAGGACGTCACCCAGGTCAGGGTGGTGGCAGATCGTCCCACTCTCATTATCTCATGAGAACCTAACTTGCTCGAAATCCGCTTCTTTTTTGGGTTTAAAAATATATTCACACACCAAGGAAAAAAAAAAACTACTGAAGAGGGTCCAACAAAAAAGGAGGCGCTACTGAGCTGCGCAGCCACGCCCTTATTCAAAACCAAAATGAATCTTCTAATTGGGCCAATTCTACCACTTGTGCCAAATTTTGTGGCCCTATAAGATGCCTATGGCCATGTCCACACTTAGCAGGATATTTGGCAAAAAAGAGAAATTTTTCTACGGGTTGGCCTATCATCCACATGCACACGCACATTTAAACCAGGGTTCTTAAGAACGATGGGGAAAGTGAAGAAGTGTGAAATCTGCGTTTGTGCCGTCATCATGTGGACACTGATAACCGAAGATTTAACTGAAAACGTCACTGACTGCGACAAACTTTGTCCTCACGTCACACATGAGACCAATGTGTACATTTGGAGTAAATTAGACAGGTGCTTTTTTGGTTCCATTTTTTTTTTTTTTTTTTAACAAACTCTTGCTGTGCCTCTTATTGAAAAATAGTATCATTGACAATTAATTTATTGTTGTAAATGTGCTTAAAAATGAATGAAAGTGGTTGGCTTTGGAAGTTTTTTTTTTTCCCCCCAACGTGCAGGTGTGGACGCAATTATTTTTTCCCAACGTATTAGGGCAGAATCCTCAGTTTCAAAAAAACTGCTAGGTGTGTGATCATGGCCTTAGTCCATGAAAAACCTACTTCCTTTTAATGGCTAACAAGGGGTCGTCACGGCAACAGACAGACATGTGAACATAGGCCTTAAAATGTATCACAAAAGGTCTTATGCAGGGGTGAAAGTGGGCCAGAACGGTCAGGAACGCAGTTCCGGTATAAGATTCAGGGCCGGAATGCTGTTCTGATACACGGTGCTTTGATTCCGAAAATATGACGGCAGCTGTCAAAACGCTATGTTAAAAAAAAAAATGCTAAGCTGCCACACATGCATTTCATCTCCAAGAAGAAAACAATATACCAACATCAGAATTACATACACAACTGTTAACAACAAGCATAATAAAGTGCTTATGTAGCGTAATCCGTTTCCACCCATATTTATTATTTTATTCCACGGACGGCATGGAGGTTTCCCCAGCTGCTGCTGTTATCTTAGTCTGACGATGATGAGTCACGCCAATGTGCGAATGCACGCAGCAAAGCAAAACGGCTGGACTCATTTATCCGTTCAATTGGCTGACATACTGAAATGTGATCAGCGGAGATAGTTAGCTCTGATTGGTTCAAATGTGGATGTTTACTGGAACAGCAAAAAAAAAAAAAAAAGGCTGCTGAATTGATGCGACAAAAAAGGGCAATGAACATAAAATGGGATCAAATCTTTAAAAGCATGGAAAGAGTTGAGGAGGATTATTTATCATGTTTAGTTTTATAATATTTAGTTTTATTTGCTCTGATGGGAAGGTCCAGAACATCTTAGCTGTCAATGTGCACTTTGGACTTATATTTGTTCATTTATGTTAGGCTACTTATTCATTTTCTTTATGGTTTAAAAAAGTCAATGTTTGCGCGATCTTCAAAATATATTCCATTTCACTCTGCATAATATAAGTCATTTGTACCTATCTTTATGAATGTATGTTACTTATATCTTATTACAAAAAAAGTAAATGTTTACATTAACTTCAATTGTAATATACATCCTATGTTCTTAAGTAGTTAAAATTGAGACTTGGCATTTAGTATGTGAGGAAATGAGGGAAAATAAAAATTAGGAGATGGAGGTTGGGTTTTTTTTTTTTTGTTAACCTTTATTTTGCAGATCATTGAAAAAAATGCAATTTTGAATGAAAATCAGTTTTTGTATGTGTTATAAAAATAACTCTGCCAAAACCGTTTTCTTTGCATTTCAGTCGTTGTAGGAGCCCCCCCCCCCCAAAAAAAAACAAAGAAAGAAAAATAAATAAATACAATTTCTGACTCCGTGGCGACCTTCACGTCGGGGAGTTCCGGCAAGAAATTCTAACCACTTTCACCCACGGTCTAATGCAGACATGTCCAAAGTCCGGCCCGGGGGCCAAATGCGGCCCGTGGTGAAATTTCATCCGGCCCCCAGCCTCTGTCATAAAATCAATATCTTCTGGCCCGCACACACTTAATAAATTGGTCAGCAGTACAGCTACCAGCATATGAAGTAGCTTACACACTAAATGCTGCTCCTCATTGACCCACTAAAAGGCAGCAGCACTCTAAGCAACATTACCCCGTGTGATCCTTTACCTCCATTTTTTTTTTAAATAGCGACAATCAACAAAAAAAGTTGACTGCGACGGCCGACGCTTCAAGGATAGGTGGAAATTGGACTATTTCTTCAGTAAAATACACAACAACTGTGTCTGCCTCATTTGCAGAGACAGTCGCTGTTTTTAAAGAATTCAAAATGTGAGGCGATATTACTAAACGAGACATGGTGACATGTACAACCAGATTACAGGGAAGATACGCAGCGAGAAATTGAAGCAACTTGAAGCTAGTTCAATTTCACAGCAGCAGTATTTTGCAAGAGCCCGAGAGTCGAAAGAGAACCCCACAAAGGCTAGTTGCGAGATTGTTGAAATTATGAATTTAAAAAAAAAATAAAGCAAATGTGACACACAGAATGGGTTGCTAAAATTTGCTTCAATATATTGTTCTACCTAAAGGACGTCAGCCAAGGTCGGCCCCCCACATTTTTACCACACCAAATCTGGCCCCCTTTGCAAAAAGTTTGGACACCCCTGGTCTAATGACTACGATGACCAACCTGAAAAAAACTGTACATGAGGGACTTTCTGTTGCCACTAGTTGGCACTGAAGAGTTGATGCAAATGACTCATACAGGACCCTTCAGGATATGACTCCCACCAAGCACGGGAAGTTTGGGGCAGATATGTTGTATATCTGTCAAGTTATAACTGTTCAAAATTTGTTGCGAGACAAAATGGCAACAGTCATATTCACCTTCCTGTTTGGACCCTCTGCTTTAACGAAACATCAATATTTCTTATTAGGCACCTAAACACATGTCTTAAAGCTCCCCTGATGCAGGTTTGAGGCCAATGGATTTTTTCCCCCTTGGAGGAGGAGCCTGTCTCGTAAAAAGGGTGTTTCCTGTTCCCAGCATGGGGCGCCAGGCCTAATAGGGAATATTTCAATGCAGTCGTGTTCAGGCTGGAGTTCCTCTCATACAAGCCAGATATGAAAAAGTGGATCAGGGTTAGGGTCTTCCGGACTACAGCCCACCTCACCGGAGCCTTTAAAGGACTGAATGTTTAACGAATAGTTGCAATTTTTCCTCAGAAATTTTTGGTTGACCTGTGAAATGGAGACCCTAGATCCAGCCTTCCTCTTCATCTGGGTCCGTTTGCCGTTTTTGGTTTGTTGTCGACTTGGAATAAATCGTCAACTTGTGATTCAAAGCCTTTTCCAGCTTTTAAAATTGAGTCAGTACAAGGCGTTAAAATTAAGGTGAAGACTGAAGGAATCTGACCTTTTAAGCCAGACTGCCGGAACCACGCCAGCCGAACCGCCCGGCCCGCGCTGGCGCAGCTCCAACGACCCGGGCTGGCAGTTCTCCTACAACCCGGCCAAAAGGCCAAACTTGGAGCGTTCACCTCGTTTTAACCCCTTGTACTGACTCCATTTTGAAAGCTGGAAAAAGGCTTCGAAGCACAAGTTGACCATTTATTCAGGTCGGCAGCGATCAAACCGCAAGGTGAAACACAAACAGAGTGAGGCGAGGAGGCAGACTCGTTCCAAGGTCACCATATCACAAGTCAACAAAAGGTTCCTGAGAAAAATGACAACGATTAGCTAAACATTCAGTCTTTTTGAAGGCTCTCCCGGGGCGGGCTGTGGGCAGAAGTTGTTTGTGGATTGGACAGGAGGATTCGGGAGTTATTGTTATCAGGGCAACGAGGGTTGTGGTTTTTGCCACCTCAGCGCAACGTGAGTGCTGAGAGTTCACTTCTCGGTCACGTGTTCCTCCTTATCAGATGTTCCTTGTCAAGACAAGATGTCCCGCCATCTGTTCTGGACTGTCCGGAAGAACTGATTGAGGGACTTTGTGGTGCAGACATGCGGTTGTAGATGTCTTGCCTTGTCAGCATCAATCTTGCTCACTCAGTTGCATGACGCACATGTTGGGCTTCCATGATAAGAAGGCGTCATGTATCTCTTATGCCCTATGTCAAATATGTTCTGCTCGTTTTCCTTAAACTATAAGTGCGATTTATTTTATACTGGGTGTGTTAGAGTAATACAAAGAGTCAAACAGAAAAGAGAAGAAAGAAAACAGAGAAGATACTATTCCCTGATTGATTATATTAAGTGTGTTAGAGTACAGTCGATCGGTAAATACGAGAAAATTTATTATTCCCTTCAACGCGCGGAGTTTGGCCTTTTGGCCGGGTCGTCGGACTTGAGCTAGCGCGGTTCGACTGGCGTGATTCCGGCAATCTGGTTTGAACGGTCAAATTCCAACAGGCTTCATCTTCGAATTAGCGGGGGTTTAATTAGTAGTTGGAGTTGATTTCAACAAATTTCATGTAGTTTGTCAGTTATCTGTTAGTTTCAGGGCTCCGGAGTGGCTAAGCTAGCACGAGTCTTTGGTGCCAGCAAGTCACTATCTGCTTAAACACTATAATGGATTTTTGTAGGTGGGTTCATTTCCCAAGTTTTGTTTTGTCTTGTTTTTTTTGGGAAACAAAATTTTCACAAGTAGCCATCGTCCAATCAGCAGCTATATATTTCCTGAAGGTTCTTGCCATGAAACGGATCTCGATTGGACTGGAACTTTCCCGGATTGATATGTGGAATACATCCTTTTGCGGATATATTCCACATATCAATCTGGTATGCCAGGTCACTAATTCCGAACAAAATATTGGATTTACTCTAATTTTTCCACTCATACTTTTCAAAACAACTCACCTTAGGTAGCTTGCTGCGACGGAGGAATTTGGACGCTGAGGCTCTCCCGGAATTCGGCTGGATGACTTCCCTAATCTCGATGGTATCGTCGGCGAGGAAGTAGTGCAGCACGAGCTCTCGGAGATCCCCGCACACGGCCTGAGTGTCGTCCCAAAAGCAGAAGAACCGTAGAACTTTCCGGTCGTGTTCCAAAAACTGTCTGAGAGTGTCTCGTTTCTCGTAGGGCCGCAGTGGACTCATGCTTTTCTCCATCTGCGAGATGGTAAAAAAAAGTGTTTTGACTTTTCTAAGCATTGAATACTAATCTTAATATGTTGTCACCTTTTCCCGGAGGTTACGGTAAGGGTCTTCGGGCACAGCAACGGGGTCATTGAGTATCACTCCGCATTTAGCCAGAAAGTTTCTGGTGAACTGGTCACAGTTGGTCACCGTGAACGTGTGGGAAAACAATACCATCTGCTGCTGGAGGTTAAAGTGGAACACGTTGTAGAACTGCTCCTGCTTGGGTGGCGGCAACGGGATGCGTTGGCGACGAATCAGAGTCCCTAGCAACATGAATTAAGAGATGATTCAAACAATATAGGACTTTTTCAAGACTTTTACTCCTAAATTATACTAGTACAGTATTGGAAGCAGTGTTGTTTTCGTCAACGATAACAAGAACATAATATTTCGTCAACGAACACTTTTTTTCATGACAACGATGACATGATAACGGGCTAAAAATGTGTTTTGGGAGGCAAAAACGTAACGAGACGAATGCTAGATTTCGTCTGACGAGACGAGAACGATACGAAAATGCGCAATTGTTTCCGTCACATTTTATGTGTAGTTAGCCTGGATCGTAGCAGTGTCTGGTTGTGTCACTCGTGACGTGCTGCACCCGCCACAAAAATATTTCGTCAGCGAACACTTTTTTTCATGACGAAAATGACACAATAACGGGCTAAAAATGTGTTTTGGGAGGCAAAACCGTAACGAGACGAATGCTAGTTTTCATCTGACGAGACGAGAATAATATGAAAATGCACAATAGTTTCCGTCACATTTTATGTGTTGTTAGCGTGCATCGTAGCAGTGTCTGGTTGTGTCACTCGTGATGCGCTGCACCCGCCACCGACTCACCAGTGTCGTCTCCAGTCATTCCAGCTTGCACACACGGTAAGATTTGTTTTCTTATCTTGGCCAGAGTATTGTTGTGCAATATTGTTTTAGCCTTTAAAAGTCTGTGCGGAGTGATAATCACACACTGTAATTGTCAACATGGGTAAACCTCAACCATGAGAAACAGAATGTGGATAAAAAAATAAATGTAAAAAATCACATTGTTTGATTTTTAAAGAATTTCTTTGGTGGAAAATAAGTATTTGGTCAATACCAAAAGTTCATCTCAATACTTTGTTACAGTGGGGGGGAACAAGTATTTGATACACTGCCGATTTTGCTAGTTTTGCCACTTGCAAAGCATGTAGAGGTCTGTAATTTGTATCATAAGTTCTCTTAAACTGTGAGGGACGGAATCTAATACAAAAAACAGAAAATCACGCTGTATGATTTTTAAATAATAAATTTGCATTTAATTGCATGATATAAGTATTTGATACATGAATGTGATTTTTAGTTTTTTTTCCCACATTCTGTCTCTCATGGTTGAGGTTTAACCATGTTGACAATAACAGGCCTCATTAATATTTTCAAATGGGAGAACTTGCACAATTAGTGGTTGACTAAATACTTATTTGCCCCACTGTATATATATTTTACTAGTTACCCATAATATGCCTCATGCCCAGTGAGAAGTCACTAGTTTACACCGATAGATGACTTTATTCCAATTGAGATTTAAGGAAAATTCGCTCACCTTGAGGAATTCCACTGTTTTTGTACTCAGGTTCAACCACTTGTATGGTATCATCTTCCAGGTAGAAGTAGATCTTACACTTCCGGATTCTGTTCATCTCACTGGGAGCATCTGGCACCGCTTCTTGAAAATATGCCTCAAAACAGAGTGCCTGCGCCGGTAAAAAGGACAAGAATTCTGTCAACTGTCATTTTAAAATGGGAATTCATTCTCCGAACCTGTTTGTCAAAGGCAACCCACGACGGCAAACCACCAGTCGCTGCTTTGGGATAGACAGAAGATTTGGGTTTGAGTCGCTGCCCCGGCAACAGTTCTCCGCCGATGCCCGGTTTCTCTATTCCGGTCAGCAGAACACCGCTGATGTAGTCGAAATGTTGGGATTTGTGGAATTTATCCTTCAGAAGCTGGTACACAAAGCAGAAAGAGTTTGCAGCCACTTTCAATACGTTTCCAAGGACGACCACTTCTATTTGTTGAAACCTGCTGCTGACACTATTTGTTTTTTAAACTGTCCTGTTCAGCTGCTTCGAGACAGATAAAGGGTGTCCTTATAGGCTGAACAGTTACAATGTATCACATGGAGGTCTATGGCAAGGCAAGGCAAGGCAAATTTATTTATATAGCACAAGTCAACACAAGGCAATTCAAAGTGCTTTACATCACATGAACATCATAAAAATCACATTTAAATTAATACAACGTAAAAGCCAAGACAAAAGATCGCATTTAATCACAAATAGAATAAAAATAAATAAATAAAAATAAAACAAATAAAAATAAAACAAAAACTACTACTACTAATAATAATTGAAATCAGCAATGGAGATAAGCACAAGAGGAATAGAAAGCAGGTAGATTGAAATATATAGACAGTTATGGATATGCAGTGCTAAACAAAAGCGTTTTTAGCCCTGATTTAAAAGAGCTAACAGTTCGAGCATACTTCAGACGTTCAGGTAACTTGTTCCAGGTAACTTGTTCCAGAGGTGAGGCGCATAATAACTAAATGCTGCCTCACTCTGCTTGGTTCTTGTTCTTGGAACATGCAGAAGACCCGTTCCAGACGACCTTAGGGGTCTAGATGTCTCATAGGAATCTAACAAGTCAAGCATGTATTTTGGTCCAAGGCCATTAAGTATTTTGTAGTATTTTATAGTCTATCCTTTGACTCACTGGAAGCCAGTGTAGCGATTACAAAATGTGGTCCAGCTTCCTTGTATTTGTGAGGACTCTGGCTGCAGCATTCTGTACTAGCTGCAGCTTCCTGACTGATTTTTTATCAAGACCTGTAAATATACCGTTGCAGTAGTCCAATCTGCTGAAAATGAATGCATGCATAAGTTTTTCCATGTCTTGTTGAGTCAGAAGCCCCTTAATTCTGGTTATATTTTTTAGGTGGTAATAAGTGGATTTAGTGGCGGACTTTAGATGGCTATCAAATTTTAGGTCTGAGTCAATAATTACGCCAAGGTTTCTGACTTGATTTGTAGCTGTAAGTGACATTGTGCTAAGTTGGCTGCTTATCTTTGACCTTTCCTTTTTTTGGCCCAAAAATGATCACCTCTGTCTTCTCCACATTTAAATGGAGAAAATTCTGGCACATCCATTTATTGATTTGATGAATGCATTTACTCAGGGAGACTAAGGGACTATAATCATGTGGGGACACAGAAATGTACAGTTGTGTGTCATCTGCATAGGCGTGATAGGAGATGTCATACTGTTCCATTATCTGAGCTAACGGAAGCATATAGATGTTAAATAAGAGTGGTCCAAGAATTGACCCTTGAGGGACTCCACACGTGAATTTGGTTCGTTCTGACTGATGGTTTCCGATTGACACAAAGAAATCCCTATCATATAAATAGGATGTGAACCACTGAAGAATAGTGTCACTAAGCCCTACCCACTGTTCCAATCTGCTGAGTAGTATGTTGTGATCAGCCGTGTCGAATGCGGCGCTGAGATCCAATAGTAACAGAACAGATGATTTGCCTGCATCGGTATTCCGACGAATATCATCTAGGACTTTGATAAGCATATATATATATGTTTACGTTAACTTCAATTGTAATACACATCCTATGTTCTTAAGTAGTTAAAATTGAGATTTGGCATTTAGTATGTGAGGAAATGAGGGAAAATAAAAAATTAGGAGATGGAGGTTGGGGTTATTGCTGTTTTTGTTAACTTTTATTTTGCAAATCATTGAAAAAAATAGTTTTGAATGAAAATCTGTTTTTGTATGTGTTATAGAAATAACTGTTCTGAAACGGTTTTCTTTGCATTTCAGTAGTTTAAGAGGTTTGGTAAAGCCTGATAAAGCTTATGCCTTGCTCTTGGTAAAAAAAAAAGGGTATTTGTATTTTATAAGTCATGATGGTTTCATCGGGTGGTACTTGAAAAAGTTGGTAATTGGTTTAAACAGTTTGGAAGCCATTTTAAAAAAGTACTGTTTTTGAACTCTTGTTTCCAGACTTTACTTTCATGTCAAGACATTCAAACACGCTCGGAAGTTTCCCTACTTTTATGGCAAACATAACGAATTACTGCCCCCCCCTCCGCCTCCCAAGCATTCTTAACACTTGTAGAATTCGGAAAAGTGAAACAATTTTACTCATGTTGCAGAGATGACATAGTCCGAATGTATTTTTTCCCCAATTTTGCAAATGAATGAACATCCTGACAGGCAACAATTCCAATTTCATATATGGAATCTCGACATAAACACAATTAAAGTACATTGAAACCGAGTCAGTACAGTACTTACGTGCATATTGGGAGAATTTCCAGGCAAAAATGGTGACGCCATTGCGGAAATGCGCGGTTTTAGTTAATTGTTTTACCTCGGAAAACGTGCGTCTAGCGTAACGATCCAGTGTTGACGGTAACCATGGTGACGTTGATTGGTTTCTTAATGCAGGCGCAAGCACCCACAGGCAGTCTAAAGTTGAGCCATCCTTGAAAATTGTTTTTCAGACATATTTTGTTTGGCCTGTCCAATGTTGAAGAACCAGAAATGGATAAAAGATATGTAATGAATCTTATTTTAATATTAGCAAAATTTCACATTCATTGTGTTAAATATGCTAATCAAAGACCAAATTTTCAAGTTTTTGGGATAATGTTTTCTTTATATTTGGCCGATTTAAGTTCCTGTTTGAACCCCAAGGCTATAAGGACCAAGAGACTTTGCAAACAGTACAGCTTGTGTTAAAATTGACCCCCACCTTTTTATTTATTGTTTTTGTTGTTGTTGATGTATATATGTTGATTGTATGTGAATTGTTCACTCTGTGTGTATTTGTTTTTGTGTAAATAAAGTTTGTTGGGAAAAAAAAAAAAAAAAAAAAGCACCCACAGGCAGGACTTGTCCACGTTCGTATCAGGTTTTTGTAAAAACTGAACACAACATGCTAATAAAAAATAATGCATTTACAAAACATATACAATCATTAGCGGAGCTAATGCAAATAGGGCGCGGGTGCGATAAGTATAAACGGGGCCCCCCGAGGTGAACCTCCGACGGGCAGGGGTCGCAGGTCTTTGGCCCATCCTACACACTTTTATGGACCTTTCAAAATGGTCGCCCAATGTGTGGTGTAGGGTTGAGATATTTTAAATACTATATTCAATTTCCGTGCATCATTTTACCTTTCTGTTTGACCCTCCCCCTCGCCCAACCACGCCCTCTTTACACCCGCAAACATGTTCCCCTAGAGCAGGGGTGCCCAAGTGTGGTCCTCGCGAGCCCCTATCTAGCTTGTTTTCCATGCCTCCCTCCTTTAACTCACCTTCATCAAATGATCAGCTTATCAGCAAGCTCTTAAGTAGCCTGATAACAATCCTGATTATTTGATTCAGGTGTGTTGGAGGAGGGAGACATGGAAAACAAGCTGGATAGGGGCTCTCGAGAACCGGACTTGGGCATCCCTGCCCTCGAGGCCCAGGCCCGGGTGCCGCCCAGTGTTGTTAATCTTACTTTAAAGAAGTAATTAGTTAGAGTTTCTAATTACTTCCCCCAAAAAGTAATTTAGTAATTCAGTTACCTCACTATAAGGATACTTAGTTACCGAACAAAGTAACTGACATTACGTTCTACACGTTATTACATTATACTAGTAAATTCTATTACATCTTTCACATAAAAGATGTTTATATTAACAGACTGAATTTAAAAATTTCACCTACAGTGGCATGAATTTCTCACATTTTTGCATGAAATCACCATCAAATGTGATCTGATGTTTGTCAAAACCACACAGATGAAAAATACTGCTTGAACTAAAACCACCCATGCATTTAAAGGTTGTCATATTTTAATGAGGATAGTATGCAAACAATGGCAGAAGGGGGAAAAAATAAGTGAATCATCACATTTAATATCCAGAACGCCTGCAAACAGTTTGCTGAAGACATGTCAACAAAGCACATGGATTACTGGAACCATGTCCTATGGTCTGATGAAACGGGCGAGCTTTCTTGTGGTCTTCAGAAGAAGCTTCCCTCTAGAGTTACAACCATGCACACCAATTTGATGTAGAGTGCGGCGTATGGTCTGAGCACCAACAGGCTGACCCCTGACCTCTTCAATCTCTGCAGCAATGCTGACAGCACTCCTGTAACGAGTCACATGACATTTTGGAGGGAAAATGACAAGCAGTACTCAATTTGGACATTTAGGGATGTACGTTTTTCCAAAGGGGTGTACACACTTTTGTTGCCATGGGTTTAAATATTAATGGCTATATTTTGAGTGGAAAATAAATGAACTCTATAACATAAGCTGCACACAGACTACTTGTCATTGTGTCAAAGTGTTATTTTGTCAGTGTTATCCCATGAAGATATAAATATCTGCAGAAATGCGAGGGGTGTACTCACTTCTGTGATATACTGTACGTACTGAACCGTGACTTGTATCATCACATCCCTAATATGTTTTTCAAAATGCAGGTGAGGCTTTCAATTTCCTGCCTTTGGTCTAGTTATTTGAGTTAAAGGATCATGGATATGTTATTCAAGAAGTTTAGGGTAGGGCCTAACTATTTTTGGTAATAAAAAATATATATTGTAGCATCTACAAAGATAACGCCAACTTGGTGATGATCATGCAGTCAGCAGAAAAATTATTTGTAGCCATCTGGACGCCACGAATTGTTTGTAAAAAAAAAAAAAAAAAAAGTTGCCCGAGAATATGACGCTCGCCACGCTAAATGCTAACGCTAATGAGAAATGAATGCTAACACTCTGAGCCACCTAGCCAATCATCATCACGTTTTCAATGGAGTCACCACCCCCTTTACTCCTCCCATTCTGCCCTCATGCAGTTTGATAAAATTAGTAGGGCTGTTAAACGATTAAAATTTGTAATCGAGTTAATCACAGTTTAAAAATTAATTAATCGTAATTAATCGCAATTCAAACCATCTCTAAAATATGCCTTATTTTTCTGTAATTATTGTTGGAATGGAAAGACACAAGACGGATATATACATTCAACATACTGTACATAAGTACTGTATTTGTTTATTCTAACAATAAATCAATAAGATGGCATTAACATTAACATTCTGTTAAAGCGATCCATGGATAGAAAGACTTGTTCCTATAAGATAAATGTTTGTACAAGTTATAGAAATTTTATATTAAAACCCCTCTTAATGTTTTCGTTTGAATAAAATTTGTAAAATTTTCAATCAAAAAATAAACTAGTAGCTCGCCATCGTTGATGTCAAGCAATATGAACCCATTCGTTCATGTTCAGACCTTCCCACATTCAAAAAACTGTTAAAAACTCACCTTTTCAAGCTAGCTTTTAACTTATATTTTCTTGTTTTGTTCTGTCCACGTTGTTTGCCGTTTCTGTTCCTACTGTAAAGCGTCTTTGAGCATTGGTAAAAGCGCTCTAAAAATAAAATGTATTATTAATAAAATCGGTCGCACCAAAGCGCCAGCAGAGGGAGAAAAAAAGCACAAGTTACATGTGGACATGACACTGCTGCCATTTTAAGCTGTTTGAGCGGGGCATGTGCGTTAATTGCGTCAAACATTTTAACGCAATGATTTTGACAGCCCTATAAATTAGACAACCTGTGTCTCATTCAACCAAATTGTAGTAGCGTGCCCCTTCAGATCCTCAGCAACTGTAAAAGTAATTACAAAATAAACGACGCTGGTAGAAACGCCGCTATACTCGAACACCGTTATTGACAACACTGGTTCTGCTGCTTTCCCCTAAGCGCCGCCCCTGTACACAACAACACAAATAATGTTCAAATGTATTTTTATTTCAAACAACATACTAATGAGTGGCCTGCAATACATTTAGCATAAACTTATTGCTCATTTACAAAGTACACAAAATAAATGCAGGGCAAAATAAGTCCAAATCAATCCGCATGAAAATTCACTTGAAATAGGATCCAAAGTTTTCTTGACAGCATGCGCTAGTTAGCACAATGTCAACATTTCACTGGCAGTAACAATAAATAAAAAGCTGCAACAAAATAATTGTTTTTTTTCCTCTCCTTTTTATCGCTTAATGACAAGTCCAAAGTCTGGCATTTATTTACATTTCTACCATGATGAAGAAGCTTGGACACCCCTTTAATACAACTGCAATTGTTTGGACTGGTAAGAGAACTTTGTGTATTTTTCCATCATGACAGGGGAGGTACAGTTACTAGCTACTAGTCGCCAACGCATTGGAAAACAGCTTTATCCCTTTTCCAGAAGCGGCAAAACGTTTGGGAGTGTTGCGTCAATCGTCTGAGTCTAGCTAGCCAAGCCGAGCAGGAAGCCTCCGACGAACCCGCTTGTGACGACGATGTTTTTCTTCACAAACTCTGTAGACTGAAAGAGACAGAAATATTAGTATTACATAAAAGCTTCAACCATACAATTCTAACTACAGTTACCATCTTTTCCTCATACAGTGGAAGTGGGTAATTATTCACATAGCAAAGATACTGATACTATTATCGTTAAGTAAAGAGCAGGGGTGTCGAAACTAGGGTTGGGAACATCTGGGTAGCTCACGATCCGTTCATTTTTGCAATACAGGGCTCACGATAACGATGATCTCACTATCTGGGTGACACTTCATACACTTCATAATACACATTCCCCATTCACGGTGCCACGCCTTCCCGAAAGGGGGCTGTCACACACGCCGCTTCATTTATTAGCAGTCGGTCACATGCAGCGATCTAACGCCAGATTTAGGTTGAAAAAGTACCAAAGCATACAAACAGGAAGGTTTGCCTCAGGAGTCATTTGTTCGAGGAGTCAAGGTAATTATTATATTTTTCGTACCATGCATGCATTTTGAAACGTAAAATAAACCAATGGGAGAATTTAGGGGATACACATCATTGGCATTATACCATATTGGCCCGAATATAAGATGGCCCTGATTATAAGACGACCCCCCTCTTTTTCAAGACTTAAGTTTGTTACAGTACATCTGAAACAAATGATTATAACAATATATTTGAGAGAAAAAGCATGTTACCGTATTGGCCCGAATATAACATGAATGTTTTTTTTGCATTGAAATAAGAACGAAAAAGAGGGGGTCGTCTTATATTCGAGGTCTAGACATTATACCCATTCACGACACTAGATGGCACCAGATATGACTGAAGCGATGTTGTCATGACAGATCTCAGCTACTCTCAAGTTTAAGCAGTTTGCATTACTTTATTGCAATGTTTTCCTTATTCAGATTTGTTTCAAGACTACAGTTACAGTTAGACTTCACTTTGATGATTAATGCAGTTATTGAAATTTTGTTGTTTTATCACAATAGATTGGTTTATTTACATTTCAAAAACCAGAAGCCATTCATTTACGAATGTGATTGCACTTTAGTTGACATATTTAAATGTTCAGATATCAAGATTTGAATGAGGCAAAATAATATGCTTTTTCTCTCAAATATATTGTTATAATCATTTGTTTCGGATGTACTGTAATTATTTTCTGTATAAAATTTAAGTTGGTGTTCAAAATGTCTTTTTTCAAACTTGAGTCTTGAAAAACGGGGTTTTCTTATAATCAGAGCCGTCTTATTTTCGGGCCAATACGGCATTTTGCCTCATTCAAATCTTAATATCTGAACATTTAAATATGTCAACTAAAGTGCAATCACATTCATAGTCCGTGTTGCCCAACGACAGCCCCAAAACCATCACTGCTCTAGAGGAGATATGCATGGAGGAATGGGCCAAAATACCAGCAACAGTGTGTGAAAAGTTTGTGAAGAGTTACAGAAAACGTTTGGCCTCCATTATTGCCAACAAAGGGTACATAACAAAGTACTGAGATGAACTTTTGGTATTGGCCAAATACTTATTTTCCACCATGATTTGCAAATAAATTCTTTAAAAATCAAACAACGTGACTGTCATTTTTTTCCCCCACATTCTGTCTCTCATGGTAAAGGTTTACGCATGTTGACAATTACAGGCCTCTCTAATCTTCTCAAGTAGGAGAACTTGCACAATTGGTGGTTGACTCAATACTTATTTGCCCCACTGTATATAAAAAAGATGTCATTTGTTGTCGTTTGTGCTGAAAAAAAATTTCGTTTGTGCTGCTATCGTTTTTAAAATATTAACAATTCTTTAATAGGTGAATCTGAGGTCAACCAGCCCCGCATTTTGATTAAAAATGGCTAAAAATGGTGTCAATTGTTTGTGCTACATTTGTGCTGTGAAAAATTTAGCTTGTGCTGCTATCGTTTTTGAGGTTGAGATTGAGTGATGGCGTCACCCAGCCCTCCATTTATTGCAAAATATACCCAAAATGGTGCCATTCGTTTGTGCAACTTTTGCGCTGTGTAAAATTTTGTTTGTGCTGCTATCGTTTTATAGCTTTAGAAATAATAATTTCGAGTGATGATGTCACTCGCAGCTTTTCCATTACCAATTCCCACGTCTTACAGAGCATATCAACTCTCTCAATAACAGAGGGGTGCCCCAACAACTCGCGTAAACATAGCACAAACAAATGGCACCCTTTCGAGTCCGTTTTGCAGAAAATGGGGCGGGGGGTTTGAGATGATTAATTTCGAGTGATGACGTAACTCGCAGAAACAAACAAAATGCATGAAGGAATCTGACTTCTTAGCCAAACTGCCGGAATCATGCCAGCCGAACCGCCGGACCCGTGCTGGCGCAGCTCCAGCGACCCGGGCCGGCAGGACTCGACATCCCGGCCAAAAGGCCAAACTCTGTGCATTCACCTTAGTCATAACCCTTTGTACTGACTCCATTTTGAAAGCTGGAAAAAGGCTTCGAAGTACAAGTTGACAATTCAATCAGGTCGATCGAACGAACGTCAAATATATCCTGCTTGTTTTCCTTAAACTATGGAATAAGTGCTATTTATTTTATATTGGGTGTGTTAGAGCAATACAAACAGTCAAATAAGAGAAACAATACTATTCCCTGATTGATTATATTAAGTGTGTCAAGAACAATACAAACAGTGGATTGGTAAATACGAGAAAAGGTACTATCTCCTTCAAGCACAAACTAGCAGAAACAAAGCGTGAATGATTAACACCATTTTTGATTAAAATGGGGGTCTGGTTGACCTCAGATTGACCTTTGAAAAATTGTAAATATCCTAAAAATGATAGCACTAACAAAACCTTTTGCAGCACAAACAAGTACAAACGTAGCACAAACGATTGACATCATTTAAATTTGCATCTGATGGCGGGCCAACTTCACGGAGGTGTCACTTCCTGTTTATTTTGGGTTACGCGCAAGACGTCCAATCCTGTCAAAATGAATTGGATGTCGGGCTCCGTCAATGGTAGCCAGTGAGCTAACGTAGATACTATTCTAATGGAAGATATTGGTAGCACTCATTCGCTGCCTTTGACAGTTCTAGACACCAAATCCATTTTAGCTGACATTGCGTGATCACGTTTCACATGAACCACATTCATGAGTAAGACATGTTCCAAAAGCGCCATTTTTCTGTCACTCACCCTCTCAACTAACGTATTCAGCTCCGGACCAGCTTTATCCGTGTTCTTCTTGATCTGCTTCTTTGCTTTGTTTACATCTTTCTCTACCCTCTTCCAATCCACTTGGATGTAGCCGCTATTGTTAGCTACCTAGGGGGCAGACAGGTTAGAAAACATCACATATTTTTCTTACGAAAGGCTTAATTATTAAACAATGAATGACTGACTGACTGACTACCTGTAACAACAGAAGCCCTCCGCCCACAGCAGTGGCAGCAACTTTGCCAACCTTCTGGAAGAGATAACCTGCACACCTGACGTGAATAGCAGATCATCAGTGAACGTTAAATGTGGAAACGCCTAACGATAATTGGGGCAAATTTTAGCTCGATTATCCCTATTCCTAGCGGATATATGGAACAATCAATCCGGCGTGCTAGATTAAACTAACAACGCATTGTTGCATGTTCATCTTTCACAATTTTTCCACGACAACTAGTAAAGTCCCATTGCGATGGATGAATGACAATATTCAAAGGCAATGGCATTCAAAAAGTTTTTTTTCACATATAAAATATTTACCATCCACTAACTCCTCCTATGGCTAGCTGTGTGGCCACAGAGTATTTCTCTGCTAAAGGCCCGGACGTCTTGCCAAACAGACGGTTCCACCATCGCTGACGTTTGGCATACTCGGTCAGATCGACGACCTTGTCGTACAGCTCCTCTTCAATGTCTACAAATATTTCAAATAAAAAAAAACAGGTCAAAACATGAATAGTCCTTCATGGGCTGAAGCAGTAGGTGATTCTCATGAAGCTAACCTAAACTATGCATTTGAAGAGTTTAGGGATATAGACATGAAATAATTCATTTTTAGTTGAAAGATGGTTACCAAATTTTTCAGACTATGTTGCACCAGAGTATAAGTCGCACCAGGCCAAGGAATGCACAATGAAGAGGAAAAAAAAAAAAAAAAGTCGCACTGGAGTACAAGTCACCATTTTTGGGGTCAATTTTTAATTGATTAGAAACCAACAATAAACATTAAAATTTAAACTGCCTGTGATACAAAAAAATATTTCATATTGCGCGCGGTGTTTTATACTCCTGAATGAAATGGACCGCTTGGATGTGTGTGGAGGTGATCGATATATTTATTCAATTTTTTTAATCCCGCGCTACGAAAATGAGAGACTTTTGGCCACGGACTCGGCTTGAGGAAGAAGGCGAATGTGACGTCGGTCGAGTAACCATCTCACAATACAGCCATTACTATATAGCATGCAAAAGGTCTGCGGATTCAGCTGATTTTGGGGATTAATTTGTTCATTGTTCAAATCACGCCAGCCCAATGTGCTGCAGGGTTCTGTTGCTGCACCAGTGAGAGGTGTGTGGCCACCAATAGATAGACCACTATCCTTGGCTTGGCAACAAGCAGCCCCCCGCTCTGACGTTGGCTGGTTTGTCCACCGAGAATGGGCTATTTTTGGCGTTCATTCCCGGCAACGAGCATTGACAGCCCGCCGTGCACGCAGTAGAACGACGAGCCGTAACTTGCTCGCCGCTGGCCGATCGGTGAAGAAAATCAACCCTGCCGCCGCGTGTGACATGAGTCGGGGTAGTTTGTGTGATTTTTTGTTCTCTAAAGGCGGGAATAAGACTTGAAAAGCTACTCGGTTCAAGTTCGCAAGTCGGCTGTCACGCCTCCTGTTTTGTTTACGCTCTTTCCTCCGTCTCCGAAGCTGGGGCGGGGAAATGACTAAAGTCGAATTAACTCCGGTGGCATAAAATACCGTTCGGGAGAGGAAGAAGTCATCAGTTTTCACCGTTATGAAGTAATTTTGCCCTGTCGTACAGAATGAATGCATTTTTAATATTTTATATTCCATTTAACAAAAGACTTGTCACTTGTCATGGCCATACCGTTTATTTAGCAATTGGGGGGAAAATACTTATATAAAAAGGATATCCTGTAAAAATAGTGGAGAAGAGAGATTGGAACAATCATGACATTTTGCTGCTCTCTGTCGCATTTTCCTCGTTCTGAATCTTCCCCCTCAGTGGGCTGAATTCTACATCAGATGAAATTGTGAGCCTGCCGACGTCATCATCCAGCTGGGGACGCTAGAGCGCTATAATGACAGGCGGGTCTAAACGGCAGATTAAAACACAAATTTTTCGTTATTTGCGCTTTGCCAAATTGTTGTATATAGTCGCATCATCTCAAAATGTGTATGATTCCAATTTCACATGCTACTTTTTTGAATTGCTTTCACAGCCACTTTAACAGGACGCTCATCTAATGCTAACATGAATGCTATGCTAACGCTACGAGTTACATTTAGTGTGTAATGATCACTCAGGAGAGTCAGCACACACCTTTAAAGGCTAAACACGTCACGAGTGACAAAACCAGACACTGCTACGATGCAGGCTAACCACACATTGCGCATTTTCGTCTTGTCAGACGAAAACTAACATTCGGCTCGTTAAGTTTTAGTGTCCCAAAACACATTTTTAGCTTGTTATCGTCATGAAAAAAAGCGTTCGTTGACGAAAACAACACTGCCTACAAGAGAAGATTGTTTGGCCCTTTGATTGTTAATAGTTATGTTTATATGCCTAATTCCCTCTTCATAGACTTCATAACCTAAGGTAATGAAGTCTATGCCCCATCATAGGTGATCATTATCATAATGTGTAATATTACATGGTTTTAGACATTAATCAATGAGCTATTTTACTGTAAATCAAATATTAGGGACCTAAAACTGTTGATGGAAAAAATGACTGAGTCATCATAGCATTATGCTATTTTAAGCTAGCTTTGGTAAATGTCCTCAATTACCGTAATATATAGCTTTCATGAGAATCACCCCAATGTGCACGATACTGATCCTGAAGGTCTTTGTGGCGTGAATTGACAAAACAGGGTGACGTTACCGCTTCAAAGTGTATTTGCAAGCACTATTTCGATTCAAAACAGTCGAAATAGTGTGTATTTGATGCAGTTTACGATTGCAATTAACTGGGTAGCGTACTCACACCGTGCTGACATACATACGGCTAGAAAGTTAGCCAACTCGACGTAAATGTACGCCAAAAATGTAGGGGTGATATGTTTTTAAAGGATGTAGGACGATAAAGCCAGACATACAATGATAAGTATTTAACCCCAAAACATTGTATTATTTTCTTAAGTTTGCGCTGAATTACAGGAAAATGGCTTGACGGTTTGCTTACCCTTGTTGTGCTTCGCCATTTTGGATTCTCAGTTGCCTTCAAGTCCGTTGTCACTTGGACAACTTTTGTCATGTAAAGTAGAAGGGGGGGGGGTGCTTAGTCTTAAAATGTATCCATTTTGAACACAGTATCGCAAAGCATTTAAGAGCAAAAACATCACGTCAGAAAACTACTCGAAAGTACTTCCATATGTCCTGTCGGACAAGAGATAAAATTTACCGAAAAAGCCAAAATTCTCATTTCAAGGAAAGCGTTCAAACATTTGACGTCAGATAGAACCCGAGTGAATTATGGTTATTGTAGGCTTTCTGGCTATTTCAATTCCGGTTTGTTTCGTTTACCTTACGAAACGACTACCGCAATCGAAATGGAGCTTTCAAACCTATCACATTGCAGTACAGTAAAATTTTCACTAAACTTTCGGATTTGCGTTTAGGTCCAAATTAAAGGCGTTGTTAATTACGTCATCGCGGAACTGTTCGTGAATCGCAAAAACTACAAAATGGCCGCCCCATTGGAAAACAACGTCCCCCTTTCTCGATGGCTATTCTGACCAATCAGACGCCTTAATACAAGATTACGTAATCACAATACAGAGCGTGGAACCAATCGTGGGAGTTTGTAGGAAAGGAGGCGGGACCATTTTCAATGCCAGCACGCGCGTGTTCGTCCGCGTGCTCGCCAAACGTCAAGCGGGGACAGTCACGTGACAGCGCACGCCTGCAGCTGATTGGACTCGAAGCGCGGAGGGCGTGCCGACAGCGGCGGCGTGCGTTTGCCAGTGTGACACAATTACAACAACTTTGAGCCGATGCTTGGGGAAGTTTACGATATTATCAAATTACACCCAGTCGTAAAAAGCCAACGTTGCATCCACTCCATGTACACATCGGCGCCGGGAATAACGCTGTTAAAATGAGGCGGGTGGAAGCTAACTTGAAGGGCTCGTTTCCTTGAGGATTTGGAAAGAAAACTACCCTACGCCCCGCGCGAAAAAGGTGTGCAACTCCTCCGTTGCTCGTAACGTTTTGCCAGGGGGGGCTCGGTCGCCGTTGAGCTTCAAGTTGCCCACCATGAAATCGTGCGGAGTGTCGCCCGTCTCTACCGCCGCCGCCTCCTCTTCGGCTGCTACGCGGAGTCCGAGCGCCGCCGCTAATGACGAGGAGAAAATGGCGTCGGCAAAAGCGAGTGAAACCGAGGAGGACTTTCCGACGCTTACAGCGCAAGAGAAAGAGCGACTGCTCGGAATTGACAGGTTAGAACATGTGTGGCGTCAACACATTTTGAAGAAAACAAATATCCGCTTCGTTCCTCTTGCGTGGAACACACGCAATTTGTAACAAGACAACACGAATGTCCCCCTCAAGTAATACGGAACCGCCTGTGTTGTGTGTCCTCTACTTGCAGTTCACTGTTTGGATTTCATAGGCTTCAAGAAGATGGCGCCAGAACGAAGGCCTTACTGTTAAAGGTATGGCACCACAGTGTAAAAAAAGCAGAGTTGCTATTATTTCCTCTCGTTAGTAGTGAACATCTCCCGAGATAAAGTGGCAGCGACCTCTCAACGCCACTCGTCGCGGCTAATGTTGTTAGCAGCGACGTGCACAGCCGTGAATTTACCCAACTTTGACACTTAGGTGTCAATTTCGATCACCTTTCGGGTGTTTTCTTGAATTTGCACAGCAAATGCACAATTATGAAAGGCCACATACATTTATTGACAACACGCTCAATAGTGTCACACAGCTTCAAGCCAGCAAACAATGTGCAATATGAATCTCCAGTATTCTTTCGTTCCGTTCGACATGTGAACGTGGCTTCCAATGCGATAGAAGCTGTTTATTTTATTAGTATTAAAAAAAAAAAAAAAAAAAAAAATAGTACAAGCGAGAAACATATGAAGCAAACATAACATCCACAGCGAAGACTTCCCTTGTTGTTGCCTGAGAAGTCACCCAACGCTCGTCATTTGTTTGCAAAGTACAAAAGAGAATGTTACTACAAGCATTTAAACGTGCATGCAATTAATAAAATACATTTAAAAAATCGATGCAACGCTGCAAGTTGACAGGTTCGTGCGTCAGCTCAATTATGCTAGCCTGTAGCCGCTACCGGCGTGTGCCGTAGGACGTTTCTGTCGTCATTATTAAGACAGACAGCGCAATTTCGAAAGTATTAGCAAAATTATAATGGTTTTATGATTGAAAGCAAAATGGCGGATATGAGAAGAGAATAATTGGGGAGCGCTACAGCGGCTAACTAGCTGCTTGTTGGGCTAATCATGTTAGCTAAAAAAAAACAGAGCACTCCATAGTCGTCATGTTTAGGACACATTACCGATGGACTGATGAGTCAGCAATACAGTTTGAACGGCGTGGTGATGTTTTGTGTACCCCTAACCACAATGTGCATGCAGACTGAGCTTCCTCGGTTCAGTATTTGCCTTCACTTCAACATGTGGTTTGTAGGCTACGCTGGAGGGTGAAGGTGTGAGGATGAGTGTTGATAACTTACTGCATGTAACACTGTCTTGTATAGCAGTGTGACAGTATATCAAAATGGTGTGTATACTTTGTATTGCAAAAGGCTATTGACATGCTCCTGCCAAATATCGATATCCGTTTTAAAAAGGTTTCACAGTATTAAAAAGGGAACTAACAGGTTGCTACCAAAATCCAGCTCATTGGCGGCAATAGACGTCCAATCCATTTTGTCTTTGGCAAAGATAGATTGGACGTCTAGCGCTGTCAATGGTGCTGGAACGGCATTCACAGCAAGTCTTCCCGGTTTTGGAGTTATTTGTTGGTGACTTACTGTTCATTTTGGCTAGGTTCATACATGCAGGTCTTAATGCATAAATCCGATTTTTTTTTTTCGTGTTTTTCCGACTCGAGTGAGGCATTAACTTGACCGTCTCAACGGGACAAGTTGCATAGAAGTGGACCATTTGGAATTCGATCTGGGTCACTTTCATATGTGGTTTAAATCCAATATGGGCCATATTTTTCCAGAATGTGGCTGCGGTCTGAACTGTCAAGACTCCCAAATCGGGATTCATGCAGCAATGACGTCAGCAAAGAGTGAGAAAGGCAGAGGCTTATCCCCACCCTCCCATTTTTTTATTTTTTTGACTGTTGTCAAGCCGGCCTATTCTCTAAAAGCCGAGTTCAAGCTAGGCGCTTACGCTAATGCACAGCTTCATTGCTACCCTAGTGCCCTGTCCCCCTCGCTCTTTGCTGACGTCATTGCTGCATGAATTCCAATTTCAAAATCAATATATCGTAGGGATGTCCTAGAATCTGGTGAACAGGATCGGGTCATTAAATTTTTATTTTATTTTTTTTTAAGTTTAATTACTATTTTTTTTATCCCTTTGAGGGCTAAAAGTAACTAAATAATACAGAAATACAATGGCATTGCCAAAAGATACAAAAAATATATACGTTTAATACTCCGCAACACTCGCTGAAAAAGAGCAAGTACTGTAAACCGTATCGAATTCGCACTCTGTACCGGCATATTCTCAAAATATGGGGACTCGGACCCGGGTGCAAAAATATTCTCATGACAGTCTTATAGCACCACTGTCAAATGGGTTATCAAAATAATTACTAGCAATTAATGAAACAACTGGAAAAGTAACTGAAGAAATAATTACCACAGAATGAAAAGATAATTATTTAGATGTTGGTGATTGATTGCAATAGATGTTTCAGTGATTGATTGCCAGAAAATATAGACAGATATGTTTTCCTCTCAACAAAAATGCCTTTTTTTCTGGAAATTTTGATTGTTATGTAGCGCTGCAATGCATGCTAGGCGGAATGTTGGACGACAGCAGAGGTTGACTGTCTCCCCGAAGGGAGCAGTGATGGCCAAATGAAACTCGTGGAAGCAATGAAGCTTTGCAGCCAATTGGTTTAAAGCTTTACGGTGGTTCATTTGGTCTTATGAGTCTTATGATGCCACTGTCAGTTAAGTGTTACCAGTTAATCTTTTGGTGTAAATATCCCATAATACAGTGAGGACAGCTGTGGTTTACAGTCCAGTGCGGCTTATCAATGAACACTGCCGTTTTAGTGTCAAATTTGGTGGGTGGCGGTTTATGGTCAGGTGCGCCTTGTAGTCCGAAAATTACGGTAATCTTTCCAACTGCTTAAAGTAAGACTTGGTGTTTTCATGTGCAACAAGTGCAATCGATCGAGACCAGGCGAGTGGACTGAGTCCTGACTGCGACCAAGCTGAGCGAAGTCGCTACCAGTGGATTAAACGGCGACTGGCCGAGGAGGTGTGGAATTGGCGAAAAAAGTGACAAAAAGAAGTGGTCGTGCTATAAGCATATTGAAGTAAACCACAGCAAATGTGCATGTATGCATTTAAATACTACTATGATCAAGCGAACATCATACAAATAAACTCCAAAATACTCGCGCGCGGGCTGAAATGCACTGTACTCTAGAGCTGCAGCTTTCGAATATTTTAGTAATCGAGTAATCAACTGAAAATTCTATCGATTAATCGAGTAATCAGATAAAACATAATTTTTTTTTTGGTAAAGAGCAATTATAAATATAGATGAGAAAACAAAACATTTCATCTAATATTGAACCATTTTCAGTCAATGTCTTTATTTTTCGATGTACATTGTTGAAAACAGCCAACAATTGCATCTCAAATGTGACAAAAAAAGACTAATTCACTGCTTTCACTCAAAAACTTTCAGAGCTTATTAAAAAAAAAAAAAAATTCTTACCTAAAAATGTCATTACGCTTGATAACACACATCACTTGAAAGTTAGGTGTTTTTCCCACGTGTTTCAATTGAATTTCCACTTGTGTCAAGCTATAAGTTCTAGTTAAGTTTTAAGTTAGTCTAAACTGTAAGTCCTGATAGGACTTTGAGTTTTTGCAGTGTTCAAAATAAATGCTGTGCTGTATTGGAGCACATTACGCACCAGTGCTACTTTGTGTTTTATCCAGCAATGACTACTGAGCTAAAATTGGCAGTTAGCATTATTAAAGGGTATGTCGACCCCTGGGGAAATGTTAATTTTCCATCATTTATCCATAAACGCATTCCTTTTGTATTCATATCATGCCACTTCGTGTAATTACACACAAGAAAATGAGAGAAATTTGGATCGATTGTCAAGCTAAAACGACCGGCGCCCGAGATCTGGCAGATTGTGTGCGTGACGTCACGACAAGTGAAGAGAGTGCCACCGGCCACTAGGGGGGCAGCGCCTGTCTGCATCAATATAATTCCTTCTAGTGAGAAGAGAATTAAGCCTGAGTTATACTCCCGCGTTGCGGTGACGGCGTAGCGACTACGGCGTCATTCGACATTCGATAGTTCTGCGGTGAGGGAACGCGTTGCTCTGTAATTCACCGCCAAGCCACTAGAGGGATGTGGCGTTATGTTTGTACGGTTTTGGGGCATGATTGTTGACTACTTCCGCTAGTCGGAGAAAAAATAAACAATGCAAGATGGAACTCTTGAAAGTAAATATTCTGCTCATCAACACTGAATAAATATTGAACATACAAATGTTGACGGGCAGGCGACGCAGAAGACGGTTTCGAGGCGGTCTGGCCGACTTTTGATGCCGCACAGAGAGTTTTAGACTCGGGTGGAGAGAGCTAGCTGTGGCGGCTAGCTTCAAACTGGCGTCGAGCACTGCATTCAAGGTCTGCAAAGCCCTTCAGCCTGATTTGTTTGCCGTGTCCAACAACCAGCCAGTGGGAAGCCATAGCAGATTTCTGGCGTCTAGGGAACTTCCCAAACTGCGTTGGGAGGCTTGATTTTAAGGTTATCATAAAAAGCACCGAGGCACTCTCAATCAGTGATGATGTATTGTGTGTGTGAACTGTCTGTTATTGAAAATTAAAGATCAAAACAACTCTTTTGACACCAAATCTGTGCTTTATTCTTCATATACTTGAAACATATGTACACAGTAAATGATGAAGTGCACCAACCAAAAATACGACATAAAGTGATAAAAAGTTGGCAGTTTTTGGCCGACTGTGTCACCGCTTCGTGTGGCCACTCGATTCCGACCACCCACGTCTCGGTGGTTCTTCCATTTATTTATTTTTTCGATCGCAAACCTTGCCATTTGGCAGTCACAATAATAATTTCTTGACGAGACTTGCTCTTCGATGATACTCCCGTCGGCTCGGTGCATTTTTGCGTGTAGAAAATAATGTTTGATTCTATTCTACAATGGCGGTGCTTTCGCCCGGAAACAACAGTCTGAACGGACCAATCACAGTCCGTTTTCGCTACGTCAACGCGTCTACGCGACGCGAAGGTTAGAAAAATCGAGAGGTGCGCGTCAGGCTACGGCGTAGGGCCGTAACTCGATTCTTCCTTGACGGCGTAGGTCTGACGCGGAAGTATAACTCGGCCTTTAGGGGTGTTTTGAGCTGTTTATGCTGTTGCATTGTGTTTGTCCTGCTCTGCACATATTCCAGGTTCCCTCATGAAGAAACACCCCTCGTTGTCAATAAAAGAGAATTGACAGTGAGGGGTGTTTCTTCATCAAGAAAAAGGCTCAGTGCTTTAATACTGAATGGCAGCGATGATGGCAGACAATTTCGTTTCTAGTTCCAGGCAGCGACCAATCCGACGTAGAAGGACGTAACGAATGTTCATCTAATGGTGACGAGGAGAGTTACGAAGCTTTAATTGGTGTTTTAGGTTACCAATTTGAGCCCAAACCAACGCCAATGCAGCGTAATGAAACGGTCATTGAGGGGAGCAATAAATATTAAAATATGTAAAATATTATATATTATTGCTTTTATTTATAATTTATACATGTGTCCAGTCCTGTATCCAATGTGTGATATTTTTTTAATTATAGAAGAGTACTCACTCTGGCCATTTCCAGCTTAGCAACTACCCTCCTTTGCTTTGCCTGGGATGGTGAGGTGGTCTCATCAGTGGCAGTCTTCGTCCTCTTTCTTCGTGTCTTGGGACATTTAGGTGGCTGCGCGTGTATGGTGGGCACCGCACCGCATCTGCTTTGAGCAGCAATCTTTTAGCAAAACCCGATTTTACTTGTCCATAATTCGAGAAGCTTTCAGTTGGAAAATGCGCACCACCGAAAACCGCCGGCTGGGTCTGTAAAATTAGCCCTCTTTGCACGGACGAACTTTACCCATTGTCTGCGTAGTCCAGCTTTTTTTTTTTGTCACGTTCGGGAACTCATGGATACTATATTCCGATAAAACATAGCACAGCAGTTTTGAACCATTTTAGTGATGTTTTGGTCAAACAAACTCGAACGCTACTCTCTCGTCGATAAAAAAACAATGGCACCTGGCTCCGCCTCGACTTTCGTTCACTTGTTGTGACGTCCCCTCCCCATTCGGCTGTTTCTGGAACACTTTTGGAAATGTTCGTCATTTTCTATCTATTTTCGATAATTGCTCATTAATGTGATCGATTTTTTTTGTTAACTTTATCAATATTTGTTATCTTGGCACATACCGGTCTCACACCCCCTTTGCGTTTTCATACCCTTTAATTCACAAAAACATTTTGGAACACTTGAATTCTTTATTATAGTACAAATAAACACAAAAATAACAATAATAAATCACAAATAAACAGTGAGGTCAAATGCTGATCGCATTAACTAGTGCAAAAAAAAAAAAAGGAATGTAAACAGATTCAGAACACTGACTTCGCCTGATGATTCAAAACAAATCTTAAAAAAATATCTAGCATTAATATTATAGTATGCTACTACAGTATAAATAATAGTTTTAAAATAATTATAATAATTATTCATTGCCAATCAGTTTTCATAAAGGGTGTCATTTTAAAGCTACTCTTAGTGTAGAATCTGAATTCTGAAGTATGTGAGAATCACTCCAGAAATCGTTATTTATATGACACATTACGTGCTCTTTTTTTTAAATGTTCACTGGACGTACATTCGGTAAACCGCTAACCGTAAGCTTTACAATCTGCAAAAAAACACTTTTCATCATTGCATGTAGTGTCAGTAATAGACTTTTTTTTCCTTCATTTTTTCCATTTGCAAATGCAGTTAACCAGCAATTTTTCATGTTTGAAGTGTCATCTTTAAACCACAAGTTTGCGTTTTGGAGAAGACTGCCAATGTTTTATAGCAGGCTAAAGTAGGTTCTTTTTTTTCCCCATTAGCCTCAATGTAGCAATGCTAACGTTTACAGTGTTTAATATAGATGTGTTTCCTTATTTTGTATGTCTGAACTTTATTTCTACGGCGTATTGATGACCAATAAACATCTGTGAAAGGAACTGGAGTCTCATATGCCATCAGCAAGAACGCGCAAATGTATGCGCGCAGCAATAAAACGCAGCCGTGAAAATTGGCGCCCTCGTTTTTATTTACCGTGCGATAAATGGACTTACTGCATATTGCGACAGGCTTAGCAACTTCAATAAAACTTGTCGTCAGTTAGTTGGATGGATTTACAATCTTCCAGCTTGTAATTGTCTCCTGTCGTCTTCCAAAACACAACTGGGTGACGGCGCTTTAGGTGTTCATTCACGGCCGACGTGCAGCCAAGCTTGGCATTAAAGAGACGGGAAACAACAGTGTTCCTTCTTTTGTTTCGTGGAAATAAGTCAATGTTTTGGCCACTTTGGTGCGCTTTTTCAGCTTTGTGCCGCTTTCCCCGCTTGCATAGCGGGTGTCCGACATTCTCATCTTTCCACGTATATATTTTTTCAACCCTTCATTAACCGTCGACAAGATGTTTAGCTTGTCGACGCATTTACGTGATCGATGATGTCGACTACGTCGACTAGTCGGGACAGCTCTGATGGAAAGCAACTTCAGAAGCGTGGAGAAGCGATGAAGCAAATGTATTTTATTTTCCGTCATTTAATAATTTCTATGTTTCTTTGAGACCTCAAAATACTTCCAAACCTCAGACACGTTGCTTGTGAGCCAGTAGTTAGCTCGTTGTGTTCTGATGAGGTCTTCACATAAGGACATAAGGTTCTTCACACTTTTCAGTGGTAAACTTTCGGCCTTTTCACCGAAAACCGAAAATTTAATTTTAGCTATTTTCGGTCACATCTCTGCTCTGCATTTTTTTGTTGCTTGTAGCCCTTTACTCATTTACTGCCATTGACAGTTCTAGACATCAAATCCATTTCAATTGGGAAGGCTAGCATTGTTATCTTCTTTCACTGCCATTGACGGCAATAGACGTCCAATACCGAAGCGTTCTTATCTCGAGGTACCGCTGTACTTTGTATCCCAAAGGGTTATCGATAATCTCCTGCTAAGAATTGTCACAGTTTCAAAACAGAACAAAACCTACGGGTTGCCAGCAAATTTTCCTCAGGTCTATAATTTTTCATTTCACACATAATAGAGATAATAATTATCATAGAGGGCAGTGTCTTAATAATAGTTAGCTCCCGTAACACTATTTTTCCCCTCCTTTTCAGGCTGTTAGCTGCTATAACGCCGTCATCCTGAAAGCAGAAGGGAAAGTCGATCCTGACATTTTCTGTCAGATCGGCCATTTCCACCTCCTGTTGGAGGACTATCCAAAAGGTTTGTTGTTTTTGTATTCGTTTTTATTTTGGATAATCGGCTTTTATTTCTATTGGCCGTTCTAAATGTTCCTCCATCTCTCTATTCTCAGCATTATCTTCATACCAGAGGTACTTCAGTTTACAGCCAGACTACTGGAAGGTAAGTTTATACTGAATATCTTTGGATGGCTTTGGTACCATTTTCCAAAGGTTTTAAAATTAAACGACATAATCTTATCTAAATACTGTAAAGAACCTTATATACAGTATATGTATATAATGTATGTTTTCTGGCATGGTGGCCGAGTGGCTAGCACGTCAGCCTCACAGTTCTGACATCAAGGGGTTAAACCCGGGCTCCGGCCTTCCTGTATGGAGTTTGCACGTTCTACCCGTGCTTGCGTGGGTTTTCTCCGGGTACTCTGGTTCCTCCCACATCCCAAAAACATGCATGGTAGGCTGATTGAACACTCTATATTGTCCTTAAGTATGAGTGTTTGCATAAATGGGTGTTCGTCTCCTTGTGGCCTGCGTTTGGCTGGCAATGGATTCAGGGTGTACCCCGCTTACTGCCCTTAGTTGGCTTGGATAGACTCCAGCACCCCCGCGACCCTCGTGAGGATAAGCGACTCTGAAAATGAACCAATGAATATAGATACAGTGCCCTCCATAATTATTGGCACCCCTGGTTAAGATGTGTTTTTTAGCTTCTACTAATTTTTTAAAAAATTCAAATAATATGGGACCTTAATGGAAAAAAAGAGAAAAATCCAACCTTCAATACAAGTGCATTTATTCAGTGGGGAAAAAAATCCCACATCAAGAAATAATTATTTACCATCAAATAATGTGTGTCACAATTATTAGCACCCCTTTTGTTAATACTTTGTACAACCCCCCTTTGCCAACAAAACAAGGTCTGGGGACTGAGATGACCATGGGAGGAGCTTGATCTTGTGTCTGGTGAACCATTTCTGTGTAGATTTGGCCATATGTTTAGGGTCATTGTCTTGCTGAAAGACCCAGTGACGACCCATCTTCAGCTTTCGGGCAGAGGGCAACAGATTTTGATTTAAAATGTCCTGGTATTTCAAAGCATTCATGATGCCATGCACTCTAACAAGGTTCCCAGGGCATTTGGAAGCGAAACAGCCCCACAGCATCACTGCCCCCCCCCCCAATACTTCACAGTGGGTATGAGGTGCTTTTCAGCATGCGCATCTTTCGTGGCACGCCAGACCCACTTAGAGTGTTTGTTGCCAAAAAGCTCAGTCTTGGTCTCATCTGACCAAAGCACACGGTCCCAGTTGAAGCCCCAATACCGCTTGGCGAACTCCAGACGTTAGAGTTTATGATTGTGAGTGAGGAAAGGTTTTCTCCGTGCATGTCTCCCAAATAGCTTGTTGGCGTGTAGACAGCACCTCATACCCACTGTGAAGTATGGGGGTGGGTCAGTGATGCTGTGGGGCTGTTCCGCTTCCAAAGGGCCTGGGAACCTTGTTAGAGTGCATGGCATCATGAATGCTTTGAAATACCAGGACATTTGAAATCAAAATCTGTTGCCCTCTGCCCGAACGCTGAAGATGGGTCGTCACTGGGTCTTTCAGCAAGACGATGACCCTAAACATATGGCCAAATCTACACAGAAATGGTTCACCAGACACAAAATCAAGCTCCTCCCATGGCCATCTCAGTCCCCAGACCTCAACCCCATTGAAAACCTGTGGGGTGAGCTGAAGAGGAGAGGACCCAGGTCTCTGGATGATTTAGAGAGATTCTGCAAAGAGGAATGGCTGAAGATCCCTTTTTCTGTCTTTTCCCATCTTGTGAAACATTATAGGAGAAGATTAGGTGCTGTTTTGTTGGCAAAAGGGGGTTGTACAAAGTATTAACACCAGGGGTGCTAATAATTGTGACACACATTATTTGATGTCAAGTAATTATTTCTTTATGTGGGATTTTTTCCCCCCCACTGAATAAATGCACTTGTATTGAAGGTTGGATTTTTCTTTTTTATCCTATTAAGGTCCCATATTATTTGAATTAAAAAAAATATATTAGAAGCTAAAAAACACATCTTAACCAGGGGTGCCAATAATTATGGAGGGCACTGTATTTCCCAGCGTGTTCTTTGCTTGACAAGTTTACACAGGATTTCTCATGTCCTGACCATTTCTGATCAATGACACGTTTCTGTTTTTGCATTTCTTTCAGAATGCTTCCTTTTTATACGGGATTGGGTTGGTTTACTTCCATTACAATGCATTTCAGTGGTAAGCAGTAATATTTCTTTTCTTTTTCTTTGAACCTGCAACTGTATGCCATTCCTGCAAATCTATTGCCTTATGAATCTGTCTTGTCAGACCAGTCTTTGTTGTTTTTTTTTTGAAGCGATACGTGCTTAGGCTTCTATATGGCAATCAAACTTCAATAGTCAGGTTGTTTGGATGTCAAGCTGCGTCTGCCAGTCATAGATTGTTTTTTTGGTCCAATTGTTTGGCATATTGTCCTCGTGAGTTAAAGTTGCTCATCAATTTGAATTTGTTATTATGGATTAATTTAACTTTATTTTTCAGTATCAAATAGTCATATTGTTTATTTTTACAGTTTTGATGAGCTTTTGAGTTTTTTCTTTTACAAACAAAACAATGTTAATGAAGTTTTATTGTTACTTGATCTACTGGTATATATTTTTTAATAATAAAAAGGACACAATGTTATGCAGAGATGTACTTAGAATAATAATTTTATAGACAAATGATACTATTTACAGTGGTTGCACAGAGTTGGGGCGGCGTAAGACATTTAAGTCTTGCTGGGCGTAACAGAAAATCATTGAGAAGCACTGATGTAAATGTAGACAGTTAAACATATAGCAGCTACCTGTAGCTAAATGCGGATATATCGTGTTGTTTTGTCATTGTATTATTTAGCGATGTCCCGATCGCATATTTTTGCACCTGAGTCCGAGTCACCTTGTTTTGAGAATCTGCCTATACAGAAAAAATGTTTTTTTTTGTTTGTTTTTTTTTAAACAAAAATTGAAGTTCCAAACATTACTGTACTGTTTACAGTACTTCCTGTTTCCAGAAGTGTTACTGAGTATAAAACATATATTTCTGTTTCTTTTGGCAATGCCATTGTATTTCTGAATTATTATACAAGTGAATGAGCCTGTGTTTCAAACTACTTCACACGATGAATGCGATGAATTATTATGACCCCAAGGTGGGAGTAACCTACTGTAGATATCAACTGGTTCTTAACACTGGCGATTCTAGCCGGCACAGTTTTGTTGTAAAAATCTAAAACCTGATCCTTTTCACCCGATTCCAGTCCTCTAAAAAATTGCCCAATTTGCGTAATCGGATCGGGGACATCCCTGGGAAAAATTAATCGTGTATGGAACGACAGATCCAAAATCAAGACATGAATGAAATCTTAGCTTGATTTTATCATCCCAGCTGTTTTGTCTCTGGTACTTCATAAGTTTTGGAATATTGGCAGAATGCGCCCCCCAACAAACACACACTCCTGCATACACCATTGTGTGTCTTTGAATAGGCTGTGTAAAAGGGGCTTTTGTTGTATCACACGGTGCTGTTGAGGTAACTGCTTTTTATCAGAATATCAGCCAGGACGTTAGCAGCAGCACTGGCGACTATGTTGCAACCTTGTTTTGTGTGACCTCATGTAGAATACCAAACGCGAAGTGGCAACAATCCCAAAAACTGTGGCTGAATACTATAACTTGCAGTGTGACTGTAACCCTCATCCCTCTCCCGCAATCTTGTCTCATGCTTGACATCACTGAGCTTTCCCAGCATTCTCTTTGGTGTCCACCAGCGTGGGAGGAGAGGGCGATAGCAGAGCGTAGTGACAGAGAAATGGGAGTGGCAATCAAGAGGAGCAATGAGTTCAAAGTGTGTGTGCGGGTGCATGTTTGTATGGGTGCTGCCGAGAGGGTTTTGGAGGCAACATGAATTTGTTATTGCAGAGACAAAAGTGATGGACTGTATTTGGAAGCTCAAGTACATTTTTGTGTATTGTTTTGCTGATGGAAGGTTTAGAAATGAATTGTGTTTTGCCTTGACAAATTTAGCCCTTAAAAAAAGATTTATGTATATATATGTGTATATATATATATGTATGTATTAGGGCTGTCCCAAACGACTATTTTTCTCCCGATTACCGTAATTTCCCGAATAAAAGGCGCACCCCTGTATAATGCGCACCCCAAATTTACTTGTAAAATCTAGGGGAAATTATTGTACCTGTTTATAACGCGCACCCTAATTTTAGCACCAAAGCTCATCGCTGTCGACACGACAGTAACAATAGGAACTATTGTTATATGGGTTTGAGTTTCCCGAGGGACAGATATAGTTGATGGACACAGGAAGTCTGTGTGCTTACGTTTGTTATGGTCCGAGTTGCGGAGCTGCAATAAACGTTGACTCAAATGAGTTCAAGAAACTAAATTCTGTGCTTTATGAAGAGTGAAAAAAGCAGAATTTAACACAGACGAAATTATTCGGCCAATTAGAGTGAAGTATTACCGAAACAAAATGGTGACGTCACGTACCGTAATGGTCGGCAACGAGTCGCCGCATACGTTTCTTCAACACAACGTGGCCGTGTCAATAAAAAAAAAAAAATTGGTTTATACTGGACTGTCTCAGGAAATTAGAATACACAATATTCTAATTTTTTGAGACAGTCCTGTGTATATATACAGGACTGTCTCAGGAAATTAGAATACACAATATTCTAATTTCCTGAGACAGTCAGGAACACAATATTCTAATTTCCTGAGACAGTCAGGAAATTAGAATATTGTGTATTCTAATTTCCTGAGACAGTCCTGTATATATACACAGGACTGTCTCAAAAAATTAGAATATTGTGTATTCTAATTTTCTGAGACAGTCCAGTATATATGTAATATATATTTCTGTCTCCATCCATGTACCCGTTTATAATGCGCACCTTGATTTTACAAGTTGATTTTGGGGGGGGGGGGGGGGGGGGGGGGCGCGTTATATTCGGGAAATTACGGTAGTCAGCAGACTTTTTTTACGAGTAGTCGACTAATCTAATATGTATCTACAGAGGGGAGAACAAGTATTTGATACACTGCCAATGGGGTTTCCCATTGTGAGTGTATCAAATACTTGTTCTCCCCACTGTATATATATATATATATATTTTTTTCTTTACTAATCTAGGAATTACATTTTTGTTGACACTTATTAATTCACTAAAACATTTTGGAACACTTAAATTCTTAAAGTTCAAATAAACACGTACATAAAAATAATAAATCACAAACAATAAGGTCAAATGCTGATAGCATTAACTAGGGCAAAAGAACAGAATGTAAACAGATTCAGAACGTTGACTTCGCCTTTCCAACATGATTCAAAACAATTCTTAAATATCTACAATTAATATTACAGTGTACTACTATATATAATAGTATCAAAATTGAAATAAGGCAATGTTTTGTCCACTCTGGTGTGCTTTTTTTTGGCGTTTTGCCGCTTTCCCTGCTTGCGTACTGAGCGTCCGCCATTCTCAACTTTCCACGCATATATTGTTTTAACCCTTCATTAACTGTCGACGGGATGTTGTGCTCGTCGACGCATTTAAGTCATCGATGAAGTCTACTATATCGACTAGTCGGGACAACTCATACGTATACGTATAGATGCTACCAACAACACTACAGTAGCTGTACTATTTTCACTCAGACTTAAACATTATTGCCTTTTAATAGCCTAAGTTGAAAATGTGATCACATTGTATACTGAAGCATTTCATACTCGACACATGTCATCTTTTGCAGGGCAATCAAGGCATTTCAGGAGGTGCTCTACATTGACCCCGGTTTCTCCCGTGCTAAGGAGATTCACCTGCGACTGGGACTCATGTTTAAAGTCAACACAGACCATGAATCCAGTTTAAAGGTACAGTCATTATCTTAATCTTGCTGATACTTCAAACAACTGCAATGTCAGAGAATTGATACACTTACACTTAATGGCTTTGGGTCATATAGTCTTTGGGTTTATGAGAATGTTGGTTTGGGAGGGGGGGTGTACAATCCCAGAGGCCTTCCAGATTGACAAAAGATTGTTTGATCACTTGTCCCTGTCTGGGTAGGGGGAATTAAGCCTTCCTATGTGACCCTTCTCTGACACCTGAGTCGGAAAAAGTCCCGACAGTCACTGAGAGCTGTCTGGATGGATCCCTTAGGGAACCATCTGATCTCGAGCCTCACATTCTCCTCCAGAATGGACATAAAGCTAAGCCGCCAATCATCCGAGAAGATAGGCAGCCACAGTACAAGGGGTGTGGCAGTATATCGAGAGGGTGAAATATCGTGATACTTTGTAGCCCAGAAGGTTATCAATATGCTTTCACCAAAAATCGATATGTTGTTTTCAA
Organism: Corythoichthys intestinalis; assembly: GCF_030265065.1. Lineage (NCBI taxonomy): Eukaryota > Metazoa > Chordata > Actinopteri > Syngnathiformes > Syngnathidae > Corythoichthys > Corythoichthys intestinalis. The sequence continues at coordinate 1,435,035 of NC_080406.1, forward strand.
AAGGTGTCACTGTTTTAAAAAAAAAAAAAAAAAAAAAAGGAACCAACACGTTTGCATCCAAAATCTGCCTTTTCAAAAATGTCTACATTATCTCACTGGATTGGACGTCTAGTGCCATCAATGGCAATGAAACCAGAGCGTTCTTGTTGTAGGAATTTACAGGTCACTTCTTGTTCAATTTAGGGCACTGGCAGATTACTTCCTGTTGATTTTGAGCAGTGTCGTTTTCGTCAACAATGACAATAACGAAAACATTTCGTCAAAGAACAATTTTTCATGAATATGATGAGCTTAAAACTCAGCTTGAGAACGATAAACCGATACGACCGGATATCCAGTTTTACAGGTGAGAGATACAGATGTATCGATAGTAAAGTTACCATTCGACAGTAATTAGCCATTAAACATTCAATGAACCGATAGTAGAGATAGAATTCGGCTATCGCCAGCACAAGGATCGGCTTCTAATGCCTAGTTCAATGCATTGCTTAATATGATAATAATTTAGCTTTTACTTCACATGCTGCGCTTGTGTCATTCACCACACAGTGCACTTAGATCGAGCCCGCACGCATGATATAATATGAACAACAACCTCAACTTCCCATGCATTTCGGCAGAACCGCTACTAGTCGCCGTCATTACCCGATCGTCACGGGCGTGTCATAACAACGCGAGAGCTAACGAAACCACTGTAACGCACGCTCCGTAGCATTTTTTTCACAGCCCAAAACGAAACTAGTAGTGGCAACGAAGCAACATGCTAAAACAATGGACAGTTTGATCACCGACGCCAGCGACGTGCAGCGTTTGATTTTCAACGCACCCAGGAAAACAAAAGTCGGACCTTGAAGTGAGGAAGGCAGCCAGATCTGTTCGCATGGGACAGAGCTAGTGTGAAGTGTGAAGCGGTACAGAGATCATGAGTTTTTAACCCTGAAAAATAACCCACTACAATGGTGGAAAGGGCGCCATATTGTTTCCACGAAACGCAGTCGACTTAAACATGAACATGTGGATCAGTTGATCTTACTCAAGAAAAATCTGCCCTTCAAAAAAGATATGTACAGTGATGAGGAATAAAAAATGAGGAAGCACAGGCATAAGTGAATGACTTTGCTGTGTATTAGGTTAAGGTAATGATTATAGACCTGTCCGTCTAAAATGCCATGTTTTTATTTCCTCAATTATACCATTCATAAAGCATAATTTATTATTTATTTATGATAACACTAGCAGGTTTAACTTTTTTTTTTTTCTAGAGCTGCTGCATATAAATAATATTTTTTGTTTGTAAGATGTTTACGTTGAAAGTTGGCACTTAAATTACTTACCTCTTGTGTTAAAAACACCAGGAAATACAGTAATTGAATTACTGCACTTTATTGTTGTCTGTCACTGGAGTTTTATTTTATTATCAATCCCATCCAACAAAATGACGGTCGTATAGTACCCTAATTTTCGCACCATAAGGCGCACCTGACTATAAGCCGCCACCCACAAAAATTGGCATGAAAACGGCATTTGTTCATAGATAAGCCACACCGGACTATAAGCCGCAGCTGTCCTCACCTTTTTATGGGATATTAACACCAAAAGATATTAACCGGTAATACTTCATTTGACAGCAAAATCAAACGACTTTCATAAGACCAAATGAACCCCCATGAAGCTTTGAACCACTTGGTTGCAAAGTTTCATTGCTCCAAGAAGCTTCATTTGGTCATCACTGCTCCCTTGGGCGAGACAGTCAACCTCTGCTACCACCTGCGGTCAACACTATTGATGTCCAACATGTCTCCTAGCATGCATTGCAGCACGACAGATGCAAATAACTACAAAATTCATGTTCTGTGCTAATTATTCACTTACTGTTCCAGTTGTTTCATTATTACTAGTTATGGTATTTGGTAACACTATATTTGACAGTGGCACCATAAGACTGTCATTAGACAATTATAATTATGATATGACACTGTCATCATTTATGAATGCTTATAACAGATGTCATTTAGTGTTATCTGGCAAATTAGCTCACTTTTGGATGTAGAAATTCAAGCTAGACATAAATGGAGTTAGTGACATCATTTGCCAGATGACACTTAATGACATAAGCATTCAGTAATGCCCGTGACAGTGTCATGTCATGATTATGATGGTCTTATGACAGTCTTATGACACCGCTGTCAAATAAAGTGTTCCATTTTAACCAAAATAAATCAACAAATAAGCCGCACTGGACTATAAGCCGCAGGATTCAAAATGAAGGAAAAAAAGTAGCGGCTTATAGTCCGACAATTACGGCGCCTTATTATTATTTTTTTCCATAAAAAAATAAAACATAACATTGGTATGAAATTTTGTTTTAATTTTGCTAAGTTAGTAATGTGGTCTTTTTAAGTGTTTAAAATACTGTACAAACAAACACAACAAATATTTACTATCGTATCGTTTTCACTCTATTGAGCCGTATTGTTCTTACACTGTATCGAATCGCTCGGCCTTAAAAATGTATCGTTTTTTTAATCGAATCGTAACCTGTGTATCTAGACACATATCGAATGGGCTTCATGCCAGACATTCCCAACCCTACTTAAAACGTGGCTCGGGAGAGTAGAGAACATAACGAGACAGAATGCCAGTTTTCATCTGACGAGATGACAAGGCGAAAATGCATCATATGTTTACATTGCGTGACATTTTCATGTTGTACGTGGAGTACGTCAGCTTGCATTGTAGAAATGTTTGGGTCGTGTCACTCATGTGAGATGTACTGCGCCTCTCACTCACTGGAGTTTAGGATGTGTTTCAAGCTAGGCTGCGCTCCATCTTGCTTGTTTGGAAACAAGGTAATATTTGTTAAGGAATCTGACCTTTTTGCCAAATTGCCGGAATCACGTCAGCCTCACCGCCGGAACCGCACTAGTGCAATTCCAATGACCCGGGCCAGCGGAACCCAGCCAAAAGGCCAAGCTGCTCGTGTTTACCTTAGTTTTAACCCCTTGTACTGACTACTTTTTAAAAGCTGGATAGGGCTTCGAAACACAAGTTGACAATTTATTTCAAGTCGACAGCAAAGAGACCCAGGCGAGGAGGAAGACTGGATCCAGAGTCGCCATCTACAAAAGATTCCCGAGAGAAGACAGCGCTAGCTAAAGAGATCAGTCTTTTGAAGGCGCTGGTGAGGCGGGCTGTGGTCCGGAAGAAAGGTGTGTTTGGGCATTGTTTAGGGTAATTTTCTGTTGCAGGTTGGGCCGATGAGTCAGTGCGTCACTGTTGCCATGGCAACCAGAGTTGGAGATTTTGTCAGCCTCAGCGCTGAGTGTTCGAATTCTCAGTCGTGGAGTCTTCTTGTTGTCAGGTGTTCCTTGTGGCAAAACAGTTATGTCCCGCCATTTGTTCTGGACTGTCCAGAAGAGCTGATTGCGGGATTTGGTGGTTCAGACCTGGGCTTGTAGATAACACCTGCTTGTCAGTGGCAATCTCGCTCATGTTCATTCAAAATTGTTGGAAACCTTTATTTCTGGACTAAAATTTACATTTTTACAGTCCAGAAAATTTTGAGTAACCGTCGACTAAAACTGATGAAATATGGATGAGATTTTGTTGACTAAAACTAGACGAAAACATTTTGAAATGACTAAAATATGACCAAGACTAAAGTGTTTCGTCCAAAAGACTAAGACGACGACAAAAATTAAAAGGGCTGCCAAAAACAATGATTTTGAGGCACTTTCTATTCATTTGGGAACATTCTTGAGTCACTTTCTTTTCAGTAACCAAAAGTCAACAGGAAGTGACTCGTAAACGCCCCAAAATGGGCTCATTACCTGGCATTGGCTGCCACTGACGGTCATAGATTCTAATCTGTGTGAAGTGGGAGGGATGGCAATGCATGAACGCAGCAGAAGGATGAAAATAGCTTGTTTTTCTGATTATTAATTGTATTTTACAATATCCTACAATTTCCCAGGTATCAATAATTGTTGTACAAGAATCTTTTTAGGGTTGTTATTAAAGAGATATTACAGTAGTGGTATCCTCACTGACACTACTAATAAATTAATGCCAATAAATGTCAAATTGACTGACAGCTCTTTTCTTTTCTTTGGTGCCGACTGGGGTGGAAAGCCTGTCTTTTTGGGTGGCAGTTGCCACCCTGGTGGACCCTGTATTTTGCTGAAAAGTTCACCATTGGATCTGCAATTAAAGATGTCCCGATCATTTTCAAAGTATCGGAATCGGCAAAATAATATCGGACATGCCTTTTTAAAAAAATATATATATTTTTCATTTAAATCGTTTTCTAATTGTATTTAACGTTACAGACAAAATGTCTTACACTCATCCAGAGTAGTTTTGGCTTAAAGTAGGGCTATCAAATTTATTGCGTTAACGGCGGCAATTAATGTTTTTTAATTAATCACGTTAAATAATTAACGTGTGCGCTGCACGACCCACTCACGCATTGTCGCGTTCAATCTACAAAGGCGCCGTTTTACCTATATACAGTATAGAGCTATAAGGCAGCGTATAATGAGAAGAGAGAATTTTGACAGCCTTTGGAGCCTTTTTTTTAATTTGGCTAAAGCCTTACATTCCCTCTCTCAGCAATTAAAAATATCGTGGGAGGCAATGTGGGGTAGAAAGATAGTAGTTGATCATTTTCTTAACACCCTATGTTCTTTCCTAATGCAGAGAAGATATATCAATTGGTGCCCCTACGCACAGTCATGGTTGCACTTCATGCATTTGGGCAGAACAGATAAATTGCTGCAGTATCATTTACTGAAAGCTCAACAAATACACTAAAGGGCAATATTTAGTCACAATATACAAAGTCATATTTATCCTTTAAGAATGACAAGTCTTTCTATCCGTGGATCCCTCGCACAGAAAGAATGTTAATAATGTAAATGCCATCTTGAGGATTTATTGTCATAATAAACAAATACAGTACTTATGTACTGTCCGGGTTTTATTCATTTTTTTCTTAATGCATTGCCAAAATGTACTGTATATGGTCGGGAAAAATTATCGGGAATGATTGGAATTGAATCGGGAGCAAAACAAAAAGCAATCGGATCGGGAAATATCTGGAACGGCAAATACTCAAACTAAAACGATCGGGATCGGATCGGGAGCAAAAAACATGATCGGAACAACCCTATCTGCAATGCATTCTCCATTGCATTCCATTTTAAATGTGTGGTCGGTTATTGAAGCAGGAAATCAAACCCCTCATTTTTTGCCTTTTAAAATGGTACATCTAGCAAATATCTGTGCCTAAGTACTCATGAACTTCACAAAATACGGGCGATCACTTTTTAATCGGCTGTTTGGTTATGGAGCATAAACTATGCTAAGCTCGATGAACTGGGACAAAATGTCAGATTCAAAAGCCTGCATTTGTGCTTTGATCTGCCAATAAACTTTAAAATTACAATGAATAGACTTGATATTTTTTCTTGTTTGTATGCAAACCGTTGGCTACGTTTCTGAATGGGGAAATGGTGCGTAACGTTGTCAGCGCTCAACCTTGGCAGCGTTTTTTTCAACTGAAGCGTATTGGCACCTGCTACACATCCTCCCTTGCCCAGCTTTGGATGCAGCCCCCCTCTTGAGTGCTGGTTTATTGCCAGCATCACACACCTTTGGATCAAACTTTCCCGCGAATTGCGCTCCGTTTATCTAGCACATGGGATGCGAGTACTTTGGATGGAAACGAGAGAGCGGGAGAAGACTGCACATGATGAGTTCAGGGACAAAGGAAGTGCAGGGATTTATTTTAAGGACAAATACCGTCCAGTTTGTTACCAATTCCACAGGATCAAATTCAAAGGTGTCAAGTGACCACAGTTTCAGGAAACATTTACAACAGGGGTGTCCAAACTACATTGGTGTGAAAAAGTATCGGAACCTTTTGTAATTTCTCACATTTCTGCATAAAATCACTATCAGATGTGATCTGATCTTTGTCAAAATCGCACAGATGAAAAAAGTGTCTGCTTTAACTAAAACCATCCCAACATTTATCCGTTTTCCTATTTTAATGCAGATGGCATGCAAACAATGACAGAAGGGGAAAAAAAAAAAATAATTGAAACCAATTTTTACCAAACAATTGAACTCAGGCGTGTGCCCAATCACTGATGAGTGGTTTAAAGCTGCCCTGCCCACTATAAAACACACACCTGGTCATAATTGTCTTGATGAGAAACATTGTCTGATGCGCATCATGGCTCGGTCAAAAGAGCTCTCAAGACCTGCAATCAAGGATTGTTGATTTGTATAAAGCTGTGAAAGGATACAAAACCATCTCTAAAAGTCTGGATGTCCATCAATTGACAGAGAAGTCTACAAATGGAGAGAGTCTGGCACTGTTGCTTCTCTCCCATGGAGTGGCCGTCCACCAAAGATGACGCCAAGAGTTCAGCGTAGAATACGTAAAAAAGAATCCTAGAGTGTCTGCTAAAGACTTACAGAAATCACTGGCACAGTCCAATATTTTGGACTAAAACTATGGCCAAGAATGGTGTCCATGGAGTCCACGGAGGAAGCCACTGCTGTCTAAAAAAAAAAACGACAACAACATTGCTGCTCGTTTAATGTTCACAAAAAGTCACTTGGACACTCCACAGACGTTTTGGCAAAATATTTTGTGGACTGATGAAACCAAAGTTGAATTGTTTGGGAGTAACACACAACGTCATGAGTGGAGGAGAAATGGAGCAGCTCACCAACATCAAGACCTCATCCCTACCGTGAAGCATGGTGGAGGGAGCATCATGATTTGGGGTTGTTTTGCTGCCTCGGGGCCTGACATAGTTGATGTGTACACAGAGATATTGGACTGTGCCAGTGATTTCTGTAAGTCTTTAGCAGACACTCTAAGGTTCTTTTTTTACCTCTCTGAGTATTCTGCGCTGAACTCTTGGCATTATCTTTGGTGGACAGCCAGTCCTTGGGAGCGAAGCAACAGTGCCAAAATCTCTCCATTTGTATACAACTTCTACGACTGTCGATAGATGAACACCCTGACTTTTAGAGATAATTTTGCCTCCTTCCCAAGCTTTATAAAAATCCGCAATCCTAGGTCGCGGGTCTTCAGACAGCTCTTTTGACCGAGCCATGATGCACATCAGACAATGCTTCTCATCAAAACAATTCTTGCCAGGTGTGTGTTTTGTAGTGGGCAGGGCAGTTTTAAAGCACTCATCAGTGATTGGGCACACACTTGACTAAATTGTTTGGTAAAAAAATGATTTCATATGCTTTTTAAGTATCCTTAGGCAAAGGGTTCACTTACTTATTTTCCCCCTTTCTGTCATTGTTTGCATACTATCCTCATTACAATATGAAAACCTATAAATGTTTGGGTGGTTTTAGTTAAAGCAGTTTTTTCATCTGTGCGATTTTGACAAAGATCAGATCACATTTGATGGTGATTTTATGCATAGGCGGATCTACTATTCAGGCGAAGTAGGCGATCGCCTTAGGCCCCCAACCTTAGCTTAGCTTCATTTAGCGCCGTTTAGCTTAGCTCAGTTCCGTTTAGCACCGCTTAGCTCTTCGTTAGCTTCACTTAGCTCTCCCGCGTTTTTCACGCCTCAAAGCTCGCTATGTTTACAGCTCACTTGCTACTTTGCACGTCGGCTATTGTTTATTTCGAACACATGAGCGAACGTGCTCTCCATGAGAGCCAAAGTGCAGTGAGGGAGAAGTTGAGAGCAGGCCGCTAATGCCTCTTTTAACCTTCTTCTTCACAATGAACGTAAAATACACGACAGCACACACTGTGGCGAAACAATGCAGTACAGTTCCAATCAGTCATACAACAACACTAAACTGCTGGATAACAGCATTTGCTAACGAAAAAAAAAAAAATTAAATCTATTAGTGACACCACAAGCAATTACGATGAATGTTTTTTTACGGAGTGTAAAGCTTTCGGTTAGTGGTTTAGCGAACGTACCTCCGGTGAACATTTCAAAATAAAAGCACGTCATATTCGTCATATAAATAACAATTTCTGGAGGTAATCCCACATACTTCAGAATTAATATTATAATATTTTGAGTAAATACTACAGAATACAGATTCTACACTAAGAATAGCTTTCAAATGACTCTTGATGACGAATATGATTGGCAATGAATAATTATTATAATTATTAAAATACTTTAATAAGTATTTTTAATTAATTATAAAATTAATGAATTAATACATTTAATTTAATATATATATATTTTTAAGAATTGTTTTGAATAATCAAATCAAATCAAATTTATTTATATAGCCCTTTACAAAACCCGGAAGGTCCCCAAAGTGCTTTACAACAAAGACAAACATGGTACATAGTAAATAAAAGGCAGGAAAGTATTATACAATGACATTAGGAAGAAAAAAAGAAAAAAGAAAGGAAACAACGCATCACCATTAAAGTCAGACAGCAAATAAATCAATAAAACAGATAAAATCCGAAAACATTAAAAACCCTAAAGAAATAAAACCAGGCTAAACTAATCTTGGGGAAAGGCGAGTCTAAAAAGGTGTGTCTTTAATAATGTTGGAAAGGCAAAGTCAGTGTTCTGAATCTGTTTACTTTCCATTGGTTTGCACTAGTAATTGCTATCAGCATTTAACCTCATCTTTTATTTGTGATTAATTATTGTTATTTACATGATTATTTGTACTTTATTAAAGAATTTAAGTCAGACATATCCAAAGTCCGGCCCTGGGGCCAAATGTGGCCCTTGGTCAAATTTAATCCGGCCCCCAGCCTCTGTCATAAAATCAATAACGTCTGGCCCGCACACAGACCTTATAAATTGGTCAGCAGTACTGCTACCAGCATATGAAGTAGCTTACACACTAAATGCTGCTCCTCATTTACCCACCAAAAGGCAGCAGCACTCTAAGCAACATTACCCCGGGTGACCCCTTTATTCCCAATTTTCTAAAATGGCGACAATCAACAAAAAAAAATAAAGTTGACTGCGACGGCCGACGCTTCAAGGATAGGTGGAAATTGGAATATTTTTTTTACTAAAATACGCAACAACTGTGTCTGCCTCATTTGCAAAGAGACAGTCGCTGTTTTTAAAGAGTTTAATGTGAGGCGATATTACCAATCAAGACACGCTGACATGTACGACAAGATTACAGAGAAGATACATAACGAGAAATTCAAGCAACATGAAGCTAGTTTAATTTTACAGCTGCAGTATTTCATAAGAGCCCGAGAGTCGAAAGAGAACGCCACAAAGGCTAGTTGCGAGATTGTTAAAATTATTAATTAAAAAAAATATTAAAGCAAATGTGACACACGGAATGGCTTGCTAAAATTTGCCTAAATATATTGTTGTATGTAAAGGACGTCACCCAAGGTCGGCCACCCACATTTTTCCACAGCAATTCTGGCCCCCTTTGCAAAAAGTTTGGACACCCCTGATTTAAGTGTTCCAAATTGGTTTTGTGAATTAATTATCATCACAAAAATGTAATTGCTAAATTAGTAAAAAAAAAAAAAAAAAAAAAAAAGAAAATTATTAGATTAGTCGACTAATTGTAAAATTAGTCGGCTGACTAATCAGGAGAGAATTTGTCGTTTAGGACAGCCCTAGTATACCGGAACATATTTCCTCCACACCCTTCTCACCTTTTTAACCCCTGACCCAAGAAGAGGGCCCCTGGATATTTTCGCCTTAGGCCCCAAAATTGCTGAGTCCGCCACTGATTTTATGTATGAAAACTTGTTAGCCACGCATTGATAATAGTCCTAAGTAATAGAAACCTAGCCTTCCACAGGGCTAACGATACATTAGCAAGGTAGAGTAACGTTCATTTTATTTATTAGCGCTATATATCGCTCCTCCGCTCTCGGGAGTAAACGGGGTGCATTCGGTGGAGCGGGGGCTAGGCGGGCGGGTCGCGCCGTGGCACCAGGCCCGGGTCGGTCATCGGTCGCGACGTCCAGCCGAGGGTGCGGAAGCATCGGCGGGGCCGGGCTGGGTAGTGTTATGCAAGCGCTGTCTTACCGTGAATCCATGAAACAGTTTTGGCCTTGGTCTCCAACTTGAAATGCTCCCATATTTCATAGTGCCTATCTCTTGGCTTTCGTCGGCTTCTTTGTCGTTACCTCGATATTCATGTGTATGCATGCATGTATGTGTGACTTCAGGTCCATTTCACCAGAGAAGGCTGGTGTTTAGTGATCATGTTTCATTGTCAGTGATGGCGATAGATGTGTAATCCAATTTTACTGGGGATTGTTGGCTGCTAGCTGTCCCAGTCAAAATGGATTGGCTGTGTATTATCGTCAATGGCAGCCAATGAGTTAATGCTTACAAAAATTTTAAAAACCCGTTTTTTTTGGTTTTTTTTTTTTTTAAGCCTGATTCCGAGCCGCTGTTTTACAAATTGAAGTGGAAGGATTTCAAGTTGGCCCTTGCATTTTTCAATTTTTCTGAGAGAAAAGTTTAGACACCCCTGATCTAGTTTGTTATTTCAATAATTTCCCTATAGAGTTAACTTTTTATAATGGTGACAGATCTGTGACCAATTTTTCAAATATCTTCAATGTAAAATAGAAACATCCAGTGCAGCCAGTGGAGCTGCTTAGAGATATTATTGTGCCTCATCTTTCTCTTTTTGCACTCACCACTGCAGCCATCTGCTGAATAGTAATCACTGACACCAGAGTAGACGAGAGGAGGAGGAGGGGGCAAAAGGAAGTAAGACGGCAGTGAGAGAGAAAGGCAAAGATATGAGAAGGGAGGTGGAATGTCAAGCTAACAGTCAGTGCCGCATTATCAGCCAAAGTGCGAAGGAGGAGGAAGGTGAGGATGGGAGGGAGCCGTGAGAGGATACTCCAAGCCTTCTAGAAGGAGGCTGACGAGCCGCCCGTAACGTAGGTAACACCTTTAGTGCATGAACGATTGTAACCGGTAATATTCCATCCCGTGTGTTTTATCAAACACTTTATCCATACGTTTCTGTGCACGTGCTCGGTGCCGCCTCATTCATTCCGGCTGACGTTGCCGGTCTACGTGGTCGTCGATACGCTCCGAAGCAACGTAGGCCCTGATTGTAGATACAATTACATTTTAAAAGGGGCAGTTCACACAGTAAGTGTATATTTTGTGTAAACATCAAGCCAGTACAATCTAGTCTCTTGTATCCAACTGACCCAGATACAGCACCACACTTGCATTGTCTCTAATGCAGTGGTGGGCCACATATGGGCCCGCAGATCATTTGATCTGTGCCGCCATTCTGAAAACTGAGACCAGCATTGAACTGGACCTTGTAAGCCCACGTCAAAGTGAAGCAGGTGAATTTTCGATAGCACATACAGTGGTGTGAAGAAGCATCTGAACTTTTTGGAATTTTTCACATTTCTCCATAAAATCACCATCTAATGTGATCTGATCTTTGTCAAAATCACACAGATGAATAAAACAGTGTCTGCTTTTAGCTAAAACCACCCAAACGTTTATTGGTTTTCGTATTTTAATGAGGATAGTATGCAAACAATGACAGAAGGGGGCCAAAATAAGTGAACCATCACATTTAATATTTTGTGACCTCCCCACCGCCCCCTCCCCTTGGCAGTAACTTCAACCAGACGCGTCCTGTGGCTGCAGATCAGTCTGTCACATCGATCAGGACTAATCTTGGCCCGTTCTTCTCTACAATACTGCTGTAGTTAAGTCAGATTCCTGGGATGTTTGGTACGAGTCGCTGTCTATAGGTCATGCCACTGCATCTCAATGGGCTCAAGTCTGCACTTTGACTTGGCCACTCCAGAACGTGTATTTTGTTGTTCTGAAAGCAATCTGAAGTTGATTTACTGTTCTGTTCTGTTGTTCTGGATCATTGTCTTGTGGTAGCATCCATCCTTCTATTTAGCTTCAACTGTCTGACAGACGGCCTCAGGTTTTCCTGCAAAAATTTTGAATTCATTCTTCCATTAATGATTGCAAGCTGTCCAGGCCCTGAGGTAGCAAAACAGCCCCAAATCATGATGCTCCCTCCACCATGCGTCACAGTGGGAATGAGGTGTTAATGTTGGCGAGCTGTTCCGTTTTTCCTCCACACATGACGTTGTGTGTTACTCCCAAACAATTCAACTTTGGTTTCATCTGTCCAGAAAATATTTTGCCAAAACATCAGTGGAGTGTCCAAGTGCCTTTTTAGCGAACATTAAATTAGCAATAATGTTGTTTTTTTTAAAGACAGCAGTGGCTTTCTCCGTGGAGTCCTCTCATGAACACCATTCTTGGCAATAGTTTTACTTAAAGTTGATGTGTGCACAGAGATATTGGACTGTTCCAGTGATTTCTGTAAGTCTTGAGCAGACATTCTAGGGTTCTTTTTTACCTCTGAGTATTCTGCGCTGAACTCTTAGCGTCATCTTTGGTGGAAGACCACTCCTTGGGAAGAGAAACAACAGTGCCAAACTCTCTCCATTTATAGACAACTTTACTGACTGTCAGTTGATGAACATCCAGACTTTGAGAGATGGTTTTGATTGGGCACACACCTGACTTAAATTGTTTGGTAAAAATTGGTTTCAATTGCTCTTTAAGTCTCCTTAGTTAGAGGATTCACTTATTTTCCCCCTTCTGTCATTGTTTGTATGCTATCCTCATTAAACTATGAAAACCTATAAATGTTTTGGTGGTTTTAGTTAAAGCAGACACTGTATTATCATCTGTGTGATTTTGACAACGAGCAGATCACATTTGATGGTGATTTAATGCAGAAATGTGAGAAATTCCAAAAGGTTCAACGACAAACGACAGTCAAAATAAAATAACAAAAAACGAAAATTAAGTGTAGGAAAACTAACTCCCCATACTCTGAATCAACCATTTTTTTAACAGCGGCCTTCCCTAAAATTTGACAGCAAATATAATAATAATCCTTGGTCATAGACATAACGGGTTGTTCTTCATTCGTGAATGTTTTCTTGGCTTTAGCTATAGACTTCACTATCAGTTGACGGGACACCGGGCTCGTGTCCGATCCGTTGGGCGGCTATTTTCAAAAACTTAAAATATTTTCAAAACCAAAGCCGCTAGCAACCTAAAACAGTCTCCATGAACAGCGGCATCAAAAATTTCAAAGGTATTCCCTAATAGAATCATGATTATTTTTTTTTATACAAGTATAACAAAATTTGTTATAAAATTCTCAAATTTTACGCTAGATGCACAAAAATCACCAAATGCCGAAATAATCACCTATATTTCAGTATTTTCATTATCAGTAGCAATGTTTAACATGTTTTTCCTCAAAATAGCAACCCTTTTATTTTTTTAGTTAAGTGCAAGGTTTCAACAGCTAATAAATCGCTCAATTTCCACATCACACTTGAGGAAAGCATGCAGAATCGTCTTAATTTTACTCAACAAAAGCAAAATTTGCATTTTTCTATATACAGTGACAACTTATTTAGGTTAAATTCCGCTATTATGTAGAGATACAAAATCCAACATGGCGGCCATCACAAAACAAAGAGCGTTAAAGAAATGCTTAAATCGCGGAACCTTTTAGCCTGACTGCCGGAATCACACTAGCTGAACCGCCGGACCCGCACTGGCGCAGATCCAACGACCCGTCCAAAAGGCCAAACTCCGCGCATTCACCTTGGTCTTAACCTTTTGTACTGGCTCCATTTTGAAAGCTGGAAAAAGGCTTCGAAACACTAGTTGGCAATTTATTCTGAGTCGACAGCTATCAAATGGCACAGAGGGACCCAGGCGAGGATCCAAGGTCGCCATATCACAAGTCCACAAAAGAGTCCACAGAAAAAATGACAACGACTAGTTAAACATTCAGTCTTTTGAAGGCTCTCGCGGGGCGGGCTGTGAGCAGAAAGAAGGGTGTGTTTAGGAGTTGTTTTGGATAATTGTCTGTTTGTGGACTGGACAGGAGGATTCGGGAGTTACTGTTGTCAGGGCAATGAGGATTGTGGATTTTGTCACCTCGGCGTCAAAGGGGCTCTTGGAGTCTTGTCAGTCGTGTTAGTCGTGTTATCAGTTGGATATCGGGCATTCTCCCGTGTTTCTTGTGTTAGGACAGGGTGTCCCGCCATTTGTTCAGAACTGTCCGTGAGAACTGATTGCGAGAGTTGGTAGTGCAGACATGGGCTTGTCAGCGTCAATCTTGCTCAGTCAGTCGCATGACGCACACGTTGGGCTTCCGTAATGTATCTTTATGCCCTATATTCTGCTTGTTTCCCTTAAACTATGGTATAAATGCTATTTATTTTTTATTGGGTGTGTTAGGGTGATATCAACAGTCAAACGGTAAACACGAGAAACGATACTATTCCCGGATTGATTATATTAAGTTAGAATAATGCAAACAGTTTGACAGTGCCTACGAGAAAAGGTACTATCTTCTTCAATATGAACGTAAAACAGTCTAGATTCATGGTTAGAAGCAAAAAATGGGCAGTTATCGTTTACTTTATGTCAATATTTCAAGCCAAAATGACGGTATTGTTTAATCCAAAGTGGCGGCCGTTACGTAACGAAGAGCTTTTTAAGTTCAAAATCCTTGCAAATAAATGCTTAAATCGCGGAGTTTCTGTAGATATGAACGTAAAACAAATATTTCAAGCTAAAGTTAGGCAAAATTTTCCCATTCATTTCATTGTATTCACAACGTTTCAAAGTGCATGCATGGTGCAAAAAATATAATAATTACCTTGAATCTTCGACCAAATCACTCTTGAGACACACCTGCCTGCTTGTATGCAGTAAAACCTTTGTCCTATATTCACCTAAATCCGGCGTTAGAACGCATCGTGTGTTTGAGTTTATCATAGTGAATAGTGAAAGCCACTTTAACACTCTATGGGTTGGCCCCCTACGGGAAGGCGTGGCGCAAAGTCTTTGGGAGCTGTCTTGTCAATTGATAGTGGTGTCTATGCTTTAGCAATATGGTTCGCCAAGAGGTATGATGCTCTCAGTGCATTCACTTTTGTTGCCTCGTTTGCTAGCTTTTAGCCACATATTATGCAGAATTGACTTGGTTGTAGGCTCCAATTCTGGCTCAGCAGAGCCACGTAAAAAAATACTGTTTAAAGACGTTTCTGCCCGCAGCACACAGCCAACAGCAGTAACGTTACTGTTTACATTGACTGACGCTGGGCTGCAAACACCCCAGTAATGGCGGCCAACCACTAATACACAAACCTCTACTCGTATTAGTATTGATGTGTCAAGAGGCTCAGGCCAGATTGCGTTCGTTAACAAATTATTTGTTATTTCTCCGCGGCCCTGTAGCAAATGCGCCACGCCACACACCGGTTCCGGTCCCTGGCTGTTGGTTGGGGATCACCGCTCTTGATTATTTTGTTGCTTGTTTTAACATATTTATGTCACACTGCTGTTGCCATAGTTGTGCGCTCCCTGTGGGTGTGGCATTACAGTAAAAAGGAAATTCTGTAATGAGTCGTCTGCACGTGTGATGAGAAGCACACTGAATGAAGGAGTGTTGTTCCACCATAGACTCCATAATTTAAGATGGGACGCGGACGTACGCGCAAGATGACTCATTTTTCAAGTTTTTTCCTCCAAAGTTTTGGTTTCAGGAAATGTATGAAGAAAACGTCCTTCATATTTTGTAATGTCTAGAGTCGTTTCTACAAGTTCCGTAGCAGCAGTGTTTGATTGGCTTGTTCTTTTTTAAAAGATTACCGGGAAAAAAACAAGCAAAAAACGAATGGATTGTATGTTAGGGCGTGTCTATTTTTTTATTTTTATTTATTTATTTATTTATTTTTTAAACATGTCCTATTAGGCTGTTTGACACGGAGAATGGAAGTCTAAGTGTCCGGTTGGTCTGAACAGTTTTAATGTGTTTCACATTCAGAATATGACATACTCCCATCGTGATCATTCAACATACCTCGTTCATTAGGACAAAGCAGCGAACAGGAAGGTGTTATAGGGTAACAGGAGAAAAGAAAAACAATCAACAACTAGAAATACATTGAACGCTAACTATGAATATGTTGGTGCTATTGTCAGCTCGATGTAGTTCCGGTTGACACCATGTGTGGGACGTGTTGACCAGGGAAAGAGGGGGGGGGGTTTATAAGATGTGATTGGGAGGGGTAGAGTGTACACAAATCAGCTCTGTGATCTAGAAACCAGTAATCGTGTGAATCCCTTGTGAGTGTAAGACCGTCGGCAACCGACCCTATGCTGCCCCATCGCCAATCCCAGCACAGGGGCCCCCATCAACCGGGCTGTCTGAGGGCGTTCTATAATGTTCCACTTCCGCGTTATGATGCCGACGTCACGGTCTATAAATAGCATTTGTTTGGTACGGTATTGACGGCAATAGGTTTTCAATGGCGTCCTATGAGTTAATACTTAAAAACTAATTTTCAAAAACGTGTTTTTTTTAATTTTTCTTTTAACCCAATTACCAAATAAAAGGAATTCAGGTTGGCCTTTGCATCTTTCGGTTTTTCTGAAAACGGCTTTAAGAGAAAAATGTTTGGACACCCCTGGTTTGCATCAATGTATGGAAAATCTTTCAAGGTTTTTTTTAAAAGATGGAAAGGCAAATCAGTGTCTGGTTTTATGCTGTGCCCAATGCCTAGTGCTATTCTTTTAGGTACTGTACCATTGCGTTTGGTACCCATTTAAGAGGTTTATATTGAATTGAAACTAAGGCTGTCAAAATGATTGCGTTAATGGGCGGTAATTATTTTTTTAAATCACATTAAAATATTTGACACACTTAACGCACATGCCCTACTCAAACAGATTAAAATGACAGCACAGTGTCGTGCACTTGTTACTTGTGTTTTTTGGTGTTTTGTCGCCCTCTGCTGGCACTTGGGTGCGACTGGTTTTATGGGTTTCAGCACCATGAGAATTGTGTTATTATTGACATCCACAATGGTGAGCTACTAGTTTATTTTTTGTTTGAAAATTTTACAAATTTTATTAAAACAAAAACATTAAGAGGGGTTTTAATATAAAATTTCTACAACTTGTACTAACATTTATCTTTTAAGAACTACAAGTCTTTCTATCCATGGATCGCTTTAACAGAATGTTAATGTTAATGCCAGCTTGTTGATTTATTGTTATAATAAACAAATACAGTACTTATGTACCGTATGTTGAATGTATATATCCGTCTTGTCTTATCTTTCCATTACAACAATCATTTACAGAAAAATATGGCACATTTTAGAGATGGTTTGAATTGCGATTAATTATGATTAATAAATTTTTAAGCTGTGATTAACTCGATTAAGAATTTTAATCGTTTGACAGCTCTAATTGAAACATTTCCTTTTCCTACCTCTTTCTGCAGCATTTTCAGCTGGCTTTGATCGACTCAAACCTCTGCACTTTGTCAAAGGCTGAAAGTAAGTCAATCGCCACTATTTATTTCAAACGGTCTATGAAAAATGAATGCGCCGTCTCCCACCTCGGCGACATGTAGAAAACATGAGGAAGTTGGAAAATGATTCTGTTCTTCGCTGCCATCTCGCTCCCGAAAAACAGCGTTGCCTTGGAGACGGCAGGAGAGCTGCGAGATCTCAAATGCACTCTGCTGATGATTACTGCCTTTTCACATTACATGCACACACAGGCACACCAGTCTCACTCCGCTCACTTCCCATTTGTCCTCCAATTCATACCCACTGATAGGCCTTTGGGGTGAACATGAAATTCGTGCTGCAGCTATGGATTATTTTACTTGTCGATTCATATATCGGCTAGTTAGTTCGAAGATTTTGAGTCATCGGATTAGGAACATTTCATGCGTTGCAGAATTGATTTTCGGAGATGTAAAACAAAGGTGTGCTAAGATTGCACTTTCAAAAGCGCATTAATATAGCGAAAACAATAAAATTCCCGAGTGTTTCTTCAAACTGCTGAATGACACTTTCATTTAAAAATAAAACTTTTATTTTTTATTCTGTTTGAGGCTAGGCCCTTAGCTTCAAACGGTATTGAAAAATAAATGAATGAGGATCTACAGTAAGTAGGGCTGCAGCTATCGAATATTTTAGTAGTCGATTAATCGATGGACTAGTTAGTTCGAATAATCAAGTAATCTGATCGGGAACATGAAAAATTAAAAGAGCTGAGCCTCAAACGGTATAAGTTTATTTTAAAAAAGTGAGGATCTATGTAAAACAAAAGAAAAATTGGCTTACATAGAAAAAGTCCACTAGCTTAAATGCTACAAAATGCTAAAGTTAAAAAAAAAATTTTTTTTTTTTTTTTACAATGCTCGAAACAAATGGTTCGGACACCTATTCCCACAAAAAAAACGACTAAATATACCTATAAACTAAATTATGAATGCATTAAAAAACATTAGCTCAAACAAAAACTTAACTTACGTTGGTCTTAACAGGGAGCAGTTGGATTCAGCCATGTGAAAAGAGGCAGACCAGAGGGCAGTGTATCCACCCTAATCAATAAAACTAAATGCAAACACTTTCGAAATAAACCAATACAACGCCATTTTAATTGAACAAATACTCGAGGCAACACTTTACGCATCAAAATTTGAATATTTTTTTCTAATCGAGTACTCGAGTTAATCGATTAATTGTTGCAACACTAGATCTAAGTACAACAAAAGAACAGTTGGCTAACTTGCATCGCAAAAGTCCGCTAGCTTAAATGCAATAAAATGCTAACTTTTTTTCTTTTTTCTTTTTCTTTTTTAACAGTGCTCTTAACGAATTGGTCAAAGACATTCCCACAAAAAATGGCTAAATATGCATCTAAACTAAATTACGAGTGCATTAAAAAAACATTAGCTCAAACAAAACTTATGTTGGTCTTAACAGGGAGCAGCTGGATGCAGCCATTTTGAATGAGTTATGTCACATTCACTATTGC
Organism: Corythoichthys intestinalis; assembly: GCF_030265065.1. Lineage (NCBI taxonomy): Eukaryota > Metazoa > Chordata > Actinopteri > Syngnathiformes > Syngnathidae > Corythoichthys > Corythoichthys intestinalis. Next base: position 1,453,940 of record NC_080406.1, read on the forward strand.
CACTAGAAACAGTGTTTCCACCCAAATTAATAAAACTAAATACAAACATTTTGAAAACAAACCATTACAACACTAAACGAATACTCGAAGCAGCAAAATTTGATTCAACACGTTTTCTAATCGAATTACTCGAGTTAAATAAATAATATTTGCAGCACTAAATGCAATATTGATTTTTGGCAAGGAGACATTAATGAATTTGTTCTGCTTGTGTTTTTTTGTCCCCTCACAGTTCAGTTCCACATCGCTCATTTATATGAGATCCAGGTAAGATTCTCTCACTGGATATTTCTCATCTTTGAATGTTATAATCTCGTGAGTAGGGGTTACCGATAAACTTCCACCAATAATCGATATATCGTTTTAAAAAGGTGTCACTGTCACTGGGGGTGGGAAGGAATACTACAAAAATCTACCAGTAGAATACAGGTAACAAATGAGTTCCGTTCCTAGGCTGGCGATGTAACCCGAATTTCCGCATTGGTGAGGAATTAACCCCTTAAGCCCCCCTAATTACCCCAAAAATTGCAATATAACTGTCCAAAAACCTGTATTACACGTCATATTAATTAGATAAAGCAAAAAAAATTAGATACTGTAAGGTACTTTGTCTTAAATGCTGTTAAATTCCATGACTATTCGGGCTTTAAAAAAAAACAAAAAACTACCATACTTTTTGGACTATAAAGCGCAACTGATTACAGTGGCCAAAAGTATTGGCACCCCTGCAATTCTGTCAAGTAATGCTCAATTTCACCCGGAAAATGATTGCAATTATAAATGCTTTGGTAGTAATGTCTTCATTTATTTTGCTTGCAATGAAAAAACACAAAAGAGAATGGGGTGAAAAAAAAAAAAAAATGAAATCATGATCATTTTACACAAAACTCCAAAAGTGGCCCGGACAAAACTATTGGTACCTCAGCCTAATACTTGGTAGCACAACCTTTGGACACAAACACTGCGGACATTCGCTTCCAATATCCATCAATGAAATTCTTACAATGCTATGCCGGAATTTTAGACCATTCTTCTTTGGCCAACTGCTCCAGGTCTCTGACATTTTCTGATCTCTCCACACGTGTCCTATGGGATCTGTCTGCCCACAGGTCTGGCCACTTTAGAAGTCTCCAGTGGTTTCTCGCAAACCATTTTCTTGTGCTTTTTGGTTCATTGTCCTGCTGGGAGACCCAGCTTTCTCACACATTATGCTGCAAAATTTGTTGGTAGTCTTCAGACTTCATAATGCCATGCACACGGTCAAGCAGTTCAGTGCCAGAGGTAGCAAAACAACCCCAAAACATCAGGGAACCTTTGGCTGTGGGGACGGTGTTCTTTTCTTTGAAGGCCTCGTTTTTTTCCCCTCCCCTGTTGACGTCTTTTCCCAAAAAGCTCTACTTTTGTCTCATTTGACCAGAAAACATTCTTCCAAAATGTTTTTGGCTTTCTCAGGTAAGTTTTGGCAAACTCTAGCCTGGCTTTTTTATGTCTCTGGGTCAGAAATGGGGTCTTCTTGGTTATAGAGCCCCTTTTCATTCAGACGCCGACGGATAGTACGGGTTGACACTGTTGTACCCTGGGACTGCGGGACAGCCTGAACTTGTTTGGATGTTCGTCGAGGTTCTTTACCTACTGTCCGAACAATCTTTCGTTGAAATCTCTGAGCAATTTTTCTTTTCGGTCCACATGTAGGGAGGTTAGTCACAGTGCCGTAGGCTTTACACTTATTGATGACTCTGCGCACGGTAGACACAGGAACATTCAGGTCTTGGGAGATGGACTTGTAGCCTTCAGATTGCCCATGCTTCCTCGCAATTTTGTTTTTCAAGTCCTCACAGTTCTTTAGTCTTTCTTTTTTCCATGCTCAATGCGATACACACAAGAACTCAGGACAGAGGTTGAGTCAACTTTAATCCATTTTAACTGGCTGCAAGTGTGAGTTATTACCACCACCTGTTAGGTGCCACAGGTAAGTAACAGGTGCTATTAATTACACAAATTAGAGAAGCGTCACATGATTTTTAAAGGGTGTCAATACTTTTGTTCGGCCCTTTTTGTGTCAAATGATAGTGATTCCATTTTTTTCCCCATTCTATTTTGTGTTGTTTCATTGCAAGCAAAATAAACCAAGATATTGCAACCAAAGCATTTGTAATTTCAATCATTTTCTGGGAGAAATTGAGCATTATCTGATAGAATTGCGGGGGTGCCAATACTTTTGGCCAGCACTGTATGCAGTGGTGCAATAGCGGCCACCCAACACATGGTCCAAACGTGTTGAGTCTGGCTTATCCTCTTCCTTCAAGACCCTCCCCCTCCCAAGTTTGTGTTTGTCCAGACAGTCATTACAAGTGTCTTTTGTCTGCTCGCCTCATCTCGTAAAACGAGCTGTCTCGTCTTGACCGGATGGGTATATCTGTCTCTGTCCCTACAGAAGAAGTACCGGGCAGCGAAAGAAGCTTATGAAAGTCTCCTGCAGACGGAGAATCTTCCTGCTCAGGTGAAGGCCACCACACTGCAACAGCTCGGTAAGTATCACAGGATCCTCGTGGCTATGGCATCCACTTTGTTAGTCGGGTACAGACATGTACACCGTTTTACTTGAACGCAGCAAAAGTTTCGAGCTATCAGACTAACCAGTAACTGCCATTTTAAAATCTATCTACATGAAACTAAGCTTAGAGCGATGTATGGACTTTTTTTCAAGGTCAGCCATTGGCCGATTTAATATTATAACTTATGCTCACTGATTGTGTGATGATCTTTCTCATAAAGGTTGACTAATGTATTGGCTAGCCAATATAAGTACTTTTTTTGGGGGTCAAAATTAGCATATATTAGCCTATATACAGCCAATATAATAGGACTATTGTTAGAGTGAGGTAAATACGTATTTGAACAACCTGCAACTTTGCAAGTTCTACTTAGAAATGATGGGCGGGTTTGAAATTAACATGGTAGGAGCTTGTCCACTGTGAGAGACGATCTAAAGAAAAAAATTACAGAAATCACAGTGTATGATTATTTTTTAACAATTCATTTGTATTTTACTGCTGCAAATAAGTATTTGAACACCTGCCCATTATCTAGAACTGTGAGTCTAAAAGACTAGTTCGTCACCTTTAAAGAATTAAATGAATAAGTGGAATGGAGGTGGACTTTTGAGTCCGACTTTTTGACCTGTTTGAGGCGGTTAGCTGCATATAAACACCTGTCCACCCCATACAATCAGGAAGACTCCGATTCCTAACATGGTCAAGACCAAAGAGCTGTCCAAAGACACCAGAGACAGAATTGTACACCTCTACAAGGCTGGACAGGGTCACGGGGCAATTGCCAAGCAAATTGGTGATATAAAATCCACCGTGGGAGCAATTATTAGAAAATGGAAGAAGCTAAACATGACTGTCAATCTCCCTCCGATTGGGGCTCCAAGCAAGATCTATCTCGTAGGTTCCTAAGAATTGTATGGAATCAGCTAGAGCCGGGCGATATACCAAAAAATTTACCGTTACCGCAATTCTTCACGATGACCAACGTAATTTTGACCATGTCGGTAAATTCGGTAATTCGATAAAATAAGAAGATATAGTCTTTTCATCCCGCTTCAACTCTGTGTTGTTCGGCTATGTTCGTTCCTATTTAAGAAAGCAGTCAGTGTGCTTACGTATGAAGCAAGACCGGTAGGCTAACGCTAGCGGCTAACGCTACAACCAAACGTGTTGGAGTGTGGATTAAGGGCGCTTCGCCAAACTTTCACCCGACATTAAGTAGACTCTTGGTGGCATCTAGACGGGCTTTCACCCGCTGTTCTCACGATTTCAGGAGAGGGTGCTTTAACTGGTTTCTACTGGTAGCCAGGCCACAGGCTAACGCTAGCAGCTAATGCTACAAATGAAAGTGATGGAGTCAGATAGTGGCTCTAACCTTGTCGAAACTGCTGAACCTAATGAGTGGATTGGGCACGGACTGCATCTAGCATTTAGTATGTCAGGTTATTTGGTATCTCTGTGTATGTGATTTCTCTGATAGCTTTTATGATGGTAAAGCATTCAGCATAGAGTACAATCCAACAGTGAAACCTATAGTATGACCGTTTAATGGCCAAAGCTATTTTTCTGCTATTTTTCTATTTTAAGTTTGCCAATGACTATTTGGATGATCTAAAGGAGTCATGGTAGAAAGTAATGTGGTCATTTGATATCTAAATGGAACGTTTTAGTCTTAATTGCACTCCTAGTGCTAGGAGGAAGAAGAATGATGAGTACCATCCCAAGAACACCATCCTTACTGTGAAGCATAGGGGTGGTAGCATCATGCTTTTTTTTTTTTCCTGCATATATGACTAGACCTCTGCACTGTATTAAGAACAGGATGACCAGGGCCGTGTATTGTGAGATTTGGGGGAATAACCTCCTTCTCTCTATTAGCACATTGAAAATGGGTTGTTTCTGGGTCTTCCAACATGACCAGGCCCCAAGCAGACAGTCAGAATAACCAAGGAGTGGCTTCGTAAAAAGCATTTCAGAGTTCTGGAGGGTCATAGCCAGTCTCCAGACCTAGACTCAATAGAAAATCTTTGGAGGAAGCTCAAACTCTGTGTTTCTCACTGACAGCCCAGAAACCTGATTGATCTAGAGAAGATCTGTGTAGTGCAAAATCACTGCTCTAGTGTGTCCAAACCTGGTGAAAAGTTCCAGGAAACGTTTGACCTCTGTAATTGTAATGAAAGACTATTCTACTAAATATTAACATTGATTTTCTCAGGTGTTTAAATACGTATTTTCAGAAGAATAATACAAATAAATTGTTAAAAAAGTCATACACTGTGAATTCTGGATTTTTTTTTAAGATTGTCTCTCAAGGTTGACAAGCACCAACCATGAAAATTTCAAACTTGCCCATCATTTCTAAGTGGGAGATGTTGCAAAATTGCAGTGGGGAAATACTTATTTTCCTCACTGAAATATCGGTTCGATATTTGAACTTTTTCAAAATTAAATGATCTTGGAAAAAAGATCAAACTAGTGGAAAGAAAAAAATTCTAATATTTAAACATTTGAGACAATTTTCAATAACCTTTCATAAGCAACATGCTTTAAAAAATTATATCGGCTTACAAAATTAGCTTTAGACATTGGCTGAATATGTTTAATTTATATTTTGGGGGGGGGGCGGGATTGTTTAGTTTCTTAAAGGGGTTTGAGAGTTTGGGCGTCTGATCTGATTGGCTGGTGGCGTGTCGTCCGATGGTGGCATCAGTCTTTCATTGGGTATGAAAGTACGTGCGTCTCTGTGGTCGGGGCAACACCGATTATATTCTGTCAACGTTGACCAGCATTGGGCACGACTGGCTGACTGGGCGCTCAACGTCAGCGTAGAATGTTATGTCCATCAGTTATCATATGGTGATGGTGTGTTTGTCAACTTTCAGCATACTGGCCTGTTGTTATCACTTATTCACTAAGGGGCTCTTTCGTCTACCCACGCAAGCATTCTTTCAAATTCACCCATATTTTAGATGTATTTTAGTGTTTTTTACGCTGTGGTTTTAATATCTTTATTATGTGCTAAAACAAGAGAAGTAGACATCAAAAGAAAAATCCAGCACTCTTGATTGTTTCATCACAAAGGCCCTTCAAAATGCTATGTTTGGCATCCTCTAGGCTGGATGCATCACACAGTGGAGCAGTTGGGGGATAAAGGCACCAAGGACAGCTATGCCATCCAGTGTCTGCAGAAGTCTCTAGAAGCGGATCCAAACTCTGGCCAGTCCTGGTATTTTCTCGGAAGGTAAGTTCATTTGCGTATTTCATGGTTTCTTCGAGATGACTGTCAATCCTCTGTCCTCTTTCAGGTGCTACTCCAGTATCGGCAAAGTGCAGGATGCATTTATCTCCTATCGTCAGTCCATCGATAAGTCAGAGGCCAGTGCTGATACTTGGTGCTCCATAGGGTGAGGAAGAGAAAATAATCTATTGCTGGGGTTTCAAACTGGCGGCCCGGGGGCCAGATATGGTTCCCCCATTCGTGTTGTGTGGCCCATTAAACTAAATCATGTGCTTATTAGACTTTAGGTTTTTCACTAAAATGAAATTTAGGTATGTCAAATTTCCATAGTCCAGAAATCAGACAACATTTACCTTTTTTTCCCCTCTGTTTTTGACAAAACAAAGACTTTTATTCCTGTGAAAGGAGAAAATGTTGACCAAATCCCCCTTTTTCTGATTAAAACATATAAATAAAAAGATGAAAAATACTGTATCATAGACTTCATAATGCATTGACGGGACATGGAGCGCGGGGCCGATAAATAGGGGCCCTGCATTGCTGGTGAGGCTGTCAAAGCTGACAGAGTGGAATCACTGACAAAGAGCTTTTTTTGTTGAAAATTCTTGTGAATAAATGCTTAAATCCCTGAATTCTTTATAGATATGGACGTAAAACAGTCTCGATTCTTCATTTATTTTACGTAAATATGTCGAAGTACAATGCTAGTCCGTTAGTAAATGTAGCAAGTGGCCGCCTTTATGTAAACAGAGCTTTTCCGGTGAAAATTCTTGTGAATAAATCCTAAAATCCCCGAATTCATTATAGATGTGGACATAAATCAGCCTCGATTATTGGTTAAAAGCAACAAAAAAAAAGTGCAGTTAGCATGTATTTTACGAAAATACTGCGAACTATTTTTTTTTTTCACGTTTCAAAATGCACGCATGGTACGTACGAAAAATAATAATGACCTTGAATCCTCGAACAAATCACTCTTGAGCCAATCCTTCCTCTTTGTATGCAGTACCGCTTTCATACTTTTTCAACAGAAATCCGGCGTTAGGTCACTGCATGCGTGTTTGTAAATAGCTCCTGTGGGGGCCCCCCACTTGAAGCCGAGGCGCAGTGCATGATCTGACCCCTCAATGCCATTATGAAGTCTATGACTATATAAACAGAATAAAAAAATCATTTAAAAGGGCAATTTGTTTTTGAGGGCTCAAATAAAAAGTATTCAGACAATTTTGTTGTCAACGATGATTGTAATCAATTTGACCATCGAAATACGATGAATTTGCCAATCGATTAGTCAGTTAATCATAACAGCCCTAGTTTACGTGCCATTGACGGCGCTAAACATCCAATTCACCTTGTCCTCCCAATCCAAATGGATTGGATGAGTTGAATATATATTTCATGATTTCCACAAAATTATTGCATAGAATAGCAGGAATTATCAGCCACTACCTTTTACAGTGGTATGGAAAAGTATCTGAACCTTTTGGAATTTTTCACATTTCTGCATGAAGTCACCATCAAATGTGATCTGATCTTTGTCAAAATCAAACAGATGAAAATAAGTTTGTTTTAACTGAAACCACCCAAACATTTATAGGTTTTCATATTTTAATGAGGATAGTATGCAAACAGTGACAGAAGGGGGGGAAAATACGTGAATCATCTGCCTAAGGAGAATTAAAGAGCAATTGAAACCAATTTTTTACCAAACAAAAAACAAAAGTCAAGTGTGTGCCCAATCACTGATGCAAGGTTTAAAGCTGCCCTGCCTACTAAAAAACACAGACCTGGTAAGAATTGTCTTGATGAGAAGCATTGTCTGATGCGCATCATGGCTCGGTCAAAAGAGCTGTCTGAAGACCTGCGATCAAGGATTGTTGATTTGTATAAAGCTAGGAAAGGATACAAAACCATTCTAAAAGTCTGAATGTTCATCAATCGACAGTCAGAGAAGTTGTCCAGAAATGGAGAGAGAGAGTTTGGCCCTTTTGCTTCTCTCCTAAGGAGTGGCCGTCCACCAAAGATTACGCTAAGAGTTCAGCGCAGAATACTCAGAGAGCTAAAAAAGAACCCTACAGTGTCTGCTAAAGACTTAGACTTACAGTCCAATAGCTCTGTCAACTATATTTAAAAACTATGGAGAAGAATGGTGTTCATGGGAGAACTCCATGGAGGAAGCCGCTGGTGTCTAAAAAAAATAAAAAATAAATTGTTACTTATTAAATGTTCGCAAAAAGGCACTTGGACACCCCACAGAGGTTTTGGCAAAATATTTTGTGGACTGATGAAACTGAAGTTGAATTTTTTGGGAGTAACACACATCATCATGTGTGGAGGGAAAAAATGGAACAGCTCAACAACATCAACACCTCATCCCCACTGTGAAACATGGTGTTGGGATCGTTATGATTTGGGGCTGTTTTGCAGCCTCAGGGCCTGGACAACTTGCAATCATTAATGTAAGACTGAATTTAAAAAGACGTTTTGCAGGAAAACCTGTGGCCGTCTTGTCAGACAGTTGAAGCTAAAAAGAGGATGGGTGCTGCAACAAGACAATGATCCAAAACACAGAAGTCAATTGACTTCAGAAGAACAAAATACACGTTTTGGAGTGGCGAAGTCAAAAGTCCAGACTTGAACCCCATTGAGATGCTGTGGCATGACCTAAAGACAGCGAGTCATGTCAGACATCCCAGGAATCTGACATAACTACAGCAGTTTTGGAGAGAGGAATGGGCCAAGATTAGTCCTGATCGATGTGCCTGACTGATCTGGAGCCACAGGAAGCGTCTGGTTGAAGTTACCGCTGCCAAAGGGGGGGGCCACAAAATATTAAATGTGATAGTTCACGTACTTATTTCTCCCCCTTCTGTCATTGTTTGCATACGATCCTCATTAAAATATGAAAACCTAAAAATGTTTGGGTGGTTTTAGTTAAAGTGCATGTGACACGAAAAAGCATGTTTATTTCATCGGTATTTTATGCTCCTGAATGATATGGACCGCTTGGATGTGTGTGGAAGCGATCGCTATATTTATTTAGTTTTTTTAATCCCGTGCCATGAAAATGAGTGGCTTCGGTCTTGCATTGAGGAGGAGGGCGCTGTGACGTGTACGGGAGAAGGACTCCTCTTCACTATACAGCCTACTGTTGTGTATGAGGACTAAGGATTCAGCTGATTTTCGGATCAATACGTTTATTTTTCGCGTCACGCCAGCCAAACGGCTGCAGAAAAATCTTGCTTTATGAGGGAGAGGCGTGTGCGCCTTTTTGGAGTTTCAAAAGGTTCCCTTTCACCGTGGATATTGGCCAAAACAAGCCCAACTACTGTGGGACCATTGGACTTACGGGGAAGTGAGTAAACATCTTGTTTTGTATTATGTCAAATACGAATACAGCGATTACAAAGTAAACACTACAAACTTTGTTTAAATAAAGGACTACTTACGTTTGATCATTGATAGGCATGTAAAAAGCTCTCCTCATGCACATTAGCTGCACGTTAGCTGCACAACAACTGCAGCCGCCCTCCTCTGGGGAACGAACTGTAAATTGCTCTCCGCCGGGCGGTTTGCCGATCCACGAAGACCATCGGCAACCCAGTCGTCATGTCAAATAATCCGGGCCAGTTACGTGTGATTTTCCGCTTCGAAGACTTTGAAACATCACTCTGTTGGGGTTAGCATGTCGGCTAGCTCTCACGCCTCTTGGTTTGTTTACATTCTCCGAAGCCGGGGAAGGGAAATGACATATGTCCGATTTAGGTGTCATAAAATATCGTTCGGGAGGTGCGACAGTAAAGGTGAAGTCGACAGTTTTGACCATTATGGAGTAATTTTGCCATGTCGTCCTGAATAAGTGCATTTTTATTATTTAGCACAAGACTGTTATTTGTCATGACCATGCCATTTATTTAGCAGTTGGGAAAAATACTTGGATAAAAAGAATATCCTGAAAAAATATTGAAGTAAAGAGACAGAAACAATGACATTGACAGATCTCTTTGTTGCGTTTTCCTCGTTGTGAATAGTTCCCCCTCGACGGGCTGACTGGTCCTTCTCAAGCCATTTATTTAGCTCTTGGAGAAAAATACTTGGATAAAAAGAATATCCTTTAAAAATATTGAAGTAAAGAAACTGAAACAATGACATTTTGCGGCTCTCTTCGTCGCGTTTTCCTCGTTCTGAATAATTCCCCCTCAATGGGCTCTATAGTAAAACCAATGAGCCCAGTCTCCCGCTGACGTCATCCACCTGTTGGGGACGCTTGAGCCCTATAATGGTAGGCGTGGCTAACCGGCAGATTAAAAGACTAATTTCTCGTCATCTGCGCTTTGCTAAATTGTTGTATATAGTCGAATCGTCTCAAAATATGATTCTAATTCACATAATAATGCTATTTAAGACTTTTTTTTTTCTCCTGTCGTATGCTCTTTAAAGCAGTTTTTTTCCATTTGTGTGATTTTGACAAAGATCAGATCACATTTCATGGGCTTTTTAAGCTGAAATGGGAGACATTCTAAAAGGTTCAGATACTTTTTCAGACCACTGTATGCTGAAGGTGATGAATCAAGGGAATCCAACCATGTATGCTTTTACACAGTGACACTGCATAGCATTTCAGATGACTTGCTTACACCCTACCGCCCCTACACAGATGTGTGATGTTCTGATTCTTCATCTCCAGTTTAAAACATGAGTCTAATGTGTCGCCTGCCTGCATTCAGGGTGCTCTACCAGCAGCAGAACCAACCTATGGACGCGCTGCAGGCTTACATCTGCGCCGTTCAGTTGGACCACAACCACGCCGCCGCTTGGATGGACCTGGGCACGCTGTACGAGAGCTGCGGGCAGGCGCACGACGCCATCAAGTGTTACGTCAACGCCACGCGCAGCAAGGCCTGCGTCAACACCGCCGCGCTAGCGCAACGCATCAAGCTTCTGCAGGTAGGCCGCGTTCCTCTAGTCAAAGCTTAAGGCAACCCTGGTCTATGTTGAGTATTTGCCGTGTTGAAATCATTTTCATATCCGACCACCGAGATATGAATTGCTTCATATTTTTCTGCTTGTGTAATGATCAAACACCTTCATTCCATAAGACATTTGTGATACGTTCTCCCCTTGACATGTTGTCTTGTTGGTTCCGCACTAAAACGTGTCTTGGCACAATTTCTCCTAGGCTCAGTTGTGTAACCTACAGCCAGGTAGTCTGCAGAATAAGAGTAAAATGCTCCCTAGTATTGAGGAGGCGTGGAGCCTGCCCATCCCTGCTGAGCTCACTTCCAGGCAGGGGTCCTTGAATGCTGCACAGGCACAGCAGGTGAGAGATCCAGCTTCAAAGAAGCAACCTGAGCATCTCTAATAGTCTACTTTGCGTATCGGCACGGAAGTGAGACCCGAAAGATTGGACGAGGTGCAGGAACAGTGAGGTGCTGATATTTTTAAAGGTGGAAAAGGTCATTTAACAAGTATAATTTTTAGGGCTGTCAAAATGATCACGTTAACGTTAGGGCAGTCATTAATTTTTTGAATAAATCACGTTAAAATATTTGACGCAATGGCGTACCGCAGGCAAAACACGTCACTTCCGCTCATTAATATTTATGACATTAGCTACTGTTGCTAAGTAGGGACAAGCCACCGTTTGTCCCTAATAGGAAATGAATGGAAATCATGTACGAAGGAGATGTTTACAGAGCTAAACCTAGCAATTCTCTCCGAAAATGATGTGCCTGGTGCCAAATTGACTGGCAAAGATGTGGAAGAACATCAAAATGTTCAGTTAAAGAGATGGCTTTAGTGTCGAAGGCTGAAAAAGACGAAAAAAACGAGCCGACCCAAGCATAGCTTTAGCTTTTTTATCGACGCGAGTCACGCGACTGACAATGACATTCTCCTGTTTCAACAAGCTATCCTTTACCATCAGCCCTGTCTTTCTTATATATCCTCTGGTTGTCCTACGTCTCTTGCCGTTCTTGGGGGTAATTTAGTTAGCTTTGTGTAGCGATCGCAAATGCTACTCAGTGACAGCCAACGAACGCTTTTAATTTTTTCATTGATAACACATCTTAATCCTATAATTTATTTACACTTCCCCCTTACTTTATATATATAATAGACACTGTAACAGTGGCAGTCAGATACCATTGTAATTCTTTTCAGGTCATTCATTGTCAGACAGAAGCAGTACGGCACAACGTTACACTGAAAAAATGAGTTAAAAATATAAAAATGGCTTACCTCTTTGTCCTCTGAAAGACCATGCCAACCCAACATAATGTTTACTGCATATGAAACGTGAATGGATTCGCCGAGCTGGTGTTAAAGTCCGCGCAAGTTGATTCGGTCTTCACATTTTTTCCTCATGAGTTTTTGGTTTCCGTAAACGTATGAAGAAAACATCCTTCATGTGTCGTAATGTCTAGAGTAGAGATGCACGATAAAATTGGTCACCGATAATTATCGGCCGATAATGGCAATTATGACGTCACACAGATAATCCAGATAAAACGAAATTCAACCGATAATGCAGTCCGATTATGATATACTTGATTTAGCCTCCAAATGTGCGCAATCAACAGTTTTGTCCAATTCTGCTAGTTTTAAGGAGGTGTTTTTGCAGTGTAGTAATGTGATATATATGTTAGGAATGGCTTACTTTTAAAGGCATTTTTGTGCAACTTGGGTGTTTACTCTCTAAGTAATTGTTGCCAAAAGCTTACCATTACACAACGTCATTGCCATTGTTTAGTTGTTGGAATTTACTATTGGATCACATTTGATGTGGGAAAAAAATAGCACTAAATTATATTTTTACACAGTAACATTTGATCTTTGTATACTTTAAAATTTTACATATTTGAATAGAATTATCGGCGTGACATTATCGGTTATCGGGTGGAAGGGGCAGGAAATTATCGGTTATCGATATCGGTTGAAAAATGTATTATCGTGCATCACTAGTCTAGAGTCGTTTCTACATGTTCCAAAAAAGCAATGCGTGATCGGCATGTTCGTTATTGAAAGATTACCGGAGAAAAGTAGCACTAATTGCGTTGGGTCTATGCGAGGGCGGGTCTATAATGTCCCCCTTCGGCTTTACTTCCGCTTTACGATGCGACGTCACGGTCTAAAAATAGCCTGCGTACAGTATGCCATTGATTGATTTTTAAGCTGTAATTAACTCAATTAAAAAATTTAATTGTTTGACAGCCCTTAAAAAAATCTTACAATATTTACAAAATAGGCAAGCCTGGAGATTCCTGTAGCAGCCCGCCCTCAAGCTGCTGCAGGTCCTTCCGGGGTCAGCGGCAGCCACAGTTGCCCTCACAGATGTCTGACCAAAATCCTTTTTTATCGGCTGATTTTTTTTTTGTAGTTGGAAAAAAAAGGCATTTATTGGCCCATTACCTAAAATAATATCTCAAAAACAATAGCAGGACATATGAATTGTTTTTTTCAGCACAAACGAATGACCTAATTTTTCCTATAAATTTTCGACTGATGGCGGGCCAACTTCACAGAGGTTAGTTACATTCGTAACTTTCATTTGGAAACCTAATCTCGAAGAATACATATTGCATTATTTCCAATACCGATACCAGTGCAACACTAATTACTATGCTTTATTCTAGGCAGAAACATATTACATTTTCTAAAATGAATAATGAGGTAACTTAAGTCGTAGGGCAGGTTAACCCAACAAAGACCCCGACTGCATGTTTACACACTAATGCAATATCGATGTTGCATTATTCCACAAGTACACCTTGAAGACACTGATTAAGGACTTAATCAGTAGTTCCAACGACGATTGAAGGCATGAAAGCAAGCTGTATTATTAATCAGTGTTCATACATTCTTTATTTGCAAGCATGTAAATGTAGTGGTCGTTTGCAAAGGATCCATTTCTTATCCCAACCCCAGGCTCCAAACCACTCTTTTTAAAAAGATTTCAGTGATCATTTTACGTTCTAGTGTACTTTTTTTTGGTTTGATTATTTCCTTGCCAAAGCGCAGATGGCTGTCGTCACAAGCTGTTTCTCTGCTGGCTTTGTAGGCTTGCAAGGGGGAGGGAGGCCAAAGCGACCTAGAGGGCAATCCTGCCAAAAAGAAACGCACTGCCAGCCCAGTCAAAGTAATTCCAAAAGAAGCATATTACCGCACAGCCCCACCAACATTTGAAATTTGAGTGGAATATATTGATTTTTCCCTTTGCTTGTATGCAGAGTGTTGCAGATTCGTGTGCGAACAGCGCCAATCAACAGCCGGCTCCTGGCTGGTACCTCACACCACAGAAGCTTCAGGTATTAAATATCTCCGTATTGGTGTGTTTGTCCTGTCATTTTTTTTTTACTTTAAATAAAGTTATTGTGACCCATAATGCACCACAAAGAAGGCAAGACAAATGACGGCTACAGGCTAATATTGTTTGGCCTTTTTTTTTTTTTTTTTTCGTTTTTTTATAAATATTGTTAATATTTAATGATCTGCCATAGACTTCATAATGTATTGACGGGATAAGGGGCATGGGCCGATAAATAGGGGGCCTGCAGTGTTGGCGAGGCCGTCAAAGCTGACTGAGTGGAATCACAAAGAGCTTTTTTTTGTTGAAAATTCTTGTGGATAAATTAGTGCTGTCAAAATTATCGCGTTAACGGGCGGTAATTAATTTTTTAAATTAATCACGTTAAAATATTTGACGCAATTAACGCACATGCCCCGCTCAAACAGATTAAAATGACAGCAGAGTGCAATGTCTACTTGCTACTTGTGTTTTTTGGAGTTTTGACACCCTCTGCTGGCGCTTGGGTGCGCCTGATTTTATGGGCTTAAGCACCCATGAGCATTGTGTAATTATTGACATCAACAATGGCGGGCTACTAGTTTATTTTTTGATTGAAAATTTTACAAATTTTATTAAAACATTAAAAATATTAAGAGGGATTTTAATATAAAACTTCTATAACTTGTACTAACATATAAGAACTACATGTCTTTCTATCCATGGATCGCTTTAACAGAATGTTTATAATGTTAATGCCATCTTGTTGATTTATTGTTATAATAAACAAAGACAGTACTTATGTACCGTATGTTGAATATATATATCCATCTTGTCTTATCTTTCCATTCCAACAATAATTTACAGAAAAACATGGCATATTTTATAGATGGTTTGAATTGCGATTAATTACGATTAATTTTTAAGCTATAATTAACTCGATTAAAAATTTTAATTGTTTGACAGCCCTAGAATAAATGCTTAAATCCCTGAATTCTTTATCGATATGCACGTAAAACAGTCTTAATTCTTGGTTTAAAGCAGTGCTTCTCCAATATTTTCTGTTACTCCCACCCAGGGAAGGCATAAATGTTTCACGCTCTACCAAACTCTGCTGCCACGGTAAATAGTATCATTTGTCTATAAAATTACTATTATAAGTACTAGGGGTGTAACGGCACACAAAAATCTCGGTTCGGTACGTACCTCGGTTTTGAGGTCATGGTTCGGTTCATTTTCGGTACAGTAATAAAACAAAATCCAAAATATAAATGTGCTAGTTGTTAATAACACCTTTGTGCTAACAACAATAGGAACAAAGCTAGAATTCTGCTCAAAAAGTAGCGGGCATTTAAAGATAATCCAACAACAATTTGCCTTTCAGACCCCGCGTATTGGTCAGCTTTCTTTCTGAAAGAAGAAAAAAGAAGTCCTGCGCTAAAGAGAAAAGCAATCCCAATGACAAAGATTTTAACGTGTATTTTACAAATGAAATGTCTCAATCTTTTTTTTTTCTTATGAACGGTTTTTAAAAGCTTTATTGGTGGATTTTCTCTATTTAAAGCACTACACAGAAATGAATAAATTAAATTGTGTAACTAAGCATCTGTATATTATTCTTATTATTTAATCACAGGTGTTTTCGCTCATTTCAATTTTTTGATTTAAATGGGCTATTATTTTATTATCTGTTTATATTTTACAAATATGACGTGGTATTCATTTATGTTGTATATTTTATGTTGTATAACTTTAGTTCCTATGTGAATATTAGTTCCTTCTTGTTTTGTTGCGATAGGAGGGTTTTGTATTGAACACGGGGCCGTGTTGGTTATTATTATAGCTGAGAAGACGGCAGTAAATCAACAAAGACAAGTCAACTGTGCCCCGATCTACTACTCAAGAGATCTGATGGACTCAAAAAGTGGGTTACGATTGCATATTAGTTTGAAAATCGACCGTATTTTTACACCAAGGTCTGCCGGATCCTAGCTAGTAGTATTGACGCAGGAGGGCCGCGTCTCGCGTCAAATAATAAATGTTGTTGTTCCAATTTGCAAATATGTTGTGAAAAAAGAAACTCTTGTTCAATGGAAAATATACATCTCCCATACATCTCAAAATGGCACATTTTAGAGCAATACCCTGAAACCATGTTATTTTTGTTTAAGGTTAGCATACCGTCGAAATCTCATATCGTCATTGTTGATAAAAACAACACTGCTACAAGCTGAATTTGTCTTTTTTTTAAAACAAATTTAAAAAAAAAAATTTTGTTAGTAGTTGTTACGTTTACACATGCTTACTTCCTCGCCATAGGTGATCATTTCCATCATAATATTGCTTGTTTTTAGACATTAATCAATGGGATATTTTACTGTAAATAAAATATTAGGGAGCTCAAATTGTTGATGGAAAAAAAAATACCCAGTCATCATCCATTCTGCTATTATAAGCTAGCTTTGGTAAATGTCCTTTCTTACCGTAATGCATATTTTCTGCTTGTCCCATGTTCTCTGTGTGTGTAGATTTTAGAAATAAAACGGTTTGCGTTCTTTTCAGCTTCTAGATCACTTGCGTACAAACAGAGCCATCCTCAAGCCCATCCAGGTGCAAATGCTGGATCAGCTGGAGAACCAGTTCTCACTCATGCAGCAGCATCAGCAGCAGGTACACGTGTGTACTTGAGAGAAAAAGAAGAAAAAGAAAATTATCCTGAAAATCCAACATATTGCCACTGTTACAGACGAGAGTGGGGGCCCAGCTTCGGCCCAGCCTTCCCAACGGTCCTAAGGCGGAGTCCCCCAACTGCCACGCAGGCCTCCCCCGCTCCTCCCCCCTGAATCACGCAGCCATCAGACCGCCGTGCGCCGCCCAGCCCGCGGCCAACGGGTCGTGTTCGAGTCCGTCGTCGGGGCCGCCCGACACGAGGTATTCTACAGGGGACCACGCCGCAGTGCTGGGAGGTGGCAGCATGAGCAACGGAAACGTGCCTTACGCACAGCAGAACTCTCTACCTCACAACTGCACAGCCGTCAGTCACCCCAGCACCAGCAGCGCCAGTCCCGCTCATCCAGACGAGACGTGGCGGAGCCCGCATAGCAACGCCAACACTCAGGTAAACCACCGTTACCTTTATATTTTCCAATTTAGGGTATTATTTTTGTAACGCCATGTCGCTTCTAGCTTCACCACTAAGTGCACTACTTAAGATATAGCTGTTTTTTTCTTGTTTGATAAACATACAGTGGTATGAAAAAGTATCTGAACCTTTTGGAATTTCTCACATTTCTGCATACAATCACCATCAAATGTGAGCTTTGTCAAAATCAAACAGATGTAAAAACAGTGTCTGCTTGAACTAAAACCAGACAAATATTTAGACAGTGGGGCAAATAAGTATTTAGTCAACCGCCAATTGTGCAAGTTCTCCTACTTGAAAGGATTAAAGAGGCCTGTAATTGTCAACATGGGTAAACCTCAACCATGAGAGACACAATGTGGAAAAAAAACAGAAAATCACATTGTCTGATTTTTAAAGAATTTATTTCCAAATTAGAGTGGAAAATAAGTATTTGATCACTGACAAACAAGCAAGATTTTTGGCTGTCGAAGAGGTCTAACTTCTTCTAACAAGATCTAAAGAGGGCTCCACTCGTTACCTGTATTAATGACACCTATTTTAACTCATTATCGGCACAAAAGACACCTGTCCACAATCTCATTCAGTCACACTCCAAACTCCACTATGGCCAAGACCAAAGAGCTGTTGAAGGACACCAGAGACAAAATTCTAGACCTGCACCAGGCTAGGAAGACTGAATCTGCAATAGGTAAAATGCTTGGTGTAAAGAAATCAACTGTGGGAGCAATTATTAGAAAATGGAAGACATACAAGACCACTGAGTATCTCCCTCGATCTGGGGCTCCATGCAAGATCTCACCCCGTGGCGTCAAAATGATAACAAGAACGGTGAGCAAAAATCCCAGAACCACACGGGGGGGACCTAGTGAATGACCTACAGAGAGCTGGGACCACAGTAACAAGGGCTGCTATTAGTAACACAATGCGCCGCCAGGGACTCAAATCCTGTACTGCCAGACATGTCCCCCTGCTGAAGAAAGTACACGTCCAGGCCTGTCTGCGGTTCGCTAGAGAGCATTTGGATGATCCAGAAGAGGACTGGGAGAATGTGTTATGGGTCAGATGAAACCAAAATAGAACTTTTTAGTAGAAACACAGGTTCTCGTGTTTGGAGGAGAACGAATACTGAATTGCATCCGAAGAACACCATACCCACTGTGAAGCATTGGGGGTGGAAACCTCATGCTTTGGGGTTGTTTTTCTGCAAAGGGACCAGGACGTCTGATCTGTGTAAAGGAAAGAATTACTAGGGCCAAGTATCGAGAGATTTTGAGTGAAAATCTCCTTCCGTCAGCAAGGGCATTAAAGATGAGACGTGGCTGGTCTTTCAGCATGACAATGATCCCAAATACACAGCCAGGGCAACAAAGGAGTGGCTTCGTGAGAAGCATTTCCAGGTCCTGGAGTGGCCTAGCCAGTCTCCGGATCTCAACCCCATAGAAAATCTGTGGAGAGGTTTGAAAGTTCGTGTTGCCCAACGACAGCCCCAAAACATCACTGATCTAGAGGAGATCTGCATGGAGGAATGGGCCAAAATACCAGCAACAGTGTGTGAAAACCTTGTGAAGAGTTACAGAAAACATTTGGCCTCCGTTATTGCCAACGAAGGGTACATAACAAAGTACTGAGATGAACTTTTGGCAATGACCAAATATTTAGTGTCCATCATGATTTGAAAATAAATTCTTTATAAATCAAACAATGTGATTTTCTGTTTTTTTTTTTTTTTTTTTCCACATTGTCTCTCATGGTTGAAGTTTACCCATGTTGACAATTACAGGCCTCTCTAATATTTTCAAGTGGGAGAACTTGCACAATAAGTGGTTGACTTATTTGCCCCACTGTAGGTTTTCATATTTTGGGGGGGGGGGGGGGGGGGGGGGCACAAAATATTAAATGTGATGGTTAACTTCCTTATTTTTTCCCCTTCTGTCATTGTTTGCATGCTATCCTCATCACAATATGAAAACCTATAGATGTCAAGCAGACAATTTTTTCATCTGTGTGATTTTGACAAAGATCAAATTACATTTGATGGTGATTTTATGCAGAAATGTGCGGATTTTCAAAAGGTTCAGATACTTTTTCAAACCATTGTATCTACAGTATCGATACTTGGTATTGAGACATAAAGGATTGCGATATAGTCGCCAGATTATATTTTTTTCCTTGCTTTATTGGATAACCTGACCGGTGCACATGTCTGAAAAGCACTGCCACAATTTGCAGCAGGAGTGTCGCTTATCCCCTTGTACAATACTTACTGCATTCCTTGGCAGCCCAACAATTTATTTATTTATTTATTTTTTACAGATTTTTATGAATTTGTCTATCGTCTATCCAAGTTATAAAGACATTCTTAAAATCAATGGTGACCGGTTGGTTCCCATGGAGAGGCAACAACTAGTGTTTAAGGCAGAAGCAAAATACATTTACAGTTTTTGAGTCCTTTTTTTTTTTTTTTTTTTTTTTTTTTTTAACCTCACTACAAAATGATAAATATTACATGGCATATTGATGACTGTGTGTTTTATAGTCTCCGCAGACAGATAGACATTCAGATTCTGGTGAATTCCAAATAGTATGAACACGTTTCCTGCAATTCCTATGAATGCCCTAATAGTTAGTGAACTGGGCAATATTTGAGTCACTAGTAAGGCTGCTGTATACCAATTCAAACATGATATAAGGAACATAAAGTACATAGCAATAAACTCTTTGGCGACCCATCCTAGTTTTAGGGAAGTCCATAGTCAACATGCCAACAAGGTGAAGTAAAACCTTTGTGACATGATCATGCGTCATGAAAAATGTAAGCAAATTATTTAGGCGACATGACTGCTACAACCCCCCAATCTCTTGACTAGTCAAGGAGCCAGCGCTCACCTACCATTGCTCAAAGTAACATCAAAAACAGGCGATGTCTTACCTCCTATTTGGCTACAGTAGGGACGTTTTCACTTGGTGTTAAAATAGCCACCACCAATACGCCGTTTCAGCCTGAGGTCCCCAAAATCTGAGGCCCCCCTATTTATTTGCAGTGCTGAGCACTGCTTAAACAGGCGAAAGTGAGGCAAACTTGCAAGTCGACGGCAAGTACGTAGAGACTGCCACGCTCTATCAAATGGTAAGATTGTTAAAATTTTGATGTAGAAAGATGCATGATTTACATCTCTGAAGGGTGGCTCGGTAGGCCAATTTAGATAAATGTGGCGATGGTGACGCCTGGTGGTTGAGAGGGAAAGTTACTTTTGTCGCATTGATGATATACTGTATTTTAATAAACAGTGTTGTTTTTAGCAGCCTTTTTCATTTTCGTCGTAGTCTTTTGGACGAAAATACTTCAGTCTTATGCTGCCTTCACGTGATATCGTAAGTGTGGTAAATACCAATTGTCGAGTGGAAATTGCATATGGACACCCCCTTAAGTCGTATTTTCTACTGGAGATCTTGGATCTTTTTATGGTACCAGAGTTTCCGAGATGGGTGGACCCATCGTCATTGTTGACGGAAACAACGCTGCTCAACAGCATTGTTTAAATTATTAAACGCACCTGGACACCACAAACTCGCTAAATAATAAAGCTAACGCCAATTTGAATGCGACGCTAATGCTACGAGTTACCTTTAGTGTCTTGATGATCACTTAGAACAGACCTTTACAGGCTAAAGCAACATTTCATATTTTGCCAAGCTATGAAAACAAATCATTCCATGTGTTTAAAAAAAAGCAAGATGGAGAGCAGCCTAGCTTGAAGCCAAGGGCGTAGGTTTGGTCTCAACATTGGTTGGGACGATATAACAGCATAACCTGCATGTACACCTTTTGCTGGGGATGGGACATTAATAAGACCAAACAGATTGGGTGTAGTGGGAGTCAGGGCTACATTTCTCTCCAATAATCAAGAACCAAATTAATTGATAGGCTAAATGACCAATGCAAAATACATCTGTATTGACGTATACCAACTTTCATATGTATTGCATCAGGTGATACACCATTTGATTCAAACCTATGTTTTCAAAAACTACTAAAACAGTATGAAAACTTCCAGAATAAATGTGTGGATTTAAGTAGCAAATTTATATTACAATATTTGAACATAAATCATGTAAAAATACACAATACATTCAAACTTGTTATTAATCTCTTAACTATCCAGGAATGCAAAAAAATAAACATTTGTCTTAAAACCGCTCAACACTGCTGAGAAATTAATATAATATATAGGGCTGTCAAACGGTTAAAATTTTTAATCGAGTTAATTACAGCTTAAAAATTAAATAATCATAATTAATCGCAATTCAAACCATCTCTAAAATATGCCATATATTTCTGTAAATTGTTGGAATGGAAAGGTAAGACACAAGATGGATATATGCATTCAACATACGGGTACATAAGTACTGTATTTGTTTATTATAATAATAAATCAACAAGATTGCATTAAGATCATTAACATTCTGTTAAAGCGATCCATGGATAGAAAGACTTGTAGTTCTTTAAAGATAAATGTTAGTACAAGTTATGGAAATGTTATATTAAAACCCCTCTTAATGTTTTCATTTTAATAAAATTTGTAAAATTTTCAATCAAAAAATAAAATAGTAGCCCACCATCGTTGATGTCAATAATTACACCATGCTCACTCATGGTACTAACCCATAAAATCAGTTGGACCCAAGCGCCAGCAGAGGGCGACAAAACTCCAAAAAAACACAAGTAACAAGTCGACATTTGCACTGAGCTGTCATTTTAATCTTTTTGAGCGGGGCATGTGCGGTAATGGCATCAAATATTTTAACGTGATTAATTTTAAAAAGTAATTACTGCCTGTTAACGCGATAATTTTGACAGCCCTAATAATAATATGTCTATAATATATCTAAATAGGCGTTGTTGATGTCAAAAATTACACAATGCTCATGGGTGCTTAAGCCCATTAAATCAGTCGCACCCAAGCGCCAGCAGAGGGTGACAAAACTCCAAAAAAACACAAGTAACAAGCCGACATTTGCACTGTGCTGTCATTTTAATCTGTTTGAGCGGGGCATGTGTGTTAATTGCGTCAAATATTTTAACGTGATTAATTAAAAAAATTAATTACCGCCCGTTAACGCGATAATTTTGACAGCCCTGATAATATATAGATATATACATTAAGTATAACTGAAAAAACCTCTTAACAAAAATAAATAAAAATTCAGCCTTCCTTCAGGTAAGACACTACTTATTCTGTCCACAAGTACAGCCAAACTCAAGAAAAAAATGAAAGCTCTTTTGCCACATAAATGAAATAAATATGAAAATTGGGCCGAAAGAGATAAACCACTACATTTGTTACAGTTTCTTTAATGTTAACAGTAGAACATGCATAAAGGAGGACACTCTCTAAGCGGCTTCTTACTCAAGTTTTGCAGGTTCATAAATTCACACAGTTTAATGTTATGCTAACCCTGATAAAGGTCAGACTTTAAGTAGCAAAATTAGTGGTGTGTTCCACACCTTCACAACGTTGATGTGTTTTTACATTACTTACAGTGGCTGCAGCTGCTGCTGGCTGAAAAAATAAAAACCCTTCTAATATCTAGGGTTGGGAATCTCTGGTATGAAGCCAATTCGATATGTATCTAGATACACAGGTTACGATTCGATAAAAAAAAAAAAAGATACATTTTTAAGGCAGCGATTCGATACGATTCGATACAGTTTAAGAACAATACGGTTCGATACAGTGTGAAAACGATACAATAGTAAACATTTGTTGTTTGTTCTTACAGTATTTTAAACGGATAAAAAAGACCACATTTCTAC
Organism: Corythoichthys intestinalis; assembly: GCF_030265065.1. Classification (NCBI taxonomy): domain Eukaryota; kingdom Metazoa; phylum Chordata; class Actinopteri; order Syngnathiformes; family Syngnathidae; genus Corythoichthys; species Corythoichthys intestinalis. Next base: position 1,476,974 of record NC_080406.1, read on the forward strand.
AAGCAAAATTAAACAAAAAAAGTTCATACCAATGTATGTTTATTTTTGAGACATGAAAAAAAAATAAGGCTAACTAGATGACCATCATTTTGTTGGCTGGGATTGATAATAAAATAAAACTCCAGTGACAGACAACAATAAAGTGTAGTAATTCAATCTCTGTATTTCCTGGTGTTTTGAACACAAGAGGTAGGTAATTTAAGTGCAACCTTTAAACGTAAACATCTTACAAACTAAAATTATATGCAGGAGCTCCAGAAGAAAAGAATTAAACCTGTTAGTGTTATCATAATAAATACATTATAAATAAAGCATAATGCTATTATTCTTTACCTCTGGTATAATTGGGGGAATAAAAACATGGCATTTTTGCCAGATAGGTCAATAATCATTATTTTAACCTTATACACAGCAAAGTCATTCACTTATGCCTGTGCTTCCATATTTTTATTCCTCATCACTGTCAATATCTTTTTTGAAGGGCAGATTTTTCTAGAGGAAGATCAACTAATCCACATGTTCATGTTTAAGTAGACTGCGTTTCGTGGAAACAATATGCCGCCCTTTCCACCATTGTAGTGGGTTATTTTTCAGGGTTAAGAACTCACGATCTCTGTCCCATGCAAATCTGGCTGCCGTCTTCACTTCAAAGTCCGACGTGCGTTGAAAATCACTCGCTGTCATTCGTAACTTCCGCCTGGCAAGCTGGTGTCAGCGCTCGTGTTGTTTGTCCATTGTTTTAGCATGCGCGACTGGTTTCGTTTGCTCTGGCGTAGTTATGACACGCCCGTCACGATCGAAATGCATGATGGGAAGTTGAGGCAACCACGACTGTGAGTAGTGGCTGTTCATATTATGTGATGTGTGCTGTCTCACTTGAAGTGTGGCGATCCTTGGGGTTGAGCAGCGGGGAAGGCACTGCGTAGCATTAGTTAAGTGCGAGCTAATTATGTGTCATTCATTTACACATGGCTTAGTACATAAAACTATTAATGCAATGGCATGAATGCTGAATGTTGTGCTCGCGATAGCCAAGCTCGTATTGTACTATTGATACATCTGTTCAACTGCCTGTTTACTGTCGAATAGTTAGTTTCCTACCGATACAGCCGACTCGCTCGCCTGTTAAACCGGATATCCGGTCGTATCGGTTTATCGTTTTCAAGCTTACTAATATCCCTCCTCTCTGAGGGGGGTGGGGTGCATGGGGCTGCAGCTGTGATTTTATATGTGTGTTTGTGTGTGTGGCTCATCAGCCAATCAAACATGTATTTGAGGGGAAAAAATGGACTGGCACACTCAGCAGTGAAAAAGGGTAAATATAAGTCTGAACATAATTAAAATAATTCACTTAATAATGGTAGGGTCAATTCTATCCTTACATCATATGGCGAGACTATCTAAATTGCCCAAATAACTGAGGTCACTATATAATGCAAATAATGTTGCTTAAAAGTTGGTGGGGACAATTTGAGCATCCTGAAAAGTTGCTAGTGTTATGTCCATACCGTCCCGATGCAAACCTACGCCTTTGCTTGAAGCATATCCTAACACCAATGATGGTCAAGTTAGCATAACGTAAGCACTGCTACGATGCCGGCTGACCTACTCCACATACAATACGAAAATGTCATGAATTGCAAACATATTGTATGACAGAAACAATGTCGCATTTTCGTCGTGTTGTCTTCTCGTCAGACGAAAACTGGCAACGGTCTCGTGTCCGTGCATGTTTTTAGCTCGTCATTGTCACGGAAACACTTGTTCGTCAGCGAAATTTTTGTCATCGTTGACGAAAACAACAATGCATATGAAGTAGCCCATTTTTTCTCAACTTTCAGCGTTGCGATATCGTCCTAAAATTCAAAGTTTGCTTTATTGTCAATTCTACCACATGTGCAAGGACAAACAGAGAATTAAAATTGCGTGACTCAGTGGCAAGTAAAAATGAAATAAAATCGGTGACGTTTCCTCTCCTCTTTGTCTAGGGGCTTCACAAAGGTCCAGGTTCACATTCGGCAGGTCCCAATGGAGAACCCCCTTTCTCTTCTTCCTCCTCTTCCCCTCAAACCTCATTTTCCTCCTCGGCTATTCTCAATCAGGTGGGACATTCCGGGCCCTGCACTGCCTCGTCGTCGGCCTCCTCTTTATCCCCAACGTCCCCCAGGTCCACCCCCAACCACTTTTCCTCGCCTCCCCATTCCGCCACTACCTCAGGGCTCCTCACCAAAGACAACGCGCCTTCCGGCGGTAGCGCGGGAGCGGCTGCCGCTCTGTCGCCGGGCCCCGACGCTACCGCCAATACAGGGATAACCCAGTGTTCCGGCACCGCGCCCGCACCGGGATTGACGAATCACGTCCGACCGCGGGTGACGGAAGAACCCGGCTCTCCGACCCCCGGCGCTCCCGCTTTAGACAATCCTCCGCTCTCGGCCTTGCTAAAGGGAAAAGCCACCGCAACCAACAGGAATGATGAAGATAATGAGAACAGTAGTAACCACGCAGGGCCTTTCTCAGAGAAAATCAACAATGTCCACGCGGGTGCTGCTAAAGCTGCATCGGAGCAATTCTTGACATCTTCGCCACTGTGCTCCACCAGCGCCCCTGCCACTGTGCACTCCTCCAACAGCCTCTCCCGCCTTACCAGCCAAATGGACACACAGGGGCCCGCAATCAACGGGACGGAGGACTCTCTGAGCCCGCAAAAGACAGAAGGGGCCGTGCACAGACACTCGGCCTCCGCTGGCCTGGCTCCTTGGTCTTCTGTTTCCATCTACCCTAGCTCCAGCGAAGTGCTCAAAGTGTGCAGGTACGATGCTTCTCACTCCTTATGTGGTTACCGTAATTTTCAGCATCATACAACTGTCATAAGACCAAATGAACCACCAGGAAGCTTTGAATTGGCTGAAAATCATCATTGCTTCAAGAAGCTTCAATTGGCCATCGCTGCTCCTTTTGGGGGAGACAGTCAACCTCTGCTGCCACCTGCTGTCAACATTGTTATCGTCCAACATGCCTCCGAGCATGCATTGCAGCGCTACAGATGGAAATAACAATGATAATTCATGTTTTGTTCGAATTATTTCTTCAGTTGCTGTTCCAGTTGTTTCATTAATTGCTAGTTATGGTATTTTGTAACACTTTTATTGATAGGGTGCCATGAGACTGTCATTAGACAATAATTATGACATGACAGTGTCATGAGCATTAATGAATGCTTACAACACATGTCATTTAGTGTTATCTGGCATATTATCTCACTTTTAAATGGATGTAAAAGATCCAAACTGGACATAAATGGAGTCCGTGACATAATTTGCCGGATGGCACTTAATGACATCTGTCATAAGCATTCAGTAATGCCCATGATAGTGTCATGTCATAACTAGAAACTGCAATTTCTGGTGAAATTACTATAGGGCTTGGCTGTGGCGAGATAGATCTTAGCCCCGCCCAGGTTGATATAGACACATTTCGGGGGACAATATTTGGGGACACCGTTTATTTTTTTGCCATTAGAAATGAATGGGAAATTTGGACGTCCATGGCCGACAATGGCATCGACTTACATATGCATCAATTCAATCCAAGTACATTGGCATCAATCAAATCAACATACATAGCCGTCTATGGCATTAACCAAAGTAAATGCCATTGGAAATGAATGTGAAATTTGGACTTCCATGCTGTCAATGACATCAAAATGTCATCAAAATCTGTAGGACTAGATACATTTTAAAATATTTTATTTTATTTTTTTTCCCCGAAAAATAGGCCCTTACAGGCGAATGGAAAATTTTTCGGGGTCGTACGAAAAAGTCCCTGCGTCACGCGAAAATTCCGGTCGTTTCGATATTCTAACGGTGCCGATCGGTCAAATTGTTTGGGTTGCGCGGCGCGCCGAAGAAACGCCATTCAAAAAAAAAAGTAGAATTTTATTTTTACTTTGTTATAGCAAAGCCCCATATAATTAGGCATCCCATTACAAATGAATGGGACAGTTTTTGGCAAATTTTGGGGGAACCACACAATTTTTCCAAATTCTGTATACAGCTTTTATGCCCCTCAGTGTCCCGGAATTTTTGATGTCCAAATTATGTGTTTGGTCAAAATTTGTAGGACTAGATACATTTTGATTTTTTTTTTTCAGAAAAATCAGCATTTATGGGCGAAGGGAAAATTTTTAGGGGTCGTTCGAAAAAGTCCCTGCGTTTCTTGAAAATTCCATTCGTTTCGATATTCGAACGGTGCCGCTCTGCGGCGCGCCAAAGAAACGCCATTCCAAAAAAAAAAAAAAATAAAATAAATAAATAGAATTTTGCTATCGAGGCCTTTGCCATAGCAAAGCCCCATATAATTACAACGGTCTTATGACGCCGCTGTCAAATAAAGTGTTACCTATGAACCCAGCTATGTCAACAAACAAGCCGCACTGGACTATAAGCCGCAGGATTCCAAATGAAGGAAAAAAGTAGTGGCTTATAGTTCGAAAATTTCGTATTAAGTATTTTAGAACAGGGGTGTCCAAACTACGCCCCCTTGCACAGTTTTTATTTGCCTGCACAAGAAGCTTCAATTCAGCCTACATTCTGTTGCACTACTCAGCTTAACACTAGATGGAGCTCGTCACTTAAACCAGGAGTGTCGAATAAAGTCCGCGGGGTTGTTCTGCCTGACAGGCACGTTGTAGCTTATTCATACTGTACATACAAAATCATGGATGGTAGCTAATGTACTTAAAAACTTATCCGACTTTTTATTTGAACCAATCACATGACTCTCCACGCCTTAGGAATCTTGGCAAGAATGGTCTATCGACAAGCAGCATCATTCTGGACAAGTGCCCGCCACCTCGACCCCCGATCATACCGTCGCCTCCTTTGCCCAAGGACAAGCTTAACCCACCAACGCCCAGTATTTATGTAAGTATGAGCCCACTTTTGCCAAATTGACACATATTATACTCTAATGTTGGGGAAACTATTTACCTGAAAGAGTTAAATGCTTGCGATACCTTTCCGAAACAGTTGGAAAACAAGAGGGATGCCTTCTACCCTCCTCTCCATCAGTTCTGCACTAACCCTGCCAACCCAGTCACTGTCATCAGGGGTCTGGCAGGAGCCCTTAAACTGGGTAAGAAAATGCTACTAAAACTTTTTTGTTTTTTTTTTAATTTTATTATTAGATGTGGCTTTGCAAGGCACATTTCTGCATAAAATCACCACCAAATGTTATCTGATCTTTGTCAAAATCACACAGATGATAATACAGTGTCTGCTTTAACTAAAACCACCCAAACATTTATAGGTTTTCATATTTTAATGAGGATAGCATGCTTGACTGCAATGTCTCGAGTAAAAAGTCGACAATTTTGGGGTCGCTTCATGTTGATTTTGGGTTACTAAATAGTCGGCGACTGGAGAATGTCCCCAAATGAATAGGAAGTGACTCAAAAATTAACTCATTCACTCCCGGCCATTTTCACCGGAGCAAGGCCCTTTGCTCCCGTCCGTTTTACTGGATTCTGACGGATTTTGCAAGGCCCACAGAAAATTCTGTTCTATTGCTATATAAACATGAAAGCCACCATAAGAAAGATTAGACTCTCTTCTTTCAGCAGAATAAAAAGTAAGTTCATATCTTTTTCCATTTTTTCGAAATCAGCATTAGAAAATAGCTTAGTTTGAGCAATTTCTGATGAAAAAAGAGAAATTTAGCTTTTTGTGAAAGCATACATTTCAAACATAGCTTTGACTTTAACACAGCTATTTTTGCTTTAGTTACATCCCAAACATCTGAATAATGTTTTCCTTTTACAAAATAACAGAAACAACAAGACAAATAGAGCTTTTGATAGCAAAGTAACAATTTATTCACACATAACAAACTGAAAGATGACACTATTGTGGCCGCGACAGCCGGTTAAACTTTTCCCTCATCGTTGCCTGTCTCAAAAAGATTATTTTTTTTGAGTCTCTGCGGGCTCTGCTCGCAACCAGCACGGACTCAACGACATCTAGTGGTCCCGGTCGTTCTGCTCGGTCGTCCAGCGCCTGGCATCCCGGGCGTCCTACCGGTTGTTCTGCTCGGTCGTCCGCCGCCTGGCATCCATTCGGTCGTCTTCCGCCGGCGCCCCGGCTTTGCGGCATGGCCGTTCGTTGCCGTTGAATCGGGTTGCGGGTCTTACCAAATGCGCTACTGCCCTCCAGTGGCCAGTTATATTGCTTTAAAATGGATTTTCAGCTTTGTAGCTAAATTGAATCACAACCCAGAGATGTCTCTTTTGAAAAAAACAAAACAAAACATAAAAGATGTATAAATACGCCTTTGGGACACTGAAACAATTAAAAATAGAATTTATTTACACGTTTTTGGGAGCAAATGAGTTAAAGATGCCAGTATCGGCAGGGGTGGCCGATCCGGCAAGAAATGGTGGTATCTGTATCGGCGAGTACCAATAAAGAGGGCACCGTTACCATTTACCGGTCCAGTATTATAACTAGGGCTGTCAAACGATTAAGATTTTTAATCGAGTTAATTACAGCTTAAAAATTAATTAATCGTAATTAATCACAATTCAAACCATCTCTAAAGTATGCCATATTTTTCTGTAAATTATTGTTGGAATGGAAAGATAAGACACAAGATGGATGTATACATTCAACATACGGTACATAAGTACTGTATTTGTTATAACAATAAATCAACAAGATGGCATTAACATTATTAACATTCTGTTAAAGCGATCCATGGATAGAAAGACTTGTAGTTCTTAAAAGATAAATGTTAGTACAAGTTATGGAAATGTTATATCAAAACCCCTCTTAATGTTTTTGTTTTAATAAAATTTGTAAAATTTTCAATCAAAAAATAAACTAGTAGCCCGCCATTGTTGACGTCAATAATTACACAATGCTCATGGGTGCTGAAGCCCATAAAATCAGTTGCACCCAAGCGCCAGCAGAGGGCGACAAAACTCCCAAAAAACACAAGTAACAAGTGGACATTGCACTGTGCTGTCATTTTAATCTGTTTGAGCGGGGCATGTGCGTTAATTGCGTCAAATATTTTAACGTGATTAATTTAAAAAATTAAATTACCGCCCATGAACGCGATAATTTTGACACCCCTAATTATAACACGTGACCGCAGCCTTTTTTTCTCCTGACGCTCACTACACTCTCTGTTGTGTGATGACACGTGATCACTTTGCATGCCAAGCAGGTATCTCTATTGGCCTCCTCCAGACCAATGAGAGCGGGCGAATAGCCACTCTTAACCAATGCCGGGGCAGCTTTTTCATATGTAGGAAAAACAAACTACGAGAGGAAAATGTCCAGTACAATGGCTGCATGCAAGATTTGCGGCCTGAAAGTTTCAAGAGGTGGAGCTAAATCGGCCAGTTTCAATACCTCGAACCAGATATAACATTTTAGACTAAACGTGAACGAACCCAAAGAGTTTGAGGTTACAACAGCAGCAACTGCTGCCAAGAGAAAAGGGGCGGGACCGGAGCAACAAACCCTGGTCAGCTCACTTCTACTTTACTTTGTCTTTTACTGAAAGAAATGGCTCAGTAATTTGAGAGATGTTTCAAATGTAGGGTTTACTTTTAATTCCCAATTCGGAACGATTCCTTTTTCCAAAGGACGGGTGGCAAGCCTATTCAAAAGTGCTGTAGAAGTAAGCTAAGCTAAGTGGCTAAGTGTGTGTTGCTGCTGGTGCGCAGAGAGGGAGGCTAATAGAGAGACAGGATGCTGTGGTCAATTATTATTACTTATAATTTCATGAAAGTTGCACTGTTTGGCTTTTGAGAGCCAAAACTCAGGGTTTAAAAAAACTTGATTCATTCTTGGTATTTTTACTTTCTCAATGTTGGACTAGCATTATACTAGTACATGTTTCAATTTCACGAATTTAGCACTATTTTGGCCTTTATTTAACTTGTCAGTTTGTCACCCATATCAGGTATGCAATAAAAAAGTACTGGATTCACTATATGTATAAATTTCAAAGTGGTATAGGTATGGTATCGGCTCAGCCAGGTATTGGTATCGGGGCCAAAAAAATGGTATCGGTGCAACACTATAAAATAATCAATAGGAAGTAACCTGTAAATGCCCTAAAATGATAGGGAAGTCACCTGTAAATGTCCAGGAAATCGGGACCACTGGCTGTGAATGCTATGGTTTCAGTGCTATTGATGGCGCTAGATATCCAATCCAGTGAAAACGAAATGGATGTATGGCGATATCACTTTTTTGTTAATATGTATTGGCACTCCCTTATTGACAACCCAGGTTTTACAGCCACTCATTTAATCCAGTGTATTGTGAGTGAAATTGAACTATCCCACATCTTAATTGGTATGCTCAAATCAGAGTACGTCACTAAATTTTAACAATTAAAAAAGTACCAAAGCAATGTTAAACTCAATGTTTAAAAACTGAAAGATGAAGACCAATATGCCTCAATCCTTCTTCCGTTCTACGCAGATTTGGGGCTCTTCTCCACCAAGACACTGGTAGAGGCCAATCCCGACCATCTGGTGGAAGTGCGAACCCAGTTGGCTCAGCCCACCGACGAGAATTGGGACCCCAGCGGCAGTCGCAAGATGTGGCGTTGCGAGAGCAGCCGGTCGCATACCACGATCATCAAGTACGCCCAGTACCAGGCCTCATCCTTCCAGGAGTCGCTACGGGTCAGTAGAAGGAAATTAGGAATGTCACCTATCACATATTTTTGCATGGAAGTCTAAGTCACCTAATTTGGGGGATCAGAGTCCTCTGTAATGTATTAAGTAGGGGGAAGGAGAGCAAGTTCAAACATTTTTCCCCCCAATTTGAACAAAGCTATCAGAACATTAAAGCCATTCTAAATGAAAATGAATAGCAAATGATCCTTATAGCATTTTGTTCATATGGTAACACAAGCGCAGTCATATTTTCTTTAAAAAAACAGCTGTCGAATTCTCAACAAAGTTCACCATTTGAGCTTTGAGACCACTAGGTGGTGCTATAGCGCAATGAATCCCCATGAAGCTTTGACCTAATTGGCTGAAAAAGTTTGATTGCTTCAAGGAGCTTCATTTGCTCATCACTGCTCCTTTGGGAGAGACGGACAACCTCTGCTGCCCTCTGCTGTCAACACTGTTGTCATACAACATGCCTCCCAGCATGCAAATTATTTCTTCAGTTGCTGTTCCAGTTGTTTCATGAATGGCTAGTTATTTTATTTTGTAATCACTTTCGTTTGGTTTGGAAATCGTGAGTTAGAATGACCTTTAGTTCAATCACCTGCCATTTTTTTTCATTGGTCGTGAAGTGGCTCTGCTTATGTACTGTAAGTGTGAACTGTGTCCTCTGCCTCGTGAGTGCCACCGAATACCATGTTGCATACTCCCGTCTAGGTCGGAAATTGCAAATATTATATGTAGATATGTAAGTCGATGACATTGACGGCCATGGATGTACAAATTTCCCATTCATCTTCAATGGCAAAAAAAAAAAAAAAAAATTCCCAAATCAACATGAAATGACCAGATATCAATAGGACTTGTCCCCGATTCCATTGACACATATGGAAGTCGATGCCATTGACGGCCCTGGGCCGTTCAAATTTCCTATTCATTTCCAATGGAATTTACTTTGCTTAATGCCATTGACGTCCATGTATGTCGATTGTATTGATGATGCCAATGTACTTGGAGTCCTTTGACGCATATGTAAATCGATGCCATTGACGGCCATGGACGTCCAAATTTCCCATTTTTAATGGCAAAAAAAACGATGTCCCCAAATCAACAGGAAGTGGCCTGATATGACCATGACATGTCCCCCAAATGTCCCCAAATGACCTGATATGACCAGGACATGTCCCCAAATCAACAGGAAATGACCTGATATGACCAGGACATGTTCTCCAAATGACCTGATATGACCAGGACATGTCCCTCAAATACACAGGAAATGACCTATATGACCAGGACATGTCCCCCAAATCAACAGGAAATGACATGATATGACCAGGGCATGTTCTCCAAATGTCCCCAAATGACCTGATATGACCAGGACATGTCCCTCAAATCAACAGGAAATGACCTACAGTGGGGAGAACAAGTATTTGATACACTGCCAATGGGAAAACCCATTGGCAGTGTATCAAATACTTGTTCTCCCCACTGTATATGACCAGGACATGTCCCAAAATGACCTAATATGACCAGACCATGTCCCCCAAATGTCCTCAAATGACCTGATATCAATAGTACGTGTCCCGCAAAGCAACAGGAAGTGGTCAGATATCAACAGTACGTGTCCCCCAAATGTCCCCAAATCAACCTGGGTGGGGCTAAGCTCTTTATCTCCAAACAGCAAAGCCCCATAGTAATTTTTCCAGAAATTGCCGTTTCTAGTTATAAATAGCCTGTTAAAATATATTTGAGGTTTTAAAAAATGTTGGGGAAGCATAGCACGAGAAATTTTTTCAGGGTATTTTCTTTGCCCTGCAAAGCAATTTGGCGCCCCCTCAACAAGATGGCGCCCCAGGCAATCCTAGTTTAGCTCGCCTATACCCAGGCTCGCCCCTGATTATATTATATTAGTTCAGCAGTAGTTTTATCAAGGCGAAAAGAAACCCTACACCCCGATTGTCTGAAAATTGTGTGATTGGAACGGGGACTCCCCTAGTTAGTAGTTTCACTTCCCGTTGGTAGAATGGCCATGTGTCCTAGTACATTTGTCCATATGGTGTACATTATTATTATTTTTTTTAATCTTCAAAATAGGAGGAGAATGAAAAGAGGAAGGAGATGGAAGCCGAGGCAGCCTCATCCGACAGGTGACTCTCTTTGACCGCCTTTCATGGAATCAATCATTTCTAATTTCCGATTGCTAACACCGATTTTCTTTTGTCAGTCGGCGGAGGAAATGTCCTTTTAAGCACATCAAGTTCGGGACCAACATAGACCTCTCGGATGAAAAAAAGTATGCATACTATTTGTAACGAAACGAGCAAATTATGATAAATATTGTTTTTGCATCACACTGGAATACGGTGAATCTTTTGGGGATATTGTCGTGGTATTTCTGCTGTAATTTGCGGACTATAAAGCGCAACTCATTAAAAGCCTAAAACACCTAAATTTCGAAAAATTACAAAAAAAAAAAAAGTATATGCCACGCCTGACTATAAGCCGCAGATGTCCATGTCTTAATGTGGGATATGTACATAGATATTAGGGTGAAATATTTGAGTTATCAAAAATGTGTTCATTAACTAAATACAGGTAGTCCCCGGGTTATGATGTACCTGACTTGCATGATTACAACTTTAAGATGCCGGCGTCTCGCGCGCCATTTTGTCTAGTTTTTTTTTTTTTTTTTTTTTTTTTTTTTTTTTTTTTTTAAAAGTCTCATAAGCAGTACCTTATTGTCCCTCATGGTATCTTATTTTTACTTAATTAATATGACTGTTTTGCCCAGAGCGCATGTACACACGAAGACAGACGTATTTGCGCACACGAGGAAGGAGAGATGGTGAGAACCAAACGTGGTATTTGCCATGTGGCAAAATTGATGCTACATGGCGAAATCCATTTTTGCCACATGGCAAAAAAAATGCCACATGGCAAAATCCATTTTGCCACATGGCAAAAAAATGCCACATGGCAAACTCAATTTTGCCACATGGCAAAAAAATACCACATGACAAAATCCATTTTTTGCCACATGGCAAAAAAAATGCCACATGGCAAAATCCAATTTTGACACGTGGGAAAAAATGCCACATGGCAAAAAAAAAAATGCCTCATGGCAAAATTCATTTTGCCACATGGAAAAAAAAATGCCACAAAAAAGATGCCAAGTGGAAAAATTCATTTTGCCACATGGAAAAAAAAAGCCACATAGCAAAATTCATTTTGCCACATGGCAGCAAAAAACAAAACAAAAAAAAAAAAGACGAATGGTAAAAAAAAAAAAAATCGGAGGCAAAATTTTGCAAGATGACAAAAAAATGCCACATTTCAAAATCCATTTTGCCACTTGGCAAAAAAATGCCACATGGCAATATTTTGCCACATGGCTAAAAAATGCCCCATGGCCAACTCAATTTTGCCACATGGCAAAAAAATACAAAATGAAAAAATCCATTTTTTGCCACATGGCAAAAAAAAATGCCACATGGCAAAATCCAATTTTGACACGTGGGAAAAAATGCCACATGGCAAAAAAAAAAAGTCACATGGCAAAAAATAATGCCACATGGCAAAATTCATTTTGCCACATGGCAAAAAAGATGCCACGTGGAAAAATCCATTTTGCCTGAGGGCAAAAAAATGCCACATAGCAAAATTTATTTTGCCACATGGCAGCAAAGAAAGAAAAAAAAAAAAAAAAAAAAAAGACAAATGGTAAAAAAAAAAAAAAAACATCGGTGGCAAAATCCATTTTGCCAGATGACAAAAAAAATGCCATATTTCAAAATCCACTTTGCCAGATGGAAAAAAAAATGCCACATGGCTAAATTAATTTTGCCAGATGGAAAAAAAAAGTCACATGGCAAAATCCATTTTGCCACATGTGCAAAAAAAATGCCACATGGAGAAAATCTATTTTGCCGATCGACCGCCAACCGAGAGCCACGGCATGGCAAAATTTGGATATCCGTTCTTTTAAAATAGGTCTATTATTTAGACTTAAATGGCTCTTACTTAGTGGCAGCAGAACCTGAAATGAAAGCTCAAATGGAGCAAATGAGAATGGTAGAATACACACTGAGTGCACACGAATACCCACGGGAAGTCGAGAGTGTTGTCAAAATGGAACACTCGCGCTCATGGTAAGAGACAACGGCAACGTCCTCATGATGTACCCTGAGCCTCTGGATGATACATACGGAGGGAAAAAAATTGCGGTTTATAGTCTGAAAAATACGGCACATATGCTAAAATTTCGTAAATGCCCAGTGGGATTTCATATGGTTGTCTCCAGCCATGCAATTCAAAATGTCTTATAATCTGCGTATGTTCCTCCCGATGAAAGGTGGAAGCAGCAGCTCCAGGAACTAACCAAGCTTCCGGCCTTTGCCCGCGTGGTATCGGCCGGCAACCTGCTCAGCCATGTCGGACACACCATCCTGGGCATGAATACAGTGCAGCTCTACATGAAGGTTCCTGGGAGCAGGACACCAGGTAAACCTAATGCTAGAGTAATACGTCTGCACCAATCACTTTGTTGATAAATGCTTGTGGGATCATTTAGGTCACCAAGAGAACAATAACTTCTGTTCGGTTAACATCAACATTGGCCCTGGCGACTGCGAATGGTTTGCTGTGCCTGAGGCGTACTGGGGCGTCATCAACAGCTTCTGTGAAAAGTACGTCAGAAGCTAACTGTCCTGGTGCTAAATGCTGGAGTTACAGTTTTTATTTACAGGAACAACATCAACTTCCTGATGGGCTCCTGGTGGCCAAACCTGGAGGACCTGTACGAGACCAACGTGCCTGTTTACCGCTTCATCCAGCGCCCCGGGGACCTGGTGTGGCTCAACACGGGCGCCATCCACTGGGTGCAGGCTATTGGCTGGTGCAACAACATTGCGTGGAATGTGGGGCCCCTCACAGGTGAGGAAGATGCTTTCAAACTTTCCAATAACCAGTAACCGATGTGTTTTATCCACGGACGTCGCCAGCCCATCAGTACAAGCTGGCAGCGGAACGCTACGAGTGGAACAAACTGCAAAGTGTCAAATCCATCGTTCCCATGATCCACCTCTCCTGGAATCTGGCCAGGAACATCAAAGTGTCAGACCACAAACTCTTTGAGATGATCAAGTAAGAACTCACTTTTTATTCAATGGTGGTTAATCATGGCAGGACATTCCCTTTAGCACAGCTCCATCTAGTGGATGCAAAATGCAACCCCAACCACCACCACGACCTTAACGTTGAGTCCAGTTTTACCTCTCTAATGATTTTGATCTAAATATACGTAGCTGCAGCTATCAAATATTTTATTAATCGAGTATTCTATTGAAAATTCCATCGATTAATAAAGTAATTTGATTTTTTTAAGGTAACGAGCAATTAAAAATATACAGTGGTATGAAAAAGTATATGAACCTTTCGGAATTTCTCACATTTCTGCTTAAAATCATCAAATGTGATCTGATCTTTGTCAAAATCACACAGATGAAAAAACTGTATTTTAACTTAAAACCACCCAAACATTTAAAGTTTTTCATATTTTAATGAAGATGGTATGCAAACAATGACAGAAGGGAGAAAAATAAGTAAGTGAACCATCACATTTAATATTTTGTTACCTCCCCCTTTGGCAGCAATAACTTCCACCAGACGCTTCCTGTAGCTGCAGATCAGTCTGGCACATCGATCAGGACTAATCTTGGCCCATTCTTCTCAACGAAATTGCTGTAGTTCAGTCATATTCCTGGGATGTCTGGCATGAATCGCTGTCTTTAGGTCATGCCACAGCGTCACAATGGGCTTCAAGTCTGGACTTGGACTTTGCTACTCCAGAAATGTTGTTCTTCTGAAACCATTTTGAAGTTGATTGACTGCTGTGTTTTGGATCATTGTCTTGTTGCAACATCCATCCTCTTTTTAGCTTCAACTGTCTGACAGACGGCCTCAGGTTTTCCTGCAAAACTTTTGAATTCATTCTTCCATTAATGATTGCAAATTGTCCAGGCCCCGAGAAAGCAAAACAGCCCCAAATCATGATGCTCCCTCCACCATGCTTCACGGTGGGGAAGCTGAGGTGTTTATGTTGGTGAGCTGTTCCATTTTTCCTCCACACATGATGTTGTGTGTTACTCCCAAACAGTTCAACTTTGTTTTCATCAGTCCAGTCCACAAAATATTTTGCGAAAACTTCTGCGTAGTGTCCAAGTGCCTTTTTGCGAACATTAAACGGGCAACAAAGTGGCTTCCTCAGTGCAGTCCTCCTATGAACACCATTCTTGGCCATAGTTTTAAATATAGGTGAGATATTGGACTGTGCCAGTGATTTCTGCAAGTCTTTAGCAGACACTCTAGGGTTCTTTTTTACCTAGCTGAGTATTCTGCCCTGAACTCTTGGCGTCATCTTTGGTGGATGGCCACTCCTAGGGAGAGAGGCAACCGTGTCAAACTCTCTCTATTTGTAGAGAACTTCTCTGACTGTCGATGGATGAACATCCAGACTTTTAGAGATGTATCCTTTCCCAGCAAATCAACAATCCTTGATCGAAGGTCTTCAGACAGGTCTTTTGACCAAGCCATGATGCACCTCAGACAGCGCTTCTTATCAAGACAATTCATACCAGGTGTGCGTTTCATAGTGTGCAGGGCAGCTTTTAACCACTCATGAATGATTGGGCACACACCTGACTTAGTTTGTTTGGTAAAAATTGGTTTCATTTGCTTGTTAAGTCTCCTTATGCAGAAGGTTAACTTATCTCTCCCCCCCCCCCCCCCCCCCATTGTTTGCATACTATCCTTACTAAAATATGAGAACCTATCAATGTTTGGGTGGTTTTAGTTAAAGCAGACACTGTTTTTTCATCCGTGTGATTTTGACAAAGATCAGATCACATAATACCGAACCATTTTTAGACATGTCTTTATTTTAGATGTATATTGTTGAAACCAGTCAACAATTGCATCTCAGATGTGACTAGGACAAAAAAAAAAATCACTTAATTGTCTTCATTAAAAAAAAAACTCCTTACAAAAAAAATCTTATTTCTTACCTAAAAACGTCAGTACGCTTGATAACACACATCACTTAAAAGTTGGGTGTTTTTCCCCAACGTCTTTCAATTGAATTTCCATTCATGTCAAGCTATTTTTAAGTTGTAGTTTTAAATTAGTCTAAATTGTAAGTCCTGATAGGATTTTGAGTTTTGGCATTGTTGAAAATAAATGTATGATACCTGCTGTATTGGAGCACATTAGGCAACAGGTCTACTTGGTGTTTTATCCATTATGACTACGGAGCTAAAATTGACAGTTAGCTTTATTATGTTTTTATTTGACACCCTCATCACTCCACAGTGCTGTTTTTATATATCAAATCAAGCCTGTATGAAAGACACGTTAGCCACGCATCAACAGTAGTCAAAATCAATAGAAACCTAGCCCTGCGCAAGGGCTGACGTTATGCTAGCAAGGTACAGTAATGTTAATTTTATTCATCAGCGCTTCATTTTACCTTGTTCCGAGTATTGCTCCTCCGCTCTCGGAGTAAACAGGGTGCCTTCGGGGAAGCTGCAGCATTGAAGACGTGCCGTAGTGTTATGCAAGTGCTGTCTTACACTGTTTGCCTTGGTGTCCAGCTGGAAATGCTCCCACACTTTTGACTTTTTCTGTTTTTTCTTGGTGCCTTTCTCCTCGCTTTCTTCAGCTTCTTTGTCGTTACGGCTATATTCGTGCATGGTTGGAATCAAATCTATCCGCCGCCTCTGTCTTCTTCCCGTACGCACGTGACGTGACTCTTTGTGCCGCATTAAAAGTAGTCCGGGCAAAACGTCGTTCTTAGAGCCAGAAAAATTTAACGATTCCTCGAGGCGGAGAGAATTCCTTGATCAATTTTTAAAATCCAGTTACTTCAGTTATTTGATTAATCGTTTCAACTACACATCTAAATGTAACAATTCCAGAGTGGTTATTTTCTACTTTACTGTACACTAGATACTGCTTGCTACGGACTCTGAAGCAGTGTCAGATGCAGCGGGAGCTTCTTTTGGCTGCCGGGAAAGAATTAGTTTGGCACGGACGCACGCAGAACGAGCCTGCGCACTACTGCAGTATTTGCGAGGTAAAGCGCACGACCTACACCAACTTTCTTTGAGCCGTTCGACTGCTCGGCTCACGGCGGCGATGTTCTCGCCCGCGCAGGTGGAGGTGTACGACCTCCTGTTCGTGACCAGCGAGAGCAACAGCAGGAAGACCTACGTGGTGCACTGCCAGGACTGTGCCCGTAGGGGGGACCCTAACCTGGACAACTTTGTGGTGCTGGAGCAGTACAAAATTGAAGAGCTCATGCAGGTCTATGACCACTTCACTCTGGTAAGAGTGGGATATTTGCCTCTTTAATCTATACAGTGGTACCTCAAGATAAGAAATGAATTCAGAGTGGCTTTTGTAACCTCTGTGACGCAAATTTATAGAAAAATGATGTCATTCGTTTGTGCTGCTATCCTTTTTCAGATATTAACTAGCGATATTCCGATCACATCATTTTCAAAGTATCAGAATCGGCAAAAAAATATCGGCCATACCTATTTTTTTTTTTTTCTAATTAAATCGTTTTGTAATTGTATTTAATGGTACAGACATAATATGTTACACTCATCCAGAGTCTTTAGTTTAGGCTTAAGATAGGGTTCTCAAATTTATCCCGATAACGGCGGTAATTAATTTTTTAAAAAAATGTATCACGTTAAAATATTTAACGCAATTAATGCATGCGTTGCACGACCCACTCACGCATTGTCGCGCTCAATCTGTAATGGTGCCGTTTGATCTATATAGAGACATAAAAGGCAGCGTACAATGAGAAGAATGAATTTTGGCAGCCTTTGGAGACTTTTTTTAATTGGCTAAAGCCTTACATTCCTTCTCCCTACGATTAGAAACATCATGGGAAGCAATGTGAGGAAGCAAGGTAGCAAAAGATGTTTTTCTTAACACCTTATGTTATTTCCCAACGCAGAGAAGATATATCAATTGGTAGCACTACGCACAGTCATGGTTCCACTTCCCATCGTGCATTAGGGCATGGCTACAGTATCATTTGCTGAAAGCTCAACAAATACACTAGATGGCAATATTTAGTCGCAATATACAAAGTCACAAGTCTTCTCTATCCGTGGATCCCTCTCACAGAAAGAATTTAAATAATGTAAATGCCATCTTGAGGATTTATTGTCATAATAAACAAATCCAGTACTTATGTACTGCATGTCAAATGTATATATTCGTCTGAGTTTTATTCATTTTTTTCTTAATGCATTGCCAAAATGTATATGATCGGGAAAAATGACCGGGAATGATTGGAATTGAATCGGGAGCAAAAAAAGCAATTGGATTGGGAAATATCGGGATCGGCAGATACTCAAACAAAAACGATCGGGATCGGATCGGGAGCAAAAAAACATGATCGGAACAACCCTGATATTAACAATTTTTTTTATAGGTCAATCTGAGGTCAACCAGCTCCCCATATTGATTAAAAATGGCTAAAAATGGTGTGATTGTTTGTGCTGCTACAGATATTAATTTCAAGTGATGTTGTCACACAGCCCCCATTTATTGCTAAATGGACGCGAAATGGTGCCATTCGTTTACGCTATGTTTGTGCTGTAAAAAATTTCCGTTTCTGCTGCTATCGTTTTATACATAGTGAGATATTAATTTCAAGTGATGACGTCACTCGCAACTTTAATTATCCAACTCCCGCAGCGGACGGAGCGTACCAACTCGATAACACAGGGGTGTCCAAAGCAAAAACAAATTGCACCCCTTCAGGTCCATTTTGCAGTAAATGGTGGGCTTGAGATATTGATTTCGAATGTCAAACAGATATTCCCACAAAAAATATAAATACAGTGGTATGAAAAACCTTTTGGAATTTCTCTCATTTCTGCATAAAATCATTTTTGTCAAAATCACACAGATGTAAAAACAGTGTCTGCTTAACTAAAACCACCCCAAAATTTATAGGTTTTCATAATTTAATGAGGATAATATGCAAACAATGGCAGAAAGGGGGAAAAATAAGTAAGTGAACCCTCACATTTAATATTTTGTGGCCCCCTTTGGCAGCAATAATATCAACCAGACGCTTCCTATAGCTGCAGATCAGTCTGGCACACCGATCAGGACCAGTCATTCTTCTCTACATAACTGCTGTAGTTCAGTCAGATTCCTGGGATGTCTGGCATGAATCGCTGTCTTTAGGTCATGCCACAGCATCTCAATGGGGTTCAAGTCTAGACTTGGACTTGGCTACTCCAAAAATGTATTTCTTGTGAAACCATTCTGAAGTTGATTTACTTCTGTGGTTTGGATCATTGTCTTGTTGCAGCATCCATCCTCTTTTTAGATTCAACTGTCTGACAGACGGCCTCAGGTTTTCCTGCAAAACTTTTGAATTCATTCTTCCATTAATGATTGCAAATTGTCCAGGCCCCGAGGTAGCAAAACAGCCCCAAATCATGATGCTCCCTCCCACCACGCTTCATGGTGGGGATGAGGTGTTGATCTTGGTGAGCTGTTTCATTTTTCCTCCACACATGACGTTGTGTGTTACTCCCAAACAATTCCACTTTGGTTTCATCAGTCCACAAAATATTTTGCCAAAACTTCTGTGGAGTGTGCAAGTGCCTTTTTGCCAACATTAAACAAGCACCATTCATGGCCATATAGCTGATGTGTGCACAGAGATATTGGACTGTGCCAGTGATTTCTGTAAGTCTTTAGCAGAAACTCTAGGGTTCTTTTTTTACCTCTGAGTATTCTGCGCAGAGCTCTTGGCGTCATCTTTGGTGGACGGCCACTCTTTGGGAGAGAAACAACAGTGCCAAACTCTATTTGTAGACAACAACTTTGCTAATAGTTCATTGATGGATATCCAGGCTTTTAGCGATGGTTTTGTATCCTTTACCAGCTTTATACAAATCAACAATCCTTGATTGCATGTCTTCAGACAGCTCTTTTAACCGAGCCATGACGCACATTAGACAATGCTTCTCATCAAGACAATTCTTACCAGGTGTGTGTTTTATAGTGGGCAGGGGAGCTTTAAACAGCTCATCAGTGATTGGACACGCACCTGAGTTAAATTGTGTAGTAAAAATGGGTTTCAATTGCTCTTCAAGTCTCCTTTGGCAGAGGGTTCACTTACTTATTTTTTCCCCCTTCTGTCATTGTTTGCATGCTATCCTCATTAAGATATGAAAAGCTATAAATGTTTGGGTGGTTTTCGTCCGTGTGATTTTGACAAAGATCAGATCACATTCGATGGCGATTTTATTCAGAAATGTGAGAAATTCCAAAGGTTCAGATTAAGGCTGTCAAAATTATCGCGTTAACGGACGGTAATGGATTTTTTTGATTAATCACGTGAAGATATTTGACACGATTAACGCACATGCCCCGCTCAGATTAAAATGACAGCAAAGTGCAATTTCCACTTGTTACTTGTGTTTTTTGGAGTTTTGTCGCCCTCTGCTGGCGCTTGGGTGTGACTGATTTCATGGGCTTCAGCACCCATTCAATTCAATTCAATTCAATTTTATTTGTATAGCCCTGGATCACAAAAATGTTGTCTCAAAGGGCTTTGCAGAGGCAATATGATACACAATCAGAAACATGAGCATTGTGTATTGACATCAACAATGGCGGGCTACTAGTTTATTTTTTGATTGAAAATTTTACAAAGTTTATTCAAACGAAAACATTAAGAGGGGGTTTAATATAAAATGTCTATAACTTGTACTAACATTTATCTTTTTAGAACTACAAGTCTTTCTATCCATGGATGGCTTTAACAGAATGTTAATGATAATGCCATCTTGTTGATTTATTGTTATAATAAACAAATACAATACTTATGTACCGTATGTTGAATGTATATATCAGTCTTGTGTCTCATCTTTCCATTCCAACAATAATTTACCGAAAAAGATGGCATATTTTATAGGTGGTTTGAATTGCGATTAATTACGATTAATTAATTTTTAAGCTGTAATTAACTCGATTAAAAATTTTAATGGTTTGACAGCCCTAGTTCAGATACTTTTTCATACCAATGTTAACATTAGCTTAAGAAAAAAAAAAAAACTTCCAATCATATGTTGATCATAACAGCTTGATGCAGCCATGTTGGATGAGTTATGTCAAATTCACCATTGCCACTAGAGGGCAATGTATCCATGCAAAACTAAATGCAAACACTTTCAAAACGAACCATGACAACGCCGCTCTAAGTAAACGAATCCTCGAAGCAGCAAAAATTGATTCCAAGCTTTTTTCTAATTGAATTATTCAAATCATTCCATTAAAATTTGCAGCAACTAGATGGACGTCAAATTCACTTAAACTGGGAGGATGAGCTGTGAATGGTCATATTTCAGTGTTATCGAAGGTGCAGATGTTTCGTTCATTCGCCCCTCCCCAACCGAATGGATTGGACGTCTTGTGCCGTCAATATCAGCCAGTTAGTTAATTTGTGTGTTCCGATCGGGATTTAAGGGATGCTTTTCCATTCACTCCCAACAGGCAAGTCCTCTGCCTTCGTCATCCGGATGACGACGATGGACTCTCCGCGCATCTTTTCGCTCTTGTTGACATTTAGGAAGTAAGCCGTCAGTCCTATCGAAGCACGCTCCGTAGCGTTCCGCCAAGGCAGCTAGCCGTGCGTAAGTCTATGCAACCGGCCTCCCCCTAGTGGACTGGAGGGGGAAGGCAGACTTCCTCTCCTGAAGCATTGTACAAATATTATGATTTCAAGTCAACGGACTACTGACTCGTTTGTTCTCCGTTCTTTTAGTTCCATTTGCCATCACCTAGCCGCTCTTCTTTCTACCTTTTGTTAAATAAAAAAGAACACCTTTGTAATGTGAACAGTAGAGTCACGCGGTCTTTGCAACATTTCCCTTTTTATATATCGTTTTGCTGGAACAATGTTAATAATAATTTGTAGACACGAGGCCACGTCACCAAGAAAAAAATGGTTGCACAGAGTTCATTAGTGTTTTTTTTTTTTTTTTTTTTTTTAAATGTAAATGTACACTATTTATAAATGCATATTTATTGCTTGAAAATATTTGTTGATGGAATGCTGTCATTTTTTTTCTCTCCAGAAGACCTGCCATTAGATTTGAAGGAGCCTTGTGATTGCTCTTAATATGTTTGATATAGAAATAAAAGTGCTTACTAAGCATTGTGCAGACATCAGTCGGAGTGGTCGCCTGAAGGATGTTTTATGCGTCAATAAATGATTTGTCTCTATGTATACTGGGGTTTCTTTTTATTTTATGCAGTTAAAGTTGAGATTGCAATATAGGCCTGCAGCTATCGATTATTTTAGTTGTCGATTAATCGATGAGCTAGTTCGAATAATCGAGTAATCGGATAAGGAATACAAAAAATTAAACTACCTCAGCTGAGCCTCAAACGGTATAAAAAACAAACATAAATAAATGAGGATCAACAAAAGAACTGGCTAACTTACATAGCAAAAGTCTGCTAGCATAAATGCTATAAAATGCTAACTTTTATTTTTCTTTAAACAAATGGTTCAAACACATATTCCCACAAAAAACAGTTGAATATACCAATCATATCATCTAACATATGAGAAACTGCAACAGTAACAAAAAAAATTGAATTAAGCGATAGTTATGAGTTTAGATAGCTGTGACTTTTTTTTTACAGACGCCAAATTTTTCATTGTGACGTCATTTGTTTAAAAGTTTAAAATATGCGAGTGAATCATTTTTTAGTCGTTTTCTCTTTTTAAACTAAATATTAGACATCAATTAATGATTCTAAACTAAAAATGACAGACATTTTGAATAATAAATATAACTAGGCCTGCAAGCAGGACTGAACGGGCCCTCGCAATCTAGCGCAACTCGGACGTCACGCAACTCGGACTGTGTGCAGGTCAGGGTGGTGGCAGATCCTCCTCTCTAATCATCTCATTAGAACCTAACATGCACGAAAGTCGCCTATTTACATTACCACACCCAAGAGATAAAAAACCCTATTGGAGAGAGTACTACAAAAAAGGAGCAACTACTGAGCTGTGCAGCCAAGCCCTTATTCAAAACCAAATTAATCTTCTAACTGGGCCAATTCGACCAAGTGTGCCAAATATTGTGGCTCTATAAGCTGCCTGAGTCTCTGAAAAAAAATATTTCCTTTAAATGGCGAACAAAGGGTCGTCACGGCAACAGATGGACATGTGCCGTAAATAAGTATTTTAATAGGTCTTGAAACTACAATGACCAACCTGAAAAGAACTGGACATGTATTGGAAAAACGAGTGACTTTCTATTGCCACTAGTTGGCGCTGTAGGGTTGATGCAAATGACCCCTACAAGGCCCTTCAGGGTATGACTCTCAACAAGCACGGGAAGTTTGGCGCAGATATGTTGTATATCTGCCGAGTTATGACTGTTCAAAGTTTTTGGAGAGAAAAATTGATGACAGTCATTTTCACTTTGCTGTTTGGACCCCTCCGCTTCAACGAAACTTCAATATTCTTCATCAGGCACCTGAAGACAGGTCTTAAGGCTTCCCTTATGCAGGTTTGAGGTAGATTGATTTTTTCCCTTTAGAGGAGGAGTGTGTCCAGTAAAAAAGGGCATTTCCTGTTCCCACTAGGAGGCGCCAGGCACAAATGGTAAATTTTCAATCCAGTCCTGCTCAGGCTGGTATACCTCACACACATGCCAGATTTAAAATAGTTATGAGGGAGTTATCAGTCATTTTCCGAATTCGGTGTTTTGGCGAAAAAATGGCCGACTTTGGCACCCCGCCCATGTCAGGCCCGTGAATGAAAACACACCATTTTGATAACTTAAGATTTCATGTGCCTCATGAACAGTCTCGCCAATTTTGAGAATGATCAAACTAATTCCCTAGGTGCCAAGGTGTAAAATGTGCACACTGTAAATCGATAAAAATTTCATATACAATCCAAAATACCCGATTTCCTGTTGGGTTTGGAATACGCATGCAAGAGACTTTTTGGAGCAGTTTTGTACAAGGTATCGACTCTCCGAATTTCATCCTTCTACGTTGAAAAAACCTAAATAAAGAGGCCTTTTTGAAAATTTCAAGGGGGCGCCACTGAGCCATTTTGTTACATGTTTTCGTAACGTTGCAAGATTATGGAACGATATGCAAAGCCGCATGTACGTCCAAATTTTTGTGAGTTTTCGTGCATGTTCAAGCCTCCAAATGTAAACTCCTACTGTGAACCGATAAAAATTTCACATTCGATCCAAAATACCCGATTTCCTGTTGGATTTGGAATACGGGTGCAAGAGACTTTTTGGAGCAGTTTTGCACAAGGTATCGACTCCCCAAATTTCATCACTCTATGTTAAAAAAACCTAATAGGAAACGCCTTTTTGAAAAATTCAAGGGGGCGCCACTGAGGCATTTTGTTACATTTTTTCGTAACATTGCAAGATTATCGAACGTTATCCAAAGCCGCATGTATGTGCAAATTTTTACGAGTTTTTGTGCATATTCAAGCCTCCAAATGTAAACTCCTACTGTGAACCCATGAAAATTTCACATTCGATCCAAAATACCCGATTTCCTGTTGGATTTGGAATACGGGTGCAAGAGACTTTTTGGAGCAGTTTTGCATAAGGTATCTACTCCCCAAATTTCCTTGCTCTATGTTGAAAAAACCCAATAGGAAAGGCCTTTTTTAAAACTTCTTTCTGTCGCCACTAGTTGGCACTGTAGAGTTGATGCAAATGACCCCTACAAGAACCTTCAGGGTATGACTCTCAACAAACACGGGAAGTTTGGCGCAGATATGTTGTATATCTGCCGAGTTATGACTGTTCAAAGTTTTTTGCGTGACAAATTGTTGACGTTCATTTTCACTTTCCTGTTTGGACCCCTCCGCCTCAACGAAACCTCAATATTTTTCATCAGGCACCTGAACACAGGTCTTAAGGCTCCCCTGATGCAGGTTTGAGGTCAACAGATTTTTTTTCCCTTGGAGGAGGAACCTGTCTCGTAAAAAAAGGCATTTCCTGTTCTCACTAGGGGGCGCTAGACCTAATGGGTAATATTTCAATGCACTCGTGTTAAGGGTGGGATACCACACATACATGCCAAATATGAAAAAGATTGAACGTTGTGTCAAGGAACTATTAGTCATTTACTGAATTTGTCATTTTGCCGAAAAAATGGTCGACTTTGGCACCACGCCCAGGTCAGACCCGTGAATGAAAACGCACCATTTTCAAAACTTAAGATTTCATATGTCTCCTGAACAGTCTCACCAATTTTGAAGATGATCCAACTAACTCCCTCGGCGAAAAGGTCTCAAATGTGCACCCTGTGAATCGATAAAAATTTCATATTTGATCCAAAATAACCGATTTCCTGTTGGGTTTGGAATATGCGTGTAAATGCTTTTTTGGAGCGGTTTTGGACAAGGTATAGAACCCCCAAATTTCATTGCTCTACGCTGACATACCCTAATGTTATAGGCCAATTTTAAAATTTCAAGGGGGCGCCACTGAGCCATTTTGTTATATTTTTTTGCAACGTTGCAAAATTATCGAAATTTACAATTTTCCGGACGTATGTGCAAATTTTGGTGACTTTTCGTGCATGTTCAGGCCTCCAAATTGGCCGTTTTCATTTGCCCTGGAAAAAAAAAATAATAATAATAAAAAAATAAATAAAAACTAGGCCTGCAAGCAGGACTGAACGGGCCCTCGCGATCTAGCGCAACTCGGACGTCACGCAACTCGGACTGTGTGCAGGTCAGGGCGGTGGCAGATCCTCCTCTCTAATCATCTCATTAGAACCTAACATGCTCGAAAGTCGCCTATTTACATTCCCACACCCAAGAGATAAAAACCCCTATTGGAGAGAGTACTACAAAAAAGGAGCCACTACTGAGCTGTGCAGCCAAGCCCTTATTCAAAACTAAAATTAATCTTCTAACTGGGCCAATTCGACCAAGTGTGCCAACTATTGTGGCTCTATAAGCTGCCTGAGTCTCTGAAAAAAAATATTTCCTTTAAATGGCGAACAAAGGGTCGTCACGGCAACAGACAGAGACACGTGGACATGGGCCGTAAATAAGTATTTTAATAGGTCTTGAAACTACAATGACCAACCTGAAAAGAACTGGACATGTATTGGAAAAACGAGTGACTTTCTATTGCCACTAGTTGGCGCTGTAGGGTTGATGCAAATGACCCCTACAAGGCCCTTCAGGGTATGACTCTCAACAAGCACGGGAAGTTTGGCGCAGATATGTTGTATATCTGCCGAGTTATGACTGTTCAAAGTTTTTGGAGAGAAAAATTGTTGACAGTCATTTTCACTTTCCTGTTTGGACCCCTCCGCTTCAACGAAACTTCAATATTTTTCATCAGGCACCTGAACACAGGTCTTAAGGCTTCCCTTTTGCAGGTTTGAGGTAGATTGATTTTTTCCCTTTAGAGGAGGAGTGTGTCCCGTAAAAAAGGGCATTTCCTGTTCCCACTAGGAGGCGCCAGGCACAAATGGTAAATTTTCAATCCAGTCCTGCTCAGGCTAGTATACCTCACACACATGCCAGATTTAAAATAGATTGAACGTTGTATGAGGGAGTTATCAGTCATTTTCCGAATTCGGTGTTTTGGCGAAAAAATGGCCGACTTTGGCACCCCGCCCAGGTCAGGCCCGTGAATGAAAACACACCATTTTTATAACTTAAGATTTCATATGCCTCATGAACAGGCTCGCCAATTTTGAGAATGATCAAACTAATTCCCTAGGTGCCAAGGTGTAAAATGTGCACACTGTAAATCGATAAAAATTTCACATTCAATCCAAAATACCCGATTTCCTGTAGGATTTGGAATGTGTGTGCAAGAGACTTTTTGGAGCAGTTTTGCACAAAGTTTTGACTCTCCAAATTTCATCACTCTATGTTAGAAAAACCTAAATGGAGAGGCCTTTTTGAAAATTTCAAGGGGGCGCCACTGAGCCATTTTGTTAAATTTTTTCGTAACGTTGCAAGATTATCGAACGTTATCCAAAGCCGCATGTATGTGCAAATTTTGGTGAGTTTTTATGCATATTCAAGCCTCCAAATGTAAACTCTTACTGTGAACCCATGAAAATTTCACATTCGATCCAAAATACCCAATTTCCTGTTGGATTTGGAATATGGGTGCAAGAGACTTTTTGGAGCAGTTTTGCATAAGGTATCTACTCCCCAAATTTCCTTGCTCTATGTTGAAAAAACCCAATAGGAAAGGCCTTTTTTAAAACTTCTTTCTTTCGCCACTAGTTGGCACTGTAGAGTTGATGCAAATGACCCCTACAAGAACCTTCAGGGTATGACTCTCAACAAACACGGAAAGTTTGGCGCAGATATGTTGCATATCTGCCGAGTTATGACTGTTCAAAATTTTTGGCGAGACAAATTGTTGACGGTCATTTTCACTTCCAGTTTGGACCTCTCCGCTTCAACGAAACCTCAATATTTTTTATCAGGGACCTGAACACATGTCTTGAGGCTCCCCTGAAACAGGTTTGAGGTCAATAGATTTTTTTCCCTTGGAGGAGGAGCCTGTCTCGTAAAGAAGGCCATTTCCTGTTCCCACTAGGGGGCGCCAGGCCTAATGGGTAATATTTCAATGCAGTCGTGTTCAGGCTGGGATATCTCATATACATGCTAGAAATGAAAAAGATTGAACGTTGTATCACGGAGTTTTTAATCATTTTCTGAATTTGGTATTTTGCCCAAAAATGGCCGACTTTGGGACCACGCCCAGGCCCGACCCTTGAGTGAAAACACACCATTTTGAAAACTTAAGATCTCATATGTCTCCTGAATACTCTGACCAATTTTGAAGACGATCCAACTATTTTCTTCAGCGACAAGGTCTCAAATGTAAATCGATAAAATTTCACATTTGATCCAAAATTTCCGACTTCCTGTTGGATTTGGAATATGGGTGCAAGAGACTTTTTGGAGCAGTTTTGCACAATGTATCGACTCGCCAAATTTCATCGTTCTACGTTGAAAAAACCTAATAGGAAAGGCCTTTTTGAAAATTTCAAGGGGGCGCCACTGAGCGATTTTGTTAAATTTTTTTGTAGATTATCAAAATTTACGCAAAGTTGCATGTATGTGCAAATTTTGGTGAGTTTTCGTTCATGTTCAGGCCTCCAAATGTAAACCCCAACTGTGAACCGATAAAAATTTCACATTTGATCCAAAATATCCGATTTCCTGTTGGATTTGGAATATGGGTGCAAGAGGCTTTTTTGAACAGTTAGGCATAAGGTATCTACTCCCCAAATTTCATTGCTCTACGTTGAAAACCTGAGAGGAGAGGCCTTTTTGAAAATTTTAAGGGTAAAGGGGGCGCCACTGAGCCATTTTTTGACATTTTTTCAAAACGACACAAGATTATCGAAATTTACGCGAAGCGGCACGTATGTGCAAATTTTGGTGACTTTTCGTGCATGTTCAGGCCTCCAAATTGGCCATTTTCATTTGCCCTGAAAAAAGAAGAATAATAATAATAATAATAATAATAATAATAATAATAATAATAATAATAATAATCCTTTGCAAAACAATAGGGCCTTCGCACGTCTAGTGCTCGGGCCCTAATAATCCTTTGCAAAACAATAGGGCCTTCGCACGCTTAGTGCTCGGGCCCTAATTACTTTCTTTTTATGGCAAGGTTGAAACAAAAATGGTTGCGCGACATCTGTAAATGGGGGTTTTCAGGGTAAAACGGACAAATTAAAAATAGTTTGGTGGCTAAATGCGCCATAAATCTGCTATGGCAGCATATAGACATACAGTTGTGGTCAAAAGCTTACATACACTTGTGAAGAACATTATGTCATGGCTCTCTTGAGTTTCCAGTTATTTCTACAACTCTGATTTTTCTCCGATAGAGTGATTGGAACAGATACTTCTTTGTCACAAAAAAACATTCATGAAGTTTGGTTCTTTTATGACTTTATTATGGGTGAGCCGAAAAAAGTGATCAAATCTGCTGGGTCAAAAATATACATACAGCAGCGCTAATATTTGGTAACATGTCCCTTGGCCATTTTCACTTCAATTAGGCGCTTCTGGTTGAATCTTTGACCACTCCTCTTGACAGAATTGGTGCAGTTCAGTTGAATTTGATGGCTTTCTGACATGGATTTGTTTCTTCAGCATTGTCCACAAGTTCTCAATGGGGTTTAAGTCAGGACTTTGGGAAGGCCATTCGAGCCATTCCTTTACCACTTTTGATGTGTGTTTGGGGTCATTGTCCTGTTGGAACACCCAACTGCGCCCAAGACCCAATCTTCGGGCTGATGACGTTAGGTTATCTTGAAGAATTTGAAGGTAATCCTCCTTCTTCATTAGCCCATTTACTCTCTGTAAAACACCAGTTCCACTGGCAGCAAAACAGCCCCACAGCGTAATACTACCACCACCGTGCTTGACGGTAGGCATGGTGTACTTGGGGTGAAAGGCCTCACCTTTTCTCCTCCAAACATATTGCTGGGCATTGTGGCCAAACAGCTGGATTTTTGTTTCGTCTGACCACAGAACGTTCCTCCAGAAGGTCTTATCTTTGTCCATGTGATCAGCAGCAAACTTCAGTCGAGCCTTAAGGTGCCGCTTTTGGAGCAAGGGCTTCCTTCTTGCACGGCAGCCTCTCAGTCCGTGGAGATGCAAAACACGCTTGACTGTGGACACTGACACCTGTGTTCCAGCAGCTTCTAATTCTTGGCAGATCTGCTTTTTGGTGATTTCACCCTCCTGACCAATTTTCTCTCAGCAGCAGGTGATAGCTTGCGTTTTCTTCCTGATCGTGGCAGTGACAAAACAGTGCCATGCACTTTCTACTTACAATTGTTTGCACTGTTGCTCTTGGGACCTGCAGCTGCTTTGAAATGGCTCCAAGTGACTTTCCTGACTTGTTCAAGTCAATGATTCGCTTTTTCAGATCCATGTATGTATATTTTTGACCCAGCAGATTTGATCACTTTTTCTGTTAACCCATAATAAAGTCATAAAAGAACCAAACTTCATGAATGTTTTTTGTGACAAAGAAGTATCTGTTCCAATCACTCTATCGGAGAAAAATCAGAGTTGTAGAAATAACTGGAAACTCAAGAGAGCCATGACATTATGTTCTTCACAAGTGTATGTAAACTTTTGACCACAACTGTATGGTTCTATTGAACACAACAGTTGTTTTGGCTTAAAATACAGCAGTTTCTTTTAAAGAGGAGTGCAAGAGCAAAACCTGCTGTTTCAGTCTTGTCTGTATTTTCCGCCATATATATTTTTTCCTTTTTTGCACAAACCTAATGAACCTGGTGATTTCTTTGCCGATGTTACCACAATAATAATTGTCAACTTATAGACAAGTTTGAGGTACTTTCGCTTTATTTTTTTTCCCCAAGTCTCACCCCTTTGAATGAATCATTGCAGTCTGTTTTGTCCCAACTTAATTGGAATATGTATTAACCTTGGCCCTTTTGTAAGTGACTATCTGGCCAATGTGTTGTAGTTATAGCAAATTGTAATAAAATTTATACCTCCAAGAATGACACACACATGGTTGAGGAAAAGAAAAAATGAGGAAGTCATACAAGTGACAGTTTATAAAAGAGGAACAGAGAACATTTTCTACCTCAGAATGCATGCTAGACCATCCCATCATGGAACTTCATGGCATACGATGGATGTCAATGAGAAACTAAAACGATTCCCACAGGGAACATCAAATACCTGTGCATTAACATGTCATCAAAACTTAAATGAAATCATCTAAATCACGCCTCATTTCTTAAAAATATATGCGACAACATAAAAGTCACAGCACAATTTTAATCCAAATAGAAAACTACAAATGTACATACAAAAAAAAAAAGGGGGGGGGGGGGCCTCACAGGACCACAAGATTAAAGTTAGCAGGGCCGGATAATGGGGGGGCTGGGCCCCAGGGCCAGGAGCCTCCAAGCCCCCCCTTCCGCCAACCTACCGTACCTACGGATCCTACAAACGTTTCTTTCTGCTCTTCCCATCTTGCAAAGTCGTCCACTAACTCATCAAAGTTGAGCTGTCGAACAAACTGATTCTATTGCAAAAAGGGACAGTGAATTCAACCGATTTTGGGACATTTTCATCCTGAGCTCATTTTTAATTCGAGCCAGTCTGGAGAATGACCGTTCCCCCTTCACAGTTTGTTATTGGCAGGGTGAAAAATAGTCTGAGTGCTATGTAAACATTTGGGAACGTGGACTGTAAATCCAAATTTACCATGGTCTTTAGCATTGTATTTGGACACTTTTCTTCCTCTGAAATGAATGATTTGTACTGAACAAGTTCATCTGCCAAGCTCATGGTCAGATCAGTGGGATATGCTGCAGCAAGAGATTTGGCCCTTAAAGTGAGCTCACTGTTGGACGTATTATTAGGCATGAAAAGAACATGAAAAAGATTGGTCAAGTGTGTGTATGCAGTTAACCGATGGTGAAGACAGGATACAAGTTTGTCAATTAGAACAGTGAATGTTTCAATCCGAAACTTATCTTTTCCACTAAATTCAACACCTGGCTCTGCACTTTCATCAGCCATACATTTGCGCTTCTTTGTACGCTGGAGGTCTTGTCTGTAGTCGTAGCATTTAAAGCTGACCCTTCAAAAAAGGCAAAATTGTCCCTCTGTGCTGCCACAAAGTCATGAAGTGAAAGGAGAAGCTGTGCAGCGATGTGGATGTCAAGGTCATGTTTCTGCAACTGCAGGTTCGTGGCTTGGACCCGCTGCGGTATTGTATCCCAAAAATGGGCCATGAAAGCTATCTCTAAGGTGTCCAGCTTGCCACAAGAGTGTGGAGGCCTCACTCCTAGTTTCACGTTTCTCCTGTGGAAATACTGTTCAATGCCTCTCTCAATTGTGCATAATATTTCCAAAGAGCTTTTGGTTGATTCAGCTCTTGAACTCCAGCGAGTACCTGACAAAGATTTCAGGGTGAGTTTAACATCTGTATCACTGTATCACGGAACACCTTTCCTGTCCCAAATCATACACTGCCCCCCCCCCCCCCCCCCCCCGACTCCTGGACCCTTGGGCCCCTGGGCATCGGCCCCACTGGTCCAGTCCGTAATACGGCCACGACAGTTAGTTCCACAGGGGAAAAGTTGTACTGTTACCGCGAGAGGGGAAAATTCGTACCGTTAATGGCAGAGGAGGGAAGTCGTACCATTAGCGCCAAAACGGGGGGGAATAGTCGTACTATTGGTCCCAGAACAGAGAGGGAAAAGTCATACCATTGATGCCTGAACAGGGGTTGGGGGGAGTCTTACCGTTGGCACCAGAACAGGGGGGGAAAAGTCGTACCACTGGTGCCGGAACGGGGGAAAAGTAAAACCGTTGGCACCACACCAGGGAGGAATGGTTGTACCGTTGGCACCAGAACAGGGGGTGGGGGAAGGAGTCCTAACGTTGGTGCCAGAACAGGGGGGAAAAGTCGTACCACTGGTGCTGGAACGGGGGAACAGTAAAACCGTTGGCACCACACCAGGGAGGAATGGTTCTACCGTTGGTGCCTTAACAGGGGGGAAAAAGTCGCACCTTTGGCGCCAGAACAGGGGTGGAAAGGTAAAACAGTTGGTGCTAGAGCAGAGAAAAAAGTTGTACCATTGGTGCCAGAACAGTGGGGTGGGAGGAAGACTCCTAACATGGGCGCTGGAACAGAGGGGCAAAAGTCCTACCGTTGGGACCAGAACGGGAGGGAAATTCCAACCTTTGGAGCCAGAACAGGGCTGAAAAGTTGTACCGTTGGCGCTAGAATGGGGTGGGTGTGTGGGAGTCCTACTCTTTGGTACCAGAACAGGGAGAAAAGTTGTACCATTGGTGCCCGTACAGTGGGTAAAAGTCGTACCGTTGGGCATCAAACGGAGGGGAAAAGTCATAATGTTGGTGCCAGAACAGAGGGGTAAAAGTCGTACAGTTGGCGCCCGGACAGTGGGGAAAATTCATACCGTTGGTGCCTGGACAGGGGGGAAACATCCTACCGTTAGCACCAAACAGAGGGGAGAAAGTTGTACCGTTGGCGCACGGATAGTGGGGAAAATTTGTACCGTTGGTGTAAAACGGAGGGGAAAAGTCATAATGTTGGTGCCACAACAGAGGGGGAAAAATTGTACCGTTAGCGCCCGGACAGTGGGGAAAATTCGTACCGTTGGTACGGCTAATCTCATACTAAAAGTACGACATTAATCTCATAGTCATACCCCCCAACCCTCTTTAACAGTAATACCACACGTACGACATGTGTTATGTTTGACGAGAAATTTCTTTTTTTTTTTTTTCCGCCAGAGCCTGAGTGCAAAAATCCACCGCATAACAACGTTTTGATTGATTGACTTATTATAATTTCTTAACGGGAGCGTTGAGCGCTACGTCCCACGGTTCGGTTCTTTCTTTCCTCTAAAATCTTGCGGTGTGAGTTTTGTGGACAAGCATTGTTCCGGCCTTCATTGTGCTGCAGCTTAGAAAAAAAAGAAAAAACGCGTGGGATGGTTGCTTCTGTGGCAAGGCCAGCAGGCAGGCACCCCCCACCAGCCTCGTCTCCCTTCTGACAGTTAATTTATTAGCACACACGCTAACAGGTGTGCTGACAGACTGACAACCACCTTGATTTTAATGGATATGCGTGATCCCTTCTGAATATTACCAATTTTTCTTTTAAGCATTTTCTCCTTTTTACGATACTCTGGAGGTTTTTGGTATTTAGAAAAAAAAAAAAATATATATATATATATATATATATGCATACACTGCTGGCCCAAAATATTGGCACCCCTGCAATTCTGTCAGATTATTCAATTCATTCACACACACATTCATATTTACAGAGTGTACATCATAACGCTCAATTTCTCCCAGAAAATGATTGCAATTACAAATGCTTTGGTAGTAATATCTTCATTGAGTTTGCTTGCAATAAAAAACACAAAAGACAATTGAAAAACAAATGATCATTTTACACATAACTCCAAAAAAAGGCCGGATAAAAGAATTGGCACCCTTTTAAAAACCATGTGATGCTTCTCTAATTTGTGTAATTAACAGCACCTGTTACTTACCTGTGGCCCATAACAGGTGGTGGCAACCACTAAATCACACTTGCAGCAAGTTAAAATGGATTAAAGTTGACTCAACCTCTGTCCTGTGTCCTTGTGTGTGCCATATTGAGCATGGAAAAATGAAAGAAGACCAAAGAACTGTCTGAGGACTTAAGAAGCAAAATTGTGATGAAACATGGGCAATCTCAAGGCTACAAGTCTATCTCCAAAGACCTGAATGTTCCTGTGTCTATCGTGCACAGTGTCATCAATAAGTGTAAAGCCAATGGCACTGTAGCTAACCTCCCTAGATGTGGACAGAAAAGAAAAATTGACGAAAGATTGTGCGGATGGTGGATAAAGAACCTCAACTAACATCAAAACAAGCTGTCCAGCAGTCCGAGGGTACAACATTGTCAACCCGTACAATATCCGTCGGCGTCTAAATGAAAAGGGACTCTATGATAGGATACCCAGGAAGACCCCTCTTCTGACATATAAGAGATATAAAACAGCCAGGCTGGAGTTTGCCAAAACTTACCTGAGAAAGCCAAAAAACATTTTTTAAGAATGTTCTCTGGTCAGATGAGACGAAAGTAGAGCTTTTTGGGAAAAGGCATCAACATCGAGTTTACAAGAAAAAAAACAAGCCCTTCAAAGAAAAGAACACTGTCCCACAGTCAAACACGACGGAGGTTTTGGGGTTCCTTTGCTGCCTCTGGCACTGGACTGCTTGACGGTGTGCATGGCAATATGAAGTCTGAAGACTACCAACAAATTTTGCAGCATAATGTAGAAAGCTGGGTCTCCCTCAGACATCGTGGGTCTTCCAGCAGGACAATGACCTAAAAAAGCACTAGAAAATGGTTTGAGAGAAAGCACTGGAGACTTCTAAAGTGGCCAGCAATGAGTCCAGACCTGAATCCTGTGGAGAGATCTGAAAATTTCAGAGACCTGGAGCAGTTGGCCAAAGAAGAATGGTGTAAAATTCCAGCAGAGCATTGTAAGCAACTCATTGATGGATACCGGAAGTGGTTGTTGGCAGTTATTTTGTGCTACCAAGTATTAGGCTGAGGGTGCCAATACTTTTGTCTGGCCCATTTATGGAGTTTTGTGTAAAATGATCATGATTTTTTTTTTTCATTCTTTTTTGTGTTTTTTCATTGCAGGCAAAATAAATCAAGATATTACTACCGAAGCGTTTGCAATTGTAATCATTTTCTGGGAGAAATTCAGCATTATCTGACAGAATTGCAGGGGTGCCAATACTTTTGGCCAGCAATGTATATTATAGTTTTTCTTTAATGTAAACAAGAACACAATGTTATGCAGAGGTAGTGTTGCCAACAGTCACGGATTGCGTTGTAGATCCTGTGGACTTCCAGCTTGGCAAATTCTGGCAAACCCTACACAGAAATGGTTCACCAGACACAAAATCAAGCTCCTCCCATAGTCATCTCAGTCCCCAGACCTTGTTTTGTTGGCAAAAGGTAAAGTATTAACACCAGGGGTGCTAATAACTGTGACACACATTATTTGATTTTAATTTTTTCTTTATGTGGGATTTTTTTCCCCACTGAATGAATGCACTTGTATTGAAGGTTGGATTTTTCTCTTTTTTCCAATAAGGTCCCATATTATTTGAATTTTTAAAAAATTATTAGAAGCTAAAAAACACATCTTTTTCAGGGGTGCCAAGACTTATGGAGGGCACTGTATTTGTAGTGGATATATGGAACAATCAATCTGGTGTGCCAGGTTCAGATGTAGATAACCATGTTTTTGGATGTCAGGTTGCAGCCAAGAGTGGAATACTACAAGTAGAAAGTGATCAAATGCTATACATCCTCCGCGGAAAGTACCTTAGAGCCAGTAGATGTCACTGTAGTCATTAAGGAAATACCACACGCACAAGAGTATTCCAAGTATGTTAGTCACTCATTTGACTCATGTAGTGCTTCTTCCTCTTCAATTTGTTTTCACTCTTAAAGTGTGTGAGTCAGACAAGATTTGACCAAAAAAACAAAACAAAAAAACATGCGGTTTGATTTACAAGAGGAAATCCAAAGTTCTCATTCTTCAGTCGCACGCCGTCAAGTGCTTCTTTTCATTTATTTGGATTTTTGGGGCCAAGGAAACCACAGTTGTGGAAGTGATGGATTGCACAGGAATGTGCAACTGGGTCTTACATAGTCTGACTCATTCCTTTCAAGAGCATTATTTTGACAGCCTGTTCCTTTTAACATTGTTTTTTTTTTTTTTTTTTACCATATACCGTATTTTTTGGAATATAAGTCGCACCCGAGTATAAGTTGCACCTGCCATAAAATGCCCAACGAAGAGGAAAAAAACATATATAAGTCACAACGGAGTATAAGTCACATTTTTGGGGGATAAAATCCAACACATAGAACACATATGTCATCTTGAAAGGCAATTTAAAATAAAAATAGAGAACAACATGCTGAATACGTCTACAGTATGATAATGTTACATGATGCATGAACAACAAAATACTAATGTACTGTCCTCACAAGGACGCTACGGCTCGGTGCTGGCTATACAGCGAGCTAAACTCCCAAATGACGATGCTGGACGTCCGTAAAATTTGCTGACTTTATTTTGACCGTCGTTATGCCAATTTGTCCTCGATAACCAAACAGGTTCGCATCAACGTAAATAAATAATAATTAGCTGCTACTATAGCAGTGACACAAAAAGTTAGCATGCGTTCGCTAGCATTAGCACATCGTTCAAATAACCACACAACTGGCTCTAAGTGTCCAATCGCGGGTGGAAAACACTTAACAACAACAGAAAAGATGATCCATACAGGCGTTGCCTCTGTAGAGATATTTTACAAGCATAAATAATGAACGTAGGTTCGCAGCCGTGTTTTTCTCTCTCTCGCTGACTCGCTCAGAGCTGCGTAGCTGTCAGTCTTCTTCTGGCGTCTGAACAAGTGCTAGTGCGCCCCCACCTGGGCGTGATAGCGCCACAAACTAAAAGCATGCATTTCAATATAAAAAACTGGTTAGGGGTGAAAAAGGTGACAAAGTAACATGGACACACGGCATGCGCGGAAAAGTGCATCTCATAGTGCAACCAGAGACATCTCGAATTAAACAAAGTACATAATAATTTAACATATACAAGTCTAAATCTCTCATCCTGAAATCAGAACATGTAAGACGCATTAAGTAGCAAATTATACAAAATCTAAAATATGAAATGCACAGTATGTCCCAAGCAGAGAACAGCTGTACTCTCGTCTTTCACTATTGTCAGTCATTTGTTGTCACGAGAAGAGACTGGTGGTAATAGGTCTAGGTCATCGGACTAGAGCAGGGGTCCCCAACCTTTTTTTGCACCACGGACCGGTGTTATTTGGATCTTTTTTTAAGGGACCGGTGTTCTGACAAATTTTGCAACCCATCAAAAATTGCAACGATGTGGTTCTGCGCATGCGCGTAACGTTAAACACAGCCGCAAAATGCGCAAATGCAGCGATTCCAAAGTAAACACTACACAAACTTTCTTGAAAGAAAGGAATATTAACTTACGTTTGATCATGGAAGGACTTGTAGAAAAGTTCTCCACAGATACATCCTGCCACGTTAGCTGCACACAAAAACTGCACACCGCTCTCACCATTAACGACTTCGCCTTGTCGTTAAGCATTAATTAAGAAGACCGCTTCACAAAGATACGATGTTGGAAATTGTAGCAAGTTTTTCAATGCTCTCGTAGCGATGTCAGGATATTCCGGAATTACTTTAATCCAGAACTTCGGTAGAGTTGTTGTCTCAAATGTACGTTTAATAAGGTTGTTTGCGATATCTACAAGTTGATCCTCCTGTTGCACAGACATGCTCGAATCACTCGGTTTATTCATAAACGGGTCACGAATCCACTCGTTCGCCGTTCGTGGGTCTTCGAGGTTGTAGGCTCGTCAGGTGCCCTTTTCGCCGTAAAAATATCTCCAAAGACGTCTGTTTTCCAGTCATCTTCGCTCGTGTGGGGGCTAATTATTTCCAGGAACAAATGTGCTGCGCCTGCGGCCTAGTAATACGTTATTATCGAGGACAAGCGCACATAGATATATTATATACACAAACAAGATGTACTGCTAGCAGTCCAATCAATGGATTTCTATGACTATCCCGTAGTATTATATCTAGAGTAGACAGGGATATTGGTGTGTTAAGCAGGGGCACAGGGTTAATTCGGCCAGAATGCGGTCATTATTAAATTATTATTTCTGTGCGGCCCGGTAGTAAATGCGCACTGGAACCGGTCCGCGGCCCGGCAGATGGAGAACCCTGGACTAGAGTGTAGTTTTGAGCATGGACTACGGTTTTGAAGTTAAGGGTTTCACTCGCTCGTTGACAGACCTCCCCCCCGCCCCATTTTTCTCTCCTCGGATCTACGTGATTCAGAAGAATGACCCATTTTGATTTCAAAACGGCGAAATTTCGCCGAAAGGTGGCACGTTTGCATGCCTGAAAAAAAGTCAATAATACAATTGAACACATATTGCCAAAGGCAGAACGTGAACGTGGCTGGTATGTTAACGTAACATAGCTATTAAGAATTATTCAGATACTGTAACTTTAGCATAAAGAACATGCTAACAAGTTTACCAAACCATCAGTGTCACTCCAAAACACCAAAAACATGCGAAATCATACAATAATGTGTTAATAATTTCAAACAATAAGTCGCTGCTGAGTATAAGTCGCACCCCCAGCCAGAGGCGTAGCCAGGGTCCCCGGGGGCCCCAGGCAACAAGCAACATGGGGCCCTTTGAGCGTGTGCAAATAAGGGGGACAGTTGGACTTGGAGCAATAGAAGAAAGAGTAGCAACACAAAAATACCACCATCGGATGCGGAGGTATATACATTTGTGTGAAATCAGTAGTCAGATTGGCCCAACGACGCACCAAATTCAAATTATTACGTAAAAAACACTGATTGGTAGACTACCGACCGAAATGAGTATTAAATTTGCTAATAAAATTGTTTAGGATTATTTTAAATGCATATATGTTATATTTTTCTTATAGAGTATTCAACGAGGAATACGATAGACCCATAAATAAACATTTTGGGAAAAATCACCATATGTTTAAGTAATCACATGAATAATGAGGTGGCCTGTGAAAATCAACGTAAGACAACTCAGCAAGGACTTTACAGAGAATACTTGGTGAGTCGCTCTTGAAACAATCACGTGGTATTAATAGCTTATTGAACATTCTTAAACATATATAATCTACGTGACATGGTGAGTGCTGGTTGGTAGTCATAAGGGAATCGTTAGATAATCTGCCAAATGATTCCATGTTATTGAAACTAGTGATGGGGATACAAGTGATTTTGGATTCGATCCGATACCAAGTAATACCAAGGCCAAATATTGCGATCCCGATCCGATATCGACACTGGCAGTTCATATTTTATATACAACACATATATATTTATATACACAACCCTGCAGAGTTCTCAGCCATTCTGATGATATCTAATGTACAACTACAGCAAGCACTCAAAAACTATTAAAAGTCTCTTTGTGTCAAATATGCATTGCAATGGAAAAACTGCTGATTTTACTAAGTAGGAAAGCAGTTTCCCTACAAACTCACAAATCAATCCATCAACAACAAAATCTGATTAGTCAGTCTCACTCTTTAACCCTGACCCTTAAATTCAAATACGCAGAACATTTCCCTGCTACACGTTGTATTTGATCAAATTTTAATCTACCCAAGTTAAACATTTTTGATCTAATTAAAGAACGAAATAATAGTAGCATGTTACTGTCCTCTAATAGTAGATCATTAAAAACAAATCCAATAAACAATAGTCACTCGCAATAAAAAAAAAAAAAAAATTTAAGTAATATTAGTTAATATTAGAAATACAGTAAGGGGAGATGTGTCTATTTAAATGGTTAAGTAATAATTTATATATTTTTTTATACCCAACTTGCTTGGTAGTAATTCACTTGAGTAGCCTATGGAATGTAATGTAGGCTGATTAGTCCTCATTGTATCAAAAATTAATAAAATGGAGACTCACATTTAGGTTACAGTAACACTTCACTGTTAAATATGTCACAATGGTCATTTTACCTTTTTTATATAATGCGGTATGAACTTTGCTTTTCTCAAACAAGATGTACGGTAGCTATAACTTTCCATTACAAAGCATATTCAATGGTGCTGAAAAGTTTTTATGTAAAATGACAAAAACGCCATATTTATCGTTTCATATTGCGCATCAGCCACTAATGCTTATATCGTCTCTGATTATCTATTAGCACCAACGTTACCTGGATAAGTCCTGCCTTTCGAAAATGCCACTTCTAAAGAGCTTTGTTTTTGCTCCGGAGGCGTGGTCTTTTTTCTCGTGTCCTCCTCGGCTTGAGCGGCACGTTTTTCATTTAATTCGTCATGTGCTCCGGGATACGCGTTTTTAAGGTGTTTCGTGAGGTTTGTGGTATTACCACAATATCTGACAGTTTTGGCACAAACTGTGCACTTAGCCTCGTTGCTATGTATTGAATTGAAATATGTCCAAACCAGACTTCTTTTACGTTCCGTCGTCAATGCCGCGGCCATGCTACCAGCCTACCAGCTTCCAAATGTTTGTTGTGGCTGTGTTGGTGCCTCGTGAGAGGGGAGAAGGAAAAGCATGCTGATCGATACACAGGATAGGGACGTAAATGGGGGCGGGAGCAGACGCCGGTGGACTGCTTATGTGCGTGTAGAACACGAAAGGGAAAAGTAGTACAAAAAGTGTGCATAAAAATATAGCCAATAAAATAGACAAAGAAAATATAATACTGTATATTAATTCCAAATATCGATACTTTTGCTTGGGGATCGATACCTAAAACTCAACGCGCCGGATCGAAATATCGATATTTTGGTATCTATCTTCCCATCATTAATTGAAACACTCCCTACACTTGTCGCTGTGACAGTGCAGTAAAGCTGCGTGTGCTAAATCTGTTGGCCCTCTTGGGGCCCCTGCTGGCTGGGGGGCCTATGCAATTGCCTGGTTTGCCTAATGGGACGCGACGCCTCTGCCCCCAGCCAAACTATGAAAAAAAAACAGCGACTTATAGTATGAAAAATACGGTAAGACTGTTTGTGTTAGGTCACTGACTGCTATTGACGAGTTGAAAAATGAAAGCTCTCCCCGGTCGTCGCAGACGGGCTTTTTTTGTGAGCGCAATGGAAAGTTTACTTTGCGACAAAGGTGTGCTGTGCCGATTATGCAAACAGCCCCCAGCCGCGCACACGCACGCACCTGACTCCCGTGTGACGTCACGTGTGACAGGTGCCTGTGTAGATAGAGCGAGACCTGTGATAAACAGGATTGGCTTGTGTGTGGGGGGTGTTTATTTACACAAAACAGCGTAGTCGTACGAGAGTGCATCACGGGTAGCTACTAATGATGTCACAACACCATACGCGGGGAAAATGTTGTGCAACGTGTGCGTCATAGAGGACAACAACAGGTAACCGGACAGGCCGAGACCAAACAACATCTGTCAGAAGGAGATCACTCAAAGGTCAGCAACTCTGTGATGGCTACCACAGCGACAGATAACAAGTTGTTGTTTTTTTAAAACCCTTGCGGAACATTCAGTAGCTGCCGCTGATTGCGCACGATGTCTAATTCGAGGTGCTTTTCAGCATGCGCCTCTTTCGTGGCACGCCAGATCCACTTAGAGTGTTTTTTGCCAAAAAGCTCAATCTTGGTCTCATCTGACTAAAGCACACAGTCCCAGGCTTCAACTGGCACCTCATACCCACTGTGAAGTATGGGGGTGGGTCAGTGATGCTGTGGGGCTGTTTCACTTCCAAAGGCCCTGGGAAGCTTGTTAGGGTGCATGGCATCATGAATGCTTTGAAATACCAGGACATTTTGAATCAAAAAATCTGTTGCCCTCTGCCCCAAAGCTGAAGATGAGTCATCACTGGGTCTTTCAGCAAGACAATGACCCTAAACATATGGCCAAATCTACACAGAAATGGTTCAGCAGACACAAAATCAAGCTCCTCCCAT
This sequence comes from Corythoichthys intestinalis, assembly GCF_030265065.1. NCBI lineage: Eukaryota > Metazoa > Chordata > Actinopteri > Syngnathiformes > Syngnathidae > Corythoichthys > Corythoichthys intestinalis. The sequence goes on from NC_080406.1 coordinate 1,518,918, forward strand.
GGCCATCTCAGTCCCCAGACCTTGTTTTGTTGGCAAAAGGGGATTGTACAAAGTATTAACACCAGGTGTGCTAATAATTATGACACACATTATTTGATGTCAAATAATTATTTCTTTATGTGGGATTTTTTCCCCACTGAATGAATGCACTTGTATTGAAGGTTGGATTTTTCTCTTTTTTTCCATTAATGAATTCGAAAAATATATATTGGAAGTTAAAAAACACATCTTTTTCAGGGGTGCCAATAATTATGGAGGGCACTGTATATGATTTGGTCAAAAATTGTAGGACAAGTAGCATTTTGGAAAAAAAAAAAAAAATCCGGAAAATCGGCGTTAACGGGTGAACGAAAAATTTTTCGGGGTGGTTCAAAAAAGTCCCTGCGTCACGCTACAATGGCAACACGTCACTTCCGCTCATTAATATTCGTGACATTAGCTCAGTGCTTCTCAATTATTTTCTAATACGCCCCCCCAAGTAAGACGTAAATGTTTCGCGCCCCCCCACTCTGCCGCCACTGTAAATAGTATCATTTGTCTATTACTATAAGTACGCCTCTGCCTCACATTGTATCCTTTTTTTTTTTCTATTAGAGAAAATAACAGATCAACTTATAAAGTATAACTTTATTAACATTGTTTTGTTTGTAACAGAAAAGACACACGCAATTTGCCTGAATTAAAAAACAAAATCACATCCAAACTAAAAATACACTCGAGGTACATTTTTGACCATTTGATACTGAAAAATAAAATCAGTAAATACTAACAAATTCAAATTGATTAGAAACATTAACTCATGAGGACAATATGCCAAAAAATTTGACCGAAAAAAACAAAACTGAATAGAAGCAGAAGAAGAAAAAATAAGTGTCTTTGGACCAGAGGTTGCGCTAGACTTTTTCGTTGACTGTCATTTTGACTGACAGGGTCATAAAAATCCGGTCATAATCTATTTTTACCCGTCACTTAAATGTTTAAAAATGTTAATAATGACATATTCAATAGTATTTAGTTTTCATTCATCTTTAATTAATATTCTGTCCGAACAAGCTTAACAGAGAATCCACACCGCGCCATCACACATCAAGCAACTGTGCGTTATTAGCGCCTAGCTTGCCTTGAACATGGCTTTTTAGGAAGGGTCGGACTTGACAAGTCATAAAAAAAAAAAAAAAATAAAAAAAAAACAGGGTTTGAGGATAAGCCTGAGAATGATCGGTTTTCTCTCTGCTCCATATAAGCAATATTTCAACATTGCTTACACGGCCGAGAGTCGGGGCAAACTGCTCGTATGTGTGTGTGCCATGCACGAACAGTGCGTGCATGCTATCAATCCATATACTTTAAATATAAACCTGTACAGGGATTATTTATGCCTGTTATTTGTGTCCTCTTTTTAATAAGCAAAATATGATATCCCTGGAATGATGGATGACAGCCAGCATGTGTGATTGTATGGTATTTTTTTTTTTATGCTTCTGCGCATGCGGGTCGTCTTGCTCAGCGCATGTCGGACTGTGCGTATGCACAGAATGGTCTCAATGGACAAAGGCAGTCTGAACGGGCAAGCCAAAAAACCAGATATGACAAAAAATCGGATTCGTGCATTAAGACCTGTAGTATGAATGTAGCCATAGGCTTGTTGCTGTTAAAAAGAGGACACAAATAACAGGCATATATAATCCCCGTTTAGGCTTATATTCAAAGTATATGGATCGATAGTATGCACGCACTGTTCGTGCATGTCACACACACATACGGGCAGTTTGCCCCGACTCTCGGCCGTGTAAGCAATGTTGAAATATTGCTTATATGGAGCAGAGAGAAAACATCATTCTCAGGCTTATCCTCAAACCTATTTTTATTTTTTTATGACTGTTGTCAAGTCCGACCCTTCCTAAAAAGCCGTGTTCAAGGCAAGCTAGGCGCTAATAACGCACAGCTGCATCTCTACCGTACCGTCTCTCGCTTTTTGATGACGTAATTGCTGCATTAAATCCGACTGGACAGCACAGACCGTCGCGACAGTCTGGAAAAATGTGGCCCAGATCGGATTTAGACCACATACGAAAGTGACCCGGATCGGATTTGAAATGGTCCCGTTCTATGCGACTTGTCACGTTCAGACCGTCAAGTTAATGCCTCACTCGAGTCGGAAAAACACTAAAAAATCGGATTCGTGCATTAAGACCTGTAGTATGAACGTAGCCTTAGTTCGGACGCTCAATTGCCTTGGCATTTTTCCGAGTAAGGCAAATGACGTCATGCATCAATTGAGACAATAGCTAATTGATAACTCGCCACCCTGTGGTCTGGGGTGTGAATTGCAACCTGTCAAAATGACGGATGGACTTCAGTTTTTTCCGTCACCGTTTTAAAAAAACGCTCAATGATGGAAAATATTCGGTTAACGCGACCCCTGCTTTGGACAGAAGGACAGTTTTAATTTTTGCTGCTCCCAGTATCACCTCCAGTTTGCAATGACGTGGGGTTATATTGCACTGAGCATGCTAACAGTGCTCACTGGTTTACTGATGTAACACTGACAAAGCGGGACGATTGTTGGCAATATTCGGCACGTTTTCGCTGAAAAACAACCAAGCGACTTATCAATGAGATTGGGGTCTAATGTCTTTAAGTGGCGTCTTAATTGATTTGGCTTCCGGCTGTACGCTATAATCATTTTTAGAGACAGTAAACAGTGGTCTTTCCTCATCTACTACTGTATTAAATGTCAAAGCAAAAAGGCAAACGGCCCGAAAAAAGCGCATTCTCGGCGGCCGAGTTACAACCGCAGGTGAGGGCGGTCGTCGTGACGATCCCAAACCGAAAATGGCACTTTTTGGGCGGACACGTGAGAACAGGAGAAGACAGTGGGTCGCTGCGTGAGTCCGGCGGCCGGTGTACACCTGTAGGTCACACCTGTAAACCGTGTGCTCTTGCTTACTTCAAAAATACTGCGCTCACTTTGAAAATGAGAGCGCCACTGCCACCCACTGAGTGGATGTGCAAGTACACTTTATTCTAGTACAGCAAAAAAAAAAAAAAAAAAAGCATGTTCCCCGAGGTCACACGCGCCACCCCTGGCATCACTCTGCTCCCCCCTGGGGGGGCGCGCCCCACTATTTGAGAAGTACTGCCTTAGCTACTGTTGCTAAGTCGGGACAAGCCACCGTTTGTCCCTAATAGGAAATGAATGGAAATCGTGTACGAAAGAGATGTTTAGAGATCCAAACCTAGCAATTCTCTCCGAAAATGATGTGCCTGGTGCCAAATTGACTGGCAAAGATGTAGAAGAACATAAAAATGTTCAGTTAAAGAGATGGCTTTAGTGTCGAAGGCTGAAAAAGACGAAAAAAAACGAGCCGACCTTAGCTTTAGCTTTTTTATCGACGCAACTGACAATGACATTCTCCTGTTTCAACAAGCTATCCTTTACCATCAGCCCTGTCTTATATATCCTCTGGTTTTCCTACGTCTCTTACCGTTCTTGAGGGTAATTTAGTTAGCTTTTTGTAGCGATCGCAAATGCTACTCAGTGACAGCCAACAAACACTTTTCATTGATAACACATCTTAATCCTATAATTTATTTACACTTCCCCCTTAAAGTTTTTTTCTTTTATATATATATATATATAAAACTGAAACGGTAACAGTGGGAGTCAGATACCATTGTAATTCTTTTCAGGCCATTCATTGTCAGACAGAGGCAGTACGGCACAACATTACGCTAAAAAAATAAGTTAAAAATATAAAAATGGCTTACCTCTTTGTCTTCTTAAAGACCATGCCAACCCAACATAATGTTTACTACATATGAAACGTGAATGGATTCGCCGAGCTGGTGTTAAAGTCCGCGCAAGTTGATTCGGTCGTCACATTTTTTCCTCCCGAGTTTTTGGTTTCCGGAAACGTATGAAGAAAACATCCTTCATGTGTCTTAATGTCTAGTCGTTTCTACAAGTTCCAAAAAAGCAATGCGTGATCGGCATGTTCGTTTTTGAAAGATCACCGGAGAAAAGTAGCACTAATTACGTTGGGTCTATGCAAGGGCGGGTCTATAATGTCCCACTTCGGCTTTACTTCCGCTTTACGATGCGCCGTCACGGTCTAAAAATAGCCTGCGTGCAGTACACCATTCCGGTCGTGTCGATACGAGAACGGTGCCGATCGGTCAAGAAGATGATGATTAGTAAAAATAAAGTTGCAGAACAACATTATCTTGGCTTTTGCAAGGCAAAGCCCTAGATAAAAATTAGTGACATTCTTCATGTTGACCTCTACAGCCCACATGCAACCAAGTTATGCTTCATTACTACAATGTGTCATTGATTGTTTGGAGTTTCCCTGGCAGTCCCGCCACAGTAGCACCTGCCCACCACGTTTCCGTTACTGCAAAACTATTTTTTCCAAATTATTTGTGAGTCAAGTCCCAGTCATCAATGTCATTATCCCTCATGGTGACCTTTCCCCCAGTTCGGCGGTGCCACGTTCTCAACGACACAGACATGTTGGCAAAAAAAAAAAAAGCGGGCTCACTTTACCATTGGTTCACATGAGCAACACAAGACGGATGAATGAATGAGTGAGTCAAGAACACTTTTTGGGACACTCGGAAACAAGCACTTGTTAGTCACGTAAGTACACAGTATGTCTCTGCAACCATATGGCTCACGTCCAACATCTTCTCATACAGTGCTGGCCAAAAGAACTGGCACCCCTGCAATTCTGTCGCATAATGCTCAATTTCATCCAGGAAATGATTGAAATTCCAAATGCTTTGGTAGGAATATCTTCATTTATTTTGCTTGCAATGACAAAAACACAAAAGAGAATGGGGGGGAAAAAAAATCATTATCATTTACACAAAACTCCCGACATGGGCCGAACTAAAGTATTGGCACCCTTTGAAAAATAATGTGATGCTTCTCTAATTTGAGTAATTAACAGCACCTGTTGTAATTTACCTGTGGCACATAACAGGTGTTGGCAATAACTAAATCACACTTGCAGCCAGTTAAAATGGATTAAAGTTGACTCAACCTCTGTCCTGTGTGTACCACATTGAGCATGGAGAAAAGAAAGAAGACCAAAGAACTGTCTGAGGACTTGAGAAGCAAAATTGTGAGGAAGCATGGGCAATCTCAAGATAACAAGGCCATCTCCAAACATCTGAATGTTCCTGTGTCTACTGTGCGCTGTGTCATCAGTAAGTGTAAAGCCAATGGCACTGTGGCTAACCTCCCGAGATGTGGACGGAAACGAAAAATGGACAAGAGATTTGAACTAAAGATTGTGCGGATGGTGGATAAAGAACCGCGACGAATATCCAAACAAGTGAAAATTGAAAATTAAATTCCTATCATATAAACATGCATTTTAGTGCATAATATTTATGTGCTTACTTCTTACTGATCTGAAGAAATTTTGTATAAAAGTGCTGAGAACAATCTTTACTGTGTGTAAAGTGAGGCGGGGCACACTGTTGATTGCTATTACTCTCTTAGCAGGTGACTAGAGGTTTTACCACATGTGCAAAACATCCTTTTTGTGGTCCAAGTCCATCTGTGTTATGTAGTGAATTAAAATTTGCAGCATTATCTATAGTCACTGGTATGGATTGATTTGGCCTTCTTAACTTCCATTCAGTCATGGCGGTTTATTATTCATCAATGTAGTATATGGACTACGTGTTCCATAATCACTCTGGGCTCCCGTAGCCAATGGCATGGGACATAGCACATCTAGTTTGCTATTTCATGATACAGTGCCTTGCAAAAGTATTCGACCCCCTTGAATCTTGCAACCTTTCGCCACATTTCAGGCTTCAAACATAAAGATATGAAATTTAATTTTTTTTTGTCAAGAATCAACAACAAGTGGGACACAATCGTGAAGTGGAACAACATTCATTGGATCATTTAAACTTTTTCAACAAATAAAAAACTGAAAAGTGGGGCGTGCAATATTATTCGGCCCCTTTACTCACTCCAGAAGTTCAGTGAGGATCTCTGAATGATCCAATGTTGTCCTAAATGACCGATGATGATAAATAGAATCCACCTGTGTGTAATTAAGTTTCCGTATAAATGCACCTGCTCTGTGATAGTCTCAGGGTTCTGTTTAAAGTGCAGAGAGCATTATGAAAACCAAGGAACACACCAGGCAGGTCCGAGATACTGTTGTGGAGAAGTTTAAAGCCGGATTTGGATACAAAAACATTTCCCAAGCTTTAAACATCTCAAGGAGCACTGTGCAAGCCATCATATTGAAATGGAAGGAGCATCAGACCACTGCAAAATCTACCAAGACCCGGCCGTCCTTCCAAACTTTCTTCTCAAACAAGGAGAAAACTGATCAGAGATGCAGCCAAGAGGCCCATGATCACTCTGGATGAACGGCAGAGATCTACAGCTGAGGTGAACAAAACCAACATTTCATTTTTTTAAAATATATATATTTTTTAAGGTGAAAGAGGGGGTAACAACGCAAGGGTTAAAACTTAAAACACATACCGTAATTTTCGCACTATAAACCGCACCTGACTATAAGTCGCCACCCACCAAATTTGGCACGAAAACGGCATTTGTACACAGATAAGCCCTACTGGACTATAAACCGCAGTTGGCCTCACTCTAGTATGGGATATTTACACCAAAAGATATCAACCGGTAACACTTTATTTGACAGCAGCATCATACGATTGTCATATGACCAAATGAACCACCATGAAGGTTTGAAGCAATTGGTTGCAAAGCTTCATTGCTTCAAGAAGCTTCATTTGGCCATCATTGCTCCCTTGGGGTAGACAATCAACCTTTGCTGTCACCGGCTGTCAACACTTGTTGTCCAACATGCCTCCTAGCATGGATTACAGTGCTACAGATGTAAATAACAATCAAAATTCATGTTCTGTGCTAATTATTTCTTCAGTTACTGTTCCAGTTGTTTCATTAATTACTAGTTATGTGGTTTGATAACTTTTTATTTGACAGTGGCGCCATAAGACTGTCATTTGACAATCATAATTATGACATGACACTGTCATGAGCATTAATGAATACTTATAACAGATGTAATTTAGTGTTGTCCGGCAAATTATCTCACTTTTGAACGGATGTAAAAGATCCAAATTGGGCATAAATGGAGTTAGCAACATAATTTGCCGAATGACACTTAATGACATCCGTCATAAGCATTCAGTAATGCCCACGATAGTGTCATGTCATAATTTCATATGGGGCGCCGTTTGTAAAGCCAGTCATGTAGTCTCCAGTCATGTAAATTTGCATATTGAGCTATATATTTAGTTCCATCCATTTCCAGATTTAGCATTTAGGATATAGGATATAAATTTAAGATGTAAATTAAATATTTAGTTCTGGATTTAAACATTCAAGTCCAAAACGTCTTATTTAAAAATGAACATTTAGATTGCTAATTAATTATGTAAATGTGCATAAAAAAGTGACTCTAAAAATTTCACACCACGTTTTCAACACTGTGTGGCACTAAATGTGAGAAAATATTGCCGTAATTTTCAGCATTTGCTGCTTTACAAACGGCGCCCCATAATTTTGACGGTCTTATGACAGTCTTATGACGCCGCCGTCAAATAAAGTTTTACCTATTAACCCCCAAAAATCTATTAACAAGCCGCGCTGGACTATGAGCCGCAGGATTCAAAATGAAGGAAAAAAGTAGCGGCTTATAGTCCAAAAATTACGGTAAGTACAATATGAATGGGATACCATACGCGGTGCCCAGACTGCCGTTAGAACTACTTTCAGTTTTCTTTGGGTGGGCACAGCGTGTCCATTGGTGGGCACTGCCCACCCCTGCCCTTCCCTGGTAATGCCCCTGGTTGCATCTCTTATACATACATATACATATATTTATATGTATTTTTTTTGCAAACACAGTGGTATCAGAATGGTATCGGTATCGGCCGATACTGCACAGTCAGGTATCGGTATCGGGCCCCAAAAAATGGTATTTTTGCAACACTAGCCTGGTACACCAGACTCACCGCTGTTCCAGCTATTGAGTCTGTATATTGTGACTAAATATTGCCATCTAGTGTATTTGTTGAGCTTTCAGTAAATGATACTGTAGCCATTTAACTTCTGCCCAAATGCATGATGGGAAGTGCAACCATGACTGTGCGTCGTGGTACCAATTGATATATCTTCTCTGCGTTGGGAAATAACATAGGATGTTAAGAAAAAGATCAACTACTACTTTTCTTCCCCACATTGCTTCCCACGATTATTCTAATCATTGGGAGAGGGATTGTAAGGCGTTAGCCATTTAAAGAAAGGCTCCAAAGGCTGACAAAATTCACTCTATTCATTTTATGCTGCCTTTTAGCTCTATATACTGAATGGGTAAAACGGCACCATTATAGATTGAATGTGTCAATGCGTGAGTGGGTCGTGCAGCGCATGCGTTAATTGCGCTAAATATTGTAACGTGATGAATGTAAAAAATATTAATTCTCGCCGTTAATGCGATAAATTTGATAACCCTACCTTAAGCTTAAACTAAAGACTCTGGAAGAGTGTAACATATTATGTCTGTAACGTTAAATACAATTAGAAAACAATTTAATTAAAAAATATATATATTAAAAAAAGGCATGTCCGATATTTTTTTGCCGATTCCGATACATTGAAAATGACGTGATGTCGAAAATGTTTATATTTTAAGTGTTTATTTAATTTTCTTAAAAGAAAACTAAAGGCAGTTTTTAAAAAAAACAGCAAAACGCAAACCGAACCGAAACAGTGATCCCAAAACCGAGGTTCAAACCGTACCGTGGGCTAACTGAACCGTTGCACCCCTAGTCATAACCCGGGGATTACCTGTTTGGCCAATGTTTTCAACTGAATCAACCTCATGCTATCACGATCAATGTATCAATGCCTTCATTGTACATTAACTATTTGAGTGTTCTGTTTGTGTATTTTTCAATGAAGGCCACACTCAAGACGTCGACGGCGTGTCGGTCGTTTGCCCGCGCCGCGCGACAGAGGGCCATCTGTTGCCGCCCTATGAATGATCATCAGGTCAGACGGAAGCTAAATATAGTCGGCGCAAATTAAATTCAAATGACTCAGACGCTCGATGACCGCGACGAGCGACTGATCCCCACGCTTAACCGCTCCCTGGGCCTTCGGTCCGTCGGCAAACAAACGGGAGTCACTTGTTCCACTCGGGGTCGCCTCGTGAACTGTTTGAGGAAGGAAGTCGGGCGGGGGGGGGGAGTAAAAGGGAGACGAGAAAGGGAGAGGGAAAGGCTAAATCAGTTGGCAGGCGAGAGGAAGCGCTGTCATGTCCAGGAGGAAGTGTGAGTCAGTGCTCGTACATTCTTGGTGGCTGATTCAGCGCAGCGCAGGAAGTGGGAAACGCTTACTGCTGGGCTTTAACAGCACAGGGGAAAGAAGCTCGTCTGTGGCGGGGTAACCGTGAAATCGGTCTCGGGCAAAAAAAAGAAAAAGCAGAAGCTAACGCTGGCGTGTACCGGTTGCGGGATTAGTATTTGGTAACTGTGCCTTACACAACATACTGTATTTTCCGGTACATAAGTCGCACGTGAGTATAAGTCGCGCCAACCAAAAAATGCACGATTGGGAGGGCAACCCGACATGTAAGACTCACTGGAGTATAAGTCGTATTTTATTTTGTCAGGGACCCCCCCCCCCCCAAAAAAAAATTAATTATCGAGATGTGTCGTATATATCAGCAGTGGTGCCTCCAGAAAGTTTTCATAGGGGTGGCCAGATGGGGCCACTTAAAATCTTGGGGTGGCCAAAACTAAAAGCCATAATTTCAGGTTTTCATTATATTATTGCAGTAAAAAGGTCAGGGGAAAACTATCAGAAAGACTTAAGGACACGGCTACTGATATACTTTGTGTAATATTTGATGTTACTAATGATTTAATGCCCAGTCAACATTTTTAGTTCCACAACAATTCTGTTTTATTGTGTTATGTATATATTAGGCATAAGGTGTACATTTAACTAGGGCTGTCAAACGATTACAATTTTTACCAAGTAAACACAGCTTAAAAATGAATTAATCGTAATTAATCGCAATTCAAACCATCTCTAAAATATGCCATATTTTTCTGTAAATTATTGTTGGAATGGAAAGATAAGACAAGATGTGATCGGACCCGATCGATCGGCATCCCGATCGATCGGGTCCGATCACGTCATTTTCAAAGTATCGGAATTGGCAAAAAAATATTGGACATGCCTTTTTTTCATATATATATATTTTTAATTAAATCGTTTTCCAATTGTATTTAACGTTAGACATTATATGTTACACTCATCCAGAGTCTTTAGTTTTGGCTTAAGGTAGGGTTATCAAATTAATCCCGATAATGGCGGTAATTAATTTTTTAAAAAATGTATCACGTTAAATGATTTAACGCAATTAATGCATGCGCTGCACGACCCACTCACGCATTGTCGCGCTCAATCTATAATGGCGCCGTTTTACCTATATAGAGAGCTAAAAGGCAGCGTACAATGAGTTAAGTGAATTTTGGAAGCCTTTTTTTAATTGGCTAAAGCCTTACAATCCCTCTCCCTATGATTAGAAATATCGTGGGAAGCAAGGTAGTAATTGATCTTTTTCTTAACACCCCATGTTATTTCCCAACGCAGAGAAGATATATCAATTGGTAGCACTACGCACAGTCATGGTTCCATTTCCCATCATGCATTTGGGGATGGCTACAGTATCATTTACTGAAAGCTCAACAAATACACTAGATGGCAATATTTAGTCACAATATACAAAGTCAAATTTGTCCTTTAAGAATTACAAGTCTTTCTATCCGTGGATCCCTCTCACAGAAAGAATGTTATTCATGTAAATGCCATCTTGAGGATTTATTGTCATAATAAATAAATACAGTACTTATGTACTGTAGGTTGAATGTATATATTCGGCCGAGTTTTATTCATTTTTTTCTTAATGCATTGCCACAATGTATATGATCGGGAAAAATTATCGGGAATGATTGGAATTGAATCGGGAGCAAAAAAAAGCAATCGGATCGGGAAATATCGGGATCGGCAGATACTCAAACTAAAACGATCGGGATCGGCTCGGGAGCAAAAAAACATGATCGGAACAACCCTAATATATACATTCAACATACTGTACATAAGTATTGTATATGTTTATTATAACAATAAATCCACAAGATGGCATTAACTTTATTAACATTTTTTCTGTGAAAGGGATTCATGGATAGAAAGACTTGTAATTCTTAAAGGATAAATGTGAGTTTGTATTTTGTGACTAAATATTGCCGTCTAGTGTATTTGTTGAGCTTTCAGTAAATGATACTGTCGCGACCTAACTGTTCTGCCCAAATGAATGATGGGAAATGGTGCAACCATGACTGTGTGTGGTGGCTGCAAATGCTACATCTTCTCTGCGTTGGATACACTACAGTGTGTTAAGAAAAAGATCAACTCCTGTCATTCTTTCCCAAAGCTTTTGCCAATTAAAAGCACAGCCCCAATGAATGCTTGTATCTACTCCACTCTGACTCTTTTCGCTGTATATAAGTAAAACGGCGCCATTGAAGGCTGTTTGTGGCATTGCGTGAATGAGTCGTACTGCGAATGCGTTAATTGCGATAAATATTTTCACGTGATTAATTTTAAAAAATTAATTAGCGCCCGTTAACGTGATAAATTTGCCAGCCCTACATTTAACTAAACAAAATAAATGCATTCATTTGGGAAGAAATGCATAACTGATGCTACAACAATCTAACGATATACTGGCATGCGGGGTGGCCAGTGGGGTGGCCAATCAATTTGTAGGGGTGACTGTAGCCACCCCTGGCCACCCCCTGGTGGCGCCATTGTATATCAGATATGCTAACATTACCACCCCCCCCAAACTCTGACAGCCTGTTGTTCAGGCTAATATTGACTGAAAAACTGTTCAGATATTTTGCTAACAGATGCCTATTTAGCCTGTTCATATTATGATCATTACTTTAACATATAATGTTTGTGTACTAAGTAGGGCTGTCAAACCATTAAAATTTTTAATCGAGTTAATCACAGCTTAAAAATTAATTAATCGTAATTAATCGCAATTCAAACCATCTCTCAAATATGCCATATTTTTCCTGTAAATTATTGTTGGAATGGAAAGATAAGACACAAGACGGATATATACATTCAACATACTGTACATAAGTACTTTATTTGTTTATTATAACAATAAATCAACAAGATGGCATTAACATTAACATTCTGTTAAAGCGATCCATGGGTAGACTTTTAGTTCTTAAAAGATAAATGTTAGTACTAGTTATAGAAATTTTATATTAAAACCCCTCTTAATGTTTTCGTTTTAATAAAATTTGTAAAATTTTGAATCAAAAAATGAACTAGTAGCTTGCCATTGCTGATGTCAATAATTACACATGGTGCTAAAACTCATAAAATCAGTCGCACCAAAGCGCCAGCAGAGGGAGACAAAAAACACAAGTAACAAGTGGATATGACACTGTGCTGTCATTTTAATCTGTTTGAGCGGGGCATGTGTGTTAATTGTGTCAAATATTTTAACGTGATTATTTTAAAAAAAAAAAAACGCCCGTTAACGCGATAATTTTGACAGCCCTAGTATATACATTCAAATAAAAACACATATAAAACCTTTTTGTTCATGTCATCTTGGAAGATATGAATTTTGCAATTATACTTTTGATTTGATTTGTGTCTGCTCCAAAATGTGCATAATTCATCGTCCAACTAACATTGGTTCTCCAGCAAACACATTTGGGAGTTCAATAGGCTTCAAAGTACTGCAAATTTATTTGGTGGTAGTCGTTCACGTGTCAAACGCTCGCTTCGCTTTAACCTTGCGCTTCCAAATGAGGAGTGCGGCCCAGTCTTTGTGCGTTGGTCTTTGGTTTGGAATTTTTTTTGTCGCCTAGCAACAGGGCGCACAATACAACACGCTTTTAATGTGCAAAAGACAGAAACGGTCAGTTTGATGTACGTATACAAGCGTGTGTGTCCGCTAATAAGCTGAGCCCACTTTTTCCGCTGTTTTGCTGTACTTTCATGTGGAAAGTGTCACACGCGCACACACGCATACCGTGCGCATTCTTCATTCACAGAGGACGGCACTTCCTGACATTGCGTAAGCGCGGAGAAGATGAAGAAGTTGAATGGAAAGTGGCGATAAGCCGTCGACTGTTGTGTCACAGGGACGCAGCCGGTGACCGTGAAAGCTCCACGGGTGCTAAAACGGGGAAGAAACATCCTGTTAGTACACCAGATGATGTCATGGTTGGCGGGAGGTCATGGCCTTCTCCGCTGACCTGAACGCTATCAGAAGCACTGACCTACATTTACGAGACAAATTCCACTAGTTGTTCCAGGAAATGGCTTTGTGCTAGCCGTCATCCCGAAAGCTAGCTAGGTCCTTGAAACATTATTGCAACATGACCGCTACGTAATTGTACGACTTTTTTCTCGTAGAAACAGTGCGACTTTCTTTTCTTATAGTAATAGTATGACTTTTTCCTCATACTATTAGAATTGTGTATGTAAATCTGACGTTAGTAGATTGTTCTTATTGGAGATGTGTGTGGCAGCATGGCAGTTTTTTTTATTAAAAATATGTTTTTTTTTAAAACATGGGGTTTTAACAGTTGCCGTCATATTTTTGGGATCAAAGTGCCGTTCCAGCCCTGATTTTTTTTTTTTACCGGAACGGTGTTCCGGACCGTTCCAGCCCACTTTTACCCCTGCATATAACTCAAATATGTACCTAATTAATTCACTTTTGAGTGAAATTATTATATTATAGCTACAGTGGTATGAAAAAGTATCTCAACCTTTTGGAATTTTTCACATTTCTGCATAAAATCACCATTAAATGTAATCTGATCTTTGTCAAAATCACACTGGTAAACACAATGTCTGCTTTAACTCAGACCACTAAAAGATTTATAGGTTTTCATATTTGAATGAGGATAGTATTCAAACAATAAAGGATGGGGGGAAAAATAAGTAAGTGAACCCTCTGCCAAAGGAGACTTAAAGAGCAATTGAAACCACTATAAAACACACACCTGGTAAGAATTGTCTTGATGAGAAGCATTGTCTGATGTGCATCATGGCTTGGTCAAAAGAGCAGTCTGAAGATCCTGCGACCAAGGATGGTTGATTTGTATAAAGCTGGGAAAGGATATAAAACCATCTCTAAAATTCTAGATGTTCATCAATCGACAGTCAGAGAAGTTGTCTACAATTTGGCACTGTTGTTTCTCTCCCAAGGAGTGGCCGTCCACCAAAGATGGCGCCAAGAGTTCAGCGCAGAATACTCAGAGAGGTAAAAAAAAGAACCCTAGCATGTCTGTCAAGACTGACAGAAATCACTGGCACAGTCCAATATCTCTGTGCACACATCAACTATATGAAAACCATGGCCAAGAATGGTGTTGATGGGAGGACTCCACGGAGGAAGCCACTGCTGTCAAAAAAAAAAACCATTGTTGCTCGTTTAATGTTTGCAAAAAGTCACCTGGACACTCCACAGAAGTTTTGGCAAAATATTTTATAGGCTGATGAAACCAATGTTAAATTGTTAGGGAGTAACACACAACATCATGTGTGGAGGAAAAATGGAACAGATCACCAACATCAACACCTCAGCACCGTGAAGCGTGGTGGAGGGAGCATCATGATTTGGGGCTGTTTTGCTACCTCAGGGCCTGGACATCTTGCAAGCATTAATGGAAGAATGAATTTAAAAGCTTTGCAGGAAAATCTGAGGCCGTCTGTCAGATAGTTGAAGGTAAAAAGAGGATGGATGCTGCAACAAGACAATAATCCAAAACACAAATAAATCGACTTCAGAATGGTTTCAGAAGAACAAAATGCACGTTTTGAGTCGCCAAGTCAGTCTAGACTTGAACCCCATTAAGATGCTGTGGCATGACCTAAAGACAGCGATTCATTTCAGACTCAGGAATCTGACTGAACTACAGACGTTTTGGATAGAACAATGGGCAAAGACTAGTCCTGATCGATGTGCCAGACTGAGCTGCAGCTACAAGGAAGCCTCTGGTTGAAGTTCTTGCTGCCAAAGGCGAGGGCCAAAAATATTAAATGTGATGGTTCACTTACTTATTTTTCCCCTTTCTGTCATTGTTTGTGTGCTGGGTATACGCAGGTCCGCGTGTGTGAGGCGGTGTGTGGAAAACCTTCCCTCTGATGCCTTCAGGTAGGGATGCTAACGGCAGTTCTGTTAGTCCGAGCTTTATTGGCGCAGTGGTTATCGTCCCTGCACTGTTGATGTGAAGCGTGTCATGCAGCGTGGTGTGAGTTCGTGTCATCTGTGTGATTTTGATCAGAAGATCAGATCACATTTGATGGTGATTTTATGTAGAAATGTGAGAATTTCCAAAACGTTCAGATACTTTGTCATACCACTGTACGAGCAGAGCATCTGCGGAGCTGCTTGATCGGTTCACGCGAGGATTGCAAGATCGCGCGAGAGTAGCAGGTATTTAAAAATAACAATACAACAACCATTTGTTGGTCAGCTTTCTTTCTCAAAGAAAGAAAAAAGTCCTGTGCTAAAGAGAAAAGCAATCCCAATGAGAAAGATTTTAACTTGTATTTTACAAATGAAATGCCTCAAAGAATAATTTTTTTCCTTTTTCTTATGAACGGTTTTCAAAAGCTTTATTTTCTCAAGTTAAAGCGCTATGCAGAAATTAATCAATTTAATTATGTAAGCAGGATTTGTGTATTCTTATTATTTACAGGTGTTTTGGCTCATTTCAATGTATTTTATTTGTATGGGCTGTTATTTATTTTATTATGTATTTATGATTTACAAATGTTTATGTTGTATAATTTTAGCTCCTATCTGCATATTAGTTCCTACTTGTTTTGTTGTGGTAGGAGGGTTTTGTATTGAACACGGGGCCGTGTTGGTTATTATTATAGCAGAGAAGACAGCAGTAAACAAACAAACAACAAATAAATTGTGGCCCGATCTGATTCTACCCACAGCCTCAAGAGATCTGACCGGCCAATCTAACCGGGTCAGTTTGCTCAGCGAGCGTTGGATGCGAGTTAGTGCGCATGCGTAATACTTCGATGTGCTCCATGGAAAAAGGCAGTCTGAACGGGCACGGCAAAAAACAGATATGACGAAAAATCGGAATTGCGCTAAAAAGGACCTGCGGTCTGAACATAGCCGTAGTCATAGAGTCTGTCAGGCCATATAGATACAAGGCAATGTTACATGCATTAGCACAGTAGCACGCACACACATAAAGCGTGTCATGTGCTCTCCATTTCCATCTCCTCATTGTGCAGTCAATGCAATTCATCCCCATGACGACCCGATGGTGTCACATGTCACTTGACTCTGGGTCATGGCCCGTCCGTCCATCTGTCCAACACTGACAGCTGACGTGCCGTCTCTTTCCCGCCTCGCTGCGGCGTCAGCGATTTCCCGCACCGCTTTGGCCACGGCGCAATCGGAGAGTTGCATTCCCGTTGGGCAGTTTTTTGGTGGGCTGACATGAAGCTAAAAGCTTAACGTCTGCGGACGTAGCCTACCTACCTGGCAGTTCCTCATTAGGTTAGACCAGTTGTTGGCCACCCGCATTTGGCTCTTTGGACCCTCTGATGGGGCGCATATATTAAAATAGCAAATGTCTGATTAAAATATATTGTAGTTCTTCAGAGTTTTAACAAAGGAAATTAGCTTCCCTTTAGTAAACAGAACAAGTCAAGCTAACTTTTTCGTATCTTTCTTAAAAGAACACCGGTCATGAATTCACCAAGTTTGTAAAGTCATGGTGCCAATCGGAAGGTGTACCCAGAAGTCTTTGCACCATTAACACTTAATATAAATTTGTAAAACTGTCCGTTAAACGCATTAATAATAGAGTTAACACAAACCTCCTTTGACGCCGTTAATTTTTTAGCTTTATTGCCCTTCCGTTCCTGCACGCCGTAGTTTGGAATTCAAGACAACGTGCGGCATGCTCCTATGTCCACCAGCTCTGGGAGAAAGTATCATCCTGCTGATTTGATCCCGGTATAAACTAATTTGGGGTTTTAATGGCCAAAATGGGGCACTTTGAGGCAGCCTGACGATGGTGAACCCGCCCGGCACGACCCGTTATGGTTATTTTCGAGCATGTTTGGATGAAAATACCGTGATGAACCCGCTGGGCCTTGGGGTAGTTATCGTGGTCCCCCGAGACGCACTATTAGCAGGACACAAGCACATGAAGGATCGTGGTGAAATCCCTGTGTCAGGCAACTTTGGCTTTTTTAGCCCAAAATGTGGCACTCTAAGGCAGACTGTGGCATTTGTTGTATTCTGAGTAGTAGTGTAAATGATCTGAGAGACTCCTTTTGTGTATCAAGTTGAAAGTTTTAGTTTTGTTACAAGTCATGTGTACTAGCGATAAACTTTAGGCAAAAGGATGTTTGGACACCTACGGAGCCCCTAAACGGACATCAACAGAAATAAAATAAATTTAAGCAATCTGGTGCGCTATCTGGTAAACATTAGCATTATATAGCATTTAAGCTAGCGGACTTTTGCTATGCACGTTTGCCAATTTGTTGTAAACATTCGCATTATATAGCATTTAAGCTAGCGTTTTTTGCCATGCAAGTTAGCCAATTGTTGTAAACATTAGCGTAACATAGCATTTAAGCTGGCGTTTTTGCCATGCAAGGTAGCCAATTGTTGTAAACATTAGCATAATATAGCATTTAAGCTAGCGTACTTTTGCTATGCAAGTTAGCAGATCTTTGTAAACATTAGCACTATAAAGCATTTAAGCTAGCGTTTTTTGCAATGAAAGTTAGCCAATTGTTGTAAACATTAGCATTATATAGCATTTAAGCTAGTGGGCTTTTGCCATGCAAGTTAACCAATTGTTGTTAACATTAGCATAATATGGCATTTTAGCTAGCTGACTTTTGCTATGCAAGTTAGCCGATCTTTGTAAACATTAGCACTGTAAAGCATTTAAGCTAGCGTTTTTTTTGTTTTTTTTTTTTGCAATGAAAGTTGGTCAATTGTTGTTAACATTACCATAATATAGCATTTAAGCTACCTGACTTTTGCTATGCAAGTTAGCCGATCTTTGCAAACATTAGCACTATATAGCATTTAAGCTAGCGTTTTTTTTGTTTTGTGTTTTGCTATGCAAGTTAGCCAGTTGTTTTAAACATCAGCATTATATAGCATTTAAGCTAGCGGACTTTTGCCATGCAAGTCAGCCAATTGTTGTAAACATTAGCATGATATAGTATTTAAGCTAGCTGACTTTTTCTATGCAAGTTGGCCGATCTGTGTAAACATTAGCACTAGATAGCATTTAAGTTAGCGTTTTTTTCCTATACAAGTTAGCCAATTGTTGTAAACATTCGCATTATATAGCATTTCAGCTAGCAGACTTTTAGCGTGCAAGTTAGCCAATTGTTGTAAACATTAGCATGATACAGCATTTTTTTACAGTAGGCTACTGTAGGGTGACCAAACGTCCTCTTTTGCCCGGACAAGTCCTACTTTCACGTAGTATCCTCGTGGTCCGGGCGGGTTTTATAAATTCATAAAAATGTCCAGTTTTTATGATTTTTCACGGGACCAATTTGAAGAGAATCCCTCCGGCCGCTGGGTGGCAGCGCCTGCCTGCGATGACATGGTTCCTAGTAGTAGGGAGGGAAGGAGTAGTTCTTCTTGTTTTTGTTGCCAGTTTACCTCTATCATGAGGCATTACCGCCATCTACTAGGTTGACGATTTGGCTACAACGCCTGAAGTTTTTTATGATAAATAAGTACAGTATATAATGGCAACTGTTGACTTCTGTTGGAGCTTTGACTGTAAAATCCCGTTTGGTGTCGCATTGTTGCGCTGCCGATGATTGTAAACTTTTATAGCAAAGTTTGATTTTTGCCTCAGCTAGCAATCAGTAAGCTAAACCGCGCTAGGCAGTATGGGAAACGTAGTTTTGAACTGCTACGTTTGGGAACATGCTGATTGAATAGTTTGTCAGTTTATTTCGGTTTTTGTTTGTGTGTAATCTAGAACATTGAATGAGAATATCAATTGAATGGGAATAACAATTTGTCAAGGACAATTGTCGTGATAGTAATTTATAAAAATGTTTAGTTGGCACATAGCCTACTGTGTGTATGTGTATTGACTGGAATACATTTCTATGGGTCTGCATGATATATTATACGTATATATATATATATATATATATATATATATATATATATATATATATATATATAGTTTGTTTGTTTGTTTGTTTGTCTTGTTTTTTTTTTTTTTTTTAAGTAATTATTATTTTTCTTTTTTTCAAACTGCATTTTTCCATCCAGAGTGAGGGGGCACACTTTAAATATATTAAAGTGATATAGGCATCTTTGAGTGAACTTCGAGCAAAATTCAAGTGTCTTGAGGCCGGGCTGAGTGTCCTCTTTTTTGGAAATCAAAATATGGTCACCCTAGGCTACTGGTACTGTTACTGACAGCCATCTTGGGTAGGTCAACCAGCGGTCTAAAACTTTGAAGTGTCGAAATGTACCTGTTACGCAGCATCGGTGTGTTACTTCTTAGTACTCCCCAATGACATCATTTTAGTGACGCATCGTTACCAATATGGGTTTAACACCAGTTAAAAAGCCTTTGACGTGTATCGTCATGGCTAGTAGTAAAAGAGTTGCTCAACTTGGATTGAAAATGATAACTCAGGCTGGAATCTGGCTTCATTTTAACACCTGGGTTTCGTCATCTCAGGTCCAGGTGGTGGGACGCTGTGAGGTGAGTCAATGTGTTTGGTTTAACACAAGCTGTGACGTGCCTTCTTAGCCACGCTAAACGATCGCCATTGCTGGTGCGATTTGGCGATGGTAGGGCAGATCCACACCCACGTATTTTGTGCAAAATGTCATCCAAAGTGTTGTTTAGTCACCGTAACATTTGATGAGTCATTGGTACAGTGATGACGCACAAACTTACCAAGTAAAAGCAATTTGATGAAGATAAGGATGTGGTCAATCATGTTTAGGAGTTTTATTATACACACCTATTTATTTGGTGAATCATTTTCATGAGAGGCAGCTGGCCTAATTTAAGAACTTTTTTTTTGGCCACTCTATGGAATTTTGGCTAATCGCATTTTGTCATAATCCTGTAGCAAATTGTCTCATCTATTCATTGTGGAGATGCATGGCAAAGCTACCAAACTATATAATAAATGTTCAATCTAACCTTTTTTTTTTTTAGCTCAATTGCGGCCATTGACAGCGAAAGACATCCAATCCATGAAGGTTGAACGAATGTTCATTTGGTGCCACCTGCCCGCTTCAGATCGGACGTTTACCAGTGATAAACTCATTACAATTCACAGCAGAAACATGAAAATCGTTCATTTCGTGGGCGGCCATCTTGGCGAAGGTGCCGTTCCCATCAAAATCATTGTATGAAGTCATAACTAGCTTTTTTGCGAACCAATTTTTAGTCAATGAAATGTGCCAGAGGTTCAATCTATTCGAAGTGTGATGATTTCCCACTTCAAATGGATTGGACATCTACTAGTGATACACTCATTTAAAGAGTTTTAATTCTGTTTTTAAAAGCCATATGATTGGATGTCTATTACTGTCGATGGTGCTGAAAAAAAAACATCAGCAATGTTCTCTATATGGAATGGAAGAATATAGTCTGAGTTAAATTTGTTTGTTTAGATCATTTATTTACCACACCTCACTCCAAAGGATTTATTTGGCAATTAAACTACACGCCATTGACGACGACAACAACAACAAAAAAGTACACGGCTAATAAAAAAGACCTTCGACTAGCAGTGTGCATGGTCAAACATGAAAACGCACAACAGCCACAGCATCCATGAAAAAGTGACGTTTGTCAAAGGACCTTGGTGTATGTACAAAGGTAAACGCTAACATGTTTGTGTTGTTTCATGGCATAGCCTTGACGGCGCTGGTGGCGGCACACATCTGAAACAAAATGGCCTCCAAACAGATAAGTCGCAAAGGTAAATTATTTGCCATAAATATTTTTTTGTTGTAGCTGGATACAATATGGAATATTTGATATTTAAACACTGTTATTTTTGTCAACAACGATGATAACAAAAATACTTCGTCCACGAACAATTTTTTCATGACTGATGAGCTGAAGATGTGTCTTGGGACACTAAAACCATAGACTTCATAATGTACGGGTCGTGGGGCCGATAAAAAAGGGTGCCTGCAAAGGCCGTCAAAGCTGACCGAGTGGAATCACAGACCAAGAACTTTTCTGGTGGAAATTCATGTGAACAAATGCTTAAATCCCCGAATTCTTTATAGATACAGAAATAAAACAGTCTCGATTCCTGGTTAAAAGCAAAAAAAAAAAAAAAAAAGTGCAGTTAGCATTTATTTTACGTAACTATGTCGAAGTACAATGCTAGTTTGTTAGTGAATGTAGCTAGCGGCCGCCTGATGTAAACAGTGCTTTTCCGGTGAAACTTTTTGTGAATAAATGCTTAAATCCCCGAATTATTTATAGATATGGACATAAAACAGCCTCGATTCTTGGATAAAAGCAAAAAAACGCATAGTTAGCATTTCTTTTACGTAAATATATCGAAGTACAATGCTAGTTTGTTAGCAAATGTAGCGTCACTAAAATCGACCAAAACTGAAAAGTTACCAAGTGTTGCTTTAAGACCACATAAACAAAACAAAACAAAAAAATTGGGTAGAAGGGGGTAAACCTCTGTTCACTACATTTCTCACAGTTTAATTAACTTAAACAGCAGAAAATTCATACAAAAGTGGAGGACACTTCCCTCTAAGCAGCTTTCTACTTGCGTTTCACAGGTTAGCAAAATCAAACAGTTTAATGTTATGCAAACTCTGATGCAGGTTGTAGCAAAATTTCAGTAGCAAAATTGGTGGTGTGTTCCCCACCTCCATAACATTGATGTCTTTTTACATTACTTACACTGGCTGCTGCTGGCTGAAAAAAAATACTTCTAATATCCCTCCTCTTTGAAGGAGGCGGATGAGGCGGCATGTTGGCGACGTATTTTTGTCGGGTCAGTTCATGTGTGTGTGTGTGTGTGTGTGTGTTGGGGGGAGGGAAATCGACTAGCACATTCAGCAAGTGAAAAAGGGGTAAATAAAAGTCTGAAAATAATTCACTTAATAATGGTAGGGTCAATTGTATCCTTACATTTGTATCCAGGGCCGGCCCAGCCTATACACAGACTATGCAGCTGCTTAGGGCCCCTAACCACTAGGGGGCCCCGAATCTGGCGATTGTTTAATTTATATTCTATTTTGTTTACTACAGTTTGCTTTATTTGACTTTTGTGAGTTTTGACACTTGATTACAAGCTTTAAAAAATAAAAGTTCTTCCCTAACTTTCCTCTTTTAGAAAAAGGTTTGGCGCTATCTACTGTAAGTACTGACAATCATTTGGGGTGATAAGTTTGAAGTATGCGGTGCAACAAGATCTGGTTAATATACAAAATATTGGATAGATTGCATATGTGGGTTTCACAGTACACTGTGACGAAATGGTGGGCCAAAAATATGGGCCCCTTTGCATTATTTTGCTTAGGGCCCCCAAAATGGCCTTAGCCGGCCCTGTTTGTATCCTTGCAACATATGGGAAGGCAATCTAAATTACCTATATAACTGAACTCATAAAATGCAACTAAGGTTGCTTAAAAGTTGGTGGGAACAATTTGAGCAAGGGCGTAGGTTTGCATAGGGACGATGGGGACATACAGTGCCCTCCATAATTATTGGCACCCCTGAAAAAGATGTGTTTTTTAGCTTCTAATATATATATTTTTAATTCAAATAATATGGGACCTCAATGGGAAAAAAGAGAAAAATCCAACCTTCAATACAAGTGGGGAAAAAAATCCCACATATAGAAAAAATTATTTGACATCAAATAATGTGTGTCACAATTATTAGCACCCCTGGTGTTAATACTTTGTACAACCCCCTTTTGCCAACAAAACAAGGTCTGGGGACTGAGGTGGCCATGGGAGGAGCTTGATTTTGTGTCTGGTAAACCATTTCTGTGTAGATTTGGCCATATGTTTAGGGTCATTGTCTTGCTGAAAGACCCAGTGACGACCCATCTTCAGCTTTCGGGCAGAGGGCAACAGATTTTGATTTAAAATGTCCTGGTATTTTAAAGCATTCATGATGCCATGCACCCTAACAAGGTTCCCAGGGCCTTTGGAAGCGAAACAGCCCCACAGCATCACTGACCCACCCCTATACTTCACAGTGGGTATGAGGTGCTTTTCAGCATGCGCATCTTTCGTGGCACGCCAGACCCACTTAGAGTGTTTGTTGCCAAAAAGCTCAATCTTGGTCTCACAGAAAAGTACACACGGTCCCAGGCTTCAACTGGGACCGTGTGCTTTGGTCAGATGAGACCAGCAATGTCCTGTCCCCCAGCAAAAAGTGTTCATGCAGGTTATGCTGCCTACCAATATTAAGACCAAACCTACGCCCTTGATTAAATGCATTTATTACTCTTATGAAATCAAAGTGCAGTTCTACAGAATTTAACCCTTTAACACAGAACGTGTCGGCAGCGACGCATTTACGCATATCGTCTTTGAAGCTTCGTCACGCTGTAATTACGTCACCCACGTGCCGCTGGTTTGTCTCATTTGAAAGTGCGGAAGTTGATGTCCACACCAGTTTTTATTTGAAGTCAATCGACAAAGAAAAACGGGAGATAATGTCATTTGAGTTTTATAGTTTTATTGCACTCATAAATATGCATTAAAACGCTGCATGGACCATGTATACATCTCCATATTTCCATCATTTCTTGTCCTTTTTCAAAACCGAAAGCAGCACAAAAGACTACATATCCCAAAAGCCGTTGTGATGTCAAGAAGGACGAACCGAATGTGATCATTTTTAATATATTTCCGAGCGAGGCGCCAACTAATGAAAGTGAGGCATGCGAAACAAGCAACGGCCGGTTGGTTTGAGCGAGCGACTTTGAAACGTGCAGAATGAATCTAAAACTACATTTAGCGCAAGCTAATGCAATATTTCATTAACTCAAGGATGAAGATGAGCCGTATTTGTCGTTGTTTTCTTTGGATGAATCAGCGTCTCGGCGAGTAGAAGTGACAGCAGCGCACAAACGGCGAAAGAGTCGGCTGTGTGACATTGTGTGTGACATTGTAGCTCCGTGACCTGTTCAAGAAGCTTTATTGAGTGCGAAAAAAAACAAAAAAACTTTATTGGGTCACATGCCTGAAAAATTTGAATTGAACTGAACTACTTGTCAATATTTTTCTAAATACTTTTTTTTCAATGTTATATATTTTTTCTTCACTATAATCTTTTTTTTGTTGATGTGTGTTCGAGAAGCTTGATTGCATGTACGTATATGCTTTTGATAACGTGATGGGTACAACACCTAACTCCACAAAGAGATATTCTCCAAACCCTTTTTGTGTTAGATGATATATATATATATTTTTTCTCACTATTTTGCACTGTATATAACCTGTTTTGACCATAGTATGTGTAAAGGCCAAAAACGCCTATGACCATACCTGCTGTTTGTGTGCAATTGTCAAACATAAAATTATTCAATCTTATTTTTTTCAATTGAAAGTTTATCTTAACAAGTTGAATAAATATTATCAAGCTTCAAAACGGTTGGTCGAGCATGTTTGGTTGTCAATGGGACATGAACATTACAAATTTTGAAAAAAGATTTTAGGGTTTTTTTGGGTCCAAAATGTGGATTATAATCGGTCAGTGACGAAAACAACAGTTTGGACATGAAGTTCAAGGTGTCCTGAAAAAGGGACCCAAATTGGCCATTGTAAACAATGTTTGCTTTGAAATATAAAGGCAACATCAAATGCATGCAAATTCGGCCAAAATAGGTTTAGGTGTTAAAGCGTTAAATAAACGCTCAGGTATTTTATTTTGTATTCAAATTTAATATTATTTTGAAAGTGCAATCCTGGTGCCAGAGAATGCACAGGTCAAAATTAATGAAATTGCAAGCATAAACATCTTTGGTTTACAGCTCATAAAATTATTCTGCAAAGTATGTGTTTGTTATGATGATTCGATTAATTGAACTAATAATTGATGAATTAATTGATTACTTAAATAGTCGATAGCTTCAGCCCTAATTGACAATTGACAGTGCTTTTTATTAACTTAATTTTTATGTAGTTTACTCTTGGGAAATGAATTACTTTCTAAACTATTGTTTTCTCCTAATAGTTGGAGTCTGTATTTTTGGCCAGACACCATACACGCTTCTGCATCTGAAAATTGTTGTCCTCATTTTGTTTCCCTGCTCGTGTTGCGATATATGACTTTTTTTTTTTTTTTTAACCGGCAGCGCGCCGAGACAACTCCCTGCTGAATTGACTAATTTTCATCCTCTGTTGTTCTTCTTTCACTGGTTTTTATTGCTCCGTGGCCAACGGCGCACGTGGCCTCGCTTGGTCTTGTGTTTTCTTTTTCGCAGGAAGGCGTCAACGTCGTCGGCTGTAAACGTGACTGTAATACAATGAAGCAAACATCAGGTTATATTGCTATGTAACTGAAATGAAAAGTCGATTGTTTTGGGGAAAATGCGTTTGTAGGGAAGACATTGTTGCGGCGCTAATAAGGAGAACAACTTGACGGCAGTCTGGAAACCTCCTGACGGACAAACAACCGCCTTTGTGCTCCTTATGTACCACACTTTTTCTATTCCTTCTGCTGTCTTTGTCCAGCATTTTATCATTTGACTAATTTAGTCTTGCAAGAAAGACTACTAGAGGTCGACCGATATATCGGGCCGATATCTGGACTTTTTTTCCCCCAGCATGTTAGAGGACATTAAATTTCAAGGCCCATCACTGCCCATCACCAAACTAATTAAAAAAAAAAAAAAACAGTTTTATTCCTTGGCTTTTAATGCAGCGTGAGACTCAACCCTTTTCATTTCTTATGGTTTGTTTGTTTTTTGCTTGCTTTTGATATCAGTACGGATATTAAGAGTGGGAACCTCTTGGTACCTCACGATATGATACGATTTGCGATACAAAGCTTACGATGACTATGATCTCACGATATGGCGATACAACGATTATCGATATATTGGTCAGGAACTCAAATTAAGATATTTTACAAAACGACTAATAAACAGAAAAACAAGCTTCTGTTTTGAATTTGAATGAGTTTACCACTAGTAGACATCCAATCCATTTGAAGTGGGAGGGTGGCAGCGAATGAACATTCGTTCATTCGCTGCCACCCTCCCACTTCAAACGGATTGAACGTCTATGGCCATCAGTGGCTGCCAATGCTAGGCGACGAGGTAATATTGGGGCATTTCAGATCATTACTTTATTAATTTTGATCACTCCCTGTTTGTTTTCGTGGCATTTTATGAGTCACTTCCTGTTGATTTTGGGTTACGGAACAGGAAGTAGCCCAGGAATCTCCCAAATCAATAGGCAGTGACTCAAACGCAACAGGAAGCGACCTGTAAATGCACTAAAATGAACAGAAATTGACTTGTAAATGGCCTGAAAATCAGAAAGAGTGACTGTGAATGCACTGGTTTCGAATGAATGAACGTTCGTTCGACCCTCCCAGTCTAAATGGATTGGGCGTCGAGCGCCATCAATGGCAGCCATAGAGTTAACTTAGACACTATTATAGTTGAAGGTTTTGATAGAAACTTGTTGGTTCCGTTTTTTAAATTTTTATTTTATATATATACATATTTTTTAACCTTTTGGGATACAAAGCATCACGATATATCACCATTTCGATATTTTGTCACACCCCTAACGGATATCGTATGGTCCTTTTTTAAAATAATGGAACATTTATTCACGTAAATTGTCCGTTATTGGCACAATAGAAAAACAACAACCCGAACAGTTGGTGCGACCAGAGCGTTGTTGCAACGTCCCCAACACGTTTTTTTTTTTTTTTTATTGAACTGTACAAAATACAAAATTACAATACAAAACAACCAGTTCACATAAAATATGCTGGTCCTAAAAAAAATGTATATTGTGATAAAGTTAAGTTAGTTGGTAGTTCAAACCTTCTATTGTTTTAATATTGATAGTTTTGGCAGAAAAAAAGACAAGGAAAAACAAAAAAAAAAACCAATCTCATAGAATGAGCATACACTGCTGGCCAAAAGTATTGGCACCTCTGCAATTCTGCCAGATAATGCTCAATTTCTACCAGAAAATGATTGCTATTACAAATGCTTTGGTAGTAATATCTTTATTTTGCTTCCAATGAAAAAAAACCCAAAAGGGAATGGGAAAAAAATTAAATCATTATCATTTTACACAAAACTCCCAAAATCGGCCAGACAAAAGTCTTGGCACCCTTTGAAAAATCATGTGATGCTTCTCTAATTAACAGCACCTGTTACTTACCTGTGGCACATAACAGGTGGTGGCAATAACTAGATCACACGTGTAGCCAGTTAAAATGGATTAAAGTTGACTCAACCTCTGTCCTTGTGTGTACCACATTGAGAATGGAAAAAAGAAAGAAGACCAAAGAACTGTCTGAGGACTTGAGAAGCCCTTCAAATCTCAGAGACATGGAACAGCTGGCAAAAGAAGAATGCTCTAAAATTGTAAGAAACTCATTGATGGATACCGGAAGCGGCTGTTCGCAGTTATTTTGTCTAAAGGCTGTGCTACCAAGTATTAGGCTGAGGTTGCCAATGCTTTTTTCCGGCCCATTTTTGGAGTTTTGTGTAAAATGATAATGTTTAAAACATTTTTTTCATTCTCTTTCGTATCTTTTCATTGCAAGCAAAATAAATTAAGCTATTACTACCAAAGCATTTGTAATTGCAATCATTTTCTGGCAGAAATTGAGCATTATCTGACAGAATTACAGGGGTGCCAATACTTTTGGCCAGCAGTGTATACATAACACATTAAAACAGAATTGTTGTGGAACTCAAAATGTTGACTGGACTGTTATGGAGTGTGCACTTAGTAAAATTAAATATAACACAATACACCAAAGTATATTAGTATGCGTGTCCTTAAGTCTTTCTGATAGTTTTCTTCTGGTCTTTTCACTGCAACAACATAATAACCTGAAATTATGGCGCCATCTGGCCACCCCTATGAAAACTTTCTGGAGGTGCCACTGCTTGGACAAAAAAAAGGCAGCAGTCAGTATAGTGCGGTGTTCTTTTTTTTTTATTGAAGTGCTTTAAAAACAAACAAGGAATGATGACATAATATTAACTCTGGCTTACCTTCTTTGCAATATTATCGACGTTCACGAATCGGCCACCGATTTATATTGCTAGCCAGAAACCCAGCAGACAATGTAGCTGTAGAATTGTAGCACACAGAAATCTACATTGTATGCCAGGTTCAGGACAAAGCAAATCGATGATCTTTGGACGGCCAAACGGGAAGCCTTTAAAGAAGAGTGGTGGGAGGAAAAGCACAAAAGCCTTGACAAGGGCCCCTTGTGGAGTTGTGACAGAGAACATCCTGTCTGTAGGGGTCACAGGATGGAGAAACTCCACGCCCCGTCCCGCAGACATCGCGAGGCTCGGAATGCGGCGAGTCCAACGTGGAGGGAAGCGGGCCGAGCCGCCAGAGACCCAGTAGCCAGATGTAGCTGCTGATTGCTACACAGGATCTACACTGCCTACTGAGCAAGTGACGGCCGCCGTACGAAAAAAGGGGTGAGCCGCTCCAGGGCCAGTCGGTCTGCAAGGGAAGAACATCGCTTTTAATACAGGTGCGTCTCGACTACGCCAGTTTTCGATTGGCCCACAACAAACGATGAAAATATCATGGAATATGGCCTGCACAAGAAGCTTCAATTCCGCCTACTGCACTTCTCAGCTTTGAACACTAGATGGCGCTAGTCACTTAAGCAGTGCCTCGCCATTAACACACATTTGGGTCAAAACCTGACATGTTGAAATCAATGAAGGAAACTGTAGAATTTTAGTACAGTGGTACCTCATGATACGAAATGAATTTGTTCCAGGGTGCCTTTTTTTTTTTTTTTTCGTATAATGAATGACATTTTACATGTAAATGGGCAAATTCGGAATTTGAAAAAGAAAATTTCAACCACTTCTTGATGTGAGCGATTTCTGCATTGCGACCCTTGTTATATTACCGTGTTTCACCCTTAAAATCCCCCCAAAGTCCGGCTCTGGCCATTCACAGCTGTGTCTTGACACTCCGTGAGACATGCCACACAGTTTTTGGATGGAAACAAGGTAAGTACGCGATAATATCTTGTTAAAATCATGGTGTCTTTAATTATGCTCTCTCATGCTCTCAACTTGAGTTAGGGTTTAGGGGTTAAAAAAATGTTTTCTTTTCAAAAAAACCCTCCTGTTCAAAATGTTTCTTTCCCCAGAAATTTGAGATTTTAAGCTTTTCAATGATGTATCACACATGCATATAGGACAGTTTTGAAATTTGGCCAAATTGGGGGTCGAGAGCGGAACCTGAGTGTTTTCCGCCATATATGCAGGAATTCCCTGGGTTACGACTAGAGCTGAAACGAATACTCGAGCAACTCGAGTAACTCGAGTTTAAAAACTGATCCGAGTAATTTTATTCACCTCGAGCAATCGTTTAATTTTGCCAGCTCTAAGAATCACGTTTTGCCCGGACTACTCTTAATGCGGGACAACGCGCTGACGTCACGTGCGTAGAGGAAGAAGCAAAAAAAAACAAAACACAACTTATTACAGTCGCTACAAACTACGCCGACGTTGCTAAAAACTACACCCGCATGATGCTAGTGTGGTAGCAAGTAGTGTCCGATGCGTCTCATAGATAACGCATGCATTTAGGACTAGATGCGAAATGACACACTCGGCCGTGTCTGGGCAGCGTTAGTAAACAGCCGCCATCTTTAAGCAGTAGACTTCTCATCGCTAATAAAAATAACATTACTGTCACTCACTCACGTAACGTTAGCCCTGCGGAGGGCTAGTTTTCTATTGATTATGACCACTGTCGATGCGTGGCTAACGTGTCTTACATACATGCTTTACTTAATCTGTAAAAACACAGCGCTGGAGAGTGATGAGGGTGTAAAATTAAAACATAATAAAGCTAACTGTCAGTTTTAGCTCAGTAGTCATTGCCGAATAAAACACCAAGTAGCACTGGTCCCTAATGTGCTCCAATACAGCAGGTATCATACATTTATTTTGAACACTGCAAAAACTCAAAATTCTATCAGGACTTACTGTTTAGACTAACTTAAAACTTGAACTTAAAAATAGCTTGACACAAATGGAAATGCAATTGAAACACGTGGGAGAAACACGTAGCTTTTAAGTGATGTGTGTTATCAAGCGTAATTTCATTTTTAGGTAAGAAATATTTTTTTAATAAGATCTAGAAGTTTTTTTGAGTGAAAGTCACATCTGAGATGCAATTGTTGGCTGTTTTCAACAATGTACATCGAAAATAAAGACATTGATTGACTGAAAATGGTTCAATATTCGATTAAATGTCTTTTTTTCTCATGTACAGTATATTTATAATTTCCCTTTACCTAAAAAAAAAAAAGTTTTATCCGATTAATTGATTAATCGATAGAATTTTCAGTCGATTACTAAAATATTCGATAGCTGTAGCCCAAGTTACGACGTACCCGACTTACGTGATTTCGACTTTATGACACCGGTCCTTTTTTGTTTTTTTTTAGTAAACTTGTCATTTATTTTATGAAGTATGCTTTTATTCTAGCGCTGGTATGCAAGTAAGAGCGCAAGTACACCCAAAGAAGAACGTATTTGCGCACACGAAGAAGAGCGCACGGGCACGGAGAAGGGTCTGACTGCAGCTGCAGCAACGCTACAAACCACACTTCATATGTGGGACAAACCATATTCAGTTAATATGTTAATACTTGTAAAACAGCACCCGTTGCAATTTTCGTTATTTTTATTGTATGGACAATTGGACATGGATAAGGACAAGAGTAAGTGAATAGCATTTTTAGTCAGGAGATTGCAAGGGCAACTCATGCAGGCATGTGCAGGCATTTCATGTGGGTCCTAATTGGGAAATGCCTGAAGTTGATGTGGCGTGATGGAGTTTTGGCTGTTGTCATTTCAGGCCAATAAATGACAAACAAACATCACTCTCAAGTCTTTTAAATCTGACAACAAGTGCTACACATACAAAATACGCCCCTCCAAACCAGGCCTGCTGTTGGTACGGTGGCGCGAAGAATTCGTTTCCTGTACTACGTGAAGTTCAATGGGTTTTTGGGACAATATGCCCTACCCCAATTCTTTACCCTAAACTTAACTAGACACAGGGTTATTGCGGATATTGCGATAACTAGATTGTAACCTTTGCTATGTTTGGAAGTCATTTAATGTTGTGAACAGTGTTGTTTTTGGCAGCCCTTTTCATTTTCGTCTTAGTCTTTTGGACAATAATGCTTATTAGTCTTAGGCTAGGTCTACACTAGGACGGATAATGGCCTTAAACGTGTAATTACTTGGACTATAGCACATGTCGGCTACACTAGTATGGATTAGTTGTTAGACAGTTAATGTAGGTGGGTAATGTTACCTGCCGCCTACGCGCCGCCAAATATGGACTGCTGTCACCGTACAACATTCGGATACTCAGCAAGGGACGTCATGCCGTCGCGGTTTTTAGTGCGGCATGACAGCATAGTAAACAATGGAGGCGGACGATCACGACGTGGCATTCCTGCTCTTTTCTTTTCCACACATTTTTCCGGAACCTTCAAACTACGTCTCAATTATATGCTTCAATTCAGTGCCCATTTGGGGTTCTCCCATCGCGGATGAGGTGGAGATGAGTGTTTTTTACAGAGCTCGTGGGCTGGCCCCTCCCAACTCAATGATCTGCGTGGTACCCCCGGTCAAAGGGGCGCGATCAGTTTTTTTCCTAAACATTTCTGCCTGTCAAAACTGTTGCCGCTTTCAGGATTGCCACTTTTATGCACAAACAGTCCTGGTTGCTGCTTCCAGGAAATATACGCAGCGCCACACCATATGCTTCTATTTGTTATTTTCACAAGTGGTAGGAGCGCAACTGAGTATCGATTGTAACATCCCAAGTAATGATGTCAGGCTTACGTTGTTTTATAAAGATTTATTTCAATCACAACACGGCTCCTGCTCGTAAAAGCAGAGCGTGCTCTCCCTTCCAGTCTCGCGCCTGTGTGATACGTTTAATTGCGATCACGAAAAAACAGTGATCACAAAATAATGACAGTCTCAAACGTGTTGTAATTTCGAAATTTGCCGCGGGCGAGGAATGAGTTTCCGGTTCAGAGGTAAACCGCGCGGGCGATGACGTAACACATGAGGATTCTCCTTTTTACGCATGCGTAGTTCGAAAATGCAGGCGTACCTTGCAGAAGCGGGGAGGCCCCTTAAACGCACCTTAAACGAAGTTAGGACAGGTATAAAAATAGTCGGCAAAATACCCTGGAGAAAATGATCTGTCCAAGTGTAGACGTAGCCTTAGTCATTATTTAGTCATTTCAAAATGTGTTTGTCCTTGTCTAGTTTTTGTTGACGAAAACTCAGACTAATTTTGTCTAATTTTAATCGATGACGGATGAGCGCATATTGTAGCATCTACAAATCTATCACGTGATAAAACACACTCAGCAGAAAAACGGTACAATATTTTCAATTAATCATAAACACCCGGTTGCCACGGACTGTATGTAAATAAAAGGTGTCTGAGAGTTTTAGAGGGCGCTGACCCTTAGTAATAGCCGAAGGCTAACGCGAATGTGATGCTAACGCTACGAGTTACATTTAGTGTGTGATGATCACTCAGCACAGACCTTTAAAGGCATTGCATATTCTCTCTTGCCAAGATATAAAGACAAATCTTACCGTGTGTGTCTCAAAACAAGCAACTGGGAGACTAGAGAGGACACTAGCGCGTGAGTTGGAGCGCGCAGCACATCACATGAGTGACGCAACCAGACACTGCTACGATGCAGGCTAACGACGCATAAAAGTCACGCTTTGTTAACTTGACAGAAACTATGGTGCATTTTTGTCTCGTCAGAGGAAAACTGGCATTCGTGTTATTATTTTTAGTCTCCCAAGACACATTTTTGGCTCGTTATCGTTTCGACATTGTCATGAAAAAAATTGTTCGTTGCCGAAATATTTTAGTTGTAGACGTCGTTGACAAAAACAACACTGGTTGTGAATCAACTTTTAAAGTTGTCAATTGCTCCCGTTATTGCATTATTTCCCTTCCGTCATCTTTCGACATGGGAAAGTTTTAAAACTGTTTCATCATTTGAAGACAGATTCAAGTCAAGATTTTGCTGATTTAGAAGTATTTTAGATAAAATGTTACTTATGTTCACTCGGAAGGTTTGCTACAACAGAGCCTTCCTGAGACGTCCACTGCTTTAAGGTGCTGGCTGTTTACTAACGCCACAGAGTCTTTCATTTCGCATCTAGTTCTATATACATGTGATATCTACCGTAGCATCATGTGGGTGTAGTTTGTAGCAACGTGGGGGTAGTTTGTGGCGGCTGTCGGCTGCGGTCAGGTATTATTGCGGGCACGCGCAAAGATGAGGAAGAGCGCATTTGTTCCGACCAAGACGTCACATAGCTGAGTAAGATCGAGACAGGGGAAAGCCTGCAAGCCTGCTCGCACATTTGTTGCTTGTGAAACATCCAGAGGCGACGGCTGTATATAGCAACTTTTGTACTGTTTATTGTGCGTTTATGTGATTGTTTTTTTGATGATGTGCGGACACTAACTGATAGATGCTAATCGTTTGTGTGAATTGTTGTTGCTCTATCAGCAGCTAGCTATAAATGTAAATTTGTTATTGAAGATAAAACTGATTTAATTTCATTTTAATTTTAGTTACATTCTGCAAGTGTTCATGTCATGAGGAGCTGAATGAAGTCAGTAAACTACATTGACATCTGACATTGTCGTTACGGACTTAGCTCCAACATCTTGGCGAGGATGTATAATACATGTTTTTGGATAGTTATTTTTGAGATTTAGGGGGTATTTAGGGGTATCGGCATAGGAACCGAACTCATAACCCGGGGACTACTTGGATTTTACAATATCGTCTGGATTATTTTGTTGTTTGCAGCACATAATTTATAGACATTATATCCATTTCACTAGCACGGAGTGATCATGTTTCACCGCCATTTTGGGGGGAGTTTTACCTGGTTTTGATTCTCTGTTGAAAAAATATGAATGTGAAAGAATTTCAATTGCACCCTTTGATTTTTGTAGTTCGGACACCCCGGCTTTAATACAACTCCCGGAGCGCGGCCTGAGGGCGGGGAAGGATATGGGAGATTATCCGCTGACGAACATCTCCGAGCATGGCATTATCAGTGGCAGATTCCTGTCATTCTTTCCCATTAGCCCCGAGGCCCGAGCGGCTCCGGCGACGACGCATAATGGAAGCACTGAGCCGGCCTTAATAAAATATTCGCCGCGCACATAGGTGAGGAGCCAAAAGCCGCATACCTGAGAGCTCGTGACCGTCGCGTTGATCAAATAGCTGGCGGCCCAGCTGACGGTCACTTGACTCCAATGCCGCTTTTATTAAGGACCAAATGTGCCGGACATCTTCCCGAACGACACACATTCCAGCCATTACGGCTCTTCCTCGGTCACGTTGTCACTGTCACGCTGCGCTTTGGCGCGATGCTCGGGTCAGTTGAAGGAATGTCCGAAAAAGCTTATGGCGGAATTCTTTTAGAGGTCGAGCTAACGCCTTCGACAATTGAGTGTCGTTGATTTCTTGTTACTTTATGGAGAAATCATTTTGGATATGCAATTAAACTCCCATTTCAAAGTACAGTGGTATGAAAAAGTGTCTGAACCTTTTGGAATTTCTCACATTTCTGCATAAATCACCATTAAATGTGATCTGATCTTTGTCAAAATCACACAGATGTAAAAACAGTTGCTGCTTTAACTAAAACCACCCAAACATTTATAGTTTTTTTTATATTTTAATGAGGACTGCATGCAAACAATGACAGAGACTTAAAGAGCAAATAAACCCATTTTTACTAGGGGTGTCAAACGATTAAAATTTTTAATCGAGTTAATTACAGCTTAAAAATTAATTAATCGTAATTAATCGCAATTAATCCCAACTGAAACCATCTATAAAATATGCCACATTTTTCTGTAAATTATTGTTGGAATGGAAAGATGAGACACAAAATGGATTTATACATTCAACATACGGTACACAAGTACTGTATTTCTTTATTATAACAATAAATCAACAAGATGGCATTACCATTATTGACTTTCTGTTAAAGCGATCCATGGATAGAAAGACTTGTAGTTCTTTAAAGATAAATGTTAGTACAAGTTATAGAAATTTTATATTAAAACCCCTCTTAATGTTTTCGTTTTAATAAAACTTGTAAAATTTTCAATCAAAAAATAAACTAGTAGCCCGCCATTGTTGATGTCAGTAATTACTTACACAATGCTCATGGGTGCTGAAGCCTATAAAATCAGTCACACCCAAGCGCCAGCAGAGGGCGATAAAACTCCAAAAAAACACAACAAGTACACATTTCACTTTGCTGTCATTTTAATCTGTTTGAGCGGGGCATTTTTGCGTTAATTGCGTCAAATATTTTAACGTGATTAATTAAAAAACTTAATTACCGCCCGTTAACGCGATAACTTTGACAGCCCTAATTTTTACCCAACATTTTAAGTCAGGTGTGTGCCCAATCACTGATGAGTGGTTTAAAGGTGCCCTGCCCACTATAAAACACACACCTGGCTCGGTCAAAAGAACTGTCTTAAGACCTGCGATCAAGGATTGTTGATTTGTATAAAGCTGGGAAAGGGATACAAAACCACCTCAAAAAGTCTGGATGTTCATCCATCGACAGTCAGAGAAGTTGTCTACAAATGGAGAGAGTTTGGCACTGTTGCTTCTCTCCGAAGGAGTGGGCATCCACCAAAAGATGACGCCAAGAGTTCAGAGCAAAATACTCAGAGAGGTAAAAAAAAAGTACCCTAGAGTGTCTGCTAAAGACTTACAGAAATCACTGGCACAGTCCAATATCTCTGTGCACACATCAACTATATGGCCAAAATTGGTGTTCATGGGAGGACTCCATGCAGGAACCCACCGCTTTCTAAAAAAAACAAAACAAAACAAAAAAACATTGTTGCTCGTTTATTGTTCGCAAAAAGGCACTTGGACACTCCACAAAAGTTTTGGCATAATATTTTGTGGACTGATGAAACCAAAGTTTAATATTTTGGGAGTAACACACAACGTCATGTGTGGAGGAATAATAGGACAGCTCACCAACATCAAGACCTCATCCCCATCGTGAAGCTTGGTGGAGGGAGCATCATGATTTGGGGCTGTTTCGCTTACTCAGGGCCTGGACCACTTGCAATCATTAATGAAAGAATGAATTCAAAAGTTTTGCAGGAAAACCTGAGGCCGTCTGTCAGACAGTTGAAACTAAAAAGAGGATGTATGGATACCGCAACAAGACAATGATCCAAAACACAGAAGTAAATCAACTTCAGAATGGTTTAAGAAGAACAAAATACACGTTCTGGAGTGGCCAAGTCAAAGTCCAGACTTCAACCCAATTGAGATGCTGTGGCATGACCTAAAGACAGCGATTCATGCCAGAAATCTGACTGAACTACAGCAGTTTTGTGGATAAGAATGGGCCAAGATTTGCCCTAATTGATGTGCCAGACAGGTCTGCAGCTATAGGAAGCGTCTGGTTGAAGTTATTGCTGCCAAAGAGGTGCCACAAAATATTGAATGTGATGGTTCACTTACTTATCTTCCCCCCTTCTGTCATTGTTTGCATACTATCCTCGTTAAAATATGAAAACCTATAAATGTTTGGGTGATTTTTAGTCAACGCAGACAGTTTTTTCATCCGTGTGATTTTGACAAAGATCAGAACACATTTGATGGTGATTTTATGCAGGAATGTGAGAAATTCCAAAAGCTTCAGATACTTTTTCATACCACTGTATACTTAAAGGGACCCTCGGACTTAAAGACTTGAAGGCTCTAATAAGCCACAACTGTTGTCTTTTACAATAACATGTTATCAGAAACACATAAAATATTGCCTTTCATTTAAAAAACTATAATATTTAGGACATGTTTTGACCTACGGAGGGTGCCATGTTTTAATGGACGCGCGGTGTGATGACGTAGATTGTCCCTGTCACTCAACGAATACTACCGGGTTACTGCAATCCCCTCTACGGGCGAGATGTCTAACACAAGCGCACATCGGTTAAAAGCGGCGAGTACATACTATTTGTATTTTTATTGAGTCTTTTACTACATTTTCATTGCCTCAAAGGACTTTTTGCACGTGTTTCCCTCTCATACTTTTGAGCAGGGGCGTCGCTAGGTTTTAAGAACGGGGGGGGGGGGGGCTTAGCCCCCAGGAGATGCACAGGATGTATGTGAACGTAGTGTACAAGCAAAAAACTTCACAAACAGATAACAAAGACTGATCATATATTCATTATTATTGTAATTATTGTTGTTGTTTCTGTCTATTTTTTATTCAGTAGAGTAGGGCTGCAGCTATCGATTATTTTAGTAGTCGATCAATCGATGAAGTAGTTAGTTCGAATAATCGAGTAATCGGATAAGGAACTTAAAAAATTAAAATACCTGAGCTGAGCCTCAAAAAGTATAAAAAAAATAAATAAATGAGGATCTATGAACAACAAAAGAACAATTGGCTAAAGTCCGCTAGCTTAAATGCTATAATGTGCTGACATTTTTTTTTTTCAAATGCTCTCAACAAATGGTCCACACACGTATTCCCCAAAGAAAAAAAAAAAAATCGGCCAAATATACCTATAAACTAAATTACGAATGCATTAAAAAACATTAGCTAAAACAAAAATTTAGCTTATGTTGGTCTTAACAGGGAGCAGCTTGATTCAGCCACGTGAAATGAAGTAGACTAGAGGGCAGTGTAGCCACTCAAATCAGTAAAACTAAATGCAAACACTTTCAAAACAAACCATTACAACGCCACTTTAACTGAACGAATCCTCGAAGTAGCAAAATTTAATTCGAATATTATTTTTCTAATCGAATACTCGAGTTAATCGATTAATCGTTGCAGCACTACAGTAGAACAACAAGGGGAAAATGGCAACAACTGCAAGTTACTTGGTAGATGGAAGCATCAAAGAATGTCTGTTTTTAAGGGTGGCAAGTCACTCTGCTCTGACTCCTACAGGTCAATTAAGGTAGTGGAGTGATTATTATTAGTGTATTATTATGACTATCCACTGATGATAATCATACGTGAATGAGCTCAGCTCATGTACTAATCTATGCGTAAAGTGAGAAACACAGCTGATGCTCCAGAAGGAAGTCACCCCAAAAATAGAGCTAAAAAGAGTGCACACTTAACTCTACTAGGACCTGCACAATGCACTTGCACAATGCAAAGTACTTTTTTAAAAAAAAATAAAACATCAACAAATTAGTTAGGGGGGGCTTAACGATGCCACTGCTTTTAAGCATTGTGTTTTCTTGTGGTAGCTTTAAACCAGATTGTTGATCTGTTGACCACAAGAGTCAGTAACATATTTAAACCACCATTATTTGATATTACTACGTTAAAGTATTTTCTTAAGGCATTTTCAGAACAAAACAAGCTGAAAGCACACGGTAGTACTTTGGGTGTCAAATTCACCTCTTGTAGCACATTTTGGCAGAACGCCGTTTTTTTCCTTACTCCCGTACCGTCCCGTCTTTCCTGTTCATTTTGCTTTTGCTGCTCGTTTTGTGAAATATCAACAGTTGCCAAGCTCATTAATGTTCCTCTCGGGTTCAAATTGAAAGGGTTGAACAGATGACACGTTTGTGTCGCTAGAGTCATACTCTGGAAGCCCGGCGGCTTAACCATGTGACGTCACCGCCCTGCGATGTCATTTTCCTTTATTTTGAATCCTGTGACTTATAGTCCAGTGCGGCTTATTTGGTGATTTATTCGGGTTAATAGGTAACACTTTATTTGACAGCGGCGTCATAAGACTGTCATAAGACCGTCATTACTATGACATGACACTATCATGGGCTTTACTGAATGCTTATAACAGAGGCCAATAAGTGTCATCCGGCAAATTATGTCACTAACTCCATTTATGTCCAGTTCGGATCTTTTACATGCATTCAAAAGTGAGATAATTTGCCAGATGACAATAAATGGCATCTGTTATAAGCATTTATTAATGCTCACGACAGTGTCATGTCAGAATTATGATTGTCTAATGACAAAATTATGGCGCCACTGTGAAGTGCTTCAATGGATGCTAGGAGGCATGTTGGACAACAACTGTGTTGTCTTAGCAGGTGGCAGCAGAGGTCGACTCTCTCCCCCAGGGGAGCAGTGATGTCCAAAAGAAGCTCCCTGAAGCAATGAAGCTTTGCAATCAATTGGTTCAAAGCTTCATGGTGGTTCATTTGGTCTCATGACAGTCGTATGATGCCGCTGTCAAATAAAGTGTTACAGGTTCATAAATTTTGGTGTAAATATCTCCAAATACAGCGAGGACAGCCGCGGCTTATAGTCCGAAAATTATAGTAGTTGTTTTGTAGAACGATTTCCTGACCATATAGAAAAACGATGGTAGCCCTAACCTAACCCTAAACCCACACCCTCCCACTTCAAATGGATTGTACAG
The DNA here is from genome assembly GCF_030265065.1 of Corythoichthys intestinalis. Classification (NCBI taxonomy): domain Eukaryota; kingdom Metazoa; phylum Chordata; class Actinopteri; order Syngnathiformes; family Syngnathidae; genus Corythoichthys; species Corythoichthys intestinalis. The sequence continues at coordinate 1,558,781 of NC_080406.1, forward strand.
CTACATGTGATAAACTCATTGGTGTGAGAGTGCAACAGGCAGGGGAAATTTTAACTTTATTAGTGGATATTCACCTCTCTCGTGGTAGTGGGTGCCCAACAAATGGTTCTCTTCGCGAAACTTGTGCGAAACGCTTGACCGTGCCAACCTGAAATGAAAGACAAACGATTGGTCAGCACCAATTTTCCCTCTAATTGTTCATGTGTCTGAGCAGACACACAAGCTCCCTGAGTACACCGTGGACCACTGTGAGCAACATCAGATGTTTACGCACCAGTATCACGCCTGTTCAAAACCTTGGATCATAGCAAGTTACATGGCTTATTAAAAGGATCAAATTACAGCAGCAATTCTAAGACAACATTTTTATTATGAAGAATATGATTAATTGTTGAAAGAATATAAAGAAAAAAATAATAAATGAGTTAACACAAGGAGGAAACTCCAGTCAAACAGTCTTGCAAAATACCTAGCTAAATAGCGAGCTATTCAAGTCATCTGGTAATTTTTTTTCTAGTTTTAATATTGTTATATATATTGCGATATATCGCAAACCTCCAAAAAGTCGCAAAGTAAGTTTTTTTTCACTATCGTTCAGCCCTAATAGAGAGACATACACTTTACATTGTTGTTTTGTTAAAGCAACACTTGATAACTTTTCAGTTTTGGTTGATTTTAGCAACACCGGTGGACAAAAGTGGTAGTGTTTTGCCTTAAAGTGCATACAACAGGATAAAAAAAGTCCTAAATAGCATTATTATGTGAATTAGAATCATATTTTGAGACGATTCGACTATATACAACAATTTGGCAAAGCGCAGATGACGAGAAATTAGTTTTTTAATCTGCCGTTTAGCCACACCTACCCTATTATAGGACTCTAGCGTCCCCAACAGGAGGATAATGTCGGCAGGGTCATGGGTTCATCTGATTTAGAATTCAGCCCATCTAGGAGGAATTATTTAGAATGTCATTGTTTCAGTCTCTCTACTCCAATATTTTTACAGGATATTCTTTTTATCCAAATATTTTACCCCAATTGCTAAATAAAGGGTATGGTCATGACAAATAACAGTATTGTGCTAAATGGAATATGAAATATTAAAACTGCATTTATTCAGTACGACATGGCAAAATGACTCCATAATGGTCAAAACTGTCGACTTCTTGGCACCTCCCGAACAATATTTTATGCCACTGTAGTTAGTCCGGCTTTTGTCATTTCCCTGCCCTGGCTTCGGAAAATGTAAACAAACCAATAGGAGTGACAACTAGCTGACATGCTAACCCGAAACGAGTGACATCTCAAAGTCTTATTTTCGCTTTTCGAAGCAAAAAAAAAATCACACAAAACTACCAAGGGTCATGTCACACGGCGGCGGGGTTGCCGATTGTCTTCGCCGATCGGCAACCTGCCCGGCGGTGAGCAAGTTAGAGCTCGTCGTTCCCCTGCTGCGGGCAGAGGGCTTGTTTGCGGGGATGCAGCTGGACAATAACCGCCGGACAAACCGGCCGACGTCGGAGGAGCGCGTAGCTGCCACATGGTCAACACGAATATGGCATAAAATAATGCTTTACGACACGGCGAAAACGTAAACAGTGAGAGAGTCATACGAGAGCGGCGTGCAGTTGTTGTGCAGCTAACATGGCAGGATGTGTCTGAGGAGAACTTTTCTACATGTCCGTCCATGATCAAACCTAAGTAAATAGTCCATTACTTAAAGAAAGTTTGTAGTGTTTACTTACGCTTCCACACACATCCAAGCGGTTCATTTCATTCAGGAGCATAAGATACTGCGTGAAATATGAAATAAATATGCTTTTCTGTGTCAAAGGCACTTTAAGGAAGACTGTGTTTCCCATGAGGACCAACGCACACCCGCACAGTGCCGTAAAATCCTCAATCAATCAATAATCAATCTCCCGGTCGCCTGCAGATGGATTAAACAACATTTGTGTTTCCAGCGGCTGTGTGAAGAATGAATAGTAATAAAGGTAATGAATCGAGTTGTGGCTAAATAATAGCATATGACGGTTAGCAACCATGTGGCTTAGTGTGTCACGCCAGTGAAAGCCTGATAACCTGTCTTTTTTTCCTCCTCAGACAAAACCTTTTGTCTCTTTTGTTGCTCTGCCATCTTTGCAGAGTTTGGTGAAAGCGTTCGCATCGACTTCAAGTCTTTATAATGAATGGGGAAAGGGGGGAAGTAACGTATGCTCTAAAGCAGTCAGCACATTTGTAGTTTTTTTGTGTGGCAGGGTTCCTGCCACCCTTCTCAAAGTTAATTAGTCCCGGTGAAAGCGATTCAAACCCCTTCAAGATAAAAATAAAGGTATCATTTAACTAGCTGTCAGTTGACATATTTTCACAAATGTTATGAAAATATTTTATATAGGTTGAAAAAATGCCTAGTGTTGCTTTTTATAGTATTGTCAACAATGTAGGTTCAGGTGTGAGGTTTAACTCGACCAGTTTGTTGAGGCCGAATTCGCTCACAGGAAGGAAAGAGATAAAGGTGCTAATCTTTTAGCCACGTCTTATCTCTGACTTTTCTTTCCATGCTTTGGTGAGGCTGACACCTCCGACACATGAAACAATCCGATTTCTTTTCCCCCACTGGAAGTGCCGCGTGGAGTCACGATAGCGGGTTGAGGTCGAAGTTCGACACTGGCTTGTAGGCGCGGAACTAATACATACATGAAAGTAGAATTGTATCAGCCGATCTTTAAAAAAAAAGTCCATATATCGGTCAGCCAATATATTGGACTATCATCACCCAAACGGTTAGCATAACGTTTTTTTTCTATCAGATATTGGCTGATGGCTGTTTTGCAATAAGCCCCTCATGATTTTGACATGGGACCATTATGGGCATTACTGAATGCTAAAGACAGATGTCATTGAGTGTAATCCGGCAAATGATGGCACTAACTCCATTTATGTCCAGCTCGGATCTTTTACATCCATTCAAAAGTGATATAATTTGACGGAAGACATTAAATAACATCTGTAATAAGCATTTATTAATGCTCATGACAGTGTCAGGTCATAATAATGATTGTCTAATAAAAGTCTTTTGGTGCCACTGTCAAATAAAGGTGTTACCAAATACCATAACTAGCAATTGATGACACAACTGGAACAGTAACTGAAAAAAATAATTAGCGCAAAACATGAATTTTGATTGTTATTTACATCTGTAGCACTGCAATGCATGCTAGGAGGCATGTTAGATGACAACAATGTTGACAGCAGGTGGCAGCAGAGGTTGACTCTCTCCCCCAAGGGAGCAGTGATGGCCAAATGAAGCTTCTTGAAGCAATAAAGCTTTACAGGCAATGGGTTCAAAGCTTCATGGTGGTTCATTTGGTCTTAGTCGTATGATGCCACTGTCAAAGAAAGTGTTACCGATGAATCTCTTTTGGTGTAAATATCCCATAATACAGCGAGGACAGCTGAGGCTTATCTATGAACAAACATCGTTTTCGTGTCAAATTTAGTGGATGGGGGCTTATAGTCAGGTGCACCTGATAATCCGAAAATTACGGTAGTCGTTTTTGTACAATTTCCTGACTAATGTATTGCCATATCGTGAGATCATCGTTATCGTGAGCCATAGACTTCATAATGTATTGACAGAACACGGGGCGCGGGGCCGATTCATAAGTGACCTATCTCCGTCAAAGCTGACCTTGCAGAAAAAACAGACAAAGAGCTTTTTCTGTTGAAAATTCTTGTGAATAAATGCTTAAATCCCTGAATTCTTTATAGATATGGACATACAACAGCCTCGATTCTTGGTTAAAAGCAAAAAAAAAAACGTGCAGCTAGCATTTATTTTACGTAAATATTGTGAACTATGAGGCTATTCAGTAAGGAAATTAACGGCTGCCATATGTAAACAGCTTTTTCCATTGTAAATTCTTGTGAATAAATGGTTAAATCCCTGAATTATTTTATAGATATGGACGTAAAAGACTCGATTTTTGGTTAAAAGCAAAAAAAAAAAAAACTTGCAGGTAGCATTTATTTTACGTAAATATTGCGTACTATGAGGCTAGTCAGTAAGGAAATTAGTGGTCGCCATATGTAAACAAAGAGTTTTCCGTTGAAAATTCTTGTGAATAAATGCTTAAACCCCTGAATTCTTTATAGATATGGCTGTAAAAGAGTCTTGATTTTTGGTGTGAAGCAAAAAAACAAAAAAAAAAAACAAAAAACAAAACCGTGCAGGTAGCATTTGTTTTACGTAAGTATTACGACCTATGAGGCTAGTCAGTACGGAAATCAGTGGCTGCCATATGTAAACAAAGCTTTTTGGGTTGAAAATTCTTATGAATAAATGCTTAAATCCCTGAATTCTTTATAGATATGGATGTAAAACACTCTCGATTCTTGGTTAAAAGCAAAAAAGAAACGTGCAGGTAGCATTGGTTTTTCGAAAATATTGCGAACTACGACGCTAATGCTGTAAAGGCTAATTTCTCCCAAAATGCACGCATGATACGAAAAAAATATTAATTACCTTAAATCCTCGAACAAATCACTCCTGAGACAAGCCTTCCTGTTTGTATGCGGTACAGCTTTTGTAGTTTTTCAACTTAAATCCGGCGTTAGATTGCTGCATGTGACCGACTGCTAATAAATGAAGCAGAGTGTGGGACGGCCCCCTTCGGGAAGGCGTGACGCAGTAAATGGGGAATGTGTGACACATTATGAAGTCTTTACATGAGCTTTGTATCGCATATCGTATCGTGACCCACCAAGAGGTTCCCACCCTTAATGTAGAGGTACCAATGTATATATTAGCAAAAGGGTAATATACAGTCCAAAGCTGGTATGGCACATATCGACAAATGAGCACCTATAGACAATTTGGGGAATGTGTGAGTGACACATGCATGCAGAGAACATCAAAACTCCACATAGGGAAGCCGTAGCCCGGATTTTGAACCCGTGACCTTTGACCTATAAGGCAGATGTACTAACCGGTCGTCCACTGTATTTTTGTATTGGCGTTGGACGGTGACAATATTCCAATCAGAGCACTTTCTAACAATTTGGCAACACATAACGGTTGAAATATTTGGAAAAACACTTGCGATACACTGCGAGTTGCACACGAGAGAGGGGCAAGGCCAGGCGTGCCATTCCATTCCTGCCTGTGCTGGGCAAGTCTATTCCTAGAGTGTGGTGAATGGCAGTTGATGTGGGTTTCCTCTGAGCTGCCTGGAAGATGACTGGGCCTGACCACATCCACCATTCGCACACACACATTCACAAAGTGACAACTGCAATTGCTAACGCGCACACACACGTGCGAGAGCACATTGTGGGGGGAAGCAAAGAGGAAGTGAATCATTACCCTGCCGGAGCCTCAAAGTAGGGGGTGACCGCCGGACGAGAATGTGCGCGCGCAAACGTACGCTGCATTTTTTTGTTGCAAGCGACCCGGGTGCGCGTGTCTGTGGAGGCATGTGTGCGTGGGTGGGTGTGTAGGATGTGTGAGCTGGGTGTGGATGCATTCCCTTTCTCTACTACATGTGGTAAGCTTCATCTCCAAAGCACTGCTGCGCTGACAATGGGGAAACTACAGTAAAGCAACACAGTGTTACCTCTACTCATGAAATTAATTGGTTCTGGAAGTACAGTGGTATGAAAAGTATCTGAACCTTTTGGAATTTCTCACATTTCTGCATAAAATCACCACCAAATCTGATCTTTTTCAAAATCACACAGATAAAAAAAACAGTGCCGGCTTGAACTAAAAATATCGAAACGTTTACTGGTTTTCATATCTTAATGAGGATAGTATGCAAACAATGACAGAAGGAAGAAAAATAAGTAAGTGAAACATCACATTTAATATTTTGTGTCCCCCCCCCCCACCTCTCTTTTGATGCTTCCTATAGCTGCACATTAGTCTGGCACATCAATCAGGACTACTCTTGGCCCATTCAGGTGTTCAGATTCATAGCTCGGACCGCGCCGTTTATTGGTATAACCTTCGGCAACTCCTTCACAACAAACATAACTATCAAATAGTGAAAATACAACAAAATATCTCTCCAAAAAATGTTCACAAAAAGAAAAGCGCTTCAATTTGTATTAATTAGGCCCTATTCTCACACAGTTAAACAACAATGCAAAGAGCGACTCGATCAGACTTTGGTCAAACTCTTATTTAAACATTTTAGCAACTCTTTTAGCTCAACAAATACACTGGATGGCAAATTTAGTCACTTTATACAAACTATGATGCTGAGAACCATTATCAGGAGTCTTTTATGTTGTGAAGACAACACTATAATGAAAGTAAGGTACAATGGACCGGCAGTAAACAGGAAACTACGGCGTCAGTCGAGGGACAAAACGCACTCATTGCTTTGATCTCTAATTAATTTAAAACTCGCCATTGACACCTTGTGGTGTATTTAAATCACTACCTTACATAGTTAAACAGTGACACTGCGGAAGTACGGCAGGGAACCCATGTGACGTCACCGCCCTGCAACGTCAACAACAATGGCGAGCTACCAGTTTATTTTTTGATTTAATATTTTACAAATTTTATTAAAACGAAAACATTAAGAGGGGTTTTAATATCAAATTATTATTACTAGGGCTGCCAAAATTATGGCGTTAATGGGCGGTAATTAATGTTTTTAATTAATCACTTTAAAATATTTGTCGCAATTAACGCACATGCCCCGCTCAAACTATTATTAAGTATATATTTCTAAACATAAACATTTTACATATTTTTAGAACTAAAAATACAAGTAATGTGTGCATTTTGTGTCATTTCAACACTTTTAAAGTATACGTCTCAGTCAGTCTCTGAATTCTTTTAAATAACACAGTTATGCTGTTGCTAATCAATGATGAGTATTTCTTACTATTAATGCGACTTGTGGTTCTGCGTGGTTTGGCAGATGGCTTTGTAGTCTGGTTCATACTTGCAGGCGTTGAAGGACTTGAATAAATCCTCCCCTTTGTTATCCGTTTCATTGTCAAAACCTTGCAATCACGCTGAACTGCGATAATTAGCTTACGTCTGTTGACTCATTCAAAGCGAGAGAAAAAACAATGTCGCATTTATGTCCTTATGTCCTGCTGAAAAGTACGATAATCCTCGTCCCTTTTTCTTTTTGCCATCTTCTCAAAAGGTTTTCTAAAATTAAATGACAATGCGGACACCGAAACTGAAAAATCTTACTCGCACGCGCACATAGGCCGCTATTTTCGACAGCAAAATACGGCAACTCCACTTGAACAGTGTGCCTCATCTGCGTTGCCTATGCGATTGGTAAATAGATAAACACAATGACATGTATGTTTGCCACTTTTCCACTAAAATTACTGCAAACCAGCTTTTTAGTCGCCGGTTGTAGTACGTATATGGACTTCGTGTCCCATGATCACCCTGGGCTCACGCAGCCACTGGCATGGGACTTGGGGGGGATCTAGCGTAGCACATCTAGGTTGCTATTTGATGATATCGAGTGCGAAGTGCTGGAGTGTTGTCAGTGCATTACAAAAATTAACATACGCCGCAAAAGTTACCTTTACTCATTACGGCACAAAACCAGCGTATGACCAGTGACCGTCGCTGTTTCACGCAATGCTCAAAGGAGTATAACGAAACTTTTTTTTTTTTTTTTTTTTAAATAATTAAAGATTTGTCTGCGAGCCAGATTTGGCTCGCGAGCCATAGGTTCCCTACCCCTGCCCTAATCATATGCAAAGCATATGACAGCTCTGGATGCTAACTTTTTCCATAATAATATTGGAATAAGTTGGATCACACAATAGTTTCCCGTGAACATCAGCAAACAGTTTTTGACGTCAAACACTGCCGTCTCTAGCGAATTTGACACATGAATGCTATTCGTCTCATCCCGTCTTCACTGTTCATTTTGCTTTTGCTGTCCTTGTAATTATTGTTCCACTCGGATTTAAAATTGGCAAATTGGAAATATTTCATTGTGCGTTGCGTGTCTCCTACCCAAAGCGACTGTGATCACCAAACGGCCCGGTCCGCTAGTACGCTATCTAGGCGAGTGCACTATCCGGACTGACGTGCTTCCGCTTTGAATAATCAACCTGACTAAAGTCAAGCTGTTCACTGATTACCTTCAGAAAACAAAAGGAACACCTTAAGAACAGGCCGCCCATTCATGCGACTTTTCCATGACGCGCATCCACTGTGGACACACACACACACGCGCACTTGAACGCAGCACTTATTGGAATTTAGAGTGGGGCCCAGGTAGGGAAGCTATGCCCATATATGAGCATAGGCGGAACCGGGCCAGGTGTGCGTATGTAACTGTGACATTGCCTTCAAGCCTGAGAACGACGGCGCTGCCTTGTTGCTGTATAAACAAGCCAGGGCGTTACGCGGCCAGCGGAGTGAGGAAAAGTAACCAAGGAGAGCTCATATCGTTGGCATCGTTCTGGTGCCGAGCGCACTTTTACTTGCATGACTCCACTTTGGAAAAAAACAAAAGTGAAAAGCATTTTTAGACGTGCGCATGAGTGCAAAAATGTGGGTCAAATGAAAGGCTGCCACAGGTAAGTTACGGCTTGATCGTTGCAATGTGATGACTCATCAAAGTCAACAGAGTAAAACGCCAATGTATGTTAAACAATGCCGTCGTTAAAACAAAGCCGCCCATTGAGACGTCATACGCGGCATCACGGACGCATAAAAAAAAAAAAAAAAAAAAACTAGGGCTGTCAAACGGTTAAAATTTTTTAATCGAGTTAATTACAGCTTAAAAATTAATTAATCGTAATTCAAACCATCTATAAAATATGCCTTTGTTTTTTGTAAATTATTGATGGAATGGAAAGACAAGATGGATATATACATTCAACATAACGTTACATAAGTACTGTATTTGTTTATTATAACAATAAATCAACAAGATGGCATTAACATTATTAACATTCTCTTTATAGAAAGACTTGTAGTTCTTAAAAGAGAAATGTTAGTACAAGTTATAGAAATTTTATATTAAAACCCCTCTTAATGTTTTCGTTTTATTAAAATTTGTAAAATTTTCAATCAAAAAGTAAACTAGTAGCTCGCCATTGTTGATGACAATAATTACACCATGCTCACTCATGGTACTAACCTATAAAATCAGTTGGACCCAAGCGCCAGCAGAGGGAGCCAAACACCATAAAACAAGTAACAAGCGGACATTACACTGTACTGTCATTTTAGTCTGTTTGAGCGGGGCACGTGCGTTAATTGCGTCAAATATTTGAACGTGATGAATGTAAAAAATTAATTACCGCCTGTTAACGCAATAATTTTGACAGCCCTAAAAAAAAAAAAAATAAAAAATAACTACCGTATTGGCCCGAATTCGGCCCTGATGACGAACTAAGACGACCTCCTCTTTTTCAAGACTCAAGTTTGAAAAAAAGACTTTTTGAACACCAAATTAATTTTTCTACAGAAAATAATTACAGTACATCCGAAACGAATGATTATAACAATATATTTGAGGGAAAAAGCATGTTATTTTGCCTCATTCAAATCTTAATATCTGAACATTTAAATATGTAAATTAAAGTGCAATCACATTTGTAAATGAATGGCTTCTGGTTTTTGAAATGTAAATAAACCAATCTATTGTGATAAAACAACAAAATTGCAATAACTGCATTAACCATCAAAGTGAAGTCTTGAAACAAATCTGAATAAGGAAAAACATTGCAATAAAATAATGCAAACTTGTTAAACTTGAGAGTAGCTGAGATCTATCATGACAGAACATCGCTTCAATGATACCTGGCGCCATCTAGCGTCGTGAATGGGTATAACGTCTAGACCGCGAATATAAGACGACCCCCACTTTTTCATTCTTATTTCATTGCAAAAAAACACTGTCTTATATTCGGGCCGATTTGGTAATAGGAAACTGATTATATTTACAGCCTCAATCCTTAATGTGCTTAGTGTTGAAAAATTCCATTGCTTGCCAAAACAGCAGCATTTAAAACCGTTGTTGTTTTCATCAACGCTGACAATGAAATAAATATTTCCTTGGCAACCAATTTTTTCATGACAATGACGAGCTAAAATCGTGTCTTGGTAAAACGTAACTACTAAAACATAACGAGATGAATGCCCATTTTCATCTGACGAGGCTTCGAGATGAAAATGCGACAACATTCATCTCATAGCGGACAGACAGAACTAATAGCGGGTCATTTCATAGAGGTGTGCGAAATTTCCGATTCTCATATTATTCGTGATTCAGCCGTGGAAGATTCAAGAACAATTCACAAACATCCAAATTCGGATTACTGAAATATGCCAAGTAAAGCGGAACTATACCACAGTCAGTGCGGTCTTTTGGGACGCAAAAAGGAACGGCCCGAGAGTAAACATCATGCTCAACTCATGCCGCTAGATCAAAACCAATAATGCCTGACTGAGTCCGACAGCCACTACAAACTACGCCCACATAATGCTACGGTAGATGTATCATGTATATAGAACTATATGTGAAATGACTGACTCGGCCTCGTTAGAACATGTATAGAAACTACATCAATAATCGATTTATAATTGAATCGTAGCCTCTGAATTGTAATCGAATCGTTAGGTGCCCCAAGATTCCCACCTCTAGCATTTAATAATAATAATAATAATTAATAGACAATCATTTTTCTAGGCTTTTGTTGTTTAATCAAATATCATTGAAACTCATAGTTTTAAAATAAAATGATCACATAGAAATTACAGTGGTATGAAAAAGTATCTGAAACTTTTGGAATTTCTCGAATTCCTGCATAAAATCACCATCAAATGTGATCTGATTTTTTGTCAAAATCACACAAATGAAAAAACAGTGTCGGGTTTAACTATAACCACCTAAACATTTATAGGTTTTAATATTTTAATGAGGATTGTATGCAAACAATGACAGAAGGGGAAAAAATAAGTAAGTGGCATCACATTTGATATTTTGTGCCCCCCCCTCCTTCGGCAGCAATAACTTCAACCAGACGCTTCCTGTAGCTGCAGATCAGTCTGGCACATCAATCAGGACTAATCTTGGCCCATTCTTCGCTATAAAACTGCTGTAGTTCAGTCAGATTCCTGGGATGTCTGGCATGAATCGCTGTCTTTAGGTCATGCCACAGCGTCTCAATGGGGTTCAAGTGTGTTTTGGATCATTGTCTTGTTGCAGCATCCATTCTCTTTTTAGCTTCAACTGTCTGACAGACGCCCTCAGGTTTTCCTGCAAAACTTGTGAATTTATTCTTCCAATAATGATTGCAAGTTGTCCAGGCCCTGAGGAAGCAAAACAGCCCCATATCGTGATGCTCCCTCCACCATGCTTCACGGTAGGGATGAGGTGTTGATTTTGGGGAGCTGTTCCATTTTTCCTCCACACATGACTTTGTGTGTTACTCCCAAACAATTCAACTTTGCTTTCATCAGTCCACTATATATTTTGCCAAAACTTCTGTGGCGTACCCAAGTGCCTTTTTGCCAACATTAAACGACCAACAATGTTTTTTTAGACAGCAGTGGCTTCCTCCTTGGAGTCCTCCCATGAACACCATTCTTGGCCACTGTTTTACATATAGTTGATGTGTGCACAGAGATATTGGACTGTGCCAGTGATTTCTGAAAGTCTTGAGCAGACATTCTAGGGTTCTTTTTTTTACCTCTCTGAGTATTCTATGCTGAACTCTTGGCGTCATCTTTGGTGGATGGCCACTCCTTGGGAGAGAAGCAACAGTGCCAAACTCTCTCCATTTGTAGACAACTTCTTTGACTGTTGATTGATGAACATCCAGACTTTTAGGGATGGTTTTGTATCCTTTCCCGGCAAATCAACAATCCTTGATCGCAGGTCTTCAGACAGCTATTTTCACCGAGCCATGATGCACATCAGACAATGCTTCTCATCAAGAAATTTCTCACCGGGTGTGTATTTTATAGTGGGCAGGGCAGCTTTAAACTGCTCATCAGTGATTGGGCACACACACCTGACTTTGGTAAAAATTGGTTTCAATTACAGTAATTTTCGGACTATAAGCCGCTACTTTTTTCCTTCATTTTGAATTCTGCGACTTATAGTCCAGTGCGGCTTATTTGATGATTTTTTTGGGGTTAATAGGTAACAATTTATTACAGAGCAGCATCATAACATTGTCATAAGACTTTCATCGATACTTATGACATATCATGGGCATTACTGAATGCTTATGTCGTGAAGTGACATCCGGCAAATGATGTCACTAACTCCATTTACAGTGGGGAGAACAAGTATTTGATACACTGCCAATGGGAAAACCCATTGGCAGTGTATCAAATACTTGTTCTCCCCACTGTATGTCCAGCTCGGATCTTTTACATCCATTCAAAAGTGAGATAATTTGCTGGATAACACAAAATGACATGTTATAAGCATTCATAAATGCTCATGACAGTGTCATGTCAAAATTATGATTATCTAATGACAGTCATATGGTGCCACTGTGAATTAAAGTGTTACCAAATACCATTACTAGCAATTAATGAAACAACTGGAACAGTAACTGAAGAAATTATTAGCACAGGACATGAATTTTGATTGTTATTTACATCTGTAGTGCTGCAATGCATGCTTGGAGGCATGTTGGACAACAACAGTGTTGACAGCAGGTGGCAGCAGAGGTTGACTGTTTGACAGTGATGGCTGAATTAAATGGCCAAATATTGAAGCAATGAAGCTTTGCACCCAATTGGTTCAAAGTAATTGGTATGATGCCACTGTCAAATAAAGTATTACTACTGGTTAATACCTTTTACGTGTAAATATCCCATAATACATACTTAATGAGATACATACATACATAAATACTACAGGACAGCTGCGGCTTATCTATGAACAAATGCAGTTTTTGTGCCAAATTTGGTGGGTGGTGGCTTATAGTCAGGTGCGCCCTTTAGTGCGAAAATTAGGGTACTCTTTAACTCTCCTTAGGCAGAGGGTTCACTTACTTGTTTCCCCCCTTCTGTTATTGTTTGCAAGCTATCCTCATTAAAATGGGAAAACCTATAAACGTTTGGGTGGTTTTAGTTCAAGTGGACACTGTTTTTTCATCTGTGTGATTTTGACAAAGATCAGATCACATTTGATGGTGATTTTATACAGAAATGTGAGGAATTCCAAAAGGTTCAGATACTTTTTCATACCACTGTAAATAGCGTAACTAGCAAGTCATGAAACAACTTGAACAGTAACTGAAGAAATAATGCTAACAGAACTTGAACTTTGAACATTACATTTTACAATATTATTTACACATTTTGCTTAGGAGCCAGTCGGGTCAAAGCTTCATGTTGGTTCATTTGCTGTATGGCACCACCAAGTGGTCTTGAAGCTAAGGTTCAGATACTTTTTCATACCACTGTAAATAGCATAGCTAGCAAGTCACGAAACAACTTGAACAGTAACTGAAGAAATAATGCTAACAGAACTTGAACGTTGAACATTACATTTTACAATATTATTTACATATTTTGCTTAGGAGCCAATCGGGTCAAAGCTTCATGTTGGTTCATTTGCTGTATGGCACCACCAAGTCAGTCTTGATGCTAATGTTGAGAATTCTATGGCAATTTGTTTAAAAGAATGACATCAATGTGCTTGTGTTAGTTTATGAACAAAATGCAACATGTGCTATAAGAACCATTTTTTATTCATTTTGATTTAGAAATAATAGCTTTCCCAAAGTGTTTGGCTTTGAACAGTTTCATTTGGGGGTGGTGGGGGGGCATTTTACTAGCTAACATAATTGTTTGCATGCTATCCTCATTAAAATGGGAAAACCTATGAATGTTTGGTTGGTTTTAGTTAAAGCAGACAGTTTTTTTTTCATCTGTGTGATTTTGACAAAGATTAAATCACATTTGATGATGATTTTATGCAGAAATGTGAGGAATTCCAAAAGCTTCTGATACTTTTTCATACCACTGTAAATAGCATAACTAGCAAGTCATGAAACGACTGCTAACAAGTGCTATAAGAACCATTTTTTCTTCATTTTGATTTAGAAATAATAGCTTTCCCAAAGTGTTTGGCTTTGAACAGTTTATTTGGGGGTGGGGGTCATTTTACTAGCTAACATAATATTTGAATATTTTCTACATGCATGCACTTTTTTTTTTTTTTTAAATCTATGTGGCTAATGAGAATGAGAAAGGCTAAAGAGAATGAGAAAAATGAAGGAGCGATGGCTGTTGTTTTTATGATCGAATGAATAAAAAAATTATGTATATTTTATTATACATTAAATTGTGGCCTATGGCAATAGTGATATAAAATCGCTCATATAGATAGAGGATTTTTACCAAGTCGCACACCATTACGTCAGGCTATCAATGGGATTAGCGCTAGCGGCCGAATTCTGCAGATTGCGTCGTCATGTTCGATGTGTTGTCAGAGTACTTCGCTAAGGGTCCGCATCACCGGAAATTGGCGGTAAAATGAATCGCGGGAATCTCCATGAGATTAGCGTGGAATCTGTCCCCCCAACCGAACTAACTCCCACCCCCTTGCCTTATCAACATTGCCTTATGGAATGAACCCTGCCCTGTCCTACTTGGCAGGAAGCAGGCCCGACGCCTTCCTGCAGCCACACATTCAGGGAGGAGGGGGGAGGGAAACATCAATCTGATTATTTGCTTAAAACCTGTAGAAAATAACCAAAAATAATAATATAACGAGACAGGAAAGAGACACATGCAAGGCGATACTTGACGATTATTTTATACATTATGAGCTGTTGTTTTTTAACTTTCGTCCCAATCTTTTGGACCAAAATACTTCTTAGTCTTAGTCCTATTTTAGTCATTTAGTCCGCTATTACTCAAATAGTTTTCATCCGTAAAATTCAAAACTTTTAGTCCAAAAATAAAAGTTTCAAATGAACATTGATGGACGAACACATATTGTACCGTCTGCAACGGCTAATGTCAACTCGATAGCGCACTTTCAGCAGGAAAATAGTAAATTATTTTTCAATAAATTAAACCCACCTGGACACACTGGCATGCAATGCAACCTTCTCATGATGTCGTAATTAGAGCTGTCAAACAATTAAAATTTTTAATTGAGTTGAAAATGTGCTACAAGAGGCGAATTTGAAACCCAAAGTACTACTGTGCGCTTTCAGCTTGTTTTGTTCAGATGCATATAGACACAACGTACTAAAAATGCCTTAAGAAAATACTTTAACGTCGTAATTAGGGCTGTCAAACGATTAAAATTTTTAATCGAGTGAATTACAGCTTAAAAATAAATTAATCGTAACTAATCGCAATTCAAACCATCTCTAAAATATGCCATATTTTTCTGTAAATTATTGTTGGAATGGAAAGATAAGCCAAGACAGATATATACATTCAACATACGGTACATAAGTACTGTATTTGTTTATTATAACAATAAATCAAGAAGATGGCATTAACATTATTAACATTCTCTTAAAGCGATCCATGGATAGAAAGACGTAGTTCTTAAAAGATAAATGTTAGTGCAAGTTATAGAAATTTCATATTAAAATCCCTCTTAATGTTTTCGTTTTATTCAAAATTTTTTTTGAATTTTCAATTAAAAAATAAACTAGTAGCTCACCATTGTTTATGTCAATAATTACACCATGCTCACTGATGGTACTAACCCATAAAATTAGTCGCACCCAACCGCCAGCAGAGGGCGCCAAACACAAAAAAACAAGTAACAAGCGGACATTACACTGCTGTCATTTTAATCTGTTTGAGCGTGGCATGTGCGTTAATTGCGTCAAATATTTTAACGTGTTTAGTTAAAAAAATTAATTACCGCCCATTAACGCGATAATTTTGACAGCCCTAGTCGTAATTATAGTAAATACCACTTGTCGGGTGAAAAATTGCATGTAAACACCCCCTCAAGTCGTATTTTCAACTGGAAAACTGGGATTTTATTATGATACCTGAATTTCCAAGATGGGACAACTGCTGACTTTTGAAAATGGCGGCGCTCATAGTGAATGGTACCTTTTCCCGAATTTACCGATTGACTGTTTGTGACCGTTTAACACACTTAATTTACACTACGGTTCAAAAGTTTGGAGTCTAAGCGACCCCAAACTTTTGAACCGTAGTGTCATCAATCAGGAAATAGTATTTTTTTCCTGTATTTACTATTTGACTGTTTGTATTGGTCTAACCCAATATAAAATAAATAGCACTTATACCATAGTTTAAGGAAAACAAGCAGAACATAGGGCATAAGAGATATATGACGGCTTCTTATCACGGAAGCCCAACGTATGCGTCATGCAACTTACTAAACAAGACTGACGCTGACAAGCCCATGTCTGCACCACCAACTCTCGCAATCAGTTTTCCCAGACAGTCCAGAACAAATGGCTGGACGCCCTGTCCCAACACAAGGAACACTGGAGAACGCCCGATAGCCAACTGATAACACGACTGACAAGACTCCAAGAGCCCCTTTGACGCTGAGGTGGCAAAATCCATAGTCCTTGTTGCCCTGACAACAGTAACTTCCGAATCCTCCTGTCCAATCAACAAACAGACAATAATCTTAAGCAACGCCCAAAAACACCCTTCTTCCTGCCCAGCAAGAGCCTTCAAAAGACTGAATGCTTAACTAAGCATTGTCATTTTTCTTGGGAACCTTTTGTTTACATGTGATAGGGTGACTTTGCCTTCCCCCCTGAGTCTGTTTCTGTTTCGCCTTGCCGTTTGATCGCTGTCGACCTGAATAAATTGTCAACTCGTGCTTCGAAGCCTTTTTCCAGTTTTCAAAATGAAGTCAGTACAAAGGGTTAAGACTAAGGTGAACGCGCGGAGTTTGACCTTTTGGCCAAGATGTCTGTGTCCCACCGGCCCGGGTGGTTCGGCTGGCGTGATTTTGGCAGTCTGGCTAAAAGGTGAGATTCCTTCAACGGCAATGTTTTTTAAAAAAAGATTTATCATCAATTTGCATGCCAGCATCAAAACATAATGTGCACATTTATAAAACTTATTTTTCAACCAAGTGGTTGCTAAAGCGCTCAGTTAATAACAAAAATATTTGCATTTTGATTCAATCCCTTCTCATTGTAGTAAAGGAATTAAAAGGTCAAAAACAGTTTTGCTAGGACAACAAAAGCACATGAATAGGACGTACTCGTAACTACTAATAGCAAGTGGTAAGAATACTCTTTCCCAGAGCACATGAAGACAGCATAGGTTTAGCGGGAAACTTCACGATACGATTTGAAAATAACTATGCAAAAAGTCTAAAAGTATTGTATTTTGTTTCATAAAGGATGATACACTGCCCTCTGATGGAAACGTTGGGTCTGGTCGGACTGTATCACTGAGGAGCAGACTCAGACATCTGACATGGATAAAGGATAGCTGTGCTCTGGTTTGGCCCACATAAGGCTGTAAGTTGTTTCAGCTAATAAATGTTTGCATATGCATTTGTAATTAAGAGCTACAGTTTGTGGAGTTATGTGTGAGCGATTTGCTATGAGATTTGTAAATATGTTAGCATTTGTGGCATTTAAGATAGCGGACTTTTGTTTGGCAAATTAGGCCAATTTAATCTACTAGTTTTACATACTGATCAGACGAGTTGGAGGTTTGAACAGCAATTCTTTTGTGTCAAGTCTTATTGTTAAAATGTGTGTCATTTTGAACATAAGTGTACATATGTGCGTTATAGCTTTACAAATTGTCAAAAGTGAATACAATTTTTTTATTTGACATTTGTAGATTATTTTGAGCGTAACCTGTCTGTTCAGTTAGTATCCATAGCTAATGCTATTTTATATGCGTAACCTTAACCCCTAAATGCCCCCCCAAATCTCAAAATAACTATCCAAAAACATGTTCTGTACGTCGTTGTACTGTCCTTGCCAAGACGTTGGACCTAAGTCCTAGCTAGACAGTGAGCTAATCTCCGAAATGACAATGTCAGATGTCCGTGTGGTTTGCTGAATTTATTTAGCTGCTCATGACATCCGCGTGAATCCGAATGAATGCTTTAAGTACCCCTAAATACCCCCTAAACCTCAAAAGAACCGTTTATTTCAAAGTACTGTATTGTGTTTTGCTCACTGGTGGCAGCGTAGAGTCTGGCTGGACTTTGCCTTGACTAACAAGCAGACTCGTCTGACATGGCTATAAGGACAGCTGCGCGCTGATTTGGCCCGCATAATGCTGTAAGTTGTTTCAGCAAATATTTGTTTGTGTATGAATTTGTAATTTTACAGCGACAATTTTTGGAGTTATGTGTGAGCGATTTGCTTTGAGAATTGTAAATACATTAGCATTTAAGATAGCAGACTTTTATTAAGCTAATTTAATAAACTAAATTTACATTTTGATCAGACTAGATGAATGTTTCAACACCAGTTCTTTTGTATCAAGTGTTTTATTCTTAAAATGTGAGTCGTTTTGAACATAAGTGTACAAATGTTTATTACAGCTTTACAAATTGTCAAAATTGAAGGATGGCAAAAGCTTAAAAAGCACAATTGCCTTGTTCGCTGTCTGTCAAGATGAACAACTAATAAAGTAAAGTAAAAATAAGCTACTGTGAGGTACAATAAGGTACTGTTTATGCGATGAAAAAAAAGCAGCACGACCTAAAACGAAAAGTGGTATTTGCCATATGGCAAAATGGATTTTGCCATGTAGCATTTTTTTTTTTGCTATGTGGCAAAATTGATTTTGTCATGTGGCATTTTTTTGTGGATGTGGCAAAATGGATACGCTGTAATGTAAAGTGTATGGTCAAAAATCACACAGCTTTCAGTGGCATAGCCTGACTTCGGTGCCAGTTGAATGTCAATGCCCTGTAATGTTAAGTTTATGGTAAAAAATCACAGGCACACATGTTTTTTCTGCCATTTAATCTGAATAGAAAATTTGGATGTGCACAGCCGTCAATGGCATGGACGTACATGATCTGCAAAAATGTTATATACCCACCAAAAATGCCACATACCAAAAAAAAAAAAAAAAAAAAAAATGCCACAAACCAGAATCCATTTTGCCACATACCAATAAAAATGCCACATATCAAAATACATTTTGCCACATGGCAGGAAAAAAAAAAAAATGCCACATGCAGAGAAAAAATGGCACGTGGCAAAAACCATTTTGCCACATGGCAACAAATACCACATGGCAAAAAAAAAATTGCCACATGGCAAAATCCATTTTGCCACATGGCAAAAAAAATGACACGTGACAAAATCCATTTTGCCACATACCCAAAAAATATGCACAGACCAAAATCCATTTTGCCAGATACCAATAAAAATGTCACATGGCAAAACAATGCCACATGGCAAAAAAATGCTACACGGCAAAATCAATTTTGCCACATCGCTAAAAAAAATGGCATGTGGCAAAATCCATTTTGCCTCATGCAAAACAAATGCCACATGGCAAAATCCATTGTGCCACATGGCAAAAAAATGCCACATGGCAAAAAAAATGCCACATGGCAAAATCCATTTTACTACCTGGCAAAAAAATGCCATATGTCAAAATACATTTTCCCACATGGCAAAAAAAAAAATGCCAGATGACAACCATCAATTTTGCCACATGGCAAAATTAAATGCCACATGGCAAAGAAAAAATGCCACAGGCAAAATCCATTTTACCACATTTATTTTGCCACATGGCAAAAAAATGCCACACAGCAATAAAAAATGCTACATGGCGATTAAAAAAAATGCCACGTGCATAGCCGTCAATGACGTGCATGGCCGTCAAAAATGTAATATACCCCCCAAAAATGCCACATACGACATTATGACATGTCATTAACAGTCATACAGCAAATGATGTCACTTTTGAATGGATGTAAAATATACGGACCGGACATAAATATAGTTTGGGACAGAATTTCCCAGTTGACACCGAATGACATAAGCATTCATTCATGCTCAACTGTCTTACTATCCACAACCAGTGTCCGATCCTTAGCGAGAATGTCCGACAACATAAACACACAGACGCGCAGTGGTGGTCAGCTAGCGACTGAACCCCCCGCCGTCCCTCGCGGAACAAAAGCACAAACACAAGCGCGTCAAGCCTGGGCTCAGCCAATCACACGCGGCGTCCATTCATAAAGAGTCCGAGCTCCGCGATATGACGAGCCCTCCTCTCCCCCCGCCTCCTACTCTAGTCGCTTCATTCATGCCGCAGAATGAACGCTATGTGTGCCAAATGAGACGGCTTAGCGTGACCGAGAGAGGAAGCGGCACCTCCTTCCGTGGTGTCGAAAGTCAAAATGGGCTTTTACGCTCACTGTTAAAGCGATACCACGGTCACATGACAGTCGCGTCCCGAGACCGGCAAACCCTTTCCGGCCCCTCGACCTTCACTTTGAAGACCCTAGCTCTCAAAGTTAGACTTACTGTATGATAACCATCAATAGCAGCATGCATTTTTTTCTCTCTAGGTACTTTTGTTAGAATCCCTTTCCCCTCATTTTTTTACTCACCCCAGCTTCATCTTCAATCTCGTCACCATTTCCCGGCGCTGTCCCGTGCTCCTCTGACTCCGAGCGTGATTCCGGCGTCACTCTTTAAACTTTTGCCTGGTCCATCAGTGGGTGAGAGAGGAGGAGGAGGAGAGAGAAAAAGAGAGAGAGAGAAAAGAGACGCCATTGGGTAACAAGTTCTCACCCACGTCCTTGCTTGGACAAATCACACACGCTCTCTTAAAAAGAAAAAAAATCTTCACTCGTCTGCCTTTTATTCCTGCTGTTGCATTCTTCCGAGTGTAATCAGTAACAGGCTCACAGTGACACACACACACACACACACACACACACACACACACACACACACACACACACACACACAAATATATATCTATATATTCCTATGTGTGTGTCCCTCTGGGCTAAAGGTGCTTTCCCAGCGCTCTGGAGACGTCGCAGCCGTTAAAACTCTCCCAAGTAGTGCTATCACATGTTTCCTTTCTATCTCCCTTGCTCGGCCCCCCGACACACACACGCTCTCTCACTCTCTCACGCATACACACACACACACTCGGGATCAGCGCTCCAGCACTCTTTATAGCGTGGCTCCTCAAATGAAAAAACAAAAAGGGGGGCAGGCCAAGGGGAGTGTCCTGTTACACGGCTCTCAATTGAGGTTAGGGAGAGGACATCCATTGAGGAAAAAAAAGCGAGAGGAGGGAAGACGAAGGAAGGGGAGGAGAGGGGGGGTATGTGTGTGTGCGTGTATCGCGAGCCGGCAGGAAACCCCCGGCAAAAGAGCTGGAAATGGACCTGAAGGGTGTCCAAAGAGGCTGGGGTCTTCACTCAATAGTACACTGTAAATGCTAACATACAACTTAATTAAATATGGCGGAAAACATAGACAAGGCTGAAAAAGCAGTTTCCGCTCTTGCGCCCCTCTCTAAAATAAACTGCTGTATTCTAAGCCAAAAGAACTGTTGTGTTTGATAAAACAATATGTTTATCTTCTGCCATAGCAGATTCATGGCGCATGAAGCCACTGAACTATGTTTAATTTGTCCGTTTTACCCGGGAAACCCCGGTTTACAGACATCGCGCAACAGCTTTTGTTTCAACCCAGCCATAAAACGAAGGCAATTTATTATATTTATTAGTGCTGCCACGATTAATCGATTAACTCGAGTATTCGATTAGAAAAAAATATTCAAATTAAATTTTGTTTCTTCGAGTATTCGTTTAATTAAAGTGACGTTGTAATGGTTTATTTTGGAAGTGTTTGCATTCAGTTTTATTGATTAGTGTTTGAATGCAAAAAATAAATTTGAAACTCAAAAAACAAAAAAAAAAAACAAAAAATGCATGTGAAAGCTATTTTTCTTTGTTTTTTGTGTTTTTTTTGATTGAAGTTTTTTTTTATTCAAGCAACTTTTTAAAAAAAAAATTTAATTGAAATTATGATGATTTGTGTTTGGGCCACATTTTGGCTAGGACATTTTTGTCTTTATTATTCAATCCAAAAATAAGTTGCTTCAAAAAAAAATATATTTTCAAAAAGAAAAATCACTTCAATCAAAAAAAAAAAAGTTTTTGGATGTGAAAAAATATTTGAGATTGAAAAATTTGCATTTGAACACTTAATTTTTCATTGAAAAAGTTTTCCTTGATTGAAGCAATCCTTTTTGTATTTAGGCCATATTATGGGTAGGACATTTGTGTCTAAATCATTCAATCCCCCAAAAGTTGCTTCAATCAAAAAAAATATTTTCAATCAAAGAAAACAATCATTAGAAAAATAAAATTGCCCTCCCCTAATATTATATATATATATTATTTGAAAATTATATGCAAAGCAAATGACCGTCTAAGGTGCTAGTCACATTATGTGTTAAAAAAATAATTTTGACCCATTATAAAAATATATTTTTTGGCTCTTGTAGCAGTTTTATTGCTTTACAACTTTTATAGATATAGGAAAGTCAATTACATGCAATGACACTTTTCGGCCACCGGAAGGGCCTGGCCCCCCATTAAAATCCGCTAATGGTCGCGCAACCGCTTTTGTTTCAACCTAACCATAAAAAGGAGATAAGTAAACATATTTATTATTTGTAATGTCTGTCATTTTTAGCTTAGAATCATTAATTGATGTCTAAAATTTAGTATATTTTAAGATGATAAATAATCCATCCACACAAAGAAAAATTGAAAAAAATGTTTAAAAGGATAAATATATGAAAATGAAAATTTCGACCACTCCTTGATGTTTGCGATTTCTGCATCGCAACCCTTGTTATATTACCATGTTTCACCCATAAAATCCCCCCAAATTCCGGCTGTGGCCACTTATAGCTGTTTCTGTGTCTTGATCACACATGCATATAGGGCAATTTTGAAATTTGGCCAAATTGGGGGTCTCAGTGCGGAACTTCAAGTCACCTGAGTGTTTTCCGCCCATATGATAAGTGAACCGAACTCAATTTTCATCAACCTGTTGTAAATACAAATTTTTAATAAGTAAGTAGTAGAGGTGCAACAATCATTTTTAACAATATTTAACAATTATTATCAAATTAATTGACAACTATTTTGATAAACAATCGTTTATGACTAGGGCTGCAGCTATCGATTATTTTAGTAGTCGATTAGTCGGTGAACTAGTTATTATCCACCCAAATCAATAAAAATTAATGCAAACACTTTCCAAATAAACCATTACAACGCCACTTTAATTAAACAAATACTTGAAGCAGAAAAATTTAATTCAAATCTTTTTTTCAAATCTTCGAGTTAATCGATTAGTCGTTGCTGCACTTTTTTCACCTTTTTCACCTTAAACCCGTCTAAATTTTTAAATTGAAACATACATATAACTTTTGAGTTGTAAATATGGTCAGATTTTGTCATTATATTATTAGTGAGTTTACGTTGGAAAAAAACAAATTTTTGCCAATTTTCCAACATCTGTCTAAACTAGCATCTTAGTAATTTGATATTTAGCTGTTTTTTTGTGGGAATAGGTGTTTTAGCGATTTGTTAAGAACGTAAATAAAAATGTTAGCATTTCATAGCATTTAAGCTAGCGGATGTTTGCTATGCAAGTTAGCCAATAGCGTGCCGCACGAATGCTATTTTTAGAACGTGACGTCGCCATCGTAACAAGGAAATGGGACATGATAGACACGCCCTCGCATACAACCCATGTTATTTCTTGTTTTCTCTGTTAGTCTTTCAAAAAAGAGCGTGCCAATCCAACACTGCTGCTATGGAACTTGTAGAAACGCCTCTAGACATTTCAACATATGAAGGATGTTTTCTTCATACGTATCTCGTAGCCAAAAACCCGAAGGAAAAAATGTGAAGAATAGATCAACTTGTGCGGATGTCAAAAAAACAGTTTAACGCCAGCAAGGTGAAGCCATTCACATCTCATATGCAGTAAACATTTTTTGGGGGGCAATGGTCCTACAGAGGGTGAAGAGGTAAGCCATTTAGAATATTTTGACTTATTTTTTAGTGTGGCGTTTTTCCGTGCTGCTTCTGTCTTACAATGAATGACCTGAAAAAAATTAAAATGCTATCTGACTGCCACTGTTACCTTTTCTGTTGTTAAAAAAACAACTTTAATAAGGGGGAAGTGTAAATAAATGATAGAATTAAGATTTGTTATTAATGAAAAAATTAAAAGTGTTCGTTGGCTGTCACTGAGTAGCATTTGCGATCGCTACACAAAAATAGCAAAGAACGGTCAGAGACGTAAGACAACCAGACAATATATAAGAAAGACAGGGCATACGGTGGTAAAGGATAGATTGTTGAAACAGGAGAATGTCATTGTCAGTGGCGTAAGGCAACGCACACAAGAAAAAGGTGTCCATAAAAAAGCTACCTCTGGATCAGGTCAGCTCTTTTTCCTCTTTTTCAGCCCTTGACACTCAAGCCATCTCTTTAACTGAACGTCTGTATGTTCTTCCACATCTTTACCAGTGAATTTGGCACCAGGGACATCAGTTTCAGACAGAATTGGTAGGTTTAGCCCAGTAAACATCTCGTTCATACACTTTTTCAACGCATTTACTATTAGGCACAAACGGGAGGTTGACCCGCCTAGCCACAAATGCTAACGTCATGAATATTAATGAGCAAAAGTGATGTGTGGCTTGCAGTACGTAATTGTTCTTTTGTTGTACTTTGATCCTTATTTATTTATTTATTTTATACCGCTCAGGTATTTTATTAGGGCCCAAGCACCTACTGGCGCGAGATCCCTATTGTAATGCAAAGGATTTTTTTCCCCTTGGCAGATGAAAATGGAAAATTTGGAGGCCTTAACATGCGCGAAAACTTTGTATATACATGCGGCTTGGCGTAAATTTAGATCATTTTGTGACGTTGTGAAAAAGCTTAACAAAATGGCTCAGTGGCGCCTCCTTGAATTTTTCAAAAGGCCTCTCCTATTAGGTTTTTTTCAACTTAGAGAGATGAAATTTTGGAGTCGATAATTTGTGCAAAACTGCTCCAAAAAGTCTCTGCACCCATATTCCAATCCCAACAGGAAATCGGGTATTTTGGATTGAATGTGAAATTTTTATCGATTTACTGGGTGCACATTTGAGACCTTGGCACTTAGGGAGTTAATAGGATCCTCCCCAAAATTGGTGAGACTGTTCATGAGACATGTGATTTAAAGGTTATCAAAATTGTGAGTTTCCATTCACAGGCCTGGCCAGGGTGCCAAAGTTGGCTATTTTTTTTTTTTTTTTTTTTTTTTTTTGGCAAAAAGCCAAATTCAGTCAATGACTAATCCACATCCAAGGTTCAATCTTTTTCATACTTGAAATGGATGTGAGTATGTAGCGCCTTTTTTTTTGGAGGACCCTCTTCAATAGGGTTTTTTTTCTCCTTGATATGTGAATGCATTTCTAATCCCCCCCAAAATAAGCAAATTTTAAGCAAGTTAGGTTCTTATGAGATGATGAAATGGGGACGATCTGCCACCACCCTGACCTGAGTGCCGTCCCAGTTGTGCCAAACTGCGAGGGCCCGTTCAGTCCTGCTTGCAAGCCTAGTTTATTTTTAAAGTGCAATTCTGTATAATTTGAAAAAACACTCGGGTTAAAAAAAAAAGACGCACCTGAACATAAGTCACAGGCCTGTCCAAAAGATGAATCTTATGATATGGAAAATACCCCCCACCCCCACCACAAAACAGACAATCACAATATAATAGAGCTGGTCCTGATCTTTTCACTTGATACAACTTAAACTACTGACATGAATAAAAGACGTGTTAGGCGACTTCAACAACTGAAAAGGAAACAGCTAACGATACAGGCGGCCACGTGTTGACCTGAAAGCAACCTTGGTCCTCGCCCTTGGTGTGCCCCCAACATCCTCTGCCAGCCTTCACCTACTTCCTGCCATTCTAGCCCCACACACGGCACCGCTGTGGACCACACCTATCGACCCCTCACCGCACCCTTCTCCACCCACTCGGGGGTTCGGGGCGGAGGGAGCCTCAAACCTCCAGGAATGACATAGCTGGTGGCTTACTCACAGAAGGCCGTGTGACTCATCAAAGGCGACGCCGCTGCTGCTGCACCCATGTTACACACACATTGCCACACGTTGTCTTTGTCAGGATTCATTCATAACTTTCAAATCCAAACCCTGAGTCACTTCCCAGGACATTTGACCCAAATAACTAAAAGAGTCAAAAGTCCTGAGCTATGCATTCAAATCTAAATGTTTACACAGAGATTGATTTATTTATATATCTATTTTTTAACCCTATCAGGGAGAGTCGACAGCTATTCAAAAGTTCACAGACTAGACTAGACTAGATATTATCGGGTTGCTGGTAATTACGGCCAATGAAAGCATTTAAAATAATATCGGATCATAGACTATATAAAGGGGGCCTGCATTGTTGTGGAATCACAGACAAAGAGCTTTTTTTGTTGAAAATTCTTGTGAGTAAATGCTTAAATCCCTGAATTCTTGATATAGACGTAAAGCAGTCTCGATTCTTGGTTAAAAGCAAAAAAAAAAAAAAAAAACTGAAAAAAAACAGCTTTTAGAGACAGAAACAGAAACAGAGCTGTTAGAGAATGTAGCTAGCGGCCGCCTGACGTAAATAGAATTTTTCCGGTGAAAGTTCTTTTGAATAAATGCTTAAATGACCAAATTCTTTATAGATATGGATGTAAAACGGTCTCGATTTTTGGTTGAAAGCGGAAATAAAAAAAAACAAACAAACCTGCAGTTAGCATTTATTTTAAGTAAACATGTCGAAGTACAATGCTAGCCTGTTAGTGAATGTAGCTAGCGGCCGCCAGACGTAAATAGAGCTTTTCCAGTTAAAATTCTTGTGAGTAAATGCTTAAATCCCCGAATTCTTTATAGATATGGTGGTAAAGCAGTCTCGATTCTTGGTTAAAAGCAAAAAAAAAAAAAAAAAAAAAAAACTGTGCAGTTAGCTTTTATTTTACGTAAACATTTCAAAGTACAATGCTAGTCTGTTAGTGAATGTAGCTAACGGCCGCCTGACGTAAACAGAGCTTTTCTGGTGAAAATTCTTGTGAATAAATGCTTAAATCCCCGAATTCTTTATAGATATGGACGTAAAACAGTCTCGATTCTTGGTTAAAAGCAGAAGAAAAAAAAAGTGCAGTTAGCATTTATTTCATGTAAACATTTCGAAGTACAATGCTAGTCTGTTAGTGAATGTAGCTAATGGCTGCCTGACGTAAACAGAGCTTTTACGGTGAAAATTCTTGTGAATAAATGCTTAAATCCCCGAATTCTTTATAGATATGGACGTAAAACAGTCTCGATTCTTGGTTAAAAGCAAAAAAAAAAAAAAACGTGCAGTTAGCATTTATTTCACGTAAACATGTCGAAGTACAATGCTAGTCTGTTAGTGAATGTAGTTAGCGGCCGCTTGATGTAAACAGAGCTTTTCTGCTGAAAATTATGGTGGATAAATGCTTAAATCCCCGAATTCTTTATAGATATGGACGTAAAACAGTCTCGATTCTTGGTTAAAAGCAAAAAAGAAGAAGTGCAGTTAGCATTTATATCACGTAAATATGTCGAAGTACAATGCTAGTCTGTTAGTGAATGAAGCTAGCGGCCGCCTGATGTAAACAGAGCTTTTCTGGTGAAATTTATTGTGAAAAATGCTTAAATCTCCGAATTCTTGATAGATATGGATTTTTAAAAAGTCTCGATTTTTGGTTAAAAGCAAAAAATTACCCATGCAATTAGCATTTATATCACGTAACTATGTCGAAGTACAACGCTAGTCTGTTAGTGAATGTAGCTAGCGGCCGCCTGATGTAAACAGAGCTTTTCTGGTTAAAATTCTTGTGATTAAATGCTTAAATCTCCGAATTCTTGATAGATATGGATTTTTTAAAAGTCTCGATTTTTGGTTAAAAGCAAAAAATTACCCATGCAATTAGCATTTATATCACGTAACTATGTCGAAGTACAACGCTAGTCTGTTAGTGAATGTAGCTAGCTGACGCCTGATGTAAACAGAGCTTTTCCGGTGAAAATTCTTGTGAAAAAAATAATTAAATCCCCAAATTCTTTATAGATATGGACGTAAAACAGTCTCGATTCTTGGTTAAAAGCAAATAAAAAAATAAAAATAAAAAAAACGTGATGTTAGCATTTATTTTATGTAAATGTTGCAAACTACGATGCCAATGAGAAGTGGCTAATTTTTATTTTTTTTTAAATTTTCTGAAAATGTGTCTATATTAGGTGACATGTCTTGTTTTCTCATGTATATTTATATTTGCCCCCCCCCAAAAAATGTTTTGTCCGATTATTTGATTGATCGATAGAATTTTCAGTCGAATACTCGATTACTAAAATATTCGATAGCTTCAGCCCTACAGTATATACACATGGATTTTAAAAAACTAATAATGTATACTATGTACTGTAAATGTTGATAAAGAACTATGCAGATTCAGTACTAGTATCTTCAGGTGAGAGTCTTGCTCGAATAGAATTGATACCCCAAAATAACACGTACAGCCCCATTTAAAGCTATCGCAGTAAGCACAAAGAGCTACAACACGGGGTGTCATGCGGACTTGAAAGAATCTGTGGTTGGAACACGGCTGCGATGGGATGGATTTGGGCAAAAAGCCTCAGCCTCCGGCGCGGCGCTAGCTCGATGCGACGACATAAAACGAGTGGGTGTGCGTGAATCACCGCCTGTCGCGTGTCGATCCCATGAATGAACGGGTCTGTGCGCGCGTGTTGCTCGGCGTCGGGTCCGACGGGCGCTGCTGAGTTGTGGCAGCAGGCAGCGCTGGAACGGGGGATGAGTCAAGACCGCAGTGGCTCAAATGACTCCGCCACTGCCAAATCACATCAGGACTCAAATAAACACCGTCTTATGCCTGTCATTATTTAGCGTTCTGTCACCGGTCGGAAGATTTTGCGCAAAATAGACACGGGCGGAAATTTGACATTTTTATGATTTAAAAAAAAAAAAAAAAAAAAAAAAGCAAAATGCAAGTATGTTATTGACTAGAATTTGAAGGCAAAATGAGGCCCATGTTGCTGGGAGAACTGACAATTACAAAACATGGTCATCCTTGTTCTCATCGGAAATTAGTTGCATTCGTACCCAACATTAGACTGAAACTATGGTCTAAAGTCATCTATTTGCAGGAGTATTTAACAATAAAAATTGTTTACTACAAGTAGTCTCCAGGTTAAGACAGACTCAACTTAAGCGATTTAAACTTTACGACGCCGAAGACTCGTCCGTTGTTTTGTTTCCAGTACCTTGTTGAACCTCACAGCAGTGTGGTTTTCGTCAACGATGACTATGACGAAAATATTTCGTCGACGAACAATTTCTTTCATGACGATGACGAGACGATAAGGAGCTAATAACGAGTCTTGGAGACTAAAATGCAACAAGACTAATGCTAGTTTTGACTCACGGGACGAGAACGAGACGAAAATGCTCCACAGTTTCCGTCACATGTTCACATTGTGTGACATTTTATGTGTAGTTAGCCAGCATTGTAGCAGTGTCTGGTTGTGTCACTCATGTGATGTGCTGCACCCCCCACCGAATCACCAGTGTCCTTTCCAGTCTCCAAACTTGCGCACACAGTAAGATTTGTTTTCTTATCTTGGTCAGAGATCATTTACAATTTTGCTTTAGGCTTTAAAGGTCTGTGCTGAGAGATCATCACACAGTAAATGTAACTCGTAGCGTTAGCTGAGCATTCGCGTTAGCATTACTAATGGCAAGCGTCCTCTTCAACTCTCGAACAACTTTTCCTACAAACAGTTCGTTGCGTCCAGGTGGGTGTAATTCATTGAAAATAATGTAGTTTTCCTGTTGAGTGAAGAATCGAGACTGTTTTACGTCCATATCTATAAAAGAATTCAGGGATTTAAGCATTTATTCACAAGAATTTGCAACGGAAAAAGTTCTTTGTCTGTGATATGGCAGCCGCTAATTTGCTTACTGACTAGCATCATTGTTCGCAATATTTACGTACAATAAATGCTAATTGCATGGTTTTTTGCTTTTCACCAAGAATGAAGACTGTTTTATGTCTACAGCTATAAAGAATTCAGGGATTAAGCATTTATTCACAATATTTCAACGAAAAAAGATCTTTGTTTAGATATGGCGGCCGCTAATTTGCTTACTGACTAGCATTTTAGTTCGGAATATTTACGTAAAATAAATGACAACTGCACGTTTTTTAACCAAGAATTGAGACTGTTTTATGTCCATATCTATTACGAATTCAGGGATTTAAGCATTTATTCATAAGAATTTTGAACGGAAAAAACTCTTCGTTTACATATGGTGGCCGCTAATTTGCTTACTGACTAGCATCATAATTCGCAATATTTATGTAAAATAAATTCTAACTGCCCGGTTCTCTGTTCTTTTAACAAGGAATCAAGACTGTTTTACAGCCATATCTATAAATAATTCAGGGATTTAAGCATTTATTCACAAGAGTTTTCAACGGAAAAAGCTCTTTGCTCACATATGGTGGCCACAAATTTGCTTTCTGACTAGCATTATAGTTCGCAATATATACGTAATATAAATGCTAACTACACTTTTATTTGCTTTTAACTAGGGCTGTCCCAAACGACTAATTTTCTCCCGATTAGTCAGCCGATTATTTTTACGATTAGTCGACTAATCTAATAATTAAATTTTTTTTTTTTTTTTTTTTACTAATTTAGCAATGAAATTTTTGTTGACGCTTATCAATTCACAAAAAACATATTGGAACACTCAAATTATTTATTAAAGTACAAATAAACACGTAAATAACAATAATAAATCACAAATAAACAATGAGTTCAAATGCTGATAGAATTAACTAGTGTAGCATCCCGATTGAAAAGATGGTCTCTTAAACTGATGGTTTACAACTTTTATTCCATCCTTGATGTAAACACACCGTAAGAGCTACGGTGCACACAAATAAAGCAACACAATTAGAAATTAACAAAAACTTTTCACCTTTTTCCTTTTAAACCTTATTTATATATCAATGAATTGCCTATATGAATTGCCTTTACCTTATTACCTTATCATTGACAATCTCTCCCTTGAGTGCAATGACTGTATATACTGTATATATTTATGACCTTTTAACCTTATATAATTTTCTATACATTAAAATAAACCATAACATGAAATAAACCTTTCAATTAGCATTAAGAACAATACTAATAGCACTTATAGGCCCATTGTCAATGAAACATTATTATTTAGTAAGGCGACAGCACCCTCTGGTGTACAAAAAATGAAGGAAAAAAAAAATTACAAACTGCGTGGAGGCGCTTGAGTTGTTTATTCACGGCCGACATGCAGCCAAGCTTGGCACTGAACAGACAGGACAGAAGAGTGTACTCTCCTTTGTTTCTTTGAAATAAGTCAATGTTTTGGACACTCTGGTGCGCTTTTTTTTGGCTTTGTGCCGCTTTCCCCGCTTGCAAACAGAGCATCCGACATTCTAACTTTCCACGCATATATTTTTTTAACCCTTCATTAACCGTCGACGGGATGTTGTGCTCGTCGACGGATTTACGTCATCGATGACGTCGACTATGTCGACTAGTTGGGACAGCTCTACTTTTAACCAAGAATCATGACTGTTTTCACGTCTATAACTATAAAGAATTCAGGGATTTAAGCATTTATTCACAAGAGTTTTCAACGGAAATAGCTCTTTGTTTATATATGGTGGCCGCTAAATTGCTTACCGACTATCATCATAGTTTGCAATATTTACACAAAATAAATGCTAACTGCATGTTTTATTTAGCTTTTAACCAAGAATCAAGACTGTTTTACGTCCATATTGATAAAGAATTCAGGGATTTAAGCATTTATTTACAAGAGTTTTCAACGGAAAAAGCTCTTTGTTTACATATGGCGGCCGCTAATTTGCTTACTGACAGGCATCATTGTTTGCAATATTTACGTAAAATAAATGCTAACTGCACATTTTTTTTTGCTTTTAACCAAGAATCGAGACTGTTTTACGTCCATATCAATAAAGAATTCAGGGATTCAATCATTTATTCACAAGAATTTTCAACAGAAAAAGCTCTTTGTTTACATATGGTGGCCGCTAATTTGCTTACTGACTAGCATCATAGTTTACAATATTTACGTGAAAATAAATGCTAACTACATGTTTTTTTTGTTTTTTGTTTTGCTTTTAACCAAGAATCGAGACTGTTTTACGTCCGTATCTGCAAAAAAAAATCAGGGATTTCAGCATTTATTCACAAAAATTTTCAACAGAAACAGCTCTTTGTTTACATATGGCGGCTGCTAGTTTACTTACTGACTAGCATCATAGTTCGCAATATTTACGTGAAAAATAATAACTGCTACATTCACTAATAGACTAGCAGCACATTCGACATATTTATGTAAAATAAATGCTAACTGCCCGTTTTTTTTTTTTTTTTTTTTTTTTTTGCTTTTAACCAAGAATCGAACTCGTAGCGTTAGCTGAGCATTCGCGTTAGCATTACTAATGGCAAGCGTCCTCTTCAACTCTCGAACAACTTTTCCTACAAACAGTTCGTTGCGTCCAGGTGGGTGTAATTCATTGAAAATAATGTAGTTTTCCTGTTGAGTGAAGAATCGAGACTGTTTTACGTCCATATCTATAAATAATTCTGGGATTTAAGCATTTATTCACAAGAATTTTCAACGGAAAAGGCTCTTTGTCTGTGTTTCCACTTGGTCAGCTTTGACGGAAATAGGCTCCCTGCTCCCTGTAAATCGGCCCCACGTACCGTCAATACATTATGAAGTCTATGCAAGAGACGTCTGAGTGCTCCTATATGGAAGCATTATTGAACAACAGTCCAGCCAGGCCCAATGCTACCACCAGAAGGCAGTGTATCCACCACCATTAAACAAACTCTTTGGATAGTTCAATTTTTAAAGGGTTTTAATACCGATTTACGTGGAAATTCAGGTTACGTCGCCAGCGTAGGGTCGGAAGCTTGTTCGTAACCCCAGGACTACCTGTATTGTATTTCTTCAAAAAAAGTAGTATCGGTACAGTATCGAATTGGTATCAGGAGCCAAAAAAAAGGTATCTGTGCAATACTAGTTATTACAACATAATAGGTATTTTTTGCCGTTTTAGAATGCGAGTATCAGTTCATTGTGAGAGCTGCCTGCTCGCTTTCTCCGGGTGGTTACAAGGGTGGAGATGATGTGCATTTCAACAGGCGGGGGCCCTTCCTTCATCTTGCCACACACACACAATAGAAAGGAAGTTGGGGATTCCTGAGATTCCTGCGGACAAAAAGGTGTGAACCCGGGCAGCCGAGTAGCCTGGGAATTCTGCGGCAAAGCGCTCGGGTAGCAGTTTAATGGGCAACAGAGGTGCTGGTGACACAACCGCCGATAAACAAGACTTTCAAAGATAAGGTCAAAGAATTTAAACAGCAGAGGTAAAGTGAAGGAGGGGTCAGGGGTGAGGGGATGAAACAGATAACAAAGTCAACGTTAACATTTTTGGGATGTTTGGGAAGCTAAGAAATGATTGTAAAGCTAATCACTTCTCAGCTCTACCATTTTTCATATTTGATACACAAACAAAAGAGTCACATTACAGGGTAGCACAGATCGAAAGACGTAATTCTTAAAAGATAAATGTTAGTTTGAGTTATAGTAATTTGATATTAAAACTAGGGCTGTCAAACGATTAAAATTTTTAATCGAGTTAATTACAGCTTAAAAATTAATCGTAATTAATTGAAATTCAAAACATCTATAAAATATGCCATATTTTTCTGTAAATTATTGTAGGAATGGAAATAAAAGATACAAGACGGATATATACATTCAACATACGGTACATAGGTACATTATTCACATTCTGTTAAAGCGATCCATGGATAGAAAGACTTGTAGTTCTTAAAAGAGAAATATTAGTACAAGTTATAGAAATTTTATATTAAAATCCCTCTTAATGTTTTCGTTTTAATAAAATTTGTAAAATTTTCAATCAAAAAATAAACTTGTAGCTCGCCAATGTTGATGTCAATAATTACACCATGCTCACTCATTGTGCTTAAACCCATAAAATCATTTGGACCCTAGTAGCCCACCATTGTTGATGTCAATGATTACACAATTCTCATGGTGCTTAAACCCATAAAATCAGTTGCACCCAAGCGCCAGCAGAGGGTGACAAAACCCAAAAAAACACAAGTAACAAGTGGACATTCCACTGTGCTGTCATTTTAATCTGTTTGAGCTGGGCATGTGCGTTAAATGCGTCAAATATTTTAACGTGGTTAATTTAAAAAAAAAAATTCTGCCCGTTAACACGATAATTTTGACACCCCTAATTAAAACCCCTCTTAATGTTTTCGTTTTAATAAAAATTAGGGCTGTCAAACGATAAATTTTTAATTGAGTATTATACGAGTATGATATATACATTCAACATACGGTACATAAGTACTGTATTTGTTTATTATAACAATAAATCAACAAGATGACATTAACATTATTAACATTCTCTTAAAGTGATCCATGGATAGAAAGACTTGTAGTTCTTAAAAGATAAATGTTAGAACAAGTTATAGAAATTTTATATTAAAACCCCTCTTAATGTTTTCGTTTTATTAAAATTTGTAAAATTTTCAATCAAAAAATAAACTAGTAGCTCGCCAATGTTGATGTCAATAACTACACCATGGTCACTCATTGTGCTTAAACCCATAAAATCATTTGGACCCAAGCACCAGCAGAGGGCGCCAAACACCAAAAAACAAGTAACAAGCGGACATTACACTGCTGTCATTTTAATCTTTCTGAGCGGGGCATGTGCGTTAATTGCGTCAAATATTTTAACGTGATTAATTAAAAAAATTAATTAACGCCCGTTAACGTGATAATTTTGACAGCCCTAATAAAAATTTTAAAATTAGTTTAATAGCTTTGGTAGGTCGCCATTGTTGTTGACGATGCAATGAACTGGCGCTGCTGTGCTTCCACAGTGTCACTCTTTAGGTACATAAACATGTCGTCGGTTCTGCCCTTCCAGTTCGAACCCGAGCAGAAAAATGATGAGCAGGACAATACTATTGATATTTCACAAAACGAGCAGCAAAAGCAATAGATGAGTCGTAGACCACAGGACTATACTTTCACGTGATATCAGCGTCATGCTTTTCCTTATAATGCAATCCCAACCCACATGCCTTGTGTCTTTGCGCGGTAAAACCTGAAAGCATTTTGGTCCGCAAATGCAGAAACAAGCAGACAACAATAACATAGGGATTGCGTAAAAAGGTTTATTGAACACACAAAAAAATGCAAGACACAAAAACGGTCCACGACGGTAGATCGGGATCAATTAAAAAAAAATGAAAGAGGGAAAACTGCGGCGAGTGGCAGGCGAACGGAAAAAACAAGGTAAAGATGCAACTCGCGACGATGGGGTCAAGAATAAAAACAGTCAAATGGCAGCAGGTCAATATATCTCGGCAAGCCGCCTAGGATCGGTTTATATAGGAACAATGAATAGGAACATGATGGGAACAATGAAGGAACTATTCAATAGGGCTGTCAAACGATTAAAATTTTTAATCGAGTTAATCACAGCTTAAAAATGAATTAATCGTAACTAATCGCAATTCAAACCATCCCTAAAATATGACATGTTTTTCTGTAAATTATTGTTGGAATGGAAAGATAAGGCAAGACGGATATATACATTCAACATACTGTACATAAGTACTGCATTTGTTTATTATAACAATAAATCCACAAGAAGGCATTAACATTATTAACATTCTTTCTGTGAAAGGGATTCACAGATAGAAAGACTTGTAATTCCTAAAAGATAAATGTGAAAACAAGTTATAGTAATTTTATATTAAAACCCCTCTGTATTTTTTCATTTTAATAAAATTTGTAAAATTTTCAATCAAAAAATAAACTAATAGCTCTCCATTGTGGAAGGTAGTAATTGAAATACACCACAAGGTGTCAAGGACGAATTTTAAATTAATTAGAGATCTAGCCAAGTTTTTCTAGTACGTTTTGCCCGTCGACTGACGCCGTAGTTTCCGGGTTCATTGTACCTTACGTTCATTTTAGTGTTGACTTTACAACGTACGAGACCTCTGATAGTTTGTATATTGTGACTAAATATTGCCATCTAGTGTATTTGTTGAGCTAAACGAAATGTTTGAATAGAGTTTGACCAAAGTCTAAGTATTATTTTGCATAGCTATTTTGATTGGGAATGCAAGTTCTCTTTGCATTGAGCGCTTTTCTTTTTGTGAACATTATTTATTTTAAGAGATAGGAATATTATTTTTGTCGTGTTTTCAATAAATGATACTGTAGCGACTTAACTGTTCCATTCAAATACATGGTGGGAAGTTGGGCAACCATGACTGTCAGTGGTGGCTGCAAATGGTATATCTTCTCTGTGTTGTGTTCAATATAGGGTGTTGAGAAAAAGATCATCTCCTGTCATTCTTCCCCACGTCGCTCGCCACAATAGTAATATTTGTTGCGGAAGAGATGCTAACGCTTATGCCTATGAATAGCGCCGTCCCAATGAATGCCTGTGTCCACTCCACTCGCTTGTCTCTGCCTTTTAGCTCTCAATATATATAAAACGGCGCCATTGTAGTCTGTTTGCGGCAATGCATGAGTGGGTCGTTCCGCGCCTACGTTAAATGTGTGAAATATTTTAACGTGATTAATTTAAAAAATTAATTACCGCCCGTTAACGTGATAAATTTGGCAGCCCTACTATTCAAAAATTCAAACTAGGAGTTGATTTCTCCACTAGAGGGCACTCATGCTCTTTGGACACATGATGCTTTATCTCTGTAAAAAAAATTTCTCTCACTGGAATTCAATGATTTTTTTTCGTAGTCCTTTGGCTTAAAGTGGTTATGTAATAGGTTATAGTACCGTATAATAATAAGTTCATATAAATAACTTTGTGCTAAAAAAAAAAAAAAATTAAAGAAAAATCAAAGATTGTAAGCAGTTACTCACAATGTTACTCATTACTTGATTATTCTTTTCACCCAAATTTTTTTACTTGTACCTGAGTACATTTTATGGATGACTACTTTTACTTGAGTAATATTATTTTAAAAGTAACGATACTCTTACTTAAGTCCAATTTTTGGCTACTCTACCCACCGCTGGCCATCAATGACACTAACAAGGAAGTGACCCGAAAATGCCCCAAAACGAATAGCAAGTGATAGAAAACCTACAGTAGCAAAGCATCCCCACACATTTTTTCTAGAAGTTGCATTTTCTTGTTTATCTTAATATTTTTTTTTTGCTATTTTGTTTAACCTCACAGGAGGTCAAGGGGCTGACTGCATCAAGCCAGTTTGTTTGGAACTCTCAATGCAACTGTGATGTCACAGTCACGCTGGTAAGGCATGACTGCAAGTCTTATCTGTGCCCACTAGGCTTGCTCTACAATGCTCACTCCTTCTTTTTGTACGTGTGCGTGGGTGCATTAGCCTCTAGTAACCCCTCAGACACAGGTAAACTGCAGCAGCTTTACCCGTGCTGCTTTTGGGTGACACAGGAATTATGCGTGCTCTCCGGAATAATGACGCCACATGCAAAGTCTTTTCTATTTTCATTCCACACAACAGTGGAACTATTTGTGGAACAACCGGCGCTGGGGCCACTCAAAGCTTTCCCGGAGGGTCTATTTTTTGAGATTTGGCTCTGACCCCAGCCACTTCTCCCCAGCAACTCACAAACTTTTGGCTTTAGTGTAGGGCTGCAGCTATCGATAATTGAAGTAATCGATTAAGCGATCAATTACTTCGAATAATCAAGTCATCGGATTAGTAACATTTAATGCGTTGCAGAGTAAATTTTAGCTGATGTAAAACAAAAGCTTGCTAAGACTGCACCTTCAAAATTGCATTAAATGCAAATACAAAATAAAATTCCCAAGTGTTTTATCAAACTATGCAGCATTGCACTTTCATTTCACAAGAGCAATAAATGCATTTAAATAGATAAATGAGGATCAAAGTACAACAAAAAGACAATTGACTAACGAGCATAGCAAGAGTCCTCTAGCTTAAATGTTATAAAATGCTAACTTTTTTTTTTTTTTTTAACATTGCTCATAACAAATCGTTCAGAAACATATTCCCACAAAAAAAAAATTAAAAAACAGCTAAATACAGTACCCTCCATAATTATTGGCACCCCTGAAAAAGGTGTGTTTTTTAGCCTCTAATATGTATACATTTTTAATTCAAATAATATGGGACCTTAATGGAAAAAAAAGAGAAAAATCCAACCTTCAATACAAGCGCATTCATTCAGTGGGGAAAAAAATCCCACATAAAGAAAAAAATATTTGACATCAAATAATGTGTGTCACAATTATTAGCACATATTAGGTTCCCAGGGCCTTTGGAAGCGAAACAGCCCCACAGCATCACTGACCCACCCCCATACTTCACAGTGGGTATGAGGTGCTTTTCAGCATGCACATCTTTCATGGCACGCCAGACCCACTTAGAGTGTTTGTTGCCAAAAAGCTCAATCTTGGTCTCATCTGACCAAAGCACACGGTCCCAGTTGAAGCCTGGGAACCTTGTTAGGGTGCATGGCAGCATAAATGCTTTGAAATACCAGGACATTTTAGGCAAATTGGCAAGGCAAATTTATTTATATCGCACAATTCAACACAAGACAATTTAAAGTGCTTTACATCACATGAAGACCATAAAAATCACATTTAAATCAACACAACGTAAAAACCAAGACAAAAGATTGCATTTAATCACAGATTAAAAATAAATGAATAAAAATAAAACAAAAATAAAAATAAAGCAAAAACTACTACTACTAATAATCATTGAAATCAGCAATAGAGATAAGCACAAGAGGAATAGAAGGCAGGTAGATTGAAATATATAGACAATTATGGATATGCAGTGCTAAACAAAAGCGTTTTTAGCCCTGATTTAAAGGAGCTAACAGTTTGAGCATACTTCAGACGTTCGGGTAACTTGTTCCAGAGGTGAGGAGCATAATAACTAAATGCTGCCTCACCCTGCTTGGTTCTTTGATTTTAAATCAAAATCTGTTGCCCTCTGCCCGAAAGCTGAAGATGGGTCGTCACTGGGTCTTTCAGCGAGACAATGACCCTAAACATATGGCCAAATCTACACGGAAATGGTTCACCAGACACAAAATCAAGCTCCTCCCATGGCCATCTCAGTCCCCAGACCTTGTTTTTTTTTGCAAAAGGGGGTTGTACAAAGTATTGACACCAGGGGTGCTAATAATTGTGACACACATTATTTGATGTCAAATAATTTTTTTCTTTATGTGGGATTTTTTTCCCCACTGAATGAATGCACTTGTATTGAAGGTTGGATTTTTCTATTTTTTTCCTTTAAGGTCCCATATTATTTAGAAAAATATATATATTACAAGCTAAAAAACACATCTTAACCAGGGGTGCCAATAATTATAGAGGGCACTTGTATATCTCTATACTAAATTACGAATGCATAATCAATCATATTAGCTTAAACAAAAACTTACAACCTTATGTTGGTCTTAACAGGGAGCAGCTGGATCCAGCCGTGTAAGATGAGTCACGTCATATTCACTGTTGCCACTAGAGGGCAGTGTAACCACCCAAATCAATAAAACTAAATGCAAACACTGTTAAAACAAACCATTACAACACCACTCTAATTAAGCGAATCCTCGAAGCAGCAAAATTTAGTTTGAAGCTTTTTTCTAATCAAATTACTCGAGGTGATCGGATATAGACTTCTTGTTCTTGAAGGATAAATGTCAATACAAGTTATAGTAATTTTATATTAAAACCCCTCTTAATGTTTTCATTTTAATAAAATTCGTAAAATTTTCAGTCAAAAAATAAACTAGTAGCTCGCCATTGTTGATGTTGCCAAGCGGGACGTTACATG
The DNA here is from genome assembly GCF_030265065.1 of Corythoichthys intestinalis. Lineage (NCBI taxonomy): Eukaryota > Metazoa > Chordata > Actinopteri > Syngnathiformes > Syngnathidae > Corythoichthys > Corythoichthys intestinalis. The sequence continues at coordinate 1,598,831 of NC_080406.1, forward strand.
GGCTCCCTGCCGTTCTTCCACAGTGTCCTTAACTACGTAAGGTAGTGATTGAAATACACCACAAGGTGTCAATGGCGAGTTTTAAATTAATTAATCTAGCCAAGGCAAAGTCTGAGTAAGTTTCATGTGTATTTTGCATAGCTATTTTGATTGGGAATGCCAGTTCTCTTTGCATTGAGCGCTTTCCTTTTTGTGAACAATTTTTCGAGAGATAGGAATATTATTTTTGTTGTGCTTTCACTAAATGATACTGTAGCGACTTAACAGTTCCGCCCAAATGCATGATGGGAAGTTGGGCAACCATGACTGTCAGTAGTGGCTGCAAATGGTATATGTTCTGCGTTGTGATCAATTATGCGTGTTAAGAAAAAGATCGTGTCCTGTGAGCGATAGGAATATTATTTTTGTTGTGCTTTGACTAAATGATACTGTAGCGACATAATTGTTCCGCCCAAATGCATGATGGGAAGTTGGGCAACCATGACTGTCAGTGGTAGGTTCTGCGTTGTGTTCAATTAAGCGTGTTAAGAAAAAGATCGTCTCCTGTCATTCTTCCCCACATCGTTTGCCACAATAATTATATTTGTTGTGAAAGAGTAGCAAAAGCTTATGGCAATAAAAGGCGCGGTCCAGTGAACGCCTGTATCCGCTCGCATTTCTCTGCCTTTTCGCTCTCAATGTGCTGAAACGGGCCCGATCACTTCATTTCGATCAGATCGGGGACATCCCTATTTAAACCCGTATATGAAAGTGGCCTAGATCGTATTTGGAGTCAAACGTCCATGAAAGTGTCGGGTATGGTGGTAGGATAGCAAAGAGGTACGATGGCAACGTGACTTGTCTAAAAGAACGACACCCCGCTTTGTCATGACGGCACAACCCCCACCTCCTCTGCCCACCCCCTTTCCTCTTCCTCTTCCTTTCGGAGGTGCGAGAGGGAAAACATCTCCAGCGAGTGAATGAGCGACTGTGCTGCCTCGCAGGACGCGAAAGCGGCAAACGCTGCCAAGGCGGTGAGGGGTCACACCGCTAGGAATGCGTGATCTCCGGGGATCACGACGTCGCTCTCCAGCGCCCCCAAATGCCTCCACACAAGCGCTACTGACTAATGCAGTTTCCTGCTCTCACTTCCACCTGGCCATGCTGTCATCCACCACTTCCCCACCGCTCCCTCCCGGGCCGCGCCCTCTCGGCGCCGACGCCCGAGACTGGTGGACTCCCTGAGAACCACCTTCCATTATCTTTCCAAATGGCACAACCCAGGAAGCTGCCATTCAACGGCGCTGAGCTAACCGAGTCACGTTGGCGCCCGGCCTGACTTCCACTTGTGAGAACGAGATGTAAAAAAAATAGGGATGGTGACATAAGCTAATTACTGTATTTTCCACACTATAAGGCGCACCCCAAAGCCAACAGTGTGCATTATAATCTGATTCACCTTATACAGGTAGTCCCCCGGGTTATGACATACTCGACTTACACGATTTCGACTTTACGACGCCGAAGTCACGTCCGCCATTTTGTCTTCAGTCGTTTTCATTTTTTTTTGTCGCATTAACAGTGCCTTATTATACCTCACAGTATCTTCTTTATTATAGAGCTGTCAAAATTATCGCGTTAACGGGCGGTAATTAATTTTTTAAATGAATCACGTTAATATATTTGACGCAATTAACGCACATGCCCGCTCAGACAGATTTAAATGACAGTACAGAGAAATGCCCACATGTTAATTGTGTTTTATGGAGTTTTTCCGCCCTCTGCTGGCGCTTGGGTGCGACTGATTTTATAGGCTTCAGCACCCATGAGCATTGTGTAAGTAATTATTGACATCAACAATGGCGGGCTACTAGTTTATTTTGTTGACTGAAATTTTTACAGATTTTATTAAAACGAAAACATTAAGAGGGGTTTTTACTATAAAATTTCTATAACTTGTACTAACATTTATCTTTTAAGAACTACAAGTCTTTCTATCCGTGGATCACTTTAACAGAATGTTAATAATGTTAATGCCATCTTGCTGATTTATTACTATAATAAACAAATACAGTCCCTATGTACCGTATGTTGAATGTATATATCCATCTCTTTTCTTATCTTTCTATTCCAACAATAATTTTTACAGAAAAATATGGCATATTTTATAGATGGTTTGAATTGCAATTAATTACGATTAATTAATTTTTAAGCTGTAATTAACTCGATTAAAAATTTTAATCGTTTGACAGCCCTACTTTATTAACATGACATGTTCTGTCGTCACTAAACGTGAAGTTGTTCAGCTTGACAGACAGCAAACAAGACAATTGTGCTTTTTGAAGCTGTTGACTTCCTTCACTTTTGACAATTTGTAAAGCCGTAACAGATATGGACACTTATGCTCAAAACGACACGCATTTTAACAATAAAACACTTGACACAAAACAATTAGTGTTCAAATGCCCATCTAGTCTGATCAATGTGTCAATTAAAATTGATTAAAATACCCTAATTTGCCTAACAAAAGTCTGCTAGCTTAAATGCTATGAATGCTAACGTATTTACAATTCTAATAGCAAATCGCTCACAAGTAACTCCACAAACTGTAACTGTAAACTTAATTACAAATGCATACAAAAACATATATTTGCGGAAAAAACTGCGCAGCTATCCTTTCTTAAGGTGAATCCCGACTGACGCAAAATATCTGGTTACGTCACCAGCGTAGGAACGGAACTTGTTTGTAACCCGGGGACTATCTGTATATGAATGGTTAGGGTTAATAACTGTGGTAAGGTGTGGTAAAGATTAATGTAAAGTTTGTGTTAAAAATTCAAAATGGCTCCTTTAAAGAGACACCTTTACAATGCAGAGTTCAAGCTCAAGGCTACTGAACCAGGCTAAATGGTACAAATGGTAACGTTTTTACAATTATCATACTAAATAGCTCCCACGTAACTCCACAAACTGTAGCTGTAAACTTAATTACAAATGCATAAAAAAACATATATTAGCGGAAAAAACTTACAGCCTTATATGGGCCAAAACAGAGCGCAGCTATCCTTTCTTAAGGTGAATCCCGACTGACGCGAAATATCTGGTTACGTCACCAGCGTATGAACGGAACTCGTTTGTAACCTGGGGACTATCTGTATATGAATGGTTAGGGTTAATAACTGTGGTAAGGAGTGGTAAAGATTAATGTAAAGTTTGTGTCAAAAACCCCAAATGGCTCCTTTAAAGAGAAACCCTTACAATGCAGAGTTCAAGCTAAAGGCTATTGAACTAGCCTAAATGGTACGAATGCTAACATTTTTATAGTTATCATACCAAATAGTTCACACGTAACTCCACAAACTGTAGCTGTAAACTAAATTACAAATGCATACACAAACATATATTAGCGGAAACAACTTACAGCCTTATGTGGGCCAAAACAGAGCGCCGCTATCCTTTATTAGGGTTAATTCCTGACTGACGCGGAATATCTGGTTACTGTTAGGTTTTGTGTTGGTTTTCCCTTTGTGTGACTTGTCCCTGTGATTGCCCATTGATTTCACCTGTTGTGCCTGCTCCTAGTGTATTCTCCAACCTGCATCCTCATGTGTTGCCCAGCCGTTCCTCGTTCTCGTTACCTCTTGTCTGCATGTGTGTATATAAGCTCCTATTTTCTTTTCACTCCTTGTTTCGTCATTGTCTATGTCAATGTCAAAGTCGATGTCTATCCAAGCTCTCGTGTTCCAAATAAGTTTTTTGAAAACCAGTCTTTTGTTAGTGACAATTTTGTTTGCCTCTGTGCTTTCTTGGGATCACCACAGCCTTTGTTTTGTACTTTGTTTTTTGTTGGCTTTAATTAAATCATTTTTGCACTATTCATGTGCCTCGCCTCCCTTTCCCTGCATTTGGGTCCACCTGCCTGCATGCGTTTCCCTGACAGTTACATTGCCAGCGTAGCAATGGAACTCATTCGTAACCCAGGGACTACCTGAATGTGGATGGTTAGGGTTACTAACTGCAGTAAGAAGTGGTAAAGATTAATGTAAAGTTTTAGTGAAAAACCCAAAATGGCTCCTTTCAAGAGACACCCTTACAATGCAGAGTTCAAGCTCAAGGCTATTGAACTAGCCTAAATGCTACGAATGCTAACGTTTTTACTCTTATCATACTAAATAGCTCACACGTACAGTAACTCCACAAACTGTAGCAGTAAACTTAATTACAAATGCATACACAAACATATATTAGCGGAAACAACTTACAGTCTTATGTGGGCCAAAATAGAGCGCAGCTATCCTTTATCGGGGTTAATTCCTGACTGACGCGGAATATCTGGTTACGTCGCCAGCGTAGGGAAGGAAGTCATTCATAACCCTGGGACTATCTGCATATGGATGGTTAGTGTTAATAACAGTGGTGAGAAGCGGTAAAATTTGTGTTGAGAACCCAAAATGGCTCCTTTCACGAGACACCCTTACAATGCAGATTTCAAACTCAAGGCTCTTGAATTAGCCTAAATGCTACAAATGCTAACGTATTTACAATTCTCATAGCAAATCGCTCACATGTAACTCCACAAACTGCAGCTGTAAACTTAATTACAAATGCGTACACAAACCTATATTAGTGGAAACAACTTACAGCCTTATGTGGGCTAAACTAGAGCACAGCTATCCTTTATCCATGTCAGACATCAGACTCTGACAGTCCAGCCAGACCCTATGCTATCACCAGAGGGCAGTGTATCCTCCATCATTATACAAAATACAATACTTTTGGACTTTTTGGATAGTTATTTTGGGCTACATTCCAACTTACGCGGTAATTCGTCTTACGTCGCCAGCGTAGGAATGGAACTCGTTCATAATCCGGGGACTACCTGTAAATCAACAAATAAGCCACACTGGACTATATGCTTTTAGTCCGAAAATTACGGTAGTTATGTTGAGATTTAGGGGGTTCTTAGGGGTACTTAAAGAGTTAATTCCGATTTACACGGAATAGGAACAGAACTCGTTCATAACCCTGGGACTACCTGTAAATCAACAAATAAGACACACTGAACTATATGCTTATAGTCCGAAAATTACGGTAGTTATTTTGAGATTTAGGGGGTCCTTAGGGGTACTTAAAGGGCTAATTATGATTTACGTGGAAGAGGAATGGAACCCGGAGACTACCTGCCTGCACCTATTTTGCAATGCCCAGTAAAATAGTACCGAATTTTTTAAATAAAGTGAATGAATGAATTGAAGGACTGATTTTGGTGGGAAAAATAATTGGCGTATCATCCTTTTGGTGGCAACACAGACACAAAATTCAAAAGGTTTCTATGCTCTTATGTTGAAGTTTTATCTCCCATGTGCATTGTCACTTATCCTAAGCAGTCTTAACAGAGCCACACTTGTTTCTACCTCACATGAAAGTCACGTCGAGGGTGCGCAGGAGGTGAAACGACTTGTGAAATTAGCTTAGCGCGTCGACCCGGCACGGCTAGTCCCCCTGATGTCATTGCCGATCGCTTGCGCCTTTGTATAGAAATGCACGCTCCATCGCGACATGTGAGCAAGCGCGCCAGATTCTTTTGCCTGAAGTTTTTCTTCCAGACCGAGGGTTATTAAATGTAAGAAAAGGATCGAGTGTTTTCAGCAGAACTGTCAAAAAATTGTGCCGCCACTGCTCGCACAGACGATAAAGAATCAGCATCAAATAAACTAATTGTACCCAGTCAAAGGGCACAACGTTGGACTGTCAATAAATGGTGATAAACCCTATTTGAGGTTGTTTTTATGACAATCTGCGGAGTGTCAAGAACGAGGCGAGAGGTGGCAATGAATAAGTGTCCAAATTTGCTGTTAAAACACACAAAGTACAATATTAACAACGCAATACCGGAAATCGCAACAGTTTGGATCGGAATTTCTTAACACACAGTTTTTCAGTGTTTGAATCCTAACACTTTTCAGTGTCAAAATTAAGTTTGAAAAAATTCACTCAACCAGGGAGAAGAAATCGATTTCCGTTTTCAACTGATTTTTTTGTTTTTTTGCCATGCAATTCCTTGTAACAAAATTTTTGTGTCTGAATTTTTTTTTTGCGACTGATTTCCTTGAAACTTAATTTTTTGGGAGTGAATTTTGAAGTGAAGTTTTTTGACTGTATTATTTACGGATGGATTTTGAAGCTGAAAAAAAATTCAGCGTTCAAATTTCGATGCTGAATAAGTTTAATTTAAATATATTTGCTACCAAAGTTTTGTGACTGAATTTTTTGCCCCTGAATTTTAAAGCTGGAAAAAAAAAAATCCAATTTTTTTGTGACCGAATTGCTTTTAACTGAATTTTTTTTTTTAAGTGAAATTTTCCGACTAAATTCCATGTACCGGTAATTGAATTTTTGCAGCCGTTTTTTCCAATTGAATTTTCAAAATTCAAATTTTTGCGACCAAATTTTTTGCAACCGAATTTCTCTGAACCTAATTTTTTAGGAGTGAAATTTTGCGACCGAATTCCATGTAATTGAATTTTTGTAGCAGTTTTTTGCCCCAATTGATTTTCGATTCTAATAAAATTAAATAAATGAATAAATAAATAAATAAATAAATAAAACAAAAATATTTAATTTTTTCTTCTGTTTTGTGACTGCATTTTTTTGCGGCTCAATTTTGAAGCTGAAAAAAAAATTCCAATCACATAAAATTCAAATTTTTTGCTACTGAAGTTTTGCGACTAACTTTTTTGCAACCGAATTTCTCTGAACCTAATTTTTTAGGAGTGAAATTTTGCGAACGGATTCCATGTAATTGAATTTTTGTAGCAGTTTTTAGCCCCAACTGAATTTCGATTTCAAAAAAATTAAATAAATGAATAAATAAAAAAATAAAATAAATAAAAATGTTTCATTTTTTCTTCTGAAGTTTTCTGACTGAATTTTTTTGCGGCTAAATTACGAAGCTGAAAAAAAAATTCCAATCACATAAAATTCAAATTTTTGCTACTGAAGTTTTGCGACTGAATTTTTTGCCTTGGAACATTATTTTTTAGGCGGGAAATTTTGCAACTGAATTCTATGTAATTGAATTTTTGCAGCAGTTTTTATGCCCAAAATCAATTTTGATGCTTAAAAAAAAAAAAAAAAAATTCTGCGACTGAAGTTTTGTGACCAATTTTTTTTTTGCGGCTGAATTTTGACGCTGAAAAAATTCCAATTAAACATAATTCAAATATTTGCAACTCAATTTTTGCAACTCATTTTGCGACCGAATTGCTTGTAACTTGTAATTCCAACTACCAAAGCTTCCGCACTATGAGGTGCACCTAAAAGCCTTCCATTTTCTCAAAATAAAAATAGGTCGCCTTATAATCTCACGTGCCTTATATATGGTTCAATATTAGTTAATAATGGCATGGCATTCCCTTTAAAGCAACTCCATCTCGTGGATGTGCAACGCAACCCCAACCACTACTACTACTATTACCACTGCGCCTTATAATGCAGTGCGCCCTTCATATGAAAACAGTTTTAAAATAGGTCTATTAATTGAACGTGCATGTGGAAAATACGCTAATCGAAGTTTTGCAGCAGTTTTTTTCTCCAAATGAATTTTGAAGCTGAAAAAAATTTTTGTGTTTGAATTTCGATGCCGAATAAAATTCATTGTAAAAAAATTCAAACTCCGGCGGTACAAAATTGACTTCCGTAGGACTCGACTAGTTTTGATTAGCTGCTGAATGGAACGCTTCTAGTGCGACTTCCTAGTCACGGAAGAATGACGTCAAATCTTGGCATTTGCATTCTGGGGAATGCGCGGACACTTCTGAGGCGACACAAATGGGAAAATGAGAGTTCTTTTCCACAAGTACTTCCTCCAAATAGCCATCTAGCAACGTCCTCTCATTTGGGGGTGCGCAGCAGGCTGACTCACAAGCGGCAGCCCACTCAACAACAACAACACCAGCACTACAAGCGCACACCTCCTCCTCTTTTCCTCCTACTCTTCAGCTCAACCCCGGCCGTACCCCAGCGTGGGTGGCGGACCGGCCTCGGCCCGGGACCGGCAGAGTGCCTGGGGCAAGGCATACACGCAGCCAGCGCGGACCCACAACTCCGGAGCTTCTATTTTTTTTTCATGTACCCACGCACACATTAACGCACTTCTAGCCTACGCGCTGATTTTTTAAAGCACCTCTTCAATGCTGTCATGCGCGTACATGTGAAGGGAGCATGCAGGGGAAACACGTGGGAGTGTGTGGGCGATACATGTGTACTGTAGCTACTGTTACATTTCACACTGGCACACATTGGGGGGAAAAATACACTACAAAATGTTAGATGTGTTAGGAACACCTGCAAAATCTCATGACCCATATGCTATATTCTGCTTTATTTTAATATGGCTCAGTTCCAGAGGTGGGTAGTAACCAAGGGTATAGATTTGCATAGGGACATAACACTAGCCATAGCCTTCATAACCATTGACGTGACACTTCGTCATTCTTTGCATCGCTTCATTTAGTCAGCCAAAGACGGCACACGCTCATGTCCAAGCTGGTTTTAAGCTTGAACTTTTGTACGAAAGCTGTACCGCATACAAACAGGAAGGGGTGATTTGTTCGACGATTCAAGGTAAATATTATATTTTTTGTACCATGCATGCATTTTAAACGTGAAAAAAATCTATGGAAGAAATCAGCCGCTACTGCATTGGCATCAAAGTTCGCCATATTTACATAAAATAAACGCTTAATGTTTTTTTGTTTTGTTTTTTGTTTTGCTTTCAACCAAGAATCGAGACTGTTTTATGTCCATATCCATGAAGAATTCGGAAATTTAAGCATTTATTCACAAGAATTTTCTCCAGAAAAGCTCTGCTTACATCAAGCGGCCGCTAGCCTCATTCGCTAACAGAGTAGCATTGTACTTGCACATATTTACATATGATAAACAGTAACTGCACGGTTTCTTTGCTTTTAACCAAGAATCGAGACTGTTTTACGTCCATATCTATGAAGAATTCTGGGATTTAAGCATTTATTCACAACAATTTTTGCCAGAAAAGCTCTGTTTACATCAGGTAGCCGCTAGCCTCATTCGCTAACAGAGTAGCGTTGTACTTCAACATATTTACGTAAAATAAACGTTAAATGCAGGGTTTCTTTGCTTTTAACCAAGAATCCAGACTGTTTTACGTACATATCTATGAAGAATTCGGGGATTTTAGCATTTAATCATAAGAATTTGCGCCGGAAATGCTCCGTTTGCGTCAGGCGGCCGCTAGCCTCACTCGCTAACAGATTAGCATTGTACTTCGACATATACAGTACTGTGCAAAAGTTTTAGGCAGGACACCTGCCTAAAACCTTTGCACAGTACTGTATATATATATATATTTTTTAATTATTAAATTTATTAGGATCATGGAAACTTCCACTTGGGGAAAATATATACATACAGTATATCCTGTATATACATAATATAATAAAAATATACAGTACTGTGCAAAGGTTTTAGGCAGGTGTCCTGCCTAAAACTTTTGCACAGTACTGTATATGTAAAATACAGGCGGTCGCTAGCCTTATTGGCTAACAGAGTAGCATTGTACTTTGACATATTTACGTAAAATAAACGCTAACTGCAGGGTTTCTTTGGTTTTAACCAAGAATCCAGACTGTTTTACGTCCATATCTATGAAGAATTCCGGGATTTAAGCATTTATTCACAAGAATTTTCGCCAGAAAAGCTCTGTTTACGTCAGGCAGTCGCTAGCCTGATTCGCTAACAGACTAGCATTGTACTTGGACATATTCACGCAACATAAATGCTAACTGCACGGTTTCTTTGCTTTTAACCAAGAATTGAGACTGTTTTACGTCCATATCTATGTAGAATTCGGGGGTTTAAGCATTTATTCACAAGAATTTTTGTGAGAAAAGCTCCAATTACGTCAGGCAGCCGCTAGCCTCATTGGCTAACAGAGGAGCATTGTACTTGGACATATTTACATAACATAAACGCTAACTGTACGATTTCCTTGTTTCAAACAAGAATCAAGACTGTTTTACGTCCATATCTATGAAGAATTCGGCGATTTAAGCATTTATTCACAAGAATTTTCGCCAGAAAAGCTCTGTTTACATCAGGCGGCCACTAGCCTCATTTGCTAACAGAGTAGCATTGTACTTCCACATATTTACATAAAATAAACTAACTGCACGGTTTCTTAGCTTTTAACCAAGAATCGAGACTGTTTTACGTCCATATCTATGAAGAATTCTGGGATTTAAGCATCTATTCACAACAATTTTTGCCAGAAAAGCTCTGTTTACATCAGGTAGCCGCTAGCCTCATTCGCTAACAGAGTAGCATTGTACTTTGACAATATACGTAAAATAAACGCTAACTGCACTGTTTCTTTGCTTTTAACCAAGAATCGAGACCGTTTTACGTCCATATCTATGAAGAATTCGGGGATTTAAGCATTTATTCACAAGAATTTTTGTGAGAAAAGCTTTGTTTACGTCAGGCGGCCCCTAGCCTCATTTACTACAACTATATAACTAACTATACAACTGTATAATGACAATAAAGGGCTATTCTATATTCTATAATAAGTTGTCATTACATATTAAATTAATAATCTATTTATAAATTATTTATAAATACTTTAGCATGTTTTCCTCAAGTATTGTTTCTGATGTGAAAATTGAGTGATTTATTAGCTGTTGAAAAAAATTTAAGTAATTATTGCTATTGACCCTGAAAATATAGGTGATTATCTCTTATTTTTGTGCATCTGGTGTAAAATCTGAGACTTTGTAGCCATTTTAAGTTTTGTTATACAAAAAAATAATTAATCGGGATTTTATAAGGGAACGACTTTGAATTTGTTGATGCCGCTGCTCATGGAGACTCATATATAGCTAAGGTAGTTGCCTGTTTTGGTTTTAGGTTGGTAACAGCTTTGGCTTTGAAAATATTTGAAATTTTTGAAAATAGGCCCCCTATGGACCGACCCAGTTTCCCGTGTCATGTCAATGGGTTATGAAGTCTATGCACTAGCAACTTTTCAGGACGATCAAATTGACCCCACCCACTTTTAATCAACCTTATTTGTATTATTGAATGAGTTCCGTTATATAGGTAATTTAGTATGTTTTTCCCGTATGTTGTAAGGATAGAATAGACCCAACCATTTTTAAGTGAATTATTTTCATTATGTTCAGACTTACAGTTATCCCTTTTCACTTACACGCACACTCACACAGCCCCGACAGATTCATGTCGACATCACCCAGCCTCCTTGGAAGAGGAAGGATATTAGAAGGTTTTTTTTTTTTTGTCCAGCAGCATCCGCTGTAAGTAATGTAAAAATACGTCAATGTTGTGAAGGTGGGGGAAACACCACTAATTTTGCTACTGCACCAGAGTTAGCTTAACATTACACAACGTTAGCTAACCTGCAAGGCTACTGCGATCACGCCAGCCTTCACCAAGAACAACCAAGTCAAGCTAGCCGTCCCTCATTTGGATCATTGTTTGCATTATGTGCATTACGGTAATGTAATTTGATGGCTTCAGAATGCAAGTCCTTTTATTAAAAAATACAAGGAGCAAGAAAAGCTATCCCCACTTTAGGGGGACACTGATCTGAACTGACATCTGCCTGCGAAGGATATTTTCCGTAGGAGAGCCCACTCCTAAAAAACGTTGAATCAGGGTATGGTGAGTTACATTTTCCCTGCACTTAAAGCTTGTTTTTAGCCCCGTCGTGTTATTTTATATTTACTGTAATTTAATTTTCTGTCACACATTGCCACACATTGTCACCACATCACACCAGTCTGTGGCGCAAAAAAAGTTGGGGACAACTGGTTTAGAACAACTTTGGAGACTGTGCTATGTAATGTAGTACTGTATTGTATAAGTTGTATAACCCCCTTCCGGTCTCCTTGCAAGTTCTTCAAAATGTTGAGTGCCTTTTCTCCTTATTTTGTGTCGTATTTATAAATGTCCTCCTAAGGTCTGTATTTAAACTTGACATATAAATGGTCCTTCGAGCCGGATTACAATACACCCGAAGACGACATCAGGTCAAGTCCGTGCACAGCCTCCTTTTAGAGGTACTGGCATCTCCTCCACATTTGGGGGCCAAGCGTTGACGTACGGCCAAGGACTGAAGGCATCACAAGGTTGGAAATTCACTCACCCAAATGTATGAGTGATACGATTTGCACGTTACATTTTTCATCTTTATTCTACATACGTATTGACTTCATTTTTGCCAGAGATTCCAACAGTAGCTCTACCAGTTTCAGCAATGAGATGTTGCAACATGACTTCATTATACCATTCAGATGTAACCGTGATTTTTCTCCACTAGATGGCACTCATGTTCTTTGGACGCGTTACGGGTCATAGTGTTCTGGTCTGAATTTGAGGATTTTTGTGTCATCCTTTGGCATAGTACGGTTATGTAATATGCTCGCCCAGGGATCCCCGATCTCCGGGCTGGGGACCGGCACCGCTCGGTGGTGCATTTGCCACCGGGCCGCAGAGAAATATTCGATCATGTGTTGACGACCGCAATCTGGCTTGTGTCTCTTGACTAATCCGAGTAAATATTTGCTTACGTCGCCCTCTAGTGGTTGGATGCTACTACTGGGGTGTTTGAACACCTATAGCAGCCCAGTGTCAGTCAATGTAAACTAACGTTAGCTGCTGTTGGCTGTGTGCTACGGGCAGCGACATCTTTGGACAGCTTTTTCACAGGGAAAATACCAGCTGTTGAGCCAGAAGAAGAGTACAACCAAGTCCATTCTGAATAACGTGGCTATAAGCTAGGAGGTGGGGGACCACTGGGCTATAATACAGTATAATAACACTTCATATTGATGAAGTTGCTGAGAAAAAAAAAAATATCATTCTTAAAAAAAAAAAAAAATCAGAGCGATCAGAAGATTGCTGCCAGCCCTCCCAATCAAAATCGATTGGACGCCTTTGCTAATAGCAGCCAGTGAGTTAATACTTAAAAGTAAACACATTTTTGTAGCCATATCATTTATGTATGACACTTACCAGCAGATGAAGAAGAGGTGGAGGAGGGGCACGTCACTCCCGTCCCTTTCTGACACTGACAGGCTTGAGATTGGCTGAGTGTCACACATTATGGGATGGCAGCCCTGTGAAAGGGGCCAGATTGCTCATTAGAATATCTCACATTTGCGTGTGGGCGAGTATTACGCGGGCCCGCCCCCTCTCCGCCAGCTCCAGGAACACTCGTTCCCCGTCCAACGCCGCGCGAGGTCTTGACCCTCCAAGTCTGTCCACTACAGAGTTAGTACAAGTTAGAAAAGTACGGAACACGACGGTAAGTTAATGTTTTTATTCGATTCAGTTGACCATACAGTCCTCGTATCTCGCTTAGAACATGTCATAGGTATCCGTGGTAACGCTCTAAAATGGTTTAAATCGTACCTACAATATAGAACATTCTCGGTAATGATTGGGGAATTTTCCTCCTCACAAACTTCTCTGTCTTGCGGGGTACCGCAAGGCTCTATTTTAGGGCCTGTTCTTTTTGCGCTTTATCTCCTACCTTTAGGATCAATTATAAAAAAACATAATATCGCTTTTCATTTTTACGCAGATGACCTGCAGCTTTATCTGCCCCTGAGACCTAACAAAAAAACTGCTCTTGGTAAATTGATGCAGTGCATATCTGATGTGAAGCAGTGGCTTGCACAAAACGTTTTACATCTTAACGAGAGCAAAACTGAATTCATTACTTTTGGCACATCTACCATGATGAAAGCCCTTGAGCCCAACTCTGGCACTCCGGCTGACATTTTTAAGACACATGTTAAAAATTTCGGAGTGATATTCGATAGCAGGCTTAACTTTGAAAAACAGATTAGTTCTGTTGTAAGAGCAAGTTTTTTTCCAGCTCCGTCTCTTAGCCAAAGTGAAGCCTTTTCTTAGGCTCTTGAAAAAGCAATTCACGCTTTTATAAGCTCATGGCTGGACTACTGCAATGCGTTTTATGTTGGCCTCCCCAAGTCCTCGATTTCTCGGCTGCAACTTGTTCAAAATGCTGCAGCTCGATTTTTAACAGGTAGACCTAGACGTGAGCATATTACTCCCGCGCTATCATCACTCCACTGGCTTCCAGTCCATTTTAGAATTGATTTCAAACTTTTACTGTTTGTTTTTAATTCTATTAATGGCCAGGCTCCATCTTATTTATCGGAAATTTTAACTTTTCGTAACTCTGGCAGGACTCTTCGCTCGACCGGCCAGCTTCTTTTGGATGTTCCGAGGTCAAAACTTAAACAGTGGGGAGACCGATCCTTTGCGGTTGGAATAGCCTTCCCCCCGAAATCCGCACCACTACGGATGTAGGTCTTTTTAAGTCTCGGCTAAAAACACACCTTTTTAGACTCGCCTTTCACACAGATTAGGATAGCCTGGTTTTATTTGCTTAAGGGTTTTTTTAATGTCTTTGGATTTTATCGGTTTTATTGATTTATTTGCTGGACTTTTATCGCGATGCGCCGTCTTTGTTTTATTTTTTGTTTTATTTCTTGTTTTATTCTTTTTTAAATGTCATTGTATAATATTTTCCTGCCTTGGCGTAATTATTGACTCAGACCTAAAATTTGATAGCCATCTAAAGTCCGTCACCAAATCTGCTTATTACCACCTAAAAAATATAACCAGAATTAAGGGGCTTCTGACTCAACAAGACATGGAAAAACTTATGCATGCATTCATTTTCAGCAGATTGGACTATTGCAATGGTATATTTACCGGTCTTCCAGAGTCCTCACAAATACAAGGAAGCTGGTTTTTACGTTGTATTGATTTAAATGTGATTTTTATGATCTTCATGTGATGTAAAGCACTTTGAATTGCCTTGTGTTGAATTGTGCTATATAAATAAATTTGCCTTGCCTTTTATTTATCTTGAGCCATGTTTTGTTGTAAAGCACTTTGAGGGCCTTTCGGGTTTTGTAAAGGGCTATATAAATAAATTTGATTGATTGATTTGATTGGTTTTTATGATCTCGACATTTGACGACATGCTCGAAATACGAGGATTTACAACAGCTTCGCATTTTTCTTGAGATAGAAATCAACATGGGTCCCGGGAAGGTTAGTGCGGGTGGTGAAAAAAACGAGACCCTTAGTCACGTACCATTGAAATTAAGATGGAAATGATGGAAAAATATGAGTGTGGTATGTGCGTCGGTGAACTAGCTCGGAATATGTCTACGATATCGACGGTTCTCCTCAGACCTCAATTCGCCAGTCTTGATAAGTTACGATGACAATTATTATTATTGTAACAGTCGTCAGCTTCGTCAAGTTTATAATCATCTATTTCTAAACTTGTGCAACACAACACGGCTACTGTCCATCGTAGCCGACGCCAACTGTCGACCACACAGCGTGTTCCGGAACAGCATGCAAATCACAACCGCTATGTTAGAAGTCAATTCGTTACATTATTATTCTGATTTGTATTTTTAATTATTTTGTTTTGCTATGTGTAATTAATGATTGTAGCTGCAGTATTTATGAAGGATTTAGCGAAGGTCTTTGGGCTGTGGAACGAAATAATCGAATTATAATGTACAGGTAGTCCCCGGATTACGACGTAGGAGTGGGAACCTCTTGGTACCTCACGATAGGATACGATTTGCGATACAAAGCTCACGATAACGATGATCTGACGATAAGGCGATACAACGATTATTGATACATTGGTCAGGAAAGCATTCTAAGATAGTAAAAACAACTAATAAACAAAGTTTCTGCTGTGAATTGGAATGAGTTTATCACTAGTAGACGTCCAATCCATTTGAACGTCTATGGCTGTCAGTGGCAGTCAATGCCAGGCAATTAGGTAATTTTGGGCCATTTAAGGTCTGATGGGAACAGGTTCTTCAGGCAACAATCTTTGTAAATCTCACTGGAATGGCACCAAACAAAAGTTCCAGCATCATCACCTTGTCAAGAGTCAAGAATCTGCATTGGACAAGGAGTCAAGAATCTGCATTGGACAAGGTGATGATGCTGAAACTTTTGTTTGGTGCCATTCCAGTGAGATTTACAAAGATGGTTGCCTGAAGAAGACATCAAAATTCCCTCAGTCCTTGATGATGTAGGGCTGCATGTTAGGCAAAGGCACTGGGGAGATGGGTGTTGTTAAATCTTCAATAAATTTCAAGAGTTTACATTGAAATTTTAGACATTTTAGATTTCTTATCCCTTCAATTGAAAATATGTCATTTTCCAAGATGACAATGCATCATGCCACAGAGCTAAAAGCCTACAAATAGCCCAGATCCCAACCCTATTGATAACCTGTGGTGGAAACACTGACACCTTTTTAAAACGATATCTCCATTCTTGGCAGGAGCATATCGATAACCTTTTGGGATACAAAGTATCACAATATATCACCATTTCGATATTTTGTCACGCCCCTATTACGACGTACCTGACTTACGTGATTTCGACAAGTTTTTTTTTTTAGTCACATAGACAGTACCTTATTGTACCTCATAGTATATTATTTTTTACTTTACTTAATTAATATGACATGGTATGTCCTCATTAAACGTGAATTTTTTAAAATCGACAGACAGCAAATAAAGTAATTGAAGCTTTATACTTCATTCATTTTTTATAATTTGTAAATCTTTAACACACATGGGTACACTTAGGCGCAAAATGATACGCATTATAACAATAAAACACTTGACACAAAACAATTAGTGTACAAAGGTCCAACTCGTCTGATCATTATGTAAATTTAGTAAATTAGCCTAATTTGCCTGACAAAAGTCTGCTAGCTTAAATGCTATGAATGCTCCAGCTCTAAATTTCAAATGCATACACAAACATATATTAGCTGGAATATCTTACAGCCTTATGCGAGCCAAACCAGAGCGCAGCTATCCTTTATGCATGTCAGATGTCTGAGTCTCCTCCACAGGCAATACAACGCAGCGCTGCCACAAGAGGGCAGTGTATCTTCCATCATTAAACTAAACACAATACAGTAATTTCAAAAAAAAATATTTAAGATTTAAGGGGTATTTAGGGGTATTTAAAGCATTAATTCCGATTGACGCGGATGTCTTGAGCAGCTGAATAAAGTTAGCAAACCACACCGATATCTGACATGGTCATTTCGGGGCTTAGCTCGCTGTCTAGCTAGGACTTACAGTAGTACAACATCTTGGCGAGGACAGTAAAATGGCGTATAAAATATGTTTTTGGATTGTTATTTTGAGATTTTGGGTGTATTTAGCGGTTAGGGTTACACATACAAAATAGCATTAGCTATGTATGCTAAGTGAACAGACAAGTTACGCTCAGAATTATCAACAAATTAAGGAAGGAAGTAAGGAAATACATCTCTAACAACAACAAAAATATGTACTATATTTTTGACAAACAGTACTTACGTACAAAACAAGCCGAAACTGTATGTCGTGCAGCTATCTTGGCTTTCACAGCAAGCAATGTCATTAAGCGACCTCAAGAGGGTGCTTTAGAAGCATGCAAAAAAAAAGGTACTTATGACACAAATAGCACAGTTACTGATGAGGAGTATAGCAAATAAGAAAAATGTTGGTAAGTGATAGGGATGATGAAGAGGAATTTGAGGGCTTCCGTCCATGATAATGAGGAAGAGTTACCATAAAACAGTTAAGACAGTTAAGATGGTTAAAAAAAAAAATTATGAACTTAAGATCCCAGAAGGCAGACCGACATTGAATAAACGTCGATTTTCCATCAAAATCATCAGTATGGTTGACATCGAAATTTTCGACGTCAAGTGACATTGAAACAATATTGTTTAATGGTATGTCAGGCAATGGTTGGGTTAACATTGTTTTATAGTTGATGAACTAATGCTGACAAATAGTTGCTTTATGATTGACCGGAAAATACGATTGAAAAGTCATAGAATTATGGATGAGTTGCGTTTTTAGTTATGCGTTTTGGTCGAAAACATAACATTGATTCAGCGTTGTTCCAATATTATTAATAATGGAAATGACGTTTAGGTTTTGTAAGGATTTCAACGTTGAAACAACATTAATTGAGGGTGCAAAAGTGACGCTGATTCAACGATATAAGATCGACAGTTGATCCAACATCTTTTCAACGTCGGTCTGCTATCTGGGATATTTACCACATTAGCATTGTTTGTGTTGTGTAATTAGTTGTTCCTAAATAAAAATAATGTTAATAAATAATAAAATGTAAAGGTTTTATTAGTTGAAGTCATTTTGGTATCAAAAATTTGGACTAAAATCTCCCAAATTGTGGTGCGACCTATACAAGGATCAACCTAAAATGCCTACTTTTTTAAAAACCACAAACTAGGTGTGCGACCTATACGCAAGTATTTACTGCACTTCATTTCCTGAAGGGGTTCTCCTCTTTAAATGTAAACCGAGGAAATCTGACATCATTTGTGTAGTCATTCATTCGAAGCGAAAGTGAACAATCATTGTGACCTGCGGTGATGTCGTCAAAAGGGGAAATACGTCTGCTAATGGGGCTTTACCGTCTCTCCACACTAAAAGGTTGTGACTTTTTGCCCGCTCGTCACTCGTTCTATTTTGTTACTGTGAGCATGCATCTTGTTGCGTGGCTGGCGTCATCCCAAGAGCGGCGGGGAAAGAGATTTCCCTGAATGCGTTTTGAGGTAGTCTAGTTATGAGTACAGGGAAGGTTTAGGTTATTTTCTCAACCGCATCCCCCTGCCCAGCAGTATATTCTCAGTCTCGCAATGACAATTTCCAGGATGATTTTCAACCCTGTATTGCACAAATTTTATGTATGTATGGTCACACTTTATAATAACTATCCGTTTTACTAGTTAATAGATCATTAGTAAACTGTTGATAAATGATTTATTGTTGATTTGTGAAGTACTTGTTAACAGTTTGTTAAGCATTTACAGGGTGTTCCAATATGGTTGACCCCATTCTAAATGCCCATGCTAGTTGATGGATCTTAATAAAACTATATACACTTTATGTTGGAGGTCATAAGTTTTATTGGTTGAATATACAAAGAAAAGTACAAATATTTGTTTGTTCTATGGCAGATTTTCATAAATGTGCAACATGAGCGCTGTCTGTAAAATGCCTTTTCTTTTGAAGTGGACGGCATTTCTTAACCTGAAAAGATAGAAATGCCAAACGTTACACACAAAAACTTGAAACGTTTCGACACAAACTGTTTCAGGTGAAGAACACCCTGTAAATGCTTAACAAACTGTTGACAAATACTTCACAAATCAACAATAAATCATTAATCAACAGTTTACTAATGATCTATTAACTAGTAAAACGGATAGTTATTATAAAGTGATACCGTATATGAATCATTTATCAACAGTTTACTAATGATCTATTAACTAGTAAAACGGCTAGTTATTATAAAGTGATACCGTATATATATTTTTTGTTACCCTTACATTGCCTACTATTGATGGCACTACAAGCCCAATCCATTTTTCGACTGACTTCTAATTCTAAGAAAATAGCTTTGAAAGTGGCGTCATAAGACCGTTATAATTATGACATGACACAGTCATAATAATAACATTTGCCATTATGTGTCATCCACTAACTCCATTTATGGTAAATGGTGTTATAGTTGTATAGCACTTTTCCACCTTTCAAGGCCCTCAAGGTGCTTTACACTAAATCACCATCCACTTACTGGTGACCCAGCACCGGGAGCAACGTGGGATTCTGTATCTTGCCCAAGGATACTTCGGCGAGTTCTTCAGGGCAGAGAATCGAACCCGCGGGTTGGGGGACAACTACTCTACCACTGAGCCACGCCACCCCAGTTATGTCCAGTCCTCATCTTTTACATCCGTTCAAAAGTGACATCAATTGCAGGTTGACACTCCGTGGCATGCGTCATAAGGATTCATTAATGCTCATGACAGTGTCATGTCATAATTATGACAGTTTGATGGCGACACTGTCAAATAAAGTGTTGCTATTGTCGTGGCGAAGAAAGATCCGGCGATAACAAATTTTTCACATTTTCTATTTTCCGTAACTTTTCCTTTCCTCTTTCCACCACTGACTCATCTTTACAGAAATTCAATGTAGTTACACCCTGGTGTCACTAGGCGAAGCGCCATCTAAATTGGATGTTAGGGTCTGAGAATGCGGAAACAAGTTGGACCTCGAAGCAGACAACAACTGATGGATGCGTACAATATTATTATTATTATTATGTACAAGTGACCTCAAGAGGGTGCTTTAGTAGCAATGCAAAAAAAAATACTTATGACACAAATAACACAGTGATGAGGAGATAAGAAAAATGTTGGAAAGTGATAGTTTGACTTTTATTTTGAGCAGTAATAACAAAAACAGCAAGAATGGGTTAAAAATAACAACAATACCAGTAGTGTTGATTTCAACAAAAATTAATAACAAATACATATATACGTAGCTCGAAAAGGAGTGGGAAGAAGCCAAGCTTTTTTTGGGTCCCACCCCCAATTCACTCCCCAAAAATTCAATGTGAATGCAGTCACTTCCCTAAATTATCATCATCATTGCACTATCACCACCGCCATCATCGTCGCCATCACTGCCGTCCCCATATATTGATTGTACATTCAAAAGTCATAATTTATGTAATTACAGCTTTACTGGTGCTAATGGTGATAATTGTTGACGTGTTAATTATTCATTATACAATGTTATTTGTGGACCTGCTGCCAGAGGGGAACAACCCCCAGGCAATGGGACCACTCATTGCTACGTGTCCTAGCTGTGCATTAAAAGAAGATTTGGGAACCTGAGCCAAGGTGTTAGCCTCCAGCGTCAGAGCTCCCACTTGCCAGCCCTATACTCCAAGTTATATTGAATGTGTAGACATATAAACATGTTTGCATACTAGTTCATCTATATCGATATGTATAACCATTTAACTATCACCATCAGCACCGGGGTTCCGCTTTACAAAGAATTGTTCATTACGATAGAATCTGAACTCAATTGGATTAGAGCATTATTCACAACACCAACGATGAAAATGACAGTTACGGCCACAACAATAATGACAACGATGGCAACAACAGCCATGATAACAGTGATGACATTAACGTAAACAAAACACTTATATTACAAGTCTACTAATCATAATAATTACACAGATAAAAATAATAGTTGCAGTGATCATAATAACACCATTATTGTTAGAGGTGGGAATCTTTGGGCACCTAACGATTCGATTACGATTCAGAGGCTACGATTCGATTATAAATCGATTATTGATGACACCCCCCTCCCCCGCTATTAGCTGCTTTTAATGTTTATTTCAGTATCAAGTTAACAGTTAAAAACAATAAATAATATACTCAAATCCCCATTCTGTATCAGCAGCTTTAAACAACATTCAATTCATTTAATGTTGTGAATCAACCGTTGTTAAAATTGCTCCCGTTATTCCATAATTTCCCTTTTGTCTACTTTCGACATGTGAAAGTTTTAAAACTATTCTAAAGGTAGATTCAAGTCAACATTTGACAGATTTAGGAGTATTTTAGATAAATAGTTAATTAGTTTTGCTTGGAAGGTTCGCTACAACAGCTTTGCAGGGAAGTCTACTGCTTTAAGATGGCGGCCGTTTACCAACGCCCGCATCTAGCTTTCTATACATGTGCTGCTAACGCCACCGAGTCTATTTGCATCTAGTCCTATATAAATATGATATCTACCGTACCATTATGTGGACGTACTTTGTAGCAGCAGTCAGATATATTGTTGTTTTTTTTATCTCGCGGCATGAGTTGAGCTAGAGCCGTGAGTTGAGCATTGGCATTACCCGAGGGGCAGGGTAATGACAAGCATGATGTTTAGCTACTCTCGCTCCGTTCCTCTTTGCGTCCCGAAGACCGTGCAGCGCGCGGAGTGTGTTTTACTTCCGCTTTACTTGACATAATTCAATAATCAGAATTTGGATGTTTGTGAATCGTTCTCGAATCTTCCACGGCCGAATCGCGAATAATCTAAGAATCGGAAATTTCGCACACCTGTAATTATAGTGGTGATGAAGAGGAATTTGAGGGCTTCCATCCATGATGATGAGGAAGAGTTACCGTAAAAAAGTTAAGCTGGTTAAAAAATAAAAATTAGAAACTTCATATATTTAGCATATTAGCATTGTTTGTGTTTTGTACTTAGTTGTTCCTTTGTATGTAAGTTGTTACTAAATAAAAATTACTTCAATAAATTATAAAATGTAAAAGTTTTCATTAGTTTCAGTCATATTGGTATCGGAAATTGGTCCAAAAATTTGCCCGAAAATCTTCCATATATTGGCGCGACTTATATGGTAGCCAACTTAAAATGGCTACTTTTTAAAACCACAAACTAGGGCTGTGACCTACGTATATGCCAGTATGTACTGTACTTAATTTTCCTGAAGGGGTCCATCTCTCCAATCATGAAAGGTTTCTTAGCTTTAGCAATACGGTTCGCCATGAGGTATGATGCTCTTAGTGTATTCGCTTTTTTTTTGCCTCGTTTGCTAGCTTTTAGCCATATATTCTGCTTGGTTGTAGGCTCCTATTCGGGCTCTGCTGGTAGCCATTTCCCCATAAAAAAAGCTGTTCTAAGACATCGCCCACAGCACCTAACAACCAACAGCAACTAAAGTTACTGTTTACATTGTACACATATACCAGCCCAGCGCCAGTCAAACACCCTAGTAATTGTGGCCAACCACTAGATGGCAACCTACACTTCTGGCCGAAAGTATTGGCACTTTATTTCTGTCAGATAATGCTCAATTTCTCACAGAAAATGATTGCAATTACAAATGCTTTTGTAGTAATATCTTTATTTATTTTGCTTGCAATCAAAAAAAAAAAAAAAAAAATTCATTTTACACAAAACTTATCTGCAGCATTATCTATAGTCACTGGTATGGATTGATTTGGCCTTCTTAACTTCCATTCAGTCATGGCGGTTTATAATTCATCGATGTAGTCTATGGACTACGTGTCCCATAATCACTCTGGGCTTACGTAGCCAATAGCATGGGACGTAGCACATCTAGTTTGCTATTTCATGATATCTAGTGTGTGCGCACAACGCGCATTAAAAAAGTTAGCAAACGCCATAGAAGTCACGTCTGCTCATTACTGCACAACACCAGCATATGACAATCGACTTTCATAAACAGGACGAGTTTGAAGCACAGCGCTCTTAATTTGCCACTCAATGTTCATCATGTCCGTTGTCAAAGCGAGGTTGTTCGTAGCAGCCAAGACAATATAACAATGTTTTGGCGGACTTCGTTGTAAATATCCGGTGTTGTGCCGAAAAATAGCCATCCCGGAGTGAAATGTCACCCCTGACGGGAGCGCCCACACATCAACAACACCGGCACGCCGGAGATGGTCCGCAGTCAATCCGGAGCACTGACGCGGCCGGTATACGTTGAACAATAGGATGTAATGGGAACGATTGGCTCCGGGACGAAGATGCATTTTGCGCAGTTGGTAACAAGGAATCCGAACTTTTAACAGCACGTCTGCCGCACGCACATGCACGCGAGGCGATAAATCGCACCGGAAAAATTACCGCCTTCATTTTTATTTATCGTGCGATAAATGGAATTATTGCATATTGCGACAGGCTTAATTGCAAGCAAAATAAATGAAGATATTACTACCTACCAAAGCATTTATAATTGCAATCATTTTCTGCGTGAAATTGAGCATTATCTGGCAGAATTGCATGGGTGCCAATACTTTTGGCCAGCAGTGTATACAAATCTTTGCTCGGATTAGTTTATAAAGTACACAGGGATATTCCTGTTGATGCAGTTGTTAATAAATTATTTATTTCTCTGCGGCCCGGTAGCAACTGCGGTACCGGTCCGCGGCCAGGTGGTTTGGGACCTTTACACTAGAGCTGTCCCGACTAGTCGACATAGTCGACGTCATTGATGACGTAAATCCGTCGACGAGCACAACATCCCGTCGACGGTTAATGAAGGGTTAAAAAAAATATGCGCGGAAAGTTCAGAATGTCGGATGCTCTGTATGCAAGCGGGGAAAGCGGCACAAAGCCAAAAAAATCGCAACAGAGTGTCCAAAACATTAACTTATTTCAAAGAAACAAAGCAGGGTACACTCTTCTGTCCTGTCTCTTCAATGCCAAGCTTGGCTGCACGTCGGCCGTGACTAAACACCTCAAGCGCCGTCACCCAGTTTGTAAATTTTTATTTTATTTTTTTCATTTTTTGTACACCAGAGGGTGCTGTTGCCTTACTAAATAATAATGTTTCATTGGCAATGGGCCTATAAGTGCTATTAGTATTGTTCTTAACGCTAACTGAAAGGTTTACTTCATGTTATGGTTTATTTTATGGTATAGAAAATTATACAAGGTTGAAAGGTCATAAATATATACAGTATATACAGTGATTGCACTCAAGGGAGAGATTGTCAATGATAAGGTAATAAATTAAGGTAAAGGCAATTCATATAGGCAATTCATTGATATATAAATAAGGTTTAAAAGGAAAAAGGTGAAAAGTTTTCGTCAATTTCTAATTGTGTTGTTTTATTTGTGTGCACCGTAGCTCTTACAGTGTGATTACATCAAGGATGGAATAAAAGTTGTAAACCATCAGTTTAAGAGACCATATTTTCAATCGGGATGCTACACTAGTTAATTCTATCAGCATTTGAACTCGTTGTTTATTTGTGATTTATTATTGTTATTTACGTGTTTATTTGTATTTTAATAAATAATTTAAGTGTTCCAATATGTTTTTTGTGAATTGATAAGCGTCAACAAAAATTTCATTGCAAAATTAGTAAACAAAACAAAACATTATTTTTAAATTATTAGATTAGTCGACTAATCGTAAAAATAGTCGGCTGACTAATCGGGAAAAAATTAGTCGTTTGGGACAGCCCTACTTTACACCATCGTGTAGTCATTCATAACAGTCATTCGTGTAGTCAAACATGCCCAAGGAAGAAATAAGAGCAACATTACGGGCGAAACCGCAACGCTGTACGCCGTGGAGCCTCGGACTCGAATGCAAAAATATGTTTACCAAGTTTTTTGTCCAAAATTTCTGTCTTCCTCACAAAGAGAATATTTAATTAGAACCTGATTCATTACATAATAATAATAATTATTATAAATCTGATTTGTATTCGTATTTTATTTGTTTTGCTATGTGTATTTACTAGATGTAATTCTACCTACAGTATTTATAAAGGATTTAGCGTAGTTTTTTTGGGGATGTGGAACGAATCATTCAAATTATAATGTATTCTTATGGGAAAATCCCGCTCGACATACGACCATTTCAACTTACAAACCAGGTCCCAGAACCAATTAAATTCGTATGTAGAGGTACAACTGTACACGGAATGCGGGAACACCTAACATGATGGCGTATTTGTTGCTGCATGAGTTTAAATTATTTTCCACGGGCGATGTTTTTCAAGCTTGTTTGTCAACTCGCTTCCAATCCTGGGAAGACCATGTGAACGCCGAAGTCTCTTTCACTGGGAATTCCCCTCTCGGAGCCGCAGCTGTACATTGGCGTGTGTGTGTGTGTGTGTGTGTGTTTCCTCCCTCATTCCCAGGCTTCAGAGTTAAAGCCTCTTAAATGTCCGCCTTTGCCTTTTGTCCTCACGTTTCAGCTGAAGTTTCCCCGCATTCATCCCTATGTGTGCATTTGTGTGTGTGAGAGTGATCTCTGGAATGCACTTTTAGTTTGACAGGCGGCTCAACTGCGTGCGTGTGTAAATGAGCAGATTAACCCTGACAGGGAGATTGGTCACTACAGTGGATGGTTATTGAGAAGCTGACATTTAAGCCCTTTAAAATAAGGCGAGTGAGAATTTTTATATGCGTATTTCTTATTGTTAAATCCGTGTTTTAATCATTTTAATGATTAGAAATAGGGCTGCAGCTATCGATTATTTTTGTAGTCGATTAATCGTTGAATTGGTTAATTCGAATAATCGAGCAATTGGATGAATAAATATAAATGAGAATCTAAGTACAACAAAAGAACAATTGGCTAACTTACATAGCAAACGTCGCTAGCTTATATGCTATAAAATGCTAACTTTTTTTTTTTTTTAACAATACTCTGAACAAATGGTTCAAACACATATTCCCACAAAAAATGGCTAAATACACCCATAAACTAAATTACAAATGCATTAAAAAAAAAAAAAAACATTAGCTCAAACAAAAACTTGGCTTATATTGGTCTTGACGGGGAGCAGCTGTATTCAGCCATGTGAAATGAGTTATGTCACATTCACTGTCGCCACTAGAAGGCAGTGTATACACCCAAATCATTAAAAGTAATGTAAACACTTTCAAAACAAACCATTATAACAGCACTTAAACGAATACTCGAAGCAGCAAAATTGAATTTGAATCTTTTTTCTAATCGAATTACTGGAGTTAATCGGTTAATCGTTGCAGCTCTAATTATAAATGTATAAATCATTTTATTTTTAATTAAATTTGATACAAGTGTTCCTGGACTTCACTGCATTGCAAGATCTTCTTGTGTTCAATCTCGCTTTATTTTTGTTGTGCCACAAGAACTGCATGTAAAGCTTAAAGTGCGTACGACAGGATAAAAAAAAAAGTCTTAAATAGCATTATTAGGTGAAATAGAATCATATTTTGAGACGATTCGACTATATACAACAATTTGGCAAAGTACAGATGACGAGAAATAAGTCTTTTAATTTGCTGTTCAGCCACGCCTGTCATTATAGGTCTCTAGCGTCCCCAACAGGAGGATCTCAGCTTTCGAAGCGAAAAATCACACTAAACTACCCAGGATCATTTCACACGGCGGCGGGGTTGTCGATTGTCTTCGCCTATCGGCAATCCACCTGGCAGCGAGCAAGTTACAGCTCGTCGAACTCGTTCCCCTGCTACGGGCAAGGGAGCTTGTTTGCCGTGGAAACAGCTGAAGTTGTTGTGTGCAGCTAACAAAGCAGGATGTGTCTGAGGAGAACTTTTCGACATGTCCGTCCATGATCAAACATGAGTAAATATTCCTTTATTTAAAGAAAGTTTGTAGTGTTTACTTTGTAATCGCTGTATTTGCGGCCATTTTTAACACAAAGTTGCAATTTCTGATGGGGTGGAATATTTGACAGAACACAGGGCACACAAAGAGGCAATAAGCCGAGTATAGCGCTCTCCCGGCGGTGGGGGGTGCGACAAGTCGTCGGCCGAGTGGCATTCTCGATGGACAAGGAGCATTAACACGTGTGCCATGATCCCAATATTTGACATAATGCAAAACAGGATGTTTACTCACTCCTCGTAAGTCCAATGGTCCCACAGTTGTCGCACACTTGTTTTGGCCAATCTTGGGGTAAACGGGAAGTTTTTGAAACCCAAAAAGGCTCACACGCCTCTCCCCAGTGCAGCTACAAAACCCTGCAGCCCTTTGGCTGGCGTGATGTGAAAAATAAACGAATGAATCCGCAAAATCAGCTGAATCCGCAGTCCATCTGCATGATATAAAGCAACGCTGTATTGTGTTATGCTGACCCGGGTGACATCACATTCGCATTCATCCTAAACTCGAGACTGGAGCCCGAAGTCACTCATTTTCATGGCGTGGGATTCAAAAATTGAAAAGTAAAACGATCGCTTCCACACACGATTTCAAGTGTATATGACACCAAAAAGCATGTTTATTTCATATTTCACTCTGTGTTTTATGCCCCCGAATGAAATGGACCGCTTGGATGTGTGTGGAAGCGATTGTTTATATATTCAATTTTTGAATCCCGCGCCATGAAAATGAATAACTTCCTGTTTCGAGGAGGAATGCGAATGTGACGTCACCCGGGTCAGCATCTCACGATATTTCTTTATATCTTTATATCATGCAGATGGACTGCGGATTCAGCTGATTTTGCGGATTGATTCATTTATTGTTTGCATCATGCCAGCAAAAAGGCTGCAGGGTTTTGTAGCTGCACCAGAGAGAGGCGTGTGAGCCTTTTTGGGTTTCAGAAAGTACCCGTTTACCCCGAGATTGTCCAAAACAAGTGTGTGACAACTGTGGGACCATTGGACTTACGAGGAGTGAGTAGACATCGTGTTTTGTATTATCTCAAATACTGGGATCATGGCACACGTTTTAATGCTCCTTGTCCACCGAGAATGCCACTACAACTGGCGGCTTGTTGCACACCCCAACCCCGCCAGGAGAGCGCTATACTCGGCTTATTGCCCTCTTGGTGTGCCTGGTGTTCTGTTAAATATTCAACCCCATCAGAAATTAGAAACTTTTTGTTAAAAATGGCTGCATTACAGCGATTACAAAGTAAACACTACAAACTTTTTTAAAATAAAGGAAAATTTACTTTTGTTTGATTAAGGACGGACATGTAGAAAAGTTATCCTCAGACCCATGCCTGCCTTGTTAGCTGCACAACAACTGCATGCCGCTCTCACACTGGTTACGTACTTCGTCGTGTAGTAAAGCATTATTTTACGCCATATTCGTGTTGACCATGTGGCATCTATGCGCTCCTCTGACGTCAGCCGGATTGCCTGGCGGTCATTCTCCAGCTGCTTCCTCGGCAAACGAGCTCTCCTGCCCGCAGCAGGGCACGACGAGCTGTAACTTGCTCACTGCCGGGCGGGTTGCTGATTGGCGAAGACAATCGACAATCCCGCCGCAGTGCGACATGATCCGGGGCAGTTTTGTGTGATTTTGAAACATAACTCGGTTCGGGTTAGCATGTCGGCTAGCTATCAATCCTCCTGGTTTGTTTATGCCCTCCGAAGCCGGGGCAGGGAACTGACAAAAGCCGACGAACTCCGGTGGCATGAAATATCGTTCGGGAGGTGCAAGTCGACCGTTTTGACCATTATGGAGTAATTCTGCCATGTCGTACTGAATACATGCTTTTTAAATATTTCATATTCCGTTTAGCACAAGACTGTTATTTGTAATGACCATACCATTTATTTAGCAATTGGGGGAAAATACTTCGATAAAAAGAATACCCTGTAAAAATAGAGAGATTGAAACAATGACATTTTGCAACTCTCTTCGTCGCATTTTCCCCGTTCTGAGTAATTCCCCCTCTATGGGCTGAGTCTTAAATCAGATGAAACCATGACCCTGCCGACGTCATCCTCCATTTGGGGACGCTAGAGCGCTATAAAGGCAGGCAGGCTAAACAACAGATTAAAAGACTAATTTCTCGTCATCTGCGCTTTGCCAAATTGTTGTATATAGTCGAATTGTCTCAAAATATGATTCTAAATTGCAACATTGTGTTAAAAATGGCAGTGTTTACGAAGTAAACATTATAAACTGTCTTTAAATAAAGGAATATTCACTTATGTTTGATTACGGACAGAAATGAAGAAAATTTCTCGTCAGACACATTTTGCCTTGTTAACTGCACACAACAACTGCACGCCGCTCTGTCACTGTTTACATCTTCGCCGTGTTTTTAACCATTAATTTACGCCATATTAATGTCTGATGTCAGCTGCTCCTCCAGCTGCTTCCCCGGCAAACGAGCTTTCCTGCCCGCAGCAGGGAAACGATGAGCTG
The DNA here is from genome assembly GCF_030265065.1 of Corythoichthys intestinalis. Lineage (NCBI taxonomy): Eukaryota > Metazoa > Chordata > Actinopteri > Syngnathiformes > Syngnathidae > Corythoichthys > Corythoichthys intestinalis. The sequence goes on from NC_080406.1 coordinate 1,628,468, forward strand.
TAACTTGCTCGCCGCCGGGCAGGTTGCCGATCAGCGAAGACAATCGACAACCCTGCTGCCGTGTGACATGAGTTTTGTGTGATTTTTTTGCTTCAAAAAGCGGAAATAAGACTTTGAGAAGTCACTCGGTTCGGGTTAGCATGTCGGCGAGCTGTCATGCACCCCGTTTTTGTTTACGCTCTCCGAAACCGGAGCAGGAAAATGACAAAAGGTGGCATAAAATACCATTCGGGAGAGGAAGAAGTTGGCAGTTTTGACCAATATACAGTCATTTTGCCCTGTTGTACTGAATAAATGTATTTTAATATTTCATATTCCATTTAGCACAAAACTTTGATTTGTCATGACCATACCATTTATTTAGCAATTGGGGAAAAATACTTGGATAAAAAGAATATTGTATAAAAAATATTGTAATAGATAGAGTGAAACAATGACATTTTGCGGCTCTCTTCTTCACATTTTCCTCGTTCTGAATAATTCTCCCTCAATAGGCCAAATTCTAAATCAGATGAACTCATGACCCTGCTGACGTCATCCTCTATTTGGGGACGCTAGAGCATAGGCGGAGTTTGACTTTTGGGGCAGGGGGGGCACAACATATTGATGACCCCGAAACGTAGTGTCAGCAATAAAATTATCTTACAAGAATATTTATTTATATAAGTCAACATAATTCATAATTAATGTGTGTGTGTGTGTGTGTGTGTTTGTGTGTGTGTGTGTGCACTCCCGCAGCCAGGGGACACAATTTGTGACGGGGGTAACTACATTGGCAAGACACCGGTGGTGGCTCTGTTGTACAATTAGCGTCTTTTGTAGGGCAAGTTGAAACTTGGCTCACTATTTTGACGGTGGTCTCTAACGTTTCATGGTCCACATTTTCAATCTCTGGATCTCGCTCAGTAGTTGTTGTCGCTTTTGAAAGCTTAGGTTTGGAAAAAAATGACGTATATCCATCTTGCCTCTTTGGTCCTCGGATGGTTTTGGCTAAGCAAAGCAAATTACCTTCTAAGGTGCTAGTCACATGATCCGTTCGAAAAATGATTTTGACCCATTATAAAAGTTTTTTTTTTTTGTTCATTTCATTCATTTTTGTCGTTTGTTGCTTTACAACTTTTATAGACAATATTTTACCGGAAAATTCTTCATTTTAAAATCATATACTGTATAGGAAAGTCAATTTCATCCAATGACAATTTTCGGCCACCAGGGGGGCCTGGCCCCACCTGAAAATCCGCTTATGCGCTAAAGCCCTATAATGGTAGGCGAGGCTAAACGGCGGATTAAAAGACACATTTCTCGTCATCTGCACTTTGCAAAATTGTTGTATATAGTCGAATTGTCTCAAGATATAATTCTTATTCACATAATAATGCTTTATAAGACTTTTTTTTTTAATCCTGTCATACGCACTTTAATGTATCATTTATGATACAAACTGTTATTATTTTTTTTAATTATGTTTTAGGCCCACATAAATCTTTCAAATGTAAAAAAAAAATCAGAATTTTATGTTCATTATTTCAGAGAAATACATATTAGTTACGGCCTCGAGTAACACTCGAAAGTTGATTTATTATTGTTTTTTCTTTATAGTATCAACTCCCTCATTTAAACCGGTAAGACTCGCTGTGAACGCTCATCTTTTGGGACTACTGATGGCGCTAGACGTCCAAATCATTTTGACTTGTAGGGGCGTTAATTCACCATCGGTAATCCTGTGTTTTGCTACACAAAAAACACATTTTTCTTTGTATAAGTCGCACCTGATTAAGACGTCTGGCGCCGTCAATGAGTTCAATTTCCGTATGCAAAACAACAATAAAATGAGCTTAAAAAGTAAGCAAAGCCGAATTTTGCGATGTCTTTTCACCTATTTTACACGCTGGCTTTCGGCTCTTGTGCAAAATCAACATATAGAAAAAGCGCACACACTTCAAATATGTGCTCTGGCTCAACGAGAGCTCTGCACCCACTCACCCACACAGCCACCCACACACTCACGTGCACCCAGCCGCCCACCGCATCCCCTTCCCTCACCACCCAAGACACGCACACACATTTCACACTGGGCATACGCCTGATCTGGTTTCCCTTTTAAAAAAAAAAAAAGGGGGGGAGGAGGGTGGCTTTTCCTCGGCGATAAATCAAACACAAATAAGTGATAATCACATTCCCGACATATCTCTTACACCAGTGGGAAGTTGTGACTGGTTTCGTTGCAGTGTGTGTGTGCGCAAACGCGTGGGTGTGTGTTGTGCAACCCTGAATCCAGAAGAAGAGAGAAAAGGCAGAATGAGTGTAAAAGGGAACAAAGAGATCTGGGGCGAAGTCTCGCACATTCCTCAGGCTTGCCAATAACCTACCGAGCACCATCGCTGCCGCTGCAATTCCAGACGCGCACTCGCACAAACACACGGGGTGAAAAACAACACGCACCTAACTTTATCCCTGTGGTAAAAATGCTCTTAACTGTACAAGGTAATCCTGTGTTTTGCTACACAAATACCATTTTTTCAGTGTATAAGTCGCACCTAACTTTAGCTCTGTGGTAAAAATGCTCTCAAACGTGCAAGGTAATTCTATTTTACTATACAAAAAACATATTTTCTGTGTATATGTGGCACCTAATTCCGTTCCTGTGGTAAAAATGCTTTCAAATTTAAAGGGTAATCATGTGTTTTTCTACACAAATACCATATTTTCTGTGTATAAGTCACACCTAATTTTGTTTCTGTGGCAAAAATGCTCTGAAACGTACAAGGTGATGCTGTCTTTTTACACACAAAAACCATATTTTTCTGCATATAAGTCTAATTCCGTCCCTGTAGTAAAAATGCTCCAAAACTTACAAGGTAATCCTATGTTCTTCTCTACAAATACCATATTTTTGGTGTATAAGTCACCTAATTTTGTCTCTGTTGTAATAATCTTCTGAAACGTACAAGGTAACGGTGTGTTTTTATACACAAAAAACATATTTTTCTATGTATAAGTCGCAACTAAATTTGTCTGTGGTAAAAATGCTTTTAAATTTCCAAGGTAATCCTATGTTTTTCTACACAAATACCATATTTTCTGTGTATAAGTCGCATCTAATTTTGTCTCTGTGTTAAAAAAATCTGTCAACCATACCAAGTAGTCCTCTGTTTTTCTGCACAAATACCGTATTTTCTGTGTATAAGTCGCACCTAAATTTGTCTCTGTTGTAAAAATCCTCTGAAAACTACAAGGTGATCCTGTGTTTTTATACACAAAAACCATATTTTTCTGTGTACAAGTCACACCTAATTTTGTCCCTGTGTTAAAAAATCTCTCAACCGTACCAAGTAGTCCTCTGTTTTTTTACACAAATACCGCGTTTTCTGTGTATAAGTCGCACCTAAATTTGTCTCTGTTGAAAAAATCCTCTGAAACCTACAAGGTGATCCTGTGTTTTTCTACACAAAAACCATATTTTTCTGTGTATGTCACACCTAATTTTATCCCTGTGGTAAAAATGCTCTCAAATGTACAAGGCAATCCTGTGTTTTTCTACACAAACACCATATTTTTCTGTGTATAAGTCGCACCTAATTTTGTCCCTGTGGCAAAAAAGCTCTCAAATGTACGAGATAATCCTGTGTTTTTATCCACAAAAAAAACGTTTTTTTCTGTGTATAAGTCACACAGAATTTTGTCCCTGTGGTAAAAATCCTCTCAAACGTACAAGGTAATTTTGTGTCTTTATACACACACACAAAAAAAACATTTTTCTGTGTATAAGTCGCATGTAATTTTGTCCCTGCGGTAAAAAACCTCTCAACCGTACCAAGTAATCCTGTGTTTTTCTAAACAAATACCGTATTTTCTGTGTATAAGTCACACCTAATTTTGTCCCTGTGGTAAAAATGCTCTCAAACGTACAAGAGGATCCTGTGTTTTTATCCACAAAACCATATTTTTCTGTTTATAAATCACACATAATTTTGTCTCTGTGGTAAAAATCCTCTCAAATGTAGAAGGTATTCCCGTGTTTTTTTTTTTTTTCATACAAAAAAAACCATTTTTCTGAGTATAAATCGCACCAAAATTTGTCCCTGTGGTAAAAATGCTCTCAAACGTACAAGGTAATCCTGTGTTTTTATACACAAAAACCATGTTTTTCTGTGTATAAATCACATCTCATTTTTATCCCTGTGGTAAAAATCCTCTTAAACGTACAAGGTAATGCTGTGTTTTTCTACACAAATACGATATTTTCGGTGTATAAGTCGCATCCAATTTTGTCCCTGTGGTAAAAAATACTCTCAACCGTACAAGGTAATCCTGTGTTTTTCTACACAAATACCATATTTTCAGTGTATAAGTCGCATTTCTAAACAAATACCATATTTTCTGTGTATAAGTCACATCTAATTTTATCCCTGTGGTAAAAATCCTCCCAAATGTACAAGTAATCCTGTGTTTTTCTACACAAAAAAACATATTTTTACATGTATAAGTCGCACCCAACTTCATCAATGTGGCAAAAATGAACAAAAAACATATTTTTCTCTGTATAAGTCGCACCTAACTTTATCAACGTGGTTAAAATGCTGTCAACCGTACAAGGTAATCCTGCGTTTTTCAACACAAACATTTTTCTGTGATAAGTCGCACCTGAGCATAGGTCGCACCATCTAAAAAAAACAAAAACAAGTCTCACTGGTGTATAAGTCGCAGGCCCAGCCAAACTATTGGGGGAAAAAAGTGCGACTTATACTCTGGAAAATACGGTATAAATGAGACAAAAGCAAACACATGTAGACAAACAACATATTTGCAAGTGGAACTAGCTAAAATTCCCATCAAAGCAAAACATCCCGCAAAGATAGAAAGACGAGTGCAGCGCCCCGCGATGTGGAATCGGACCGCAATTGTGTCATCCATCTTGAATGAACAATAAAAGTTTGGCATGCAACTTACCGCAAACAAATGCTCATAAATGCTTGACAAGCGAGAAGAGGCCGTCGTACCTTATGTGTTATTTTGCGTCGCAGGAAAAGGGAGGCGTTAAAAAGAGAGAGGAGAAGGGTGAAAACAAGCGCGTGTTGTGTCGTTGTTGTGGTTGTAAAGAGTGAGAGCTACCTGAGCACATGGCACGTCGCGCCGCACTTCCTCCACGCGCTTTTGTCTCTCCGCTGCTTGGCTCGCATGCTTCTCCATCTGCCTGTCGCTCAGCGTCTCTTCTCATGTCTTCCTCTCTCCCTCCCTCTCGCTCGCTCTCTTTCTCTCTCTCTCTCTCTGGCTCTCCTCCTCTGGTGTGGAAGCAACTTGTCTCAATTGAAGCAATTAAGTTGTCGCGCCTAAATGGAGCTGCATGTGGCCCGTGGTGTACTAACTGTTTGATTGTGCAACTTTGTATACCTCTAGGCTAGAGGTGGGAACCTCTGGATACCTCATGATGTACGAGTTGCGATACAGGGTTCACGATCATCTCACGATATAGCGATTAGCGACGGGAATCGAAATCCGATTCCAATTCCGAAGCGGTTCCTAGTGTTTCGAGGCCTCGACATCACAATGAAAAAGCCTTAACGATCCCTTTAACGATTCCTAAAGACGCATATTGCGTCGTGACCAGTGTTGTCAGTAACGCGTTAGTTAGTAACTCTGATTACTTTTTTCAGTAACGAGTAATCTAACGCGTTCATTTTTCTACACCAGTAATCTGATTAAAGTTAGTTTCCTTAGTGTCTCTGCGTTACTATTTTTTCATTGCCTCTTAACGTATGTAGAATGAAGAATACTGTAGTCATGTACGAAGAGCATTTTGAATGGAAAATGCTCAAATAAAAGTTTCCCGGTACGTGTTTCCATGACAACGTTTTAGCTATTTCCTCTTTTGGTCTCGCGTCACGTGTTGTGGGACTAAGGCGGGTGGACATTAGCACCAAATGTTGAGACGTTGCGAGGGAATGTTGATCTGTGGATATCCATGAATGAAGGTGAGTATTTTTCCTTCATTCTGGAGGGTATCCGCAAAAGGTTGGACCCCCTACATGCGCGGCCGTTTCGTAGCTTTGCCGTAGCAACGACAGGCAGTCATCGCTCCAAGTTGGCAAGCTTTGTTTACATCATATGTGTTGCACATTTATGCCTTGAGGTGATGTGTTCTTTTAGCATCTGTGGAATGTGTTGTAAGTCCGATTGAGTGTAAAGTGCTTAGTTGCCGCCACGTTTTGTGGCCAAATAGACCGCGTGTGTGTTGAGAGGAGTACTTCCGGTGTTGTGTCGAAAAATAGCCGCCCCCCGTGAAATGTCCCCCTGACGTAAGCGCCCACACGTAGCTCGTACAACCAGCTTTTTCTTACCAATCGATGGACACGGAAACGACTTTCTTTTACCGTGAACATGTATTATTTTACTCTGCTTGAACTAATGAATCTTGTACTGTGAATATGTATTATTTTGCTCTGCTTGAACTAATAAATGTCATACCTGTGTGATTGTCATCGGGATATGGTTGTGAAAACCTGTATACTAACACATTTCTGTTCAAAGATGGTTATGTGGCCCAATCCACGATTTGTTACCAAAATACATTACTAGTATTTTGTGTAATTTATTTATTTAAAACTGATTTTACAGTCGAAAATCCATTACTGTAATGCGTCCATGAAAACATTTGACGTTTTCACCTCAATAAAGCCTCAAAAATAAGTGCTCCCGTCCGGGGGGACATTTCACGCGGGGGGGGGGACATTTTTCGGCACAACACCTGTTTGTTAATGTGCACGGCTGCACGCGCATCCGCGCCAGCCACCACCTTTGTGTTTATTGCACTGTACAATCCACTTGTGTGTTGTTGATTATTGTGCCGTCAGTTTGCATTGTTTTACATTGGCACTAATATGATGTTAACCATAACCCGAAATTCAGAAGTTTTAACATTAGGCTAAATCTTAGAGTTAGTGGGGTTGAATTGGTCGGTGGAGTTGATTTCAACAAATTCCAAGCAGTTTGTCAGATATTTGTTAGTTTCAGGGCTCCGAAGTGGCTAAGCTAGCACGAAATTCTTATATTCCCCTTTAAATTCAATCATCGGAAAGTCAATTACATGTGATGACATTTTTCTGTTGTCATTCTTATGTTGAGGCGGCAAAGGGAGAAAAATGGGTAAAAAGTAACGGATCAATTACTTTTAAAGTAACTTAGTTACTTTGATAATGAAGTAATCAGTAAAGTAACTGGATTACTTTTTTGAGGCGTAATCAGTAATTAAATTACTTTTTCAAGTAATCTGTGACAACACTGGTCGTGACGTGTCTTGTTGTCCAGAGGCATCAAACTAGCATGACGCCAAGAACCACTCGCTCCAAAGTTTGGCTACACTTCACCAGAAAAGAGGGTGAAAATGAAAAGTTACGATGGTTTAGCACGAGCATTGCAGCTGTAAACACAACAATGACAGCACTTTGGTTAAAAAACTTCAATCGTTCGAAAGTGTGTCTTCACTTCACGAGGAAAAATTACAACAAAGCGACTTGCAGTCATTGCAAGGTGGAGATAACTGCATCGGGAGGGAATATGACTGCAATGTCCTCAACGAGACGCTAAGGCTCAGTCCTGGCTATACAGATAGCTAAACTCCCAAATGACAATACAGAAGATGTTGGAATAATTTATTCAACCATCACTTGAACAGTGAAACTAAAAATAGAAATGAAACAAATCAATTTCGTCCCGAAAAACAAACAGGTTTGTATCAACGTAAATCAGCGATGATTAGCTGCTAATACATTAATTACACAAACTGTTAGCATGCGTTCGCTCGCATTAGCACATCGTTCAAACCACTACACAACTGGATTTAAGTGTCCGATCGCGAGTGGAAACACACAACACAAAATATGATACATACAGGCGTTGCCTCTGTAGATATTTTACAAACATTAACAAAGAACGTAGGCTCGTAGCAGTAATTCCCTCTCTCACTAACTCGCTCACTCGCTTGGATGCGGCACTTCTTCTTCGCGTGTAAGCGCGCTCTTCTTCACGTGAGGAAGCGCAAGGGCGCCCCCACTTGAGCGTGAAAGCACCATAAAAACTAAAAGGGATGCATTTCAATATAATGGTAAATAATACACTATAACACAGGGGTCCCCAAACTACGGCGGCCTGAACAATACCAGAGAGCATTGTGAATTTTTTTGGTCATTTTTTTTCTCAATAGTGTTATTTATTTCCTGGCCTTTTTCTGTGAAGAACTCAGATAGGGTTATTGGTTATTATCTATTGAATTAATAGTGATACTATTAGGGTTGTTCTGATCATGTTTTTTTGCTCCCGATCCGATCGTTTTAGTTTGAGTATCTGCCGATCCTGATATTTCCCGAGCCGATTGCTTTTTTTGGCGCCCGATTCAATTCCAATCATTCCCGATATTTTTTCCCGATCATATACATTTTGGCAATGCTTTAAGAAAAAAATGAATAAAATTCGGATGAATATATACATTCAACATACAGTACATAAGTACTGTATTTGTTTATTATGACAATAAATCCTCAAGATGGCATTTACATTATTAACATTCTTTCTGTGAGAGGGATCCACGGATATAAAGACTTCTGACTTTGTATATTGTGACTAAATATTGCCATCTACTGTATTTGTTGAGCTGTCAGTAAATGATACTGTAGCCATTCCCAAATGCATGATGGGAAGTGGACCCATGACTGTGCGTAGTGCTACCAATTGATATATCTTCTCTGCATTGGGAAATAACATAAGGTGTTAAGAAAAAGATCAATTGCTACCTTGCTGCCCCACATTGCTTCCCATGATATTTCTAATCGTAGGGAGAGGGATTGTAAGGCTTTAGCCAATTAAAAAGAGTCTCCAAAGGCTGCCAAAATTCACTCTACTCATTTCACGCTGCCTTTTATCTCTCTATATAGGTAAAACGGCGCCATTACAGATTGAGCGCGAAAATGCGTGGGTGGGTCGTGCAGCGCATGCATTAATTGCGTTAAATATTTTAACGTGATACATTTTTAAAAAAATTAATTCCCCCCGTTATCAGGATAAATTTGATAAACCTACCTTAAGCCTAAACTAAAGACTCTGGATGAGTGTAACATATTATGTTTGTAACGTTATATACAATCAGAAAACGATTTAATTAAAAAAAATATATATATATATATTAAAAAAAGGCATGGCCGATATTTTTTTGCCGATTCCGATACTTTGAAAATCACGTGATCGGACCCGATTGACGTTAAATACAATTAGAAAACGATTTAATTAAAAAATATATATATATATTTAAAAAAGGCATGGCCGATATTTTTTTGCTGATTCTGATACTTTGAAAATGACGTGATCGGACCCGATCGATTGGCATCCGATCGGGACATCTCTAATTATTATATCATATTCTACTATATTATCATTTTTATTTTATTTACCTTTGTTACGTGAAGAATCCAGGAAGGGTTATTTGATTGTGGCTTTCTGAAAAACAATAATTTTTTACATTTAGGCACTCCTGCAATCGTCACACTTTTTCTGTTACAACAGAGAAGGGAAAAGTTATGTGGCCCTCACAGGAAAAAGTTTGGGGACCCTTGCTTTAACACATATTGCCAAGGGCAGAACAACGACCTATATGCCAATATATACCAATGTTTTTTATGTCTATTAGAAAAATGTTTCAGTAAAACGTTACACATTCTTGTCCATTTGCCACTTATTGCCACAGTTAATATTAAGGCTTTGGGCCTCTTTTGACCTCGTTGTGAGTTTGTAAGGTTGTGACTTCTGATTAAACAAACTCGATGTTTGTTCTTCTTTTTCCCCAAATTAGAATCGATAAAGAATTGAATCGTTAAGCAATATCGATAATGGAATCGGAATCGTAAAAATCGTATCAATTCCCATCCCTAATGGTGATACAACAATTATCGATGAGAAAAAAAACAAGCTCTTGTCATCCTTCTGCTCTGAACTGAGTTGATCCATGGGCGTCGCTAAACATATTACATAGGGGCACGTGCCCCAGTATAAGGGCGCTTTCACACTAGCACTGAGTTCCTTCTCTCAGATAGTCCGCTTCATTTTGTAATTGTGCATCCAAAAACGTGGCTCGGGAGAGTAGAAAATAATGAGACAAATGCTGGTTTTCATCTGGCGAGACATCAACCAGACAAAAATTTCTGGTTTCTATAAAGTTTCTTATCTAGCAACAGTTTCTATCACATGTACACAATGTGTTACATTTTCATATAGTACGTGGAGTACGTCAGCTTGCATCGTAGCAGTGTTTGGGTCGTGTCGTTCATGTGAGATGTGATACACCTCTTCCTCACCCTCCTCACTGGAGTTTAGGATGTTTTTTCACCACAGTTAAAAAACCTAGGAGTTCTATTCAGGGGTGCTGGAGAGGAGGGCATATTGCCTCTGTAAAGCCCTTTGAGACCTCTGTTGTGATTGAGGGCTATACAAATTGAATTGAATTGAATTGAATTGAATTGAATTGAGGGTCCGTTGAGAAGTCGAATCTCAGATTCAGGAGGAGTAGTATGGTTTTCGTCCCGGCCATTGAACAGTGGACCAGCTCTACACCCTCTGCAGGGTCCTCGAGGGTGCATTGGAGTTGGCCTTCATGTGTTTTGTGAATTTGGAGAAAGGCATTTGACCATGTCCCTCGGGGAGTCCTGTGGCGGGTGCTTCAGGAGTACGGGGTACCGAGCCCCTTGGTAGGGGCTGTTCGGTCCCTTTGCGACTGGCGCCAGAGTTTGGTCCGCATTGCCGGCAGTGAGTCGGATTCGATTTTGGTGAAGAAGTGTCAAGTTACGCGGGTAGGCAGGTGGTGTGGACCCAATTGCCTGAAAAGAGAGGTGAGGCAGAAAAGGCGGTACAATAATATTTTAATAATGCCAACTAAAAACAAAATATCAACGAAACGACAGGGGAATCCAAAAACTCTTATACAAAAGTCAGGCTAACAAATCAACTTACTTTCAAAGCAGGACGAGGAACACGAGGAACTCGTAAAAATCACTGACATTAACGTGGACATTCACAATGACGCGACAAGACTCATCAAAAACAGGGAGCTTATATAGACACAGACACAGGGTAAAGAGTCAACGAGGAACAGGTGGGTGACGCAGGAGGATGCAGGTTGGAGAATACATTAGGAGCAGGCACAACAGGTGAAATCAATGGGCAATCACAGGGACAAGTCCCACTAGGAGGAAAGAAATACAAAACCTAACAAGAAGCAGCTGAGCAAAAGGTGAAGCTCTTGATTTACCAGTTGATCTACGTTTCTACCCTCACCTATGGTCATGAGCTGTGGGTCGTGACCGAAAGAACAAGACCCCGGATACAAGCAGCTGAAATGAGTTTCCTCCGCAGGGTGTCCGGACTCTCCCTTAGAAAGAGGGTGAGAAGCTCGGTTATCCGTGAGCGACTCTGGGTCGAGACGCTACTCCTCTGCGTTGAGAAGAGCCAGCTGAGGTGGCTGGGCACCTGGTTCGGATGCCTCCCTGGAGAGGTGTTCCGGGCATTTCCCACCGGCAGGAGGCCCCGGGGACAACCCAGAACACGCTGGAGAGAATATAGCCCCTTTCAGACTTATATCCCGGTAAATTCCCGTGTAACGTGACGCAGGATTTACCCGCGTCATTGCTTTCTCACATCGAGAGATATCCCGGAAATAACGCGGGTTGGACACTTTCACCGACTTGTCCCGTGTTGCCGACTCGACGAACTCTGGGCCACTGGCGTCATTTTTGGTCGGCATCGGCAACAAAGTAAACCGCACATTTCCAAAGATAGGCGATGGACTCTCTTCCTTGGCTCTACGAGCCAGTAGAAATTTAATTTGGCTATGTTTTCAGTTTAATTTTGCTATATTCAGTTTCCCATGTTGATAATTGCAATGTTTGTTTACCGCTTTTCTATCTTACTGCCAAGAGAGAGGAAATGACGATCGGCCTGCCATGATATTTACGTCATCAGCCATCGTGCTATGACCCGGGAATTTAATGCCTGCTTTCAAACATACCGCTTCCCATGAAAGTCCCGTACATTATAATAAGACGTGACTCGGTAAATGTCCGCGTCATCTCCGTGTCACTCGACCCAGGAAATTGCTTTCACACATAAGGGCTACCCGTTTAAATGCCAGTATTTTAACGGGGTTTAGGTATGTGTGAAAGAGGCTTATGTCTCTCGGCTGGCTGGGGAATGCCTTGGGATCCTGCCAGAGGAGATGGCTGAAGTGGCTTGGGAGAGGGGAGTCTGGGCTTCCCTGCTAAAGCCCCCATGACCCGACCCCGGACTAAGCGAAATGGGTGGACAGATGAAAACATTGAGGAATCGTTGACTAAAACGCGACAAACACATTTTGAAATGACTAAAATATGACTAAGACTAATAAGTATTTTCGTCCGAAAGACTTAGACGAAAAATTAAATACGCTGCTGAAAACAACACAGAAGAGAAATGAATGCACTGACTGCAGGACTCAGTTTTGCTGTGGTGAACACAAACAATTATGGCAGCGTTCCTTTTTACTTGTGGTGTGTAAAAAAAAGAAGCCTCAGCAAATAAATGCTGGATCTTGTGTAATTTTGTCGAATCTCTGACGAAGGAGATGATGAATGAGGCTCTAAACCCCGAGTTCTTCTGACAAATTTTCCCAGATTCACAAGCAGCCACCCCATTTCGCACCAAACCGATGGCCAAAAGCCAATCATCTGCGGGATACCAAACCTGAGGCGGTGTGTCAGGATGCCGTCGCGGGGGAAGAGAAATACACCCTTGAATTAATATTCATGTCATGTGACTGAACAAATAAATTCCTAGCAGCTTGGCTGGATGCTTGCCCCGTCCTCTTCGCAGGCGATTTTACTCTCCCACAGAGTGACTTCACTCCCATGTGTTTGGACGCGGCCGCAAAGCCACAGCCAAGCTAGACGAAAGCTGTGCGATTAGAACAAACCAATTAGTATGCCCGGGCGTGGATGTCTCTTTGATGCAGAAAGACGTGCTTGTATGCAACTCCGACAAGGACGTTTAGCGCCGTATCTGTAGATGCACCGGCGAAGCCCTTGATGAGTGACAAAAGAGAGAACGCCAGTGCAGGGAGAAATAAGCGAGGGAGCGAAAAGAGAGGTGCGAGGCCTTCATCATGGATCGCCCACACATATTCCTTCCACTTCTCCATCACTCCATTACCTCTGTGCAAACGGTTCCGCCGAGAGGAGAGAGAGGCCTATTAACGCCGCGGCAGAGAAAGCCCGAGCACTGTTCAGCCCACGCGGAGTGGTCCTCCTTCACCCTCGTACTCCTACGCATGCACACAACTGGTGGAGGAGAAGAGGCGGTGGGCGCGCATTCAAGTAGAAGCATTTTTCCCGAAGAGGCCCGTGCACAAGAACCCGAGAAGATGCCGGGAAGAAGCCATTTAGATTTCCGGGCTGAAGAGGCAGAAAGTGGCTGACTCTCCATTGGGAGTTGGGTATTACCAAGGGATGCCATCACATATTTTTGCATGCAAGTCCGAGTCACCTCAATTTTGAGGATCTGCTGATATCGAGTCCCGATCCAAAACCCTATATCTGTATAAAAGTTGTTAGTACATCAGTGGTTTCAACGAAGCAAGAAAAATATATATTGTGGCGTCCCAAAGCCACAGGGCTCACCACAGGGGCTCAACACCAAGGATGGTGACGCCCCTGGGAAGCGACCAGCACACCTGCCTCATCAGGTGTTGCACAATTAGGCAATTGCTAGAAAGAGGTGTCGGGAGCTACCTGAGGAACAGAGACTGGAGACATTCCACGGCATGGCCGTGATCTCCCAAGACGGAAGGCTTGGTTTGTTTTTCGCTTGTTGGTTTTACTGAATAAAAACGGGCCACAACGGCCCAACGTGGCCGCAACCCCCGCCTGTTTGTCTCTCCTTCAAACCCCGTTGTTTACACTGATGCGGGCATGATGGTCCCCTTCTGTCCAGAAACCCAAGATAAAGGAGGAAGTGTGACGGAAGCAGGTTGGTGCACGTGTGCGCACTGAGGTAGAGGGCGCATCTGGAAGACGCCGCTGTGGAAGCTGACCAGAGTTAACCGCCACTGAAGCAGAGAGCAGCTCCGGAGGAGGCCGTTGCGGGAGCAGAGAGTGGCCCGGAGATAACCGCCATCAAGGTAGAGGGCAGCTCCGAAGGACCCCGCGAGAGAGGGCGCAGAGCGGCTCACCAGAAGGAGCCGGTATGACGGCCGGAGAGTGGCCGAAGAAGCTGCCGCTTTCGTGAGAGTGACCCCGGTTTCCATCTATGGGAGGGGGTTTGTGGCGTCCCAATGCCGCAGGGCCCGCTACAGGGGCTCCGCACCACGGATGGCGATGCCCCTGGGAAGCGACCAGCACACCTGCCTCATCAGGTGTTGCCTGATGAGGCAATTGCAATAAAGAGTTGTCAGGAGCTACCTGAAGAAGAGAGACTGGAGGCATTCCACGGCGTGGCCGTGATCCCCCAAGCCGGAAGGTTTGGCTTGTTTTACGCTTGTTGATTTTTGTTAGATAAAAACGGGCCACAACAGCCAAGCGTGGTTGCAACTTCCACTGCATGTCCCTCCTTCCGACCCCTTTGTCCCCTGCTGCCTGGAAACCCGAGCTGAAGGAGGAAGTGTGACGGAAGCAGGTTGGTGCACGAGTGCGCACCGAGGTAGAGGGCGGCTCCCGAAGAAGCCGCTGTTGAAGCAGACACCGGCCTGGAGTTAACCGCTACCGAAGCAGAGAGCGGCTCCGGAGGAGGCCGATGTGGAAGCAGAGAGCGGCCTGGATATAACCGCCACTGAGGTAGAGGGCGGAGAGCGGCCCCCCATTAGGAACCGGTACGACGACTGGAGAGAGCACAGAACGGCCCCCCTGCAAGGACTTGGTGCGACGGCAGGAGAGTGGCGGGGGTTTGTGGTGTCCCAGTGCCACAGGGCTCACTACAGGGGTTTGGCACCGTGGACGGCGACACCCGTGGGAAGCGACCAGCACACCCGCAGGCGGTTACCTCTTCAGGTGTTGCCTGATCAATTTTATGTCACTTTAAACATGCCACTTAATTGATTATTTCAATTCTAATATTCACTCACTCAACATGGCAATCCTACCTGCCTGCTCTGCACCTGTGACGTGCTCATAGTCCGGTTGGTGTTGCTGCTGCATCTCCCTTGTGAGGTGCTCCAAGTTTCCACAGTTACGTGTTGTTGTCATATCACACGGTTCAAGTTGCATTTTATCCACCATCTTGCCTTACTGCTTTCGTTGTAATTCTCAGTCGTTTGAGGCCCCGAGCTTGTTGCATTAAAAAAAGGGAAAAAAAGCTATTTTGGCACATTTTTCAGCTTCTTTTACGAGCATTTTTCTCTCTTTAATTATTATTTTTCGGCTCCACCCTTACTCTTTTATCCATGATCCGGGCACCGAGCTAGTAGCTAATTTTTTGGCTCAATACAGACTTTGATTACCGAGCGGACTGCATCTTTTATTTTTCACCTGGACTCGTCAGGATGCGTCTTTTAAAGACTGCCCACAGTCATAGGCGGACTTTGACTTTTGTGGCAGAGGGGGCAAAACATGTTGATGACCCCGAAACGCAGTGTCAGCAATAAAATGAACTTACAAGATATATGCTCGGATAGTATCTTAGCCCATGCTCGTAAATACTGAAACTGCACTCACCATTTTGGCAGTGCTCTGCGGCATTTCATGGTCCACATCTTCAATCCTTCGTTCTCGCTCAATAGTTGTTGTCGCTTTTGAAAGCTTAGGTTTGAAAAGATTATGAATATCCATCTTGCATCTTCTGTCTTGAGGTGGTTTTGGCTAAGCAAAGCAAATGACTGTCTCTAAGGCGCTAGTCACATGATCTGTTTGAAAAATAATTTTGACCCATTTTAAAACTTTTTTTTTTTTGTTCATTTCATTCATTTATGTTGTTTTTTTTTTTGCGTTACAACTTCTGTAGACGACATTTTACCGACAAAGTCTTAATTTTAAATTTGTATATAGGAAAGTCAATTAATTTAAAAAAAAATAAAAATACTAATTTCATTCATTCATTCATTTTCCATGCCGCTTTTTCCTCACGAGGGTCACGGAGGTGCTGGAGCCTATCCCAGCTAACTAGCAATGAAATTTTTGATGACACTTATTGATTCACAAAAACATTTTGGAACACTTAAATTCTTTATTTAAGTACAAATAAACACATAAATAACAACAATAAATCACAAATAAACAATTAGGTCAAATGTTGATAGCATTAACTAGTGCAAAAGAATGGAATGTAAACACTGACTTCGCCTTTCCAACATGATTCAAAACAATTCTTAAAAAAAAAAATTATCTAGCAATAATATTATAGCATACAACTATATATAATAGTAGTATAAAAATTATTCATTGCCAATCAGATTTTTCATAAGGGGTGTCATTTTAAAGCTATTTTTAGCGTAGAATCTGAATTCTGAAGTATGTGGGATTAACTCCAGAAATCATTATTTATATGACGAACATGGCGTGCTTTTATTTTGAAATGATCACCGGAAGTATGTTCGCTAAACCGCTAACCGTAAGCTTTACACTCCACAAAAAAAACTCGTTTTGTCCTTGCATGTGGTGTCAGTAGTCAAATTTTTTTTTTTTTCGTTTGCAAATGCTTTTAACCGCAAGTTTGGGTTTAGGAGAAGACTGTCAATGCTTTATAGCAGGTTAAAGTAGCTTGTCTTTTTCCCCCATTAGCCTCAGTGTACTAATGCTAATGTTTACAGTGTTTTAATATAGATGTGTTTCCTTATTTTGTATGTCTGAACTTTAATTCTACGGCGCGTTGATGACCAATAAACATCTGTGAAAGGAACTGAAATCTCATATGCCATCAACACACACGCACAAATGTATGCATGCATGCACGCGCGGCGATAAAACGCAGCTGTGAAAATTTCCGCCCTCATTTTTATTTACCGTGCGATGAATGGACTCATTGCATATCGCGACAGGCTTAGCAACATCAATGAAACACGTTGTTAGTTAGTTAGTTAGTTAGTCAGTTAGTTAGACTTACGATCTGCCAGCTTCTAATTGTCTCCTGTCGTCTTCCAAAATTACAACTGGGTGACGGCCCTTTAGGCGTTCATTCACGGAGACCTGACACAACAGTGTACCCTCCTTTGTTTTGTTGAGATAAGTCAATGTTTTGGCCACTGTGGCGTGCTTTTTGGCTTTGTGCCGCTTTCCCCACTTGCATACCCCCCCTTCCCCCCCCCCGACTTCAAAACGGCGAATTTTGCAGAAAGGTGAAAGATTTTCAATCCTGAAACAAACATTTTTGATAGTAGTAAAAATGTGTAAAACCCGGCCCAGCCCACCGGGATTCGTCCCGATCCCCCCTCCCTGTATCCCAACCAGATACCCGAGCCACCTCAGCTAGAAAATCCCGCAAAACGAATAGCAACTGACTGAAAATCCGCAAGAGGTAACCCATGAGAGAAAGAGAGAGCAAAGCCACCCACGCAATTATCCCCCTGAAATGGCATTTTCTTGTATATTAGAAATAAACATGGAATTTGTTAAGTTGGTACAAGCCGCTATAACAAAAAGTACATTCAAGATATAATTAGCATGTCAGACAAAAGTCTGGCATGCTAATTAACACATAATCTTTCTGCTAGCCATTTGCTTGACAACGAACAGTATGTTTTCAAATGCTGCATTTTCCATTAGAGAAGCCATGATCTATCATTAATCCATCACTTGATGCAGATGACAAGTTTGAACTTGTATAAAATGTGCAAAAACAAAAGCTCGACCCATTTATGAACAATACTATAACAAATATAAATATAACAAATTAGACTTGTGGAGATTTAAGTGCAACCAAACATTTTTCTTTTGAACGTTTCCCTATTGCGGACAAGGATGCTCGGTTGTCTTCTCTGCCTCCGTCTTGCAGAGGCGTCTCGCTCTTTTGTCCTTGGGAAAGTTTGTCGCGACGATGACGGGAAGCTGCTCGCACAATACGCTCGTCCTTGGCTTCATTGTGATCATTTCAAAAGGTTTTCGAAAAAAAAAAAAAAAAAAGATCTGGTATTGTAAACAGGCAGTGCCGGCACAAAAAAAAAATACAGAAAATGCCTTTGATTTTTTTTCCCTTGAGGGTGTTGAGCTATAACTGTAATTGATTTCAATTGAAGTACAGCGGCACCTCAATATACGAAATGAATTTGTTCCGGAGTGGCTTTCACATAAGAGCGTAGGTTTGCTTAGGGACGGTAGGGACATAACACTAGCAACTTTTCAGGATGCTCAAATTGTTCCCACAAACTTTTAAGCAACCTTATTTCCATTATACAATGATTTCAGCTATAAAGGTAATTTAAATTGTCTTCCCATGTGTTGTTAGGATAGAATTGACTCTACCATTATGTTGGGTCTAAAACTCATTCTTTAACTTAGTTATTTACCCAAGGCAAGCTGACAAAAGGCAGGGAATGAATTGAGACAGAGTCGGAGAGTTGACGTTTTTCAACCTGCAGGTTGGGAGAGCCAGGAGACAGAGTTCCGCGACCAATGCTGTCTCCTCGAAGTCTCTCTCCGAGCTCCCCCGCGCTGCAAACTTTTATTGAGGGCTTGTTGCTGGGCAGAATACAGTTACAACACTGTTGTCCAATGTGGCAGTTTCGATCGGGCAAGTTCCTTATTCTAGTCATTGATTGAACAGTCACACTCTTGATTGAATTCACAGTCACACTCTTGAGCGGGCAAGATATCTTTGTTTTGAACACACATTTGCACTCAAAGTACTGTGGCTTGGTGGAAAAGTACTGAGACGTTGTGTGATGAATCAACATATGTGTGTGTATCTATTTATCAGCAGAATGTGAGCAATTGCCGGTAATAAAAATGTAAGCACATGATTATGGGCTAAAACTGTATTCTTCATAATAGCTTGGGAGTGCGCGTATAATAGCTGTGGGAGAGCAAACTGGCATAATGTATTTGGCATACAACTTATCTTACACATTATTAAGTGAATTACTTTCATTATGTTCAGACTTACACTTACCCCTTTTCACTTGCTGAATGTGCCGGTCCATTTTTTCCCCCTGAAACGCACGTGTGATTGGCTGATGAATAGAACCCCCACATTCACACAATCCTGACAAAAATACATGTCAATATGCCACCTCCTCTGCCCCCTTTGAAGAGGAGGGATATTAGGAGTTTTTTTGTCGTTGGTTTTTTTTTGGGCCAGCAGCCACTGTAAATGATGTAAAAAGATATCAATGTTGTGGAGGCGTGGAACAAGCCACTAATTTTGCTACTGAAAGTCTGACCTGACTCAGGGTTAGCATAACATTAAACTGTGTGAACTTGCTAACCTGTAAAACTCGAGTAGAAAGCTGCTTGGGGAGGTGTCTTGCAGAATGTTTTGTACTGTTAATGTTAATTCAACTGTGAATTTATTCATTAATTAAAATGTATTTATTTTCAACATCATTTAAAAAATATATAGTTTTAGTTGCAGCCTATGCATATTTTAACCCCAGACCCACCCCCCAAAAAACACAAACGCACATATGGTGTCGGCGAAGACGAAAAATTCTGAATCCTGCCTCCAGAGTGGAAGAATCCGATTGCGGGGGGTTGAGGGGGTCTTCCTCGGCATGCATATCAAAGGCTCCTGCAGCGCGAGACCGCGATGTTAATGTTAGCACTCGTACACGTCACATTGGGCGTGCGCAGCGGTGCTACTAAACATTAAAAACAGAAAATATGGCAGAATGTCGGCTTTAATTTACTGTTTTATTAATATTTTTAAATTAAATATGTTGACCGTTTCAATTTTTGTGCCTTTTTGAACAAAAGAAAAATGACATTGCTTTGAGTGAGCGGGCATATTTTTTTTCCGGGCTGAGGGAGCTTGGTGGGGTCAAAGTGCATCATTCTCTTTCGCCCAGTAAATCTGCACTGCCCCCTAGGGCCTGGCATGAATACTACATCGTTTTCATGCGTAATTGCGACATTGTTCAAATCGAGACGCAAATGCAAATTTGAAATTGTTCGTATTCTCGGAGAGTCATCATGTAAATGACCCCTAATGCAGGCTGGAAGGACGTCCTCGTTGCCCCCCGTCTCATCTGGCTAGATCGACCCCCTCTTGTTTCTTCACTCTATTGCATCTCTACAAATTGGACCTGCTGCTGCGAATACCAACCATCAGTCCTGGTGAATCTATAGCCTGTCCGTCCTGGGAGTGGATCTCTCCGGACTGTGGTTCTCCCCAAGGTTTCTCATTTTTTCCCCAAAAGGTTTATGGAGTTTTTCCTTGCTGACATGGAGGGTCTAAGGATGGGGGATGCCCAGGTCATGAAGGACATGAACTTTATCTCATTCACCTACTGTTTCTGACGGTGTATCATATTGACTCTGCAAAGCTCTCTGAGACAACCTTGTTGTGAGATAGGGCTATACAAATAAAATTGAATCTGGTACACACAAGGAGTCAACTTCAATCCATTTTAACTGGCTGCAAGTGTGATTTAGTTATTGCCACCACCTGTTATGTGCCACAGGTAAGTAACAGGTGCTGTTAATTACACAAATTAGAGAAGCATCACATGATTTTTCAAAGGGTGCCAATGCTTTTGTCCGGCCCATTTTTGGAGTTTCGTGTAAAATGATAATGATTTAATTTCTTATTTCATTGCAAGCAAAATAAGTAGAGATGTCCCGATCGGAGTCCGATCACGTCATTTTCAAAGTATCGGAATCGGCAAAAAAATATCGGACGTGCCTTTTTTTTAATATAAATACTGTATATTTTTTAATTAAATCGTTTTTTTAATTGTATTTAACGTTACAGAAATGATATGTTACACTCATCCAGAGTCTTTAGTTTAGGCTTAAGGTAGGGTTATCAAATTTATCCTGATAATGGTGGTAATTAATTAATGTATCATGTTAAAATATTTAACGCAATTAATGCATGCGCTGCAAGACCCACTCACGCATTCTCGCGCTCAATCTGTAATGCCGCCGTTTTACCTGAATAGAGAGCTGTAGGGCAGCGTAAAATTAGTTGAGTGAATTTTGGCAGCCTCTGGAGCCTTCTTTTATTTGGCTAAAGCCTTACAATCCCTCTCCCTACGATTAGAAATATCGTGGGAAGCAAGGTAATAATTGATCTTTTTCTTAACACCCTATGTTATTTCCCAACGCAGAGAAGATATATCAACTGGTAGCACTACGCACAGTCATGGTTCCACTTCCCATCATGCATTTGGCCATGGCTACAGTTTCATTTACTGAAAGCTCAACAAATACACTAGATGGCGATATTTAGTCACAATATACAAAGTCATATTTGTCCTTTAAGAATTACAAGTCTTTCTATCCGTGGATCCCTCTCACAGAAAGAATGTTAATAATGTAAATGCCATCTTGAGGATTTATTGTCATAATAAACAAATACAGGATTTATGTACTGTATGTTGAATTTATATATTCGTCCGAGTTTTATTCATTTTTTTCTTAATGCATTACCAAAATGTATATGATCGGGAAAAATTATCAGGAATGATTGGAATTGAATCGGGAGCAAATAAAAGTAATCGAATCGGGAAATATCGGGATCGGCAGATACTCAAACTAAAACGATCGGGAGCAAAAAAACATGATCGGAACAACCCTAATGTAGCCTAAGATTAATAAGTATTTTCGTCCGAAAAGGATTGCCGCAAACAATACTGACACGGAAGTGACATTATTGCAACATTCTTACCCAGCGTGCAATGGGATTGCCCATGTGGCCACTGGACGCATATAAGAACGATCTACGACAGTATTATTTCATACGATGAATCATTTTTTTGTAATCTGAAGCGAAAAAAAACTTTGAAAAACTTGGTAAAATTGAATTTTTCGTGTACCGAAGCATTTTCGTCTCGAGGTACCGCTGTATTTAGTCACCGTTTCCTAAAATATTCTGGAGCTATTTTGTCACCCTCCATTTTTGGTTGCACAACATGCACAGATGGACCCGCTCTCCTTGAGCCACTAGATTAAGTTTTTCTTTTCCGAAGTAAATAGCAGCAGGGATGAAGATGAAGATGTGACTTGACTTTGATATCAGGAGACACACGGAGGCTTTGGAGGGGGGCTTCCCCTCCATTTTTGAGAAAAGGGTGGTCCCATCATCTTGTCATTGACAGGAAGCTCTCACCGCAAACCAACGTTTTCTCCTGTCCCGATCAGCAAGATGCTCATACACGCACATGGCTGGCATTCTAGCTTCACAAATGAATTTTCACGTATTCAAATGTCCATGTCGCTTGTGTGAAATCAAAGAAAGTGGGGGCAAGGGGGTCTTGAACATGTGTGTTTGTGATTTCCCTTTACCTTGAGTGAGGAATTCCCCTGCTGGTTTTTCCCATCTCCCACTCCTTTCTGAACCCTTTTGACTGTAAAGCCGCCATCATGTCCGAGTAAATTTATGCCGTAATCTTACGTGACTTCTCGGATATCTAAAGGAAGGAAGAAGTCGGGCTTGCATCATGTTATTTGGGTTTGATAAGCAGCAAGTTAAAAACTCACCATCCGCAGTTAAAAAAAAAAAGAAATATATATTAGTGCTGCCAAATTTCTCACGTTTTTTAAAAAAATTAATCACGTTAAAATATTTGACGCATTTAACGCATGTGCGGAATGACCCGCTCATGCATTGCCTCAAACAGATTACAATGACGCCATTTTTTGCACATTGAGAGCTAAAAGGCAAAGGCGAGTGGACACAGGCGTCCAATGGACTGCGCCATTTATTGGCAACTTCTTCACAACAAACATAAGTATCATTTAGTGAAAGCACAACAAAAATAATATTCCTATCGCTCATAAAAATGATATCCACAAGAAGAAAAGCACTTCAATCTGTATTAATGAGGCCCTATTCTTACAGTTAAACAATAATGCATAGTGAACTGGCATTCCCAATCAAAACAGCTATGCAAAATACACATAAAACTTACTCAGACTTTGGTCAAACTCTATTCAAACATTTCGTTTAGCTCAACTAATACACTGGATGGCAATATTTAGTCACAATATACAAACTATCAGAGGTTTCATTGCCTGGTATACCAGACTCACCGCTGTTCCAGCGATTGAGTCTGGCGACCGTCCGGGGGATCAAATTCCGAGGGCGGAGCAAGCCACAGCAAACAGACAGCGGAGTGGACCAATCAGCGACGGGCAGACGTGACGTTGTTAAAGCGACAAGTAATTAGCGTGAGCGGAGAATGGAGAAGTTTATTCAACATGGCTAGCGCGAGCCATGTTGACTGTTGTCAATGACTTGTTTCGATGTGTTTTTGGTCATTTAAAACTGGTTTTACCGCGGATTGGAACATATTCTCGGCTCTTCCGTTTGCCATCTGTGTTGTTGTAGAGACGACTTTCGGCGCACAAGAGTGACGTTACTCGTTAAGAACACGTCACGCAAATAAACAAATCTGATTGGACGGTTGATTTTGTATCTTGCTCGAGAGGCCGTTAATGGGCTGGGTCCCAGACTATTTCTCACAGTGTTTGAAAAATACAGGGAGAATAGTCTGGCTGTGCCAGACAAGAGGTTTCGTACGTTGTGAAGCCAACCCTCAGATGAGCGTTGGGTACAATGAACCCTGAAACTACAACGTCAGTCGAGGGGCAAAACACACTCGTTGGCTAGATCTCTAATTAATTCAAAACTCGCCATTGACACCTTGTGGTGTATTTCAATCACTACTTTAAATAGTTAAAGACACTGTGGAAGAAAGGCAGAGAGCCCATGTAACGTCCCGCTCGATGATGTCAACAATGGCGAGCTATTAGTATATTTTTTGATTGAAAATTTTACAAATTTTATTAAAACAAAAACATTAAGAGGGGTTTTAATATAAAATTACTATAACTTGTACTCACATTTATTTTTTTAAGAACTACAAGTCGTTCTATGCGTGGATCCCTTTCACGGAAAGAATGCTAATGCCATCTTGTGGATTTATTGTTATAATAAACTAATACAGCACTTACCGTAATTTCCCAAAGGCGCACCCGTGTATAACGCGTACCCCAAATTTACTTGTAAAATCTAGGGAAAATTATTGTACCCGTGTATAACGCGCACCCTAATTTTAGCACCAATAGCTGCAATAAACGCTGACTGAAATGAGTTCAAGAAACTAAATTCTGTGCTTTATGAAGAGTGAAAAATGCAGAATTTAACACAGACGAAATCATTCGGCCGATCAGAGAAGTATTACCAAAACAAAATGGTGACCTCACGTACCGTAATGGTCGGCAACAGATCGCCGCATACGTTTCTTCAACACAACATGGCCATGTCAATTAAAAAAAAAAATCGTTTTTTTATATATGTAATATATATACAGTAGAGTTTACAGGAAAAAAAACAGGCCTTCAAAGAAAAGAACATGGTCCCCACAGTCAAACATGGCGGAGGTTCCCTGTGGTTTTGAGGTTGCTTTGCTACCTCTGGCATTGGACTGCTTGACATTGTGCATTGCATTATGAAGTCTGAAAACGGCCAACAAATTTTGCAGCAAAATGTAGAGCCCAGTGTGAGAAAGCCGGGTCTCCCTCAGAGGTCTTCCAGCAGGACAATGACCCAAAACACAGTTCAAAAAGCACTAGAAAATGATTTGAGAGAAAGCACTGGAGACCACTCCAGACCTGAATCACATAGAACACCTATGGAGAGATCTGAAAATGGCAGTTCGGAGAAGGCATCTTTCAAATCTTAGATACCTGGAGCAGTTGGCCAAAGAAGAATGGTCTAAAATTCCAGCAGAGCATTGTAAGAAACTCATTGAAGGATACCGGAAGCGTTTGTTCGCAGTTATTTTGTCTGAGGTAGTGGTTCTTAACCAGGGTTCGATCGAACCCCACGGGTTCGGTGAGTAGGTCTAAAGGCCGAGTTATACTTCCGTGTCAGACCTGCGCCGTCAAGACCGACCCTGCACCGTAGCCTGACGCGCGCCTCTCGAATTTTCTAACCTTCGTGTCGCGTAGACGTGTATGACGTGGCGAAAACTGACTGTGATTGGTCCGCTCATACTGTTGTTTCCGGTTTAGCGCGAAATCACCGCCATTGTAGAATAGAATCAAACATTATTTTCTACACGCAAAAATGGACCAAGCCGACGGGAGTATCATCGAAGAGCAAGTCTCGTCAAGACATTATTGTGATTGCCAAATGGCAAGGTGTGTGTGTGTACGGAATCGAGTGGCCACACGAAGCGGTGACCCAGTCGGCCAAAAACTGCCAACTTTTTATCACTACGTTGTATTTTTGGTTGGTGCACTTCATCATTTATTGTGTACATACAGTATGTTTGCTGTGAGTCTGACTTATTTACGTGTCACACTTAAAGTATATGAAGAATAAAGCACAGATTTGGTGTCAAAAGAGTTGTTTTGATCTTTAATTTTCAATAACAGACAGTTCACACACGATACATCACTGATTGAGAGTGCCTCGGTGCTTTTTATGATAACGTTAAAATCAAGGCTCCCGACGCAGTTTGGGAAGTTCCATAGACGCCAGAAATCTGCTATGGCTTCCCACTGGCTGGTTGTAGGACACGGCAAACAAATCGGGCTGGAGGGCTTTGCAGACCTTGAATGCAGTGCTCGACGCCAGTTTGAAGCTAGCCGCCACAGCTAGCTCTCTCCACCCGAGTCTAAAACTCTCTGTGCGGCATCAAAAGTCGGCCAGACCGCCTCGAAACAGTCTTCTGCGTCGCCTGCCCCTCAACATTTGTATTTTCAATATTTATTCAGTGTTGATGAGCAGAATATTTACTTTAAAGAGTTCCATCTTGCATTGTTTTTTTTTTTCTCCGACTAGCGGAAGTCAACAAGCATGCCCCAAAACCGTACAAACATAACGCCACACCCCTCTAGTGGCTTGGCGGTGAATTACAGAGCAACGCGTTCCCTCACCGCAGAACTATCGAATGTCGAATGACGCCGTAGTCGCTGCGCCGTCACCGCAACGCGGGAGTATAACTCAGGCTTAAGGGGTTCGGCGAGGGTAAAGAAATGCTGAGCCCTATTGTCGTACGCTGATTAAATCTAGGCAAAGTGGCTTTTTAGACCAGATTTTGGACTGGTTTGCTCCCAATTTTCAGGCTTAATCCATTTCTTTTAAATGTTAGTTTTCGATCTGATGGGAGGAGGAGCTAGTTTGCTCAGTGGAAGGTTGACTCGCACTCCCACAACAGACCAATTGGCAACGTGGTCTCAAATTTTGACCTCTTAATAAAACAGGTCAAAATTTTGATCGGGAATTTGCTAAATTATTAGCTAGCTAGCTTAGATATGTTGAGTTTGAATTTTAAAAAATGCTTTATTATCTAATTCTGAAGGGTTCAGTGAATCCTCATGTGAAAATTGTGGGGTTTGGTACTTAAGAACCACTGGTCTATAGGTTGTGCTACCAAGTATTAGGCTGAGTGTGCTCATACGTTTGTCCGGCACATTTTTTGAGTTTTGTGTAAAATCATGATGATTAAAATGTTTTTCTTTATTCTCTTTTGAATTTTTTCATTACAAGCAAAATAAATGAAGATATTACTACCAAAGCATTTGTAATTGCGATCATTTTCTGGGAGGAATTGAGCATTATCTGACAGAATTGCAGGGGTGCCAATACTTTTGGCCAGCATTGTAAATGTGAAATCATGTTGGAGGTGTTGCCTGCACGTCGGCTGACCTTCCTCCTCTCAGCCCCGGTTGTCTGTTTCCTTTCGGTATCCAAAGTACTTCCATACTAGCGACTTTTTCTATTGTTGGGGGGGGGGGAAGCTCAGCTCCAACACCTTCAGCCATTATGTCTATTCTACAGCACAGCAACAAACACAGGACAGAGCAACAACTGGAGGGGGAGGGGTGAGCGCTGCCGTTCCAAGCCACGGATTTCTTGCTACATTTTTGGGACCTCAAAAATAGCTAATACCGTAACTACGGTATGACGGAAAATTTTAGTGACGTCTTCATACCACTGTACACCTTGAAACCGGTAAGCGACACATGCCTACCTGACACCAACAACCTCCTCAGCCCCGGAGACAACATATCCGCCCACTCCAAGCAATGGCATTTTCCTTTTGTTCCAAAAGGCAAAAAATAAACATGTTTAAAGAGAATGATAATACTAAAGGGCTGTGAGATATCAATAGAACCGTTATGTGGCAAGATAACAAGTATTAATAAAGTTAACAAACAAACAAAAAATCACATTCATGAGCAATTATCGAAAAATAGATCGATAATTACGAACATTTCCGAAGGTATTCCGGAAACAGCCATATGGGGCTTTGACGTCACAGCCAAAAAAACAAAAGGTTGAGGCAGGTGCCATCGTTGTTTATCGACGAGAGAGTTGCATTCGTGTTTTATCAAAAAATTGCTAAAATGGTTCCAACCGGTCATGCTATGTGGTGTACAAATAGCCATTTGTCGCAATGTAGTGCCCATGAGTTCCCGAACGCGAGAAAAAGAGCTGGACTACGCAGACAATGAGTAAAGTTTGTCCGTGCAAAGAGGGCTAATTTTGCAGAACCGGCCCCCGGCACGGTTTTGTGTGGTGCGCATTTTGCACCTGAAAGCTATTCGAACTATAGACAAATGAAATCAGGTTTTGCTAAGAAATTGCTGCTGAAAGCAGATGCGGTGCCCACCATACACGCGCAGCCACCTAAATGTCCCGAGATATCAAGAAAGAGGACGATGACTGGCACTGATGAGACCACACCACCCCAGGCTAAGCAAAGGAGGGGAGCAGCCAAGCTCGAAATAGTCAGAGTGAGTACTCTTTTATACTAAAAAACATATCACGCATTGGATATAGGACTGGACACATGTATAAATTATCGCTCGTAAAATATATAGAACAAATCCTCTAATCCCATTCATATTTGTGTCTGTTGGCAGAGCGAAAACCTATGATAGCACAATAAATGATAATTATTCTATAGATTACTTTATTTTGCGGTCACGGTGTATCAGCTTCACAAAAAGAAATGCAAAACAAACTAGACATGTGATGCCGATCGATCGGGTCCGATCACGTCATTTTCAAAGTATCGGAATCAGCAAAAAAAATATCAGCCATGCCCTTTTTTAATATACTGTATATATTTTTTTAAATTAAATCGTTTTCTAAATGTATTTAACGTTACAGACATAATATGTTACACTCATCCAGAGTCTTTAGTTAAGGCTTAAGGTACCGATAACGGCGGTAATTAATTTTTAAAAAATGTATCACGTTAAATATTTAACGCAATTAATGCATGCGTTGCACGACCCACTCACGCCTTGTCGCGCTCAATCTGTAATGGCGCCGTTTTACACGTTTAGAGAGATAAAAGGCAGCGTAAAATGAGTAGAGTGAATTTTGGCAGCCTTTGGAGCCTTTTTTTAATAGGCTAAAGCCTTACAATCCCTCTCCCTACGATTAGAAATATCATGGGAAGCAAGGTAGCAATTGATCTTTTTCTTAACACCTTATGTTATTTCCCAACGCAGAGAACATATATCAATTGGTAGCACTACGCAGTCATGGGTCCACTTCCCATCATGCATTTGGGTTGAATGGCTGCAGTATCATTTACTGAAAGCTCAACAAATACACTAGATGGCAATATTTAGTCACAATATACAAAGTC
The DNA here is from genome assembly GCF_030265065.1 of Corythoichthys intestinalis. Taxonomy (NCBI): domain Eukaryota; kingdom Metazoa; phylum Chordata; class Actinopteri; order Syngnathiformes; family Syngnathidae; genus Corythoichthys; species Corythoichthys intestinalis. Next base: position 1,657,236 of record NC_080406.1, read on the forward strand.
ACAAGTCTTTCTATCCGTGGATCCCTCTCACAGAAAGAATGTTAATAATGTAAATGCCATCTTGAGGATTTATTGTCATAATAAATGAATACAGTACTTATGTACTGTATGTTGAATGTATATATTCGTCCGAGTTTTATTCATTTTTTTCTTAATTACCCGCCTACATTATCCGTCTAACAACTAATCCGGATAATAGGCATACTAGTGTAGCCGACGTGCCGTATAGTCCACCTAATTACACGTTTAAGGCTATTATCCGTCCTAGTGTAGATGTAGCCTAGAGATGTCCCGATCGATCGGCTCCCGATCACATCATTTTCAAAGCATCGGAATCGGCAAAAAAATATCGGACATGCCTTTTTTAAATATATATATATATTTTTTAATTAAATCGTTTTCTAATTGTATTTAACGTTACAGACATAATATGTTACACTCATCCAGAGTCTTTAGTTTTGGTTTAAGGTAGGGTTATCAAATTTATCACGATAATGGCGGTAATTAATTTTTTTAAAAATGTATCACGTTAAAATATTTAATGCAATTAATGCATGCGCTGCATGACCCACTCACACATTGTCGCGCTCAATCTGTAATCGCGCCGTTTTACCTATATAGAGAGCTAAAAGGCAGCTTAAAATGAGTAGAGTGAATTTTGGAAGCCTTTGGAGCCTTTTTTTAATTAGCTAAAGCCTTACAATCCCTCTCCCTACGATTAGAAATATCGTGGGAAGCAATGTGGGGAAGCAAGTTGTTAATTGATCTTTTTCTTAACACCCTATGTTATTTCCCAACGCAGAGAAGATATATCAATTGGTGGCACTACGCACAGTCATGGTTCCACTTCCCATCATGCATTTGGGCATGGCTACAGTATCATTTACTGAAAGCTCAACAAATACACTAGATGGCAATATTTAGTCACAATATACAAAGTCACATTTGTCCTTTAAGAATTACAAGTCTTTCTATCCGTGGATCCCTCTCACAGAAAGAATGTTAATAATGTAAATGCCATCTTGAGGATTTATTGTCATAATAAACAAATACAGCACTTATGTACTGTATGTATAATGTATATATTTGTCCGAGTTTTATTCATTTTTTTCTTAATGCATTGCCAAAATGTATATGATTGGGAAAAATTATCGGGAATGATTGGAATTGAATCGGGAGCAAAAAAAAGCAATCGGATCGGGAAATATCGGGATCGGCAGATACTCAGACTAAAACGATCGGGATCGGCTCGGGAGCAAAAAAACATGATCGGAACAACCCTAAAACAAACCATTCGGTGTTTCCCACACGATCTGTTGCCGGTGTTTCCTCAGTGTGATTGCTCACCTCAATGATCGTTTCAATAGGCTGCATTGGCTTTCGTTTGGGCTCAAATTGATAACCCAAAACACCAAAGAAAAGATTCATAACTCTCCTCGTCACCATTAGAAGAACGTTCGTTACGTCGGATTCGTCACTGCAACTAGAAACAAAATTGTCCGCCATCATCGCCGCCATTCAGTACTAAGCACTGAGCCGGGTGTTTCCTAGTTGTGACGTCACGCAACCAATATGCTAGATTTCCGTGATCTCAGGCGCCAGTCGTTTTAGTTTGACAATCGATGCAAATTTCTATCATTTTCTTGGTGTTGCGATGTGTGTAATTACACGAAGTGGCATGATATGAATCAAAAAGGCATGTGTTTATGGATAAATGATGGAATATTAGCATTTCCCCAGGTGTTGTGATACTCTTTAAATTAAAAATATGAAAACAGTAAATTAAAGCAGACATTCCACCACGTTTAACGTTTTTCATGTTTTGTAGCAGCACTGCGCGACTTTTTGCTACATACAGTTTGGGGCGTGCAGGTGGGATTAATCAATTGAAAATATTTGTACTTTTTTCCTGCTAAATGTGTATTATCATCACTGAGTTGGCATGGTCAGTGTTCATTCTAAATTGTTGCAAACCTTAATTTACTAAATTACTAAAACATTTTGTTCACTAAAACTAGACCAGGTTTGTCTGAGGTTTCGCTGACTATAACTAGAATAAGACAAACACATTTTGAAAAGACTAAAATATGACTAAAAGTAAGATGTATTTTGGACCAAAAGGCGAGAATGAAAGGGCTGCTAAAAACAACACCTGATTTAATCAAGTATTCAAGATACAATTATGCAGACCCAAAAAGAAAAACATGGAGAGGGTGTTTGAAACGCTCTGTTCAGCTCAGTCAAACAATGAAAAAGTCATATTAGGGATACGTGTCTTTGATGTGAGGAGGATGGAAAGGGAGGCGGGAAGGTGGAGGACAACGTAGGTGTAGAAAGCAGCTGGGAGGAGGAGGAGGCAGAGCTGACACACAAAGGTGGACCGGGCTTTATTTCCGCAGAGGCGACTTCCCTGTGGTGTGCCTCCTCCTCAGTGTCCTCCCCTTCCCTTACCTGAGCACATCTTTTTGCAGCCGGATTGCTATTTTCACGGTTGTTGACTCATTAGAGTGTGAAAGGTGATCTGTGAGATTAAAGGTGGAAGTCAAGCAAGCAAGATTAGGTGTAGTTATCGTCAAGGGTGGACTGACGAAAATTGCATAGTTTTGAGTACGTGAGAAGTCGGAGAGGTCCACTAGTAATATTCGCCATCCTTGTTCAGAACTAATTCAGAATTGTGGATTTACGGTTCTACAAAAACGAGAACTGTAACCTGATCAAAGTATGCATATGGGACTTTTAGTTCAAATTTTGTAAATTTGGGTGCAGTAAAAATGCATAGTTTTGAGTAGGTGAGTAGTCAGAGAGGTCCACTACTAATATTTGCCAATCCTTGTCCAGAACTGATTCAGAACTGTGGATTTACAGTTCAATAAAAATGAAAACTGTAACCTGATCAAAATATGCATGTCGGACTTAATTCAAATTTGGGTACGGTAAAAATGCATAGTTTTGAGTATGTGAGTAGTCGGAGAGGTCCACTAGTAATATTTGCCATCCTCGTCCATAGCTCATTCAGAACCATGGATTTACAGTTCCACAAAAATGAGAATGGTAACCTGATCAAAGTATTTATGTAGGACTTTTAATTGAAATTTTCTAAATTTGCGTACGGTGAAAATGTATAGTTTTGAGTATGTGAGTAGTCGGAGATGTCCACTAGTAATATTTGCCATCCTTGTCCATTACTTATTCAGAACCGTGGATTTACAGTTCCACAAAAATGAGAACTGGAACCTGATCAAAGTATACATGTAGGACTTTAAATTCAAATTTTCTAAAATTAGGTAGAGTAAAAAAGCATAGTTATGAGTATGTGAGTAGTCGGAGCGGTCCACTTGTAATATTTGCCATCCTTGTCCAGAACTCATTCAGAATTATGGATTTACAGTTCCACAAAAATGAGAACTGTAACCTGATCAAAGTATGCATGTAGGACGTTGAATTCAAATTTTCTAAATTTAAGTGCGGTAAAAATGCATAGTTTTGAGTATGTCAGTAGTCGGAGCGATCCACTAGTAATATTTTCCATCCTTGTCCAGAACCTATTCAGAATTGTGGATTTACAGTTCCACAAAAATGAGAACTGTAACCTCGAAGTATGCATGTAAGACGTTAATTCAAATTTTCTAAATTTGGGTACGGTAAAAATGCATAGTTTTCAGTATGAGAGTAGTCGGAGTGGTCCAGTAGTAATATTTGCCATCCTTACCCAGAACCTATTCAGAATTGTGGATTTACAGTTCCACAAAAATAAGACCTGTAACCTTAAAGTATGCATGTAGGACGTTAATTCAAATTTTCTAAATTTGGGTTTGGTAAAAATGCATAGTTTTCAGTATGAGAGAAGTCGGAGTGGTCCAGTAGTAATATTTGCGATCCTAGTCCAGAACTCTTTCAGAATTGTGGATTTACAGTTCCTCATAAATGAGAAATGTAACCTGATCAAAGTATGCATGTAGGACGTTTAATTCAAATTTTCTAAATTTGGGTACAGTAAAAATGCATAGTTTTGAGTATGGGAGTAGTCGGAGAGGTCCACTAGTAATATTTGCCATCCTTGTCCAGAACCTATTCAGAATTGTGGATTTACAGTTCCACAAAAACGAGAACTGTAACGCCGAAGTATGCATGCTAATTCAAATTTTCTAAATTTGGGTACAGTAAAAATGCATAGTTTTCAGTATGGGAGTAGTCGGCGAGGTCCACTAGTAATATTTGCCATCCTTGTCCAGAACTTATTCAGAATTGTGAAATTACAGTACAACAAAAATGACAACTGTAACCAGATCAAAGTATACAAACCGGGCTTTTAATTCAAATTTTCTAAATTTGGGTACGGTAAAAATGCCTAGTTTTCAGTATTTGAGTAGTCAGAGAAGTCCACTAGTAATATTCGTGAATTTACAGTACAGCAAAAATGACAACTGTAACCAGATCAAAGTATACAAACAGGACTTTTAATTCAAATTTTCTAAATATTGGTACAGTAAAAATGCATAGTTTTGAGAGCGTATTCAGAGTGGTCCACTAGTAGTATTCACCAACCTTAGTACTTATTGGGATATGTAGATAGCAGCTAGTCATAAACGCACATTTGATTTGCTGTTATTGAAGATGAAACTGATTTCATTTCATTGTTATTTCAGTTTCATTCTGAAAGTGTTGATGTCATGAGCAGCTGAATAAGGTCAGCAAACCACAAGGATGTCTGACATCGTCATTTCGGAGCTTGGCTCGCTGTTAAGCTAGGACTTCGCTCCAACATCATAGCGAGGACAGTACAATGATGTGTAATACATGTTTTTGGATAGTCATTTGGCGATTCTAGGGGTATTTTTGAGTACTTAAAGAGTTCATTCCAACTAAAGCTGAAATTCAGGTTACGTCGCCAGCGTAGGAACGCAACTCGTTCGTAACCTGAGGACTACATGTATTGGTTTTGTCACCAGAAATTTGGTGTCGTGGGTTTATTTTGCGCAACTCTTGAAAGCAATGAAGGACATTTTTGCATTTTTCTTGTTAACTCGTTGGCTGCCATCGATAACGCTAGCCATCCAAGCGAGAGGGATTGCAACGAATATTCACCCAATTGGATTGGAGGTCTACGAGCGATAAGCTAATTAGAGGCAAGGTACATCTTGGCCAGAGGAAATACACATTTTCAAGTTTTAACTTGTAAGATATGCTTGATTGTATGACCATTATACTCTGCGGGTTATATAAGTTCGCTCTCCCAAGCTATTATGAAGAATACAGTTTTAGCCCATAATCATGTGCATGATTACCGGCAATTGCTCACATTCTGCTGATAAATAGATACACACACATATGTTGATTCATCACACAACATCTCAGTACTTTTCCACCAAGCTACTTCGAGTGCAAATGTGTGTTCAAAACAAATTTATCTTGCTCGCTCAAGAGTGTGACTGTTAATTTAATCAATGACTAGAATAAGGAACTGCCACGTTGGACAACAGTGTTGTAACTATATTCTGCCCAGCAACAAGCCCTCAATAAAAGTCAGCAGCGCGGGGAGCTCTGAGAGAGACTTCGATGAGACGCTCTTAGTCACGTTGCCCGATCTCAGACCTCTCCCCAAACTGCAGTTTGGTAAAAGTCTACCCTCTGACTCCTGCCTCCTTGTGTCCTGCCTTTGTCACCTCGCACTGGGTCAACAGCTAAATTGAAGAAGGTGTTTTAGACCCAACAAACTCATTGTCTGCCATTGGCGGCGCTAGAAGTACAATCCAAATGTAACCATCTTTTAGTTTTTTTACAAGAACATAGTAAGCTTTTTCGTCCCAAAAAATCCATGAATAAGCCTTTTGGTTATAAAAGCCGCAGAGTACAAAGTAGCGGCTAATAGCGCGAAGAATACGGTCATGAAAAAGGGTGCTCTCGGTGAGCATCTCTGCAAGAAAAAGGGAGGGTGAGGTTTGCGTTCATAAAGGCTTTTGGATTACAGTGCACTGTGATTGTACGCTGGGAGGGGCGGCTCCATCCAGACGCATTCACAGGGGTCAGGTGGGTCACATTCCTCAGGAAGAGAATGTGGAGACGAAGGCAGAAAACATGGGAACTCGGGAACCCACCCTACAGCCCCTCGCTGCGGCCCGGCGTTCGCTGTTGCCTAGAAACCAAACAGTCATCCTCACTTTTTTCTCTCCCTCTCTCTCTGGCTTTCTTTGTGGCTGCGAAACCTTCAGCTTTCATAATGATTTGCTGTTAAAAGGAGAGGCGTTGAACTGGCGAGGGGGGCAAGTGACCCACAAAAACACTGCGGTGACCTCAACTGCTACATCCATTCACTGAACGTCGCTACCGAACGCTCGTGCGAGAACAAGATAAATAAAGACTACTCTGGACACCTACAAGGTTGCACTTTCATGTTTGGCTAGTCCGACTGGAAGTGCGAGGAAAACGGCAACCATGATAGAACCTGTGTGCTTTCATACAGCGATACTTTAAACCGCAAGCAGATAATTAAGTGACTGCAGCAGCGTCCGGTGTTGCACAAATGCCTTTTTCGCACTCCTCTTTTCGTATGCTGGCCCCAAAGATGAAAGTCTCATAGCGATGCCGGTCCAGCCAAAATAAAAGCATTTACCAAAACGATAAAAATATTCATATATTGCGGCCATAGGCGGAGTTTGACTTTTGGGGCGGGGGGGGGGGGGGGGGGGGGCACAGCATGTTGATGACCCTAAAATGCGGTGTCAGCAATAAAAATAACTCTCTAGAATATTTATAATAATATGTTGACAATGACCGTTTTTTTTGTTTCCCCTCAGTCTGGAGGGGAATTCTAAATCAGGCTGCTTAGGCAATACTTTTCGGCATCCATTGAATATGGTACGCCCGCCGGTGTCGTGCCAATGTAGTTACCCCAGTCAAAAATTGTATCCCCTGGGTGGAGCCATATAGATTTGTCTTTGTTATTAGAAAAAAAAAAAAAAAAAGTTGCTTCAATTAAAAAAATGTTTTTGCTTCAATCAAAATATATATTTTTAACCATAAAAATGTCGCTTCAAAAAAAAAACAAAAAAAAAAAAATTTAAATGTGTTTGAATGCAAAAATTTGAAACAAAAAAATGCATGTGAAAGCTATTTTTCTTTGATTTTTTTTTTTTTTTTTCAAGTTCTTTTGATTGACGTAATGTTGATTTGTGTTTGGACCACATTGTGGCTAGGACATTTTGTCTTTATTATTCAATAAAAAAAGATAAGTGGCTTAAAAAATATATAGATTTTCAAAAAGAAAATCACTTCAGTCAAAAAAAGAAAAATTTAAATCATAGAAAAAGTTTTTGAATGCGAAAAAATAATTGAGATTGAAAAAGTTTCAAAAGCCTCAAAAAAAAAAAAAAATCAAAGAAAAACGCCATTTATTTATTTTTTCTTTATATACATATATACAGTATATATATATATATATATATATATATATATATATATATATTAGGGCTGTCAACCAATTACAATTTTTAATCGAGTTAATTACAGCTTAAAAATTAATTAATCGTAATTAATCGCAATTCAAACCATCTCTAAAATATGCCGTATTTTTCTTTAAATTATTGTTGGAATGGAAAGAGAAGACACAAGATGGATGTATACATTCAACATACGGTACATAAGTACTGTATTTATTATAACAATAAATCAACAAGATGGCATTAACATTATTAACATTCTGTTAACGCGATCCATGGATAGAGAGACTTGTGGTTCTTAAAGGATACATGTTAGTACAAGTTATAGAAATTTTATATTGAAACCCCTCTTAATGTTTTTGTTTTGTAAAAATTTTCAATCAAAAAATAAACTAGTTATAACTTTTACTGGATTTTGACTCATTTTGCAAGGCCCACAGAAAATTCTGTTCTATTGCTATATAAACATGGAACCCACCAAATGAAAGATTAGACTCTCTTCTTTCAGCAGAAAAAAGGAAGTTCATATCTTTTTCCATTCTTTAGATATCAGCATTAGAAAATAGCTTAGTTTGAAACATTCTCCAATTTCTGATGAAAAAACAGAAATTGAGCTTTTTGTAAAAGCATACATTTCAAACATAACTGACTTTAACACAGATATTTTTTGCTTTTCTGATATCGCACACATCTGAATAATGTTTTCCTTCTACTACAAAATAAACAACAAGACAAATAGAGCTTTGATAGCAAAGTAACAATTTGTTTACACATAACTAAACTATTGAACTGAGAGATGACGCTATTGTGGCTGCGGCTGTATCGGGGTAAATTTTTCCCTCATCACCGCCTGTCTCATGTAACGGGTACACATTGTATCCGTTGTGGAACGTGGAAACCTCCCCGCCGATTCCTTCATGTCAGGACGCTGACGGCTGTGCCGTTGGCTCGAGCTTATTGGCGCAGTGGTTACCGTCCTTGCCTGCTAAGTAGAAACGTCGTGGCGTGCAGGTTCGCGTCCCTGCCTGGTCAGAGGTGGGAGCGGAACGCGGGGTGGCACTGACATTCCGGTTGCACTCATCAAGCTAGTTTTTTTTTAAATCTTACTTTAAAAAATTAATTACTGTTACAAATTACTTCTCCCTAAAGGTAATTGCGTTAGTAACTCAGTTACCTGAAAGTAATTAGTTACTTGGAAAAGTAACTGGTGATAGTTTTTTTTTTTGGGGGGGGAGAAAAAAAAAACCAAAAAAAAAAGGTCACACAATGTGAAGTTTAAAGGGTTTTTGGGACAATTGGCCCTAGCCCAATTCTTTACCCTAAACTTAACTAGACACAGGGGTATTGCGGATATTGCGATAACTAGATAGTAACCTTTGCTATGTGTGGAAGTCATTTAAAGTTGTGAATCAACAATTAAAGTTGTTAAAATTGCTCCCGTTGTTGCATTAGTTCCCTTCTGTCTATTTTCGACATGTATAAGTTTTAAAACTGTTTCATCATTTAAAGATAGACTTAAGTTTTGCCGATTTAAGAGCATTTTAGATAAAAAGTGACTTAGGTTCGCTAGGAAGGTTCTCTACAATAGAGCCTTCCAGGGAAGTCTACGGCTTTAAGATGGCGGCTGTTTACTAACACATCTTGTTCTATATTGTACATGTTGCTAATGGTGCACTGTCTGACATTTGCATCTAGTTCTGTATATACAGTATGTGATATCTACCGTAGCATCGTGTGGGCGTAGTTTGTAGGCTATCGGCTACAGTCAGGTATTATTGGAGCCACCTAGCATAGTAGCATTGCGTTTGCAACAGCGTCACCCTCCCTTGCCTCCTCCCCACTCCTGCTCTGCCCTCTCGTCTCCGTGAGTCCGTCTTTCTCAGACTTTTCTCGCGTCAGTTAACCAACATAGTAACGCACGCCTTTCCCGCCTCGGTAACGGTAACGGCGATGCCAAGATGAGAAAAGTAATTAATTAGATTACTCACTACCAGTGTTGTCAGTAACGCGTTAGTTAGAAACGCATTACTGTAACCTGATTACTTTTTCCAGTAACGAGTAATCTAAATCGTTAATTTTTCTACACCAGTAATCTGATTAAAGTTAGTTTCCTTAGTGTCTCTGCGTTACTATTTTTCAATTGCCTCATAACCTATGTAGAATGAAGAATATTGTAGTCATGTACGAAGAGCATTTTGAATAGAAAATGCTAAAATAAAAGGTTTCGGTTCGTGTACCCATGACAACCTCTTAGCTATTTTCTGTTTTGGTCTCGCGTCACATGTTGTGGGACTGATGCGGGTGGGCATTTGCGCCGAGTGTTGAGACGTTGCGAGGGAATGTTGATCTGTGGATATCCATGAATGAATGTGAGTATTTTTCCTTCATTCTGGAGAGTATCAGCAAAAGTTTGGACCCCTACATGCGAGGCCTTTTGGTAGCTTTGCCGTAGCAACGATGGGCAGTCATCGCTCCGAGTTGGCAAGCTTTTTTTACATCATATGCGCGTTCAACATTTATGCCGTGAGGTGATGTGTTCGTTTAGCATCTGCGGGATGTGTTGTAAGTCCGATTGAGTGTAAAGTGCTTAGTTGCCACCACGTTTTGTGGCCAAATTGACCGCGTGTGTGTTGACAGGAGTACTTCCGGGTTGTTAATGTGCACGGCTGTACGCGCATCCGCGCCCGCCACCACCTTTGTGTTTATTGCACTGTACAAGCCACTTGTGTGTTGTTGATTATTGTGCCGTCAGTTTGCATTGTTTTACATTGGCACTGATATGCTGTTAACCATAACCCGAAATTCAGATGTTTTGACATGAGGCTTGATCTTAGAGTAAGTGGGGTTGAATTGGTCGGTGGAGTTGATTTCAACAAATTCTAAGCAGTTTGTCAGATATTTGTTAGTTTCAGGGCTCCGGAGTGGCTAAGCTAGCGTGAAATTCTGATATTCCCCTTTAAATTCAATCATCGGAAAGTCAATTACATGCGATGACATTTTTCTGTTGTCATTCTTATGTTGAGGCGGCAAAGGGAGAAAAATGGGTAAAAAGTAACTGATAGATTACTTTTAAAGTAACTTAGTTACTTTGATAATGAAGTAATCAGTAAAGTAACTAGATTACTTTTTTGAGGCGTAATCAGTAATCGGTAATTAAATTACTTTTTCAAGTAATCTGTGACAACACTGCTCACTACTGAAGAAAATAACGCAGTTAGTAACGCCGTTATATTCTAAGGCCGTTATTGACAACACTGATAATAATATATCTATAATACATCTATAATATATCTAAATAGACGTGTCAAGCTGCTATCAACAGCGGGGATTAGGGATGGGCGATACCAGTGATTTTGGATTCGATCCGTTAACAAGTAATACCAAGGCCAAATATTGCAATCCCGATCTGATATTGAAAGTTCATATTATATAATTTTTAATCTACCCAAGTTAAATATTTTTGATCTAATTAAAGAACGAATTAATAGTAGCGTGTTACTGCCCTCTAATGGTAGATCATTCAAAACAAATCCAATAAACAATAGTCACTTGCTGTTTTTGAATTTTACTAACACAATTTTCAAACAAATTTTAAAATAATTAAAACAGACCTTTAACAAAATAAAATAGCAACAAAACATAAGAAATCAAGCATTTAATTGTTTGTAACATAAAACAATATGGAATTTGGCCTCGTGAGAGGGGCGAAGGAAAATCATGCTGATAACACAGGATAGGGACGTAAATGGGGGTGGGAGCAGACGCCGGTGCACTGCTTACATGCGTGGAGATGGCGAAAGGGAAAAGTAGTACAAAAAGTATGCACAAAAATATACCCAAAAAATAGACAAAGAAAATATAATATATTGATTCCAAATATCGATACTTTTGCTTGGGGATCGATACCTAAAACTTAACGCGCTGGATCGAAATATCGATATTATGGTATCGATCCGCCCATCCCTAGCGGGGATGCTACTTCAACAAGGGATACCCATTCACGAAACAACGGCACATGCCTACCCAGAAATGGCCTAAAATCAATGCAAAAATAAAAAATACCCCAGCATAAACCATTAATAAAACTATAAAAAAAAAAAAAAAAAGAATTCCCACCAAAAAACATGAAATCCAGAAAACTGAAAAATTACAAAAGCTGGGAAACAAAAAAAAACAAAAAAGAGAATGTTAATTCGCCGTCCCGGTCAACGGCAGTCAATGGGTTAACAAGGAAGGGATCCAAAAACACCCCAAAATCAATCATTATATTAAACATTCACGGTTCAATGAATGACAGTATCTGTTTACTGGCACATCAAGTCATTTGTGTGCGTCTCAGTGACGTAAGCGACTGAATGTGGGCTCACAGGCCGCCTGCAGTGGGGTGAAACATGGAGGTGTATGGAGAACGATGAGACAGAAGGCCACGATACACACTCCATCTGGACACGCACTGTAAGTGAGAGTGTGAAAGAAGAAGAAAAACACAGACGCAGAGACCAAAGACACATTACGTATCGATATGTAAAGCAACTAAGCATTTCAGTTCAATTTGCAAATATATGTCCAAAATTATCCTGAACTAGAAAATGCCATTTCTGGAGAAACGTCTTGGGGATGCTTTGCTCTCTTGCAATGATCCAACATTCATTCGCCCCTCCCTCTCAATCAAAAGAGATTGGACGTTATATGCTGTCAATGTCAATGAGTACCCTAGAAGCTTAAAGTGTTTCATGTTGTTCAATTTTTCATGATATTTCAAAATTTTTTCTGGTTCTGGTGTTATTTTCCAGGAGGACGAGATTGCAAATTATTGCCATTTTTTCCCCCCCGAATCGAAATAGAGCCAGCGTCATGTGAATTTTTGAAACATTTGGAAGTTAGAAAGGTTTCAATCGGTTAAAGCTTGTGGGCTGTGCGGCGTGCAGGAAAAAGTGGACGGGCAGAAAAAAATGTGAATTATTATATGTAGGGAGCGTTGCAAAGCAAAGCATCCCCACGACTAGGTGTTAGGTTGTTTTTATACGGGATAACTAAACAAACTGCCTCCGCCTAAAATCCTGCAAACTCACACATGCAGAGGTGTTGAGCAAATTGACCCGTGACCCTTCCAAAGCACGCATACTCATTTGCAAACGTTATGTAAAAAGTAAAGGGAGCAACAGCAGCGAATGTCAGTTTTATCCTCCTACAGATGCCTCAACAGTCACGACTCATTGCCACGTTCTCCACGCATACACATCCGCGCGCACATCAACTCTGCGTCGTTATTCAGCACTCCTGTACGCCGCACATTTAAGAATGCAAATAGGATCCACAGTGTGTGTGTACAATGTTGACATATACTGTAATTAAAATACATTTTGGGCTTTATTTATGTACAATTTCAATTTTACATCGCTGTAAATATTTAGACTGCCCGTGCTTGGGTGTCGTTTCCCAATCTGGATATTTGGCAGGAAAAGTGGCAATATTATTGTGGGTATTGGTTGCTGCAAAACCCGGGCTTTTTGACCCAAAAAAATAAAATAAAAGAAGCCCCATTTACTTCCAACAGCAAAAACTTTTAAAATGTCACATTTCAAAATTCATCTCGCTCTACATATTTATACATTTGTTGTTTGGGTAGACATGCCTGGCAGGTAGGTAGGTAGGTTTGTTGGGTAGACATGCCTGGCAGGTAGGTAGGTAGGTTTGTTGGGTAGACATGCCTGGCAGGTAGGTAGGTAGGTTTGTTGGGTAGACATGCCTGGCAGGTAGGTAGGTAGGTAGGTAGGTAGGTAGGTAGGTAGGTAGGTAGGTAGGTTTGTTGGGTAGACATGCCTGGTAGGTAGGTAGGTAGGTAGGTAGGTAGTTTGGGTAGACGAGGAAAGTAGGTAGGTAGGTAGGTAGGTAATTTGCGAAGATTACGTAGGTAGGTTGGTTGGGTAGACCAGGTAGGTAGGTACATACTGTAGATTGACAGGTAGTTATATTGGGTAGACAAGGTAGGTAGGTTGGTAAGTAGCGTTGGTCGGTAAATAGTTTGGGTAGACAGGGAAGGTAGGTATTTTGGGTAGACATGCCATGTAGGGACATAGGTAGGTTGTCTAAGTAGGTAGTTTGGGTAGTCATAGGTAGGTGGGTAGACGAGGTAGGTTGCTAAGTAGTTTGGATAGACATGCTAGGTAGGGAGGTAGGTAGGTGCGTAGAAGAGGTAGGTTGGTAGGGAGGTAGGTGGGTAGACGAGGAAGGTAGGTAGGTTGGGTAGTTAAGGTAGGTAGATAGGTAGGTAGGTTGGTAGGTAGTTATGTCGGGTAGACAAGGTAGGTAGATTGGCAGGTAGCGAATGTAGGTAGATAGTTTGGGTAGACATGCTATGTAGGTAGGTGGGTAGTTTGGGTAGAGATAGGTAGGTGGGTGGGTGGACGAGGTGAGTTGCTAGGTAGTTTGGGTAGACATTCTAGGGAGGTTGGTAGGTTGAGTAAATGTAGGTACAGTAGGCGGGTAGACGAGGTAGGTTGGGTAGAAGAGGTAGGTAGGCAATTTGCTTAGACGAGTTAGGTAGATAGGTTGGGTAGACGAAGGAGGTCGGTACATAGGTTGGTAGGTAGGTAAGTTAGGTAGGTAGATAGTTTGGGTAGACGAGGTAGGTAGACATGCTAGGTAGGGAGGTAGGTAGTTTGGGTAGATAAAGGTAGGTGGTTAGATGAGGTAGGTAGGTAGGTATATAGGCACACCCATATACGGATACACACATGATAGAAGCAATTGGTTACACATATCCCTTAAGGTGCTCAAATTCCCTTTGGATGGAGTTTTTTTTCTTTCCCCACTCGAAACATAAAGGTGACTTCACCAGGGCTACCTTTTGGGAGTTACTATAGCTTACAGGCTTCAGGCTGCGACCGAGAATAGTAGGCAGTGTGATGCTCTTCATGCAGAGCCAGATGAATAAATATGAAGCTAACCTGCACCTCTGCTGCACTTTTTCGCTGCCCTCCATATGCTTCAACTGAAGAGAAAAACCACACCAGCCCCTGGCAATGATTGTCTATGTATTCACGTTTGTTCTTCTCTTAGTGCCTCGCCATCTGACTTTGTGCATTAGTGTGTACTTTTGTGAAAGCGTGGGTGGCACCGTGTAGGAGTGTAGTGCCTTCGCTTTTCGACAGAGCTTCCAGTAGCACACGCACATTTATGAATCTTTTGTTATCTTCTCCATCTCCTATTGAGTTTGCCATCAGCAGCGCTCAAGTGTTGTGTTGCCCTTCGACGAGGAGGCGGGGAATAAAAGAAAAAAGGGCTCAATGGACTCGGAACAGGTGATCACCAGTCTTGCTAATGATGAGAAGCGTGCATAAAATGGGGATACTGCGAATTGATGTAAAACTGAGCATTTCATGAATATGAACAAATATTCAAATAAGGATGTCTTTTTGGAACCAGAGAGACGTGGGTGAGGACACATTTTCCTTCTTTGCTGAAAAAATAACAAATTATTGAGCAATGAATAAATAAAGCTTCAAAAGTTGACACTCAAAACTTTTAACCTTTTATGAGTGCGGAAAATTCGCTCTCCAACTTCGAATGAATTGGACGTCTATTCATGTCAATGGCAGTCAGTGAGTAAATAGCAGATGCTTTGACATTGATCAAATCTTTTAAAATAGCTTGAGACATAAGATAGCTATGACTTCATTTTATAATGTCAATTCATTGGCTTTAACGGGAAAGTCAACCTTACCAATATGGCCTCTGGGCGGTGATGAAAGATCTTCATGCTTCTGATTTGAAATAAGTTCATCACTAGTAGGACATTCATTGCCACCAATGTTCCCTCTAGTTTTTCATGTGTCTGAGCAGACACACAAGCTCCCTGAACACACTGAGGACCACTGTGAGCAACATCAGAGGTGTACTGAAGGAATCTGACCTTCTAGCCAGACTGCCGGAATCGCGCCAGCCGAACCGCCAGACCCGCGCTGGCACAGCTCCAACGGCCTGAGCTGGCGGGGACCTGGCAATCCGGCCAGAAGGCCAAACTCTGCGCGTTCGCCTTAGTCTTAAGCCTTTGTACTGACTCCACTTTGAAAGGTTTAAAGAAGGCTAACTGAGAACAAGTTAACAATTTATTTGGGTCGACAGCGATCAAAACGGCAAGGCAAAACAAACACTCAGGCGAGAAGGCAGGCTCGTTCCACGGTCACAATATCAGAAGTCAACAAAAGGTTCCCGAGAAAAATGACAACGGTTAGTTAAACATTCAGTTTTTTGAAGGCTCGGGTGCGTAAGGAGTTGGGCGGCAGCCAAAGGCAGGGGCCTTGGCGGTCCGACCCACAGCTACAGAAGCAAACTCTTGGAACATGGAATGTCACCTCTCTGGCGGGCAAAGGAACCCGAGCGGGCGTGTTTTCGTAATATTATGGCTACTTCTCATAATATAGTTTTACAACGTGTGACTGTATTCTCTTAAAATTACTTGTAATATAGCAAATTTTTTCTTCTTATTGCAATTTTAACCTCAATATTATGATTTTATTCTCATTGTATGACGACTTATTTCTCATAATATAGCAACTTTTTTCTCGTAATATTGCACCTTTAATCTCGCGATAGTAGGACGTATGACTTAATTTTCATACAATTATGACTTTTTTGTCATATTGCAATTTTAATCTCAATATGATTTTATTCTCATTATATTACAATTTACTTCTCATAAGATAGCGACTTTCGTAATAGTGCGACTAATCTCATGATATTACAACGTATGAAATTCTTATTATATTACGACCTATTTTTTCGTAATACTGAATAGTGACTTTATTCACGTGATATTCAGACTTCAATCTCATGATATTCTGTTTTTTCCCCCGTTATGTTTGCCTGGTATACCAGACTCACCGCTGTTCCAGCAATTGAGTCTGGCGACCGTCTGGGGGATCAAATTCCAAGGGCGGAGCAAGCCACAGCAAACAGAAAGCGGAGTGGACCAATCAGCGACGGGCAGACGTGACGTTGTTAAAGCGACAAGTAATTAGCGTGAGCGGAGAATGGGGAAGTTTATTCAACATGGCTAGCGCGAGCCATGTTGACTGTTGTCAATGACTTGTTTCGATGTGTTTTTGGTCATTTAAGACTGGTTTTACCGCGGATTGGAACATATTCTCGGCTCTCCCATTCGCCATCTGTGTTGTTGTAGACACGACTTTCGGGGCGCAAGATTGACGTTACTCGTTAAGAACAATATAACAACAATGCAAATAAACGAATCTGATTGGACGACTGATTTTGTACCTTGCTCGAGAGGCTGTTAATGGGCTGGGTCCCAGACTATTTCTCACAGTGTTTGAAAAATACAGGGAGAATAGTCTGGCTGTGCCAGGCAACCTTTATGTTACGGCAACTTCTCATAATATGGCAACTTTTTTCTCATATTGCCATTCAAATCTCAATACTATGATTTTGTTCTTGTTATATCGTGACATTTCTCATAATATAGCGACTTATTTCTCGTAATGATGCGCCTTTGATCTCGTGATATTACGACTTTTTTTGTTATATTACGGCTACTCCTCATAACATTGTGGCTTTTTCCTCGTTTTACAACGTATGACTTTAGTCTAATAAAATTACCTTTTTTCGTTACACTGTGAAGACTTTTTTTCTCGTAATATTGCGACTTCAACCTCATGACATTACGACTATTTTTGTTATATTACGGCTGCTTCTCATAACATTGCAACTTTTTCCTCGTTTTACAATGTATGACATTATTCTAAGGCAGATAATTTCCAATTAGGTATAGTCAGACTCGCCTCCACACACAGTTTGAGTTTTGGTACCCATCCCCTGGAGAGGGGTTGGACTCTCTTCCACTCTCAAGTTGCCCATGGTGAGAGCCGCAGAGCAGGTGTGGGCATATTTATTTCCCCCCAAGCTTGGCAACTGTACGCTGTGATCGACAGGCGGATTGATGCAGCGTCTGCAGTGAAGCGGACTCTGCATCGGTCCATAGTGGTGAAGAAGGAGCTAAGCCAAAAGGCGAAGCTCTCAATTTACCAGGCGAACTACGTTCCTACCCTCACCTATGGTCATGAGCTGTGGGTCGTGACCGAAAGAACAGTCCCCGAAATGAGTTTCCGCCGCAGGGTGTCCGGGCTCTCCCTTAGAGATAGGGTAAGAAGCTCAGTCATCTGGGTTGAGCTGCTACTCCATCGCCTCGAGAGGAACCAGGTGGGGTGGCTCGGGCATCTGGATCTGATGCCTTCTGGATGCCTCCCTGGAGAGGTGTTCCAGGCATGTCCCACTGGCGGGAGGCCCCGGGGACGACCCAGGACACGCTGGAGAGACTATGTCTCTCGCCTGGCTGGCCTTGAGATCCCGCCGGAGGAGTTGGTTGAAGTGGCTGGGGAAAGGGAAGTCTTGGACCCAACCCCAGATTAAGTGGCAGATGATGGATGGATGGACGGACGAACGGACGGACATATGTGCAACACTGTCACTGCTATGATTGGCTGCATTGCGTAAGTGAAGTGAACTGTATCGTATTATTGGCTAGGTTGCTCATTGAGTTACGTTGCAAAATGGTACAGAGAAATATTTTGTTGGTCTATTTAACTAGATTATATCAGTTCTAATTAGGGCTGTCAAAAATATCGCGTTAACGGGCGGTAATTAATGTTTTAATTAATCATGTTAAATTATTTGAAGCAATTAACGCACATGCCCCGCTCAAACAGATTAAAATGACAGTACAGTGTAATGTCCGCCTGTTACTTGCAGTTTGGTGTTTGGCGCCCTCTGCTGGCGCTTGGGTCCAACTGATTTTATGGGTTAGTACCATGAGTGAGCATGGTGTAATTATTGACATCAACAATGGTGAGCTACTAGTTTATTTTTTGATTGAAAATTTTACAAATTTTAATAAAACGAAAACATTAAGAGGGGTTTTGACATAAAATTTCTATAACTTGTACTAACATTTATCCTTTAAGAACTACAAGTCTTTCTATCCATGGATCGCTTTAAGAGAATGTTAATAATGTTAATGCCATCTTGTTGATTTATTTTTATAATAAACAAATACAGAACTTATGTACCGTATGTTGAATGTATATATCCGTCTTTTGTCTTATCTTTCCATTCCAACAATAATTTACAGAAAAATATGGCATATTCTATAAATGGTTTGAATTGCGATTAATTACGATTAATTAATTTTTAAGCTGTAATTAACTCGATTAAAAATTTTAATCGTTTGACAGGCCTAGTTCTAATATTTGATATTAACTAATACTGTAATGCTTGCAAAAAATGGCAGCGGAATGTTGCTTCAATGAACCGAAAACAACGTGCTGACAGGCCGATGAAAAAAGAGAATGGAAAAAAAAATTAAATCATTATCATTTTACACAACACTCCAAAAATGGGCCGGACAAAAGTATTGGCACCCTCAGCCTAATACTTGGTAGCACAACCTTTCGACGAAATAACGGCGAACAAACGCTTCTGGTATCCATCAATGAGTTTCTTACAATGCTCTACTGGAATTTTACACCATTCTTCTTTGGCCAACTGCTCCAGGTCTCAGATTTGAGGGTGCCATTTTCAGACCCCTCCACAGCTGTTCTATGGGATTCAGGTCTGGACTCCTTGCTGGCCACTTTAAAAGTCTCCAGTGCTTTCTCTCAAACCATTTTCTAGTGCTTTTTGAAGTGTGTTTTGGGTCATTGTCCTGCTGGAAGACCTCTGAGGGAGACCCAGCTTTCTCACACTGGGCCCTACATTATCAAAATATATCAAAATTTCTTGGTAGTCTTCAGACTTCATAATGCCATGAACACGGTCAAGAAGTCCAGTGCCAGAGGCAGCAAAACAACCCCAAAACATCAGGGAACCTCTGTGAGTTTTTTCCCTGTAAACTCTATGTTGATGCATTTTCCCAAAAAGCTCTACTTTTTTTCATCTGACCAGAGAACATTCGTCCAAAACATTTTTGAATTTCTCAGGTAAGTTTTGGCAAACTCCAGTCTGGCTTTTATATGTCTCTGGTTCAGCAGTGGGGTCTTCCTGGGTATCCTACCATAGAGTCCCTTTTCATTCAGACGCCCACGGATAGTACGGGTTGACACTGTCGTACCCTCGGACTGCGGGACAGTTTGAACTTGTTTGGATGTTAGTCGAGGTTCTTTATCCACCGTCCTCACAATCTTTCGTTGAAATCTCTCGTCAATTTTTCTTTTCCATCCACATCTAAGGAGGTAAGCCACAGGGCCGTGGTCTTTACACTTATTGATGACACTGCGCACGGTAGACACAGGAACATTCAAGTCTTTGGAGATGGACTTTTAGCCTTGAGATTGCCCATGCTTCCTCACAATTTTGCTTCTCAAGTCCTCAGACAGTTGTTTCTCCTTTTGTCAAAGACATTGTTAATAATATCAAGCCCTCAGGTTCCCCCTCCGATGTAATTCCCCCCGCTTATTTAAAGAGGTTTTTGACATCATTGTCCCACACGTCTTAAAAATTATTAACTGTAGTCTCCTTACTGGCACAATGCCATGTGACTTTAATTTAAGCAGGCAGTAATACAACCTTTATTGAAGAAAAGAGGCCTAGACTCCACACTTTGTTCAAATTTTAGGCCAATTTCTCATCTTCCATATATTTCTAAAATACTTGAAAAGGTTATCTATAGTCAGCTGCTACCATTCCTTGAAGAAAAGCAGATTTCGGAACCATTCCAGTCTGGTTTTAAATCCCTCCACAGCACTGAGTCGGCACTTTTAAGGGTATCAAATGATATTCTTTTGGTACCAGACTCTGGCAAGTTTGTTGTTTTAGTTCTTTTAGATTTATCTGCAGCATTTGATACCGTAGACCATGAGATTTTAAATTCTCATCTCGAACAGTGTGGGTATTAAAGGTATTGCTCTCGAATGGTTCAAGTCGTACCTAAATGAACGGAGTTTTTCTGTGAAAATGGGCAACTTTATCTCCAAAAAGTCATCACTTCCACACGGGGTTCCCCAGGGATCTGTCCTCGGCCCGCTTTTATTTTCGCTTTATTTATTGCCTCTTGGTTCTGATTTTAGGAAACATGGTGTTTTATTTCATTTGTATCCTGATGACTGTCAGATCGATTTTCTAATGGCACAAAATGGCACGTTCTGTCAACTCACTGAATGCCTCAACGACATAAAAAATTAAGTGAAAGCCAGAACTTTAAGTTTGAATGACAGCAAGACTGAATTCATGGTGTTCAGACCAAGTAGCCAGACCTCCCTGAATGTTGACCTCGGTTCATTTTCTCCATTTCTTAAGAACTGTGTCAAAAATCTAGGGGTCCAATTTGATTATGATTTTAAATTTGAGAAGCAGATTTCTTGCGTTGTACGTGACTGTTTTTATCAGCTTCGCCAGATTGCTGAGGTGAAATCTATTGTTTCACGCTCTGATTTGGAGAAATTGATCCATGCTTTTGTCATAACTCGGCTGGATTATGGTCATTCTTTGTATGCAGGCGTCGGTCAGGCTGCCCTGGCCAGTCTACAACTTGTGCAAAACTCTGCTGCTCGACTCCTAACTATAACCCGCAGGCGCAAACATATCACCCCGATTTTAGCATCTCTTCACTGGCTCCCAGTACATTACCGAATACATTTTAAGATATTATTTGGTTTTAAATGTTTGAATAATCTTGCGCCGTAATATCTGTCAGAACTGCTTCAACCTTACAGTCCAACCAGAACCCTCAGATCAGCTGACCACCTGCTTCTAGAAGTCCCAAGATCAAGGCTGAAGCTTAGGGGTGACCGTGCATTTGCAGTGATGGCGCCCAGGCTGTGGAACCAATTACCACTTGCTATTAGACAGGCCCCTTCACTTACGGATTTTAAATCACGCCTTAAAACATTTTATTTTTCTTCAGCTTTTAATGTGCAATGACTGTGTGTTTATTTTATTTTTGTGTGTATCTTTGAAAGTTAACTTATTTTGCTGTTTTATGGCATGTAAAGCACTTTGGTCTCCTTGGCGGATTTTTTAAATGTGCTATACAAATAAAGTTGATTGATTGATTGATTGATTGATTGTTTGGGCTTCATTCTTTTCTCCATGCTCAATGTGGTACACACAAGGACACAGGACAGAGGTTGAGTCAACTTAAATCCGTTTTAACTGGCTGCAAGTGTGATTTAGTTATTGCCACCACCTGTTATGTGCCACAGGTAAGTAACTGGTGCTCTTAATTACACAAATTAGAGAAGCATCAAATGATTTTTCAAAGGGTGCCAAGTCTTTTTGTCTGGCCCATTTTTGGTGTTTTGTGTGAAATGATAATGATTTCATTTTATTTTCTATTGTCTTTTGTGTTTTTTCATTACAAGCAAAATCAATGAAGACATTACTAAGAAAGCATTTGTAATTGCAAGCATTTTCTGGGAGAAATTGAGCATTTGACAGAATTCCAGGGGTGCCAATACTTTTGACCAGCACTGTATGACTAAAACTAATATGTATTTTCTAGGGCTGTCAAAATTATCGCGTTAACGGGCGGTAATTAATTTTTTAAATTAATCACGTTAAAATATTGGACGCAATTAACGCACATGCCCCGCTTAAACAGATTAAAATGACAGCAGGGTGCAATGCCAACTTGTTACTTGTGTTTTTTGGAGTTTTGTCGCCCTCTGCTTGCGCTTGGGCGCGACTGATTTTATGGGCTTAAGCACCCATGAGCATTGTGTAATTATTGACATCAACAATGGCGGGCTACTAGTTTATTTTTTGATTGAAATTTTTTCAAATTTTATCGAAAACGAAAACACTAAGAGGGGTTACCGTTTTAATATTAAAATTTCTATAACTTGTACTAACAGTTATCTTTTAAGAACTACAAGTCTTTCTATCCATGGATCGCTTTAACAGAATGTTAATAATGTTAATGCCATCTTGTTGATTTATTGTTATAATAAACAAATACAGTACTTATGTACCGTATGTTGAATGTACGTATATATCCATCTTGTGTCTTA
This sequence comes from Corythoichthys intestinalis, assembly GCF_030265065.1. Classification (NCBI taxonomy): domain Eukaryota; kingdom Metazoa; phylum Chordata; class Actinopteri; order Syngnathiformes; family Syngnathidae; genus Corythoichthys; species Corythoichthys intestinalis. The sequence continues at coordinate 1,679,692 of NC_080406.1, forward strand.
TCTTTCCATTCCAACAATAATTTACAGAAAAATATGGCATATTTTAGAGATGGTTTGAATTTCGATTAATTACGATTAAAATTTTTAAGCTGTAATTAACTCGATTAAAAATGCTAATCGTTTGACAGCTCTAGTATTTTCTTCCAAAAGACTAAAACAAAAATTAACAGGGCTGCCGTAAAATAACACTGCACTTGAGGGCACTTATCCTCTTTAGATGGGTGATTTTTCATAGTGTTGTCCTGGTCTGAATTTAATGATTTTTGTGTCATCTTTTTGACCTAATATAGTCATGTAATAGGTTGTAGTACAGTATAATACTAACGATTTGTATAGATGAAGTTGTGCTGAGAAAAATTAATCAGACATTGTAAGCAGTTACTCACAATTAGAGATGTCCCGATCGATTGGGTCCGATCACGTCATTTTCAAAGTATCGGAATCGGCAAAAAAATATCGGCCATGCCTTTTTTTAATATATATATATATATATATATATATATTATACATATATATATATATTTTTTTTTTTGTTTTGTTTTGATTAAATCGTTTTCTAATTGTATTTAACGTTACAGACATAATATGTTACACTCATCCAGAGTCTTTAGTTTAGGCTGAAGGTAGGATCATCAAAAATATCCTGATAACAGCGGCAATTAATTTATTAAAAAATGTGTCACGTTAAAATAATTAACACAATTATTGTATGCGCTGCACGACCCTCTCACTCATTATCGCGCTCAATCTGTAATGATGCTGTTTTACCTGTATAGAGAGATAAAAGGCAGCGCTAAATGAGTATAAAGTGAATTTTGGCAGCCTTTGGAGCCTTTCTTCAGTTGGCTAATACCTTGCAATCCCTCTCCCTATGATTAGAAATATCATGGGAAGCAATGTGGGAAAGCAAGGTGTCAACTGATCTTTGTCTTAACAGTTATTTCCCAAAGCAGAGAAGATATATCCATTGGTAGCACGACGCACAGTCATGGTTCCACTTCCCATCATGGTTCCACTTCCCATCATGCATTGGGGCAAGGCTGCAGTATCATTTACTGAAAGCTCAACAAATACACTAGATGGCAATATTTAGTCACAATATACAAAGTCACAAGTCTTTCTATCCGTGGATCCCTCTCACAGAAAGAATGTTAATAATGTAAATGCCATCTTGAGGATTTATTGTCATAATAAACAAATACAGTACGTATGTACTGTATGTTGAATGTATATATTCGTCCGAGTTTTATTCATTTTTTTCTTAATGTATTGCCAAAATGTTTATGATCGGGAAAAATTATCGGGAATGATTGGAATTGAATCGGGAGCAACAAAAAAAGCAATCGGATCGGGAAATATCGGGATCGGCAGATACTCAAACTAAAACGATCGGGATCGGATCGGGAGCAAAAAAAACATGATCGGAACAACCCTACTCACAATGTCACTCATTACTTGTACTTGAGTACATTTTTAGATGACTTTTACTTGAGTAATATTACTTAGAAGTAACAGTACACGAGTCAAATTTTTGGCTACTCTGGCTACGAAACTGAGCAAAGTACAGGAGTGTACGCACTTGATCACACAAATCATAAATTTCTGGTTTTACAACGCCGATGTTAAAAAAAAAAAGCACGTCATTCTGTATGTACAATATGAATGAGCTACAATGTACCTGAAAGGCAGAACAACCACCCCTGGGGGCCGGATTGGACCACCTAGTGTGCCGCATGTTTGACACTCCTGGGTTACAGTATCGGCTAATTCCACATAGCCAGGATCGGTATCGGTAGCCAAAAATTTGTATCGGTGCAATGCTAATAAATATAAACTTTGCTGCCAAATTTTGAAGATGACAGCTTCTCTAAGATGCGACACTTAATGTACTTGATTGTCAGATGTAGCTTAACTCGAGTACTTGCAAGTGTGTGCGTGTGCGAGAGAGTGTGTGTATGTCTCGGAGATTGAATTGAAAACACAGTCTCTAAAAGCCATCGCACATTGAATTGAAGCGCTCAAGGTCGAATGGGAGAGCATCGTGCAACGGCGCGTGGGCGGATGGGCTGAGCGGCACTGCGACGCTCTGTATACGGGAGGGACGGACGCATTAACCGCGCGACTGCTGTGGATGGTCAATTACCTGGACGTCTGCACTGACAGTTTTTTTTCCTCTCGCTTTCAGCCAAATATCATGGAGGCTTAAGCTCTTGTCACATTGGCCTCCACCCCTGTACTTCCGATAATAAAAATAAGCCCCCAAATCAGGGTGCATTCGGTGTCATGACAGATTCGGGAGCATAGCTGCTGTTGCATTCGTATGAGGTGATGAATTTGGTCAGTTTTCTTGTGCATTTGTGTTAGCTTTTTCCATGTTGTATCCATTCATTTTCAGATGTGTTTGTCAACGTTAAAGGAGAACTATTTAAGAACGGTGGACACAAATGGTACTGCAACAGGGATTAAAATATTGATGTGGACGACCCTTCCCCTTTGGGTGGCCAGATACAGTAGGTGCTTCGCCATGCTGCGTTATTATCATACTGATGATGCATTTCAATCAGATAAGACAGAAGCTAAAAAAACTACACATTAACGTTAGAAACGATCATGTGATGATCATGTTATATTATATATATATATAGTATTTCTAATAATATTGTGACTTTTTCCTCATAATATTACAACGTATGACTTCATTCTCATAAAATTACTACTCTTTTCTTGTAATATTGCAACCTTTTTCATAATGCAATTTTAAAATTGTGATTTTATTCTCATATTACGACTTATTTCTTATGAAATCGCAACTATTTTCTCGTGACATTGCGACTAATCTCGTGATTTTACAACATACAGTATGTCTTCATTCTCATTATATTATGACCTATTTTTTTGTCATACTGGACTTTTGCCGTAATATTTCAACTGCAACCTCACAACATTCAGACTTTTTTTCCCCAATATATTACAGCTACTTGTAATATTACGACTTTTTCCTCGTATTACAACGTTATTCTCATAATATTACGATTTAATTCTCATAATATAGCGGCTTTTTCTCTTATAGCAATTTTAATCTCAATATTATGATTTTGTTCTTATCATATATCTTATGATTTATTTCTCATTCAGTTACTTTTTTTCCTCATATTTTGCTCCTTTAATCTCGTGACATTACGACTTTTTTTGTAATAATGCGACTTTTCCCACGTAGTATCACAACGTATGACTTTATTCTCCAAAAATTACTTTTTTTGTCATACTATAGACTTTTATTCTCATATTGCACTTTTAATCTCAATATTATGGTTTTATCCTCATTATATTACGATTTCTCATAGCGACCTTGTCTAATATTGCGCCTTTAATCTCATGACATTTCAAAATATGACTTTATTCTCATTATGTTACGACCTATATTTTTGTAATACTGTATAGCGACTTTTTCTTCATATTGCAATTTTTAATCTCATTACTGTGATTTTATTCTCATATTACGATTTATTTGCCATATTATAGCGACTAATTACTCATATTGAAATTTTAATACCAATATTGATTTTATATATATATATTGATGAACTTTTTCTCATAATATAGCAACTTTTTTTCACGTATTGCAATTTTAATCTCAAACATTCTGATTTTATTCTCATTATATGAAGACTTTATAATACAGTGACTTTTTTCTTATAATACTGTGCCTTAATTTCGTGATATCATGACATATGAGTTAATTCTCATTATGACCTATTTTTTGGTAATACTGTATAGCGACTTTTTTCTCGTGACATTACAATTATTATTTTTTTCGTCTATTATGCTACTTCTCATAATATTGAGACTTTTTTCACGCGGTATTACCAAGTATGACTTCTCATAAAATTACTTTTTGTTGTGCTATAGCAACTTTTCTCATATTGCAATTATCTCAATATTATGATTTTATTCTCATTATGAATTCTCATAGTATAGTGACTTTTTTCTCATATTGCAATTTTAATCTCAATATTATTTTATTCACATCACGATTCATTTCCCATAATATAGCGACTTATACTGAAATTTTGATTTCAATATTATGATTTTATTTTCATTCATTAAGATTTTATTCTCAAAACTTTTTTCTCATTGTAATTGTAACCTCAATAATATGATTTTATTCTCATTATATTAAGACTTATTTCTCATAGCAACCTTTTTTAATATTTTGCTTTTAATCGCATGACATTACAAAATATGACTATTCTCATAGTACGACGTATATTTTGTAATACTGTATAGCGACTTTTTTCTCGTAATATATTTTTTCTCAAATTGAATTTTTATTCTCAATATTGTTTTATTCTCATTATATTACTACTTATTTCTCATAATATAGTGACTTTCTCATATTGCAATTGTAATCTCAATATGATTTTATTCTCATTATATTACGATTATTTCTCTAAGCGACCTTTACTAATATTGCGCCTTTAATCTCATGACATTACAAAATATGACTTTCATATAACGACCTGTTTTTTTGTAATACTGTATAGCGACTTTTTTTGTATTATAGTAACTTTTTTCTCATATTGAAATTTTAATCTCAAAATTGTGATTTTACTGTCATTATATTACGATTTATTTCTCATAGCGACCTTTTCTAATATTGCGCATTTAATCTCATGACATTTCAAAATATGACTTTATTCTCATTATATTAAGACCTACATTTTTGTAATACTGCATATTGAAATTTTAATATCAATATTATGATTTTATTCCGATTACATTTTTCTCATAATATAGCGACTCTCATATTGCCATCTTAATCTCAACATTGTGATTTCATTCTCATTATAGCAATACGTTTTCCTAATAATATAGCGACTTTCTCATATTGAAATTTTAATCTAAATATTATTTTATTCTCATTATATTAAAACTTATTTCTCATAATACAGTGACTTTCTCATAATATTCCACCTTTAATCTCATGATATTACGAGGTATGACTATTCTCATTATATTTCGACCTATTTTTTGGTAATACTGTATAGCAACTTTTTTCACGTAATATTGAGATTTCAATCTCGTGACATTGCCACTTTTTTTTCATTATATTTTTGCTACTTCTCATAATATTACGACTTCTTCCTAGTAGTATTACAACGTGTGATTTTGTTCTCATAAAATTACGACTTTCTTCTCGTATATTCCTAATTTTCTCTGTTTGGCCCTAGTAATAGATCTAGCAGCACTAAAGGTGCAGACTCGAAGAATTGTGTGCAACGTGCACTCGAAAGCAGCCGTTCTCGTGCTAAAAATCCATCTCGCGACGACAAACGCTCCCCAACAAGTTCCTGCAGAGCATTCTTCCAATGTTTTGACACGATCCCAGTCAGCTTAGCCTCATTCATGCCATTCTTTTCATTCCTCCTAATGCTGCCACTCTTCTTTTATTTGCACCCATGTTTAGGAGCCCTTGCAACATTAGTAGCCTCTGCTGTCATCACGTCTTTTATTTCTATTTACAATGGGCCTTTCTTTGGAAATTATGAATTTTTTCCTTTCCAGAATAGTATTTCTGTTATGAGTGAAAAGCATTTTTCAGCAGGTTGTCACGCCCTCGCCTTTGTGCCGTATGCCAATGAATCCCTCTGACAGCCCCTTCTCTTTTAAAACAATTCACTTTTACTTTTAAATGTTTTTTTTTTTTTTTTTCGCCCAGAAGAGTGTTTGAGTGGCGACAGAGGTGAGCCATTATGAAGACGTGTTGGCGGAGGCTGAAAATGAGTGAAAGCGAGCGAGAGTGGTTCCATCGCGCTCCGCGAGTGGGCCGCCGTGCATTCTTTTTGCCTTATTCACTCGACGAGTGTGGGCGGCTAATTCGTGTTTGCATTCAGCGGATTTACCTAAGGGGGAAATGTTTTATCGCATGCCGTCTTTGAAATTCATGACTAATTGCGCTGCCCCCCCCCCCCCCCCCCAGCCCGTTGTTCCATTTCTATTTTATCCCCGTACCTGCATGTTGCTGGTTAGAGCGCGGGGCACCGGACACCAAAAGTAAACAATCACCGGAAGAAATAAGGGAGTCACAAAAGTCCGTTTCGTGTGCATCAAGGTGAGGATCGGAATCGGGTAGAAACAAAATTAAAATGTGTTTATTTTTATTAGAGATGTCCGATAATAACTTTTTAACCGATATCTCGATATTATTCAACTTCAAAAATCCGATGCCGATATGAAATAGAAGATAAAGGAATCTGACCTTCTAGCCAGGCTGCCGGAATCACGCCAGCCGAACCGTCGGAACTGCGCTGGCACGGATCCAACGACCCGGGCCGGCGGGATTCCGACACTCCGGCCAAAAGCCCAAACTCCACGCGTTCACCTTAGTCTTAACCCTTTGCATAGACTTCATAACCTATTGACCTGACACTTCGTCATTCTTTGCGTCGCGCCATACCATAAGGGGCCAAGCTTCATTTAGTAATAGTCAGCCGAAGACGGTACATGCTCATGTCGGATTTAAAGAGCATACGACAGGAGAAAAAAAGTCTTAAATCATATTTTGAGACGACTCGACTATATACAAGAATTTAGCAAAGCGCAGATGAGGAGAAATTAGTCTTTTAATCTGCCTGTTAGCCACGCCTACCATTATAGGGCTCAAGTGTCCCCAACAGGTGGATGACGTCAGGGTGAGACTGGACTCATCTGTTTTACTATACAGCCCATTGAGGGGGAATTATTCAGAACGAGGAAAACGCGATGAAGAGAGCCGCAAAATGTCATTGTTTCAGTCTCTCTACTCCAATATTTTTATCCAAGTATTTTTCCCCAATAGCTAAATAAATGGCTTGAGAAGGACCAGTCAGCCCGTCGAAGGGGAACTATTCACAACGAGGAAAACGCGACGAAGAGATCTGCAAAATGTCATTGTTTTTGTCTCTTTACTTCAATATTTTTACAGAATATTCTTTTTATCCAAGTATTTTCCCCAACTGCTACATAAATGGGATGGTCATGACAAATAACAGTCTTGTGCTGAATGGAATATGAAATAATAAAAATGCATTTATTCAGGACGACATGGCAAAATTACTCCATAATGGTCAAAACTGTCGACTTCACCTTTACTGTCGCACCTCCCGAACGATATTTTATGACACCTAAATCGGACATATGTTATTTCCCTTCCCCGGCTTCGGAGAATGTAAACAAACCAAGAGGCGTGACAGCTAGCCGACATGCTAACCCGAACCGAGTGATGTTTCAAAGTCTTCAAAGCGGAAAATCACACATAACTAGCCCGGATTATTTGACACGACGACTGGGTTGTTGATTGTTGTTGTGGCTCGGCAAACCGCCCGGCGGAGAGCAATTTACAGCTCGTTCCCCGGAGGAGGGCGGCTGCAGTTGTTGTGCAGCTAATGTGCATGAGGAGAGCTTTTTACATGCCTATTAACGATCAAACGTAAGTAGTCCTTTATTTAAAGAAAGTTTGTAGTGTTTACTTTGTAATCGCTGTATTCGTATTTGACATAATACTAAACAAGATGTTTACTCACTTCCTCGTAAGTCCAATGGTCCCACAGCAGTAGTCGGGCTTGTTTTGGCCAATATCCACGGTGAATGGGAACCTTTTGAAACTCCAAAAAGGCGCACATGCCTCTCCCTCATACAGCAAGATTTTTCTGCAGCCGTTTGGCTGGCGTGATGCGAAAAATAAGCGTATTAATCCGCAAAATCAACTGAATCCTTCGCCCTCATACACAACAGTACACTGTGTAGTGAAGAGGACGTCTTCTACCGTACATGTCACAGCGCCCTCCTCCTCAATGCAAGACCGAAGGCGGAAGTCACTCATTTTCATGGCGCGGGATTCAAAAAACTAAATAAATATAGCGATCGCTTCCACACACATCCAAGCGGTCCATATCATTCAGGAGCATAAAATACCGTGTGTATTATGAAATAAACATGCTTTTTCGTGTCAAATGCACTTTAAGCTTGGATTTTTGAAGAACTACGAAAGCTGTACCGCATACAAACAGGAAGGATTGTGTCAGGAGTGATTTGTTCGAGGATTCAAGGTGAATATTATACTTTTCGTACCCATGCATGTATTTTGAAACGTGAAAAAAAATCAATGGGAGAATGGGAACCGCTACGTCATTGGTGTCATTCTTCAACATATATATATAAAATAGATGTGTAACTGCCGAGTTGTTTGCTCTTTTAACAAAGAATCGAGACAGTTTTACGTCCATATCTATAAAGAATTCAGTGAGTGAAGCATTTATTCACAAGAATTGTAAACGGAAAAAGCCATTGTGGCAGCCACCTTATCATAACAAGGAGCTAACAGACTAGCATCATTCTTCGATGGAAGTAAATTTAAACATCCCGTTTTCTTTTGGTTTTTTTTTGCTTTTAACCAAGAATCAAGACTGTTTTACGTCCATATCTATGAAGAATTCAGGGATTTAAGCATTTATTCACAAGAATTTCAATGTAAAAAGCTCTTTGCTGTAGACTTGTGGCAAGGTGGCGCCACAGTGAACTTAAAGACGAGCCGCACATTCGCCATATTTACGTAAAATAAATACTACGGTACCTAATAATCTCTAATATGATTACTACTTTGTGTTTGCATTCAGCTCATTTACCTAAGGGGGAAATGTTTTATCGCATGCCGTCTTTGAAATTCTTGACTAATTGCGCAGCTCCAAGCCCGTTGTTCTATTTCCATTTTCTCCCCGTACCTGCATGTTGCTGGTTAGAGCGCGGGGCACCGGAAACCCAAAGTAAACAATTACCGGAAGAAATAAAGGAGTCAAGAGAGTCCGTTTCGTGTGCATCAAGGTAAATCGGGCTCGATCTCGTCATTTTCAGAGAATCGGAATGGGGAAAAACAAAATAAGATTGAGTTTTTAAAATGTGTTTATTTTTATTAGGGATGTCCGATAATGACTTTTTAACCGATAGCCCGATGATGTTCAACTTCAAAAATCCGATGCCAATATGAAATACAAGGTGAAGGAATCTGACCCTCTAGCAGGGCTGCAGGAATCACGCCAGCCGAACCGCCGGACCTGCGCTGGCGCGGATCCAACGACCCGGCCAAAAGGCTAAACGCCGCATGTTGACCTTAGTCTTAACCCTTTGTACTGACTCCATTTTGAAAGATGGAAAAAAGACTTCAAAACACAACTTGAAAATTTATTCCGAGTCCACGCCAGTCATACAGCACCGAGGGACCCATTCTTCTTTGGCCAAATGCACCAAGTCTCTGACATTTGAAGGGTGCCTTCTCCAAACTGCCATTTTCACATCTCTGCACAGGTGTTCTATTGGATTCAGGTCTGGACTCATTGCTGGCCAATTTAGAAGTCTCCAGTGCTTTCTCTCAAAACATTTTCTAGTGTGTTTTGGGTTTTTGCTGCAAAATGTGTTGTAGTCTTTAGACTTCATAATGCCATGCACACGGTCAAGCAGTCCAGTGCCTGAGGCAGCTAAGCAACCCCAAAACATCAGGGAATCCGCCATGTTTGACTCTGGGGACCGTGTTCTTTTCTTTGAAGGCCTCGTTTTTTTCCTGTAAACTCTATGTTGATGCCTTTTCCCAAAAAGCTCTACGTTTGTCTCATCTGACCAGAGAACATTCTTCCAAAACGTTTTTGGCTTTCTCGGGTAAGTTTTGGCAAACTCCAGCCTGGCTTTTTTATGTCTCTGGGTCAGAAGTGGGGTCTTCCTGGTTATAGAGTCCCTTTTCGTTCAGATACCGACGGATAGTACGGGTTGACACTGTTGTACCCTCTGTTTGGATGTTTTCGAGGTTCTTAATCCACCATCTGCAGAATCTTTCGTTGAAATCTCTTGTCAGTTTTTCCTTTCCATCCACATCTAGGGAGGTTAGCCACAGTGCCATGGGCTTTACACTTACTGATGACACTGCGCACGGGAGACACAGGAACATTCAGGTCTTTGGAGATGGACTTGTAGCCTTGAGATTGCCCATGTTTCCTCAAAATTTTCCATCTCAAGTCCTCAAACAGTTGTTTGGTCTTCTTTCTTTTCTCCATGCTCAATGTGGTTTACATTGACAAACTGGTACATGTTATATTAATAGGATTTAAACCAGCAGAGGGCTGCTCCTCTAATGCCTATGTCCCATTCTAGTCTCTGCAATAAGAAATTATGGTCGATTATGTCAAAGGCTGAACTCAGGTCCAACAGAACCAGGATCGAGACTAATCCATCGTAAGCAGCTAGTGACAAGTCATTAGTTACTTTGACTAAGGGGCAGTTTACATGGCGACTCTGCGACACAAAGACGCAATGACCGAGCTGCGCATTCGCCTCGCGTGCATATGGTGTCGGCTAAGACGAAAAATTCTGAATCCTGCCTCCAAAGTGGAAGAATCCGATTGCGGGGAGTTGAGGGGATCTTCCCTGGCATGCATATCAAAGGCTCCTGCGGCGCGAGACCGTGCTGTTAATGTCAGCACTCGTACACGTCACATTGGGCATGCGCAGCGGAATTGAATTGAATTAATTTACTGTTTTAACAATATTTTTAAATTAAATATGTTGAACGTTTCAATTTTTGTGCCTTTTTGAACAAAAGAAAAATGACATTGCTTCGAGCGGGCGGGCATATTTTTTTCCAGGCTGAGGGAGCTTGGTGGGGTCAAAGTGCATCATTCTCTGTCGCCCAGTAAATCTGCACTGCCCCCTAGGGCCTGGCATAAATACTACATCGTTTTCATGCGGAATTGCGACATTGTTCAAATGGTGACGCAAATGCAAATTTGAAATTGTTCGTATTCTCGGAGAGTCATCATGTAAACGGCCCCTAATGCAGGCTGGAAGGACGTCCTCGTTGCCTCCCATCTCATCTGGCTAGATGGACCCCCTCTTGTTTCTTCACTCCATTGCATCTCTACAAATTGGACCTCCTGCTGCTAATACCAACCATCAGTCCTGGTGAATCTATAGCCTGTCCGTCCTGGGAGTGGATCTCTCCTGACTGTGGTTCTCCCCAAGGTTTCTCATTTTTCCCCAAAAGGTTTTTGGAGTTTTTCCTTGCTGACATGGAGGGACTAAGGATGGGGGATGCTCTTTTCTGAAATTTCCAGGTTCGGGCTGAATCAGTAACAGGCACACTTTTGCTCAATAGACAATGTTTATTGATTAGAAAATGTCGAATAAATGAGATTTATTGATTACAATCCCACAAGAGCAAGCAAACAAGTATAACAAATGTCAACGATGACGCTAGATTTGAGTTTATCAACCCCAGAATCCCCGCGTAACCGTTACAGCAAAACAAAATGTCCCTTTAGCAATGAAAATCGCTTATCGTGACAAGTGAGTGGGAAGCCAGCAACACTCCAGTAAAGCGGCAAAAGGACAAAGCTGGGCGATCCGTACGCTTAATCCACCAACGGACTTCACGTGTCACCCGGAAACGTCCGCTTTTGTAAGGACGCACCCCTCGGAGGCGGAGAGGCCAACTTCCGCCTCCGAGCGGCGCAGCCCCGTCCAATGATGAACCTTAAAGCTACTTTTGGTTCAGCCCCCTTGAAAAAGGACTTTTCACATGGGACAAATGAGCTGTGCTGCAACAGATGTAAATATTATGAGTGCAAAACAAGTTATCTCTATGGGACCCAGGCGTGTAGTAAAACAATACTATGGTGCAAAACAAGTTGTCTCGTGAGATTCCCTTCTCAAGCGCGTGGAGGTGAAAAACAATGGAAGCTGTTACAATGTATGTCACAGAAGCAATCATACATCACAAAAGCATGATGTAATATTTTCCCCCATCGGATGCCCAGGTCATGAAGGACATGAACTTTATCTAATTCACCCACTGTTTCTAACGGTGTATCATATTGACTCTGCAAAGCCCTCTGAGACAACCTTGTTGTGATATAGGGCTATACAAATAAAATTGAATTGAATCTGGTACACACAAGGAGTCAACTTTAATCCATTTTAACTGGCTGCAAGTGTGATTTAGTTATTGCCACCACCTGTTATGTGCTACAGGTACGTAACAGGTGCTGTTAATTACACAAAGGAGAGAAGCAACACATGAGGGTGCCAATGCTTTTGTCCGGCCCATTTTTGGAGTTTTGTGTCAAATGATAATGATTTAATTTCTTATTCATTGCAAGCAAAATAAGTAGAGATGTCCCGATCGGCCAATCGATCGGGTCCGATCACGTCATTTTCAAAGTATCGGAATCGGCAAAAAAATATCGGACATGCCTTTTTTAAATTCAATCGTTTTCTAATTGTATTTAACGTTACAGACATAATATGTTACACTCATCCAGAGTCTTTAGTTTTGGCTTAAGGTAGGGTTATTAAATTTATCCAGATAATGGCCGTAATTAATTTTTTAAAAAATGTATCATGTAAAATATTTAACGCAATTAATGCATGGGCTGCACGACCCACTCACGCATTGTCGCGCTCAATCTGTAATGGCGCCGTTTTACCTATATAGAGAGCTAAAAGGCAGCATAAAATGAGTAGAGTGAATTTTGGAAGCCTTAGGAGCCTTTTATTAATTGGCTAAAGCCTTACAATCCCTCTCCCTACGATTAGAAATATCGTGGGAAGCAATGTGGGGAAGCAAGGTAGTAACTGATCTTTTTCTTAACACCCTGTTATTTCCCAACGCAGAGAAGATATATCAATTGGTAGCACTACGCACAGTCATGGTTCCACTTCCCATCATGCATTTGGGCATGGCTACAGTATCATTTACTTAAAGCTCAACAAATACACAAGATGGCAATATTTAGTCACAATATACAAAGTCACATTTATCCTTTAAGAATTACAAGTCTCACTATCCGTGGATCCCTCTAACAGAAAAAATGTTAATAATGTAAATACCATCTTGAGGATTTATTGTCATAATAAACAAATACAATACTTATGTACTGTATGTTTAATGTATATATTCGTCCGAGTTTCATTCATTTTTTTCTTAATGCATTGCCAAAATGTATATGATCGGGAAAAATTATGGGGAATGATTGGAATTGAATCGGGAGCAAAAAAAAGCAATCGGATCGGGAAATATCGGGATCGGTAGATACTCAAACTAAATCGATCGGGATCGGATCAGGAGCAAAAAATCATGATCGGAACAACCCTAAAAATAAGTGAAGATTATAACTACCAAAGCATTTGTAATTGCAATCATTTTCAGGGAGAAATTGAGCATTATCTGACGGAACTGCAGGGGTGCCAAAACTTTTTGCATGCAGTGTACATCATTGCATTATTATCTTTCATATGACGAACAAAATTTCGTCATACGAAGTGAAAGTAGCATCAAAAAACCTTTTGTAAAATCACTTTTTCGTGAACTGAAGCTCGAGGTCCCACTGTACTACTTGATTAAACTCATTTTCAAAAATTCCCATAATCACAAAATGGTGACTGCTTAGCTTTACATAACTTTAAAATACACGATTTAAAAGACCAAATTCTGCACAAGTCAGTCAAATGGATTGTTGACGCCTGTCTCGCAAAGGTATTGACGCAGTACCTTGGAACATACCAGCCTAGTGCTGAAGCATTGTACCCTTTAAAAGGCACAACTATGTACTTTTCTCTGAAATGTGTTAAAAAAAAAAAAAAAATGCGTGTTATTCCATCCTCGCAAACTCTCCGAGAGAAACGGACAAAAGCCCGGGAGACTAGTGCCGGCGTGGCCTTGGGAACTGAGGAGAACAAAATACTCTGAGGTCTGAAGAGAGTGGGATTGAGACAGTTGAAAAAAAAAAGCAAAGAGAAAGAAGTGCATTCTCCCGACATGAGTCACCTCTCAGTGAAAGCTTTGTAATTTAAGCCACACATGGCGAGGAAGAAAGAGAAGGAATGATGGAGACGCAGAAGGAAAAGGTTAGCCCTCCCGTACCCCCGAAAAGACGTACATTTTTAAACACAGTAGCTAATTTGGTGAGCTCACCTGAGCGTTGCTAGAAATCTAGTAGCTAGCGAGTGAAATGCTCACTCATTAGCTGCCATTGATGGTGCTAGATCTTGGACGTCTAGCTACGTCAAAGGTGCTGAAAGATGAGCCTTCACAGCCAGTCCTACGAGTTCAAATCAATTGATCGTCTGTCCTCGTCAATGTAAGCATTTAGTTTTGGGTAGAGCTGTCAAAATTATCGCGTTAACGGGCGATAATTAATTTTTTAAATTAATCACGTTAAAATATTTGACGCAATTAACTAGAGGTGGGAATCTTTGGGCACCTAACGATTCGATTACGATTCAGAGGATACGATTCGATTATAAATCGATTATTGATGAAACCCCCCCCCCACTATTAGCTGCTTTTAATGTTTTGTACATTAGTTACAAAAACTGTAATAAAAAAAAAAAAAGCCTCGCAGACTTAAATAAACGACTATTTCAGTATCAAGTTAACAGTTAAAAACAATACTCAAATCCCCATTCTGTATCAGTAGCTTTAAACTACATTCATTTAATGTTGTGAATCAACCGTTAAAGTTGCTAAAATTGCTCCCGTTATTCCATAATTTCCCTTTTGTCTACTTTCGACATGTGAAAGTTTTAAAACAATTTTAAAAATAGATTCAACTTAATATTTTACCTATTTAGGAGTATTTTAGATAAAAAAGTTAATTAGATTCGCTTGGAAGGTTCGCTACAACAGCCTTGCAGGGAAGTCTACTGCTTTAAGATGGCGGCCGTTTTCTAACGCCCGCATCTAGCTTTCTGTACATGTGCTGCTAATGCCTATTTTGCATCTAGTCCTATATAAATATGATATCTACCGTACCATTATGTGGACGTACTTTGTAGCAGCTGTCGGCAGCAGTCAGGTATGTTGTTGTTTTTTTATCTTGCGGCATGAGTTGAGCATTGGCATTACCCGAGGGGCCAGGTAATGACAAGCATGATGTTTAGCTACTCTCGCGGCGTTCCTCATTGGGCGCAGCAGCGCGCGGAGTGTGTTTTACTTCGGCTTTGCTTGACATATTTCAATCATCGGAATTTGGATGTTTGTGAATCGTTCTCGAATCTTCCACGGCCGAATCGCAAATAATCTAAGAATCGGAAATTTCGCACGCCTCTACAATTAACGCACATGCCCCGCTCAAACAGATTAAAATGACAGAACAGTGTCAGGTCCACTTGTTACTTGTGTTTTTTGTCTTCCTCTGCTGGTGCTGTGGTGCAACTGATTTTATGGGTTTAAGCACCATAATGTAGTGTAATTATTGACACCAACAATGGCGAGCTACTAGTTTATTTTTTGATTGAATTTTTACAAATTTTATCAAAACGAAAACATTAAGAGGGGTTTTAATATAAAATTTCTATAACTTGTACTAACATTTGTCTTTTAAGAACTACAAGTCTATCTATCCATGGATTGCTTTAACAGAATGTTAATGCCATCTTGTTGATTTATTGTTATAACACAGTACTTATGTACCGTATGTTGAATGTATATATCCATCTTGTGTCTTATCTTTCCATTCCAACAATAATTTACAGAAAAATATGGCATATTTCTAGATGGTTTGAATTGTGGTTAGTTACGATGAATTAATTTTTAGGCTGTGATTAACTCGATTAAAAATTTTAATCGTTTGACAGCCCTAGTTTTGGGCAGTGCTTAATTTGTAAATCATAAGGTGCCGGAATGCAAAGTACATATGACAGCGCAGGGATGACGAGACGGGCGGCACAGGTCCCGGAACATACGCAGAAAATGGTGCTGAAAACAACACGCAACTGCCCACTTGCCATACTGTGGGACTTACAAGCCTCAATTTCTGACAATATTCATGGTATAAATGTTATGACAACAATTTACAATTATTTAGGCTACACTCTGCACAGCACGGGCAATTGCTCACATAACCACAGCATTTGCCCTTCCGATACTTTGTCATACCACTGTATACTAGCTGAAACTTACAGCCTTATGTGGGCCAAACCACAGCACATCTGTCCTTTATCAATGTCAGACGAGACTGCTCTTCAGTCATGTTAGGCGACAGTCCAGCCAGACCCAATGCTGTCACCAGAGGGCAGTGTATCCTCCATCATTAAACAATGTTTTTGGCCTTTTTGGATAGTTATTTTGAGATGTAGAGGTATTTAAGGGGTTAATTCTCGGAAGTTTGATTTACGTCGCCAGCGTCGGAACGGAATTCGTTCATAACCCAGGGACTACCTGTAATAGTATATTTTTTCTCAGCACATTTTCATCAATATGAAGTGTTATTATACTGTACTAAAGCCCAGTGGTACCAAACCTGCTAGCTTGTAGCCACATATTATGCAGGATGAAGCTGCGTGGTGTTTGGCTGAACAGGTGGTCGTGCACGGCTTCACGCCCACCATTTACTCTTGACTTCACTTTGCGCATTCATGCACCAAAACCTTCAAAAAACCAAAGCGACCAGTCCACTTGACAGCTGGTGTTTTCCAAAAATGTAAAAAGGTCAGTAGGCCCAACTCGGGGTGTTTTTTTTTCCTTTTGCTCTTGAGGAATAAAAACAAAGACACATGTCGTGAATCACCGCGGTGTGTCACGATGATCTAGCAAAATAAAAAAATAACAATATTCCATGTTCGCGGCAAATGCGGTGTCGATTTTACGAGCGGTGCTTCACTGTGCCGGAGCAACAGAAGGAAATATATAAAGCTATGGATTTAGAGTTATTTTAAAGTCACATTAACACACACTCTACCTACTTTAGTAAAGAGAAATGAGGGGGTTTCTTCCTTCTTTTCAATTAAATGTTCATCCGATAAATTAAAAAACAAAAAAATTCAAATGGTGTCACTCAGGGTAGCAAATGGTCTAACAAATGGCGCTCCAGCTGGGAGGAGAGGCTTGACAGAAGCAGGCGAGCAGATAAACGCTCCAGTGAGCAACACCTTGCGAAGAGTCCATGTGACATGTTCTTAGTCTTTATTTTTTATTGTGGGGAGCTTTTTGGAACAAACCAACAACAAAAAACTTATTCATTTCCAATGGCAAAAAACATAACACAAATCTTTATCTGAGAGTGCATTTTTTTTCATCCAGTTCACATCATTTACACATGAAAAAAAATCAGGAAATTAAAGGGGAAGTTCTGAATTTTTGACATATGGTTTAATGTTTGAGTTACCATTAATGCACATAATGCAAACACTGATCCAAATGAGCGACGGCTCGCTTGACTTCATTGTTCCTTGTGGAAGCAGTAGTTTTGCAGGTTAGCAAGTTCACACAGGTTAATGTGATGCAAACTCTGATGCAGGTCGGACTTTCAGTAGCAAAATTAGTGGTGTATTTCTCACCTCCACAACAATGATGTATTTTTAAATTACGTATAGCAGCGGCTGCTGGGGGGGAGGTCGGTGAATCAAGTCATCAGCCAATCAAACGTGCGTCTGAGGGATGAAAAATTGGACAGGCACATTCAGCAAGTAAAAAGGGGTACATTTATGTCCGAACCAAGGGCGTAGGTTAGGTCTCAACATTGGTAGGGATGATATAACAGCATAACTATCTGTATCATTCACTCATTCCATCTGTTTTATAATTCAAAATGGGGGAAAAAAATAACAGTCTGTTATTTCTTTTCTCGTTTTAGAATCCAAAATCGGGAAAAAAAATAACGGCCTGTTTTTCGCTGTTTTCATTTTGTATTGAAAAAAAAAACAAAAAACAATAGAATATAATGAAATGGAATTATTGTATTTGTGTTCTGTTCATTTTTGGTTTGTATTTTTTTAGTGACCCTTTCTCGGGAATGTCAGTCAGTGTCTACCAGGAACAATGGTATGAAAAAGTATCTGAACCTTTTGGAATTTCTCACATTTGTGCATAAAATCACCGTCAAACGTCATCTGATCTTTGTCAAAATCACACAGGTGAAAACACAGTGTCTGCTTTAACTAAAACCACCCAAACATTTATAGGTTGTCATATTTTAATTAGGATAGCATGCAAACAATGACAGAAGGGGGAAAAATAAGTGAACCATCATATTTACTATTTTGTGCCCCCCCCTTGGCAGCAATAACTTTAACCAGACACTTCCTGTGGCTGCAGATCAGACTGGAACATTGATCAGGACTAATCTTGGACCATTCTTCTCTACAAAACTGCTGTAGTTCAGTCAGGTTCCTGGGATGTTTAGCATTAATCGCCATCTTTAGGTCATGCCATAGAATCTCAATAGGGTTCAAGTCTGGACTTTGACTTGGCCACTCCAGAACGTGTATTCCGAAACCATTCTGAGGTTGATTTACTTCTGTGTTTTGGATAATTGTCTTGTTTCAGCATTCATCCTCTTTTTACCTTCAACTGTCCAACAGACAAGGCTCAGGCTTTCCTGCAAAACATTCTGCAAAACTGAATTCATTCTTCCATTAATGATTGCAAGTTGTCCAGGCCCTGAGGCAGCAAAACGGCCCTAAATCATGATGCTCCCTCCACCATGCTTCACGGTGGGGATGAGGTGTTGATGTTGATTGAGCTGTTCCATTTTCCAGATGTTCACAAAATGTTTTGCCAAAACGTCTGTGGAGTGTCCAAGTGCCTTTTTGCGAACATTAACTCATTCGCTCCCAAAAACGTATAAATATGTTTTATTTTTTAATTGTTTCAGTGTCCCAAAAACGTATTTATACATCTTTTATGTTTTTTTTTGTGTTTTTTTTTTTTACAAGAGGCATCTCTAGGTTCTGTTGCACCTAAACTGCAATGCACAATGCTCAAAACTCATTTTAAAGCAATAAAACTGGCCACTGGAGGGCAGTAGCGCAATTTGTAAGATCTCGGGCAAAGAAAGGAAGTGAAGAAAAATAATCAGGAAACAGAAGTTGGAGGGGTCTTGTGAAGACACGAGAAACATGTGGAGAACGATAGGGAAAAAAAGGCAAACCACACTGGAGGAGTGTTTTGAAAAGAAAACGAAACCATCGTCAAAGAGGGCTTCAAAAAAATCTATCTTGATGAGACAGACGGTGACGGCCACTACAGCGTCAGGTTCCACACGCGTTCTGCGGAGCTCACGTGGCATTACTCCTGAGCCCGAGGTTGAAACCAACGATGAAGATGATGAAAAAAGTGAGACCGATCCTGATCCGGACTCATCAGATTACTGGGAGCCACCTCATTCAACCAGGAGCAGCCGAAAGTCTTCCCCGTTGTTATGTGCGCAAATAGTTCAACAGTTCAATAGTTTAGTTATGTGTAAATAAATTGTTACTTTGCGATCAAAAGCTCTATTTGTCCTGTTATTTTGTAGAACGAAAACATTCAGATGTTTGGAGAATCACAAAAGTGAAATATAGCTGTGGTAAAGTCAAAGTTATGTTTGTAATGTATGCTTTTACGAAAAGTTCAATTTCTCTTTTTTTTCATCAGAATTGGAAAATTGCACAAACTAAGCTATTTTCTAATGCCAATTTTTAAAGAATGGAAAAAGATATAAACTAACTTTTTTTTTCTGCTGAAAGACGAGACTAATCTTTCTTTTGGTGGGTTCCATGTTTATATAGCAATAGAACAAAATCGTCTGTGGGCCTTGCAAAATCAGTCAAAATCCAGTAAAATGGCCGGGAGTGAAAATGGCTGGGAGTGAATGAGTTAAACGTGCAACATTTTTTTTAGACCGCAGTGGCTTCCTCTGTGGAGTCCTCCCATGAACAGCATAGTTTTACATATAGTTGATGTGTGCACAGAGATATTGGACTGTGCCAGTGATTTCTATAGTTTGTGATTTATTATAAGTCTTTAGCAGACACTCTCAGGTTCTTTTTTACCTCTCCGAGTATTCTGCGCTGAACTCTCGGCGTCATCTTTGGTGGAAGGCCACTCCTTGGGAGAGAAGCAACAGTGCCAAACTCTCTCCATTTGTAGACGACTTCTCTGACTGTCGATTGACGAACTTCTAGACTCTTAGAGATGATTTTGTAAACTTTCCCAGCTTTATACAAATCAACAATCCTTGATCGCAGGTCCTCAGACAGCTCTTTTGACCGAGCCATGATGCACATCAGACATCGCTTCTCATCAAGACAATTCTTACCAGGTGTGTGTTTTACAGTGGGCAGGGCAGTGGGCTTTAAACCACTTGTCAGTGATTGGTAAAAATTGGTTTCAATTGCACTTTAAGTCTCCTTAGGCAGAGGGTATACTTAC
The DNA here is from genome assembly GCF_030265065.1 of Corythoichthys intestinalis. Classification (NCBI taxonomy): domain Eukaryota; kingdom Metazoa; phylum Chordata; class Actinopteri; order Syngnathiformes; family Syngnathidae; genus Corythoichthys; species Corythoichthys intestinalis. Next base: position 1,699,904 of record NC_080406.1, read on the forward strand.
TTATTTTACCCCCTTCGGTCATTGTTTGCATACTGTCTTCATTAAAATATGAAAAGCTATAAATGTTTGGGTGGTTTTAGTTAAAGCAGATACTGTTTTTACATCTGTGTAATTTTGACAAAGATCAGATCACATTTGATGGTGATTTTATACAGAAATGTGAGAAATTCCAAAAGGTTCAGTTACTTTTTAATACCACTGTAGTATTATGCTACTACCGTCCCTATGCAAACCTAAGCCCTTGCCTGTAAATATCATGAAATTAACAAGGAATCTTTGCCCGCCATTGACAATGACTGACATCCTATTCATTTAAATTGGGAGAACTGGCAGTGAATGTTCATCTTTCAGTGCCATTGACAGCGCTAGACGTCCGATCCATTTCGAATGAATGACCCAAAATTTACAGGAAGTCAGAGCAATTTCTCCAGTTTTCTAGTCACATGGAAGCCATACACTAGTCTTACAATTGCATGTAGCCTATCAGATCTATTATGACAGCGCTATAGAACTATTTTTCATGAACATTAAAGCTTTTTTATGACCATCATTTCCTCTGTCCTACATGGGATCGCACGGGCTGGCCTTGTGATGTTTGCGACACCGATAAGAAGAAATGTTGCGTGCGAGTGTGACCGTGTGGCACTTTATTACCTGTGTGCACTCTGATACAGTTTCACCGACGGCCCATCAAAGACGACCGCCCGTCCGCTAACGTAATGTTGGTGCGTGGGAGTGTTTGCCCTGTTGGACCACAACCTGTTGTTCCGCCTTTGGACTTGACTCTCCTTCCTCTCCCCCTTCCATAGTTGGGATTTCCCGTTGATCTTAGCTCGCTACGTCACATATAGAAACCGTCGGTTATTGGGGATGCCATCATTTTCGGACTATAAAACACTACTTTTTCCCTCTGTTTATATACCATTCATTCTTTATTTTTTATCCTCACAGTGAGTCTTAAATACTGTGTGGTACCTCAGGACACGAAATGAATTCATTCCGGAGGGGCTTTCGTTTCGGGATTTTTTCGTATAATGAATCACGTTTTACTCGGGCTGTCAAATTTATCGCGTTAACGGGCGGTAATTAATTTTTTTAATTAATCACGGTAAAATATTTGACGCAATTAACGCACATGCCCCGCTCAAACAGATTAAAATGACAGCACAGTAGGGCTGGGCGATATGGCCCTAAGTACGTATCACGGTAAATTGAGCAGATTTACTTGATAACGATAAAGGACGATAAATTTGCCTAAGCTGACTGTTATAAAATTTGAAAATCTAAATAGATGCACGAAATACAAGTTAACCGTTTCTCGTTGATTTGTTTACCAGCTTTCAATGTAACAATTGTATATGCAGTCTAAACATAAATTAACTCGCGCTAGCTTATCCACTCCAAAGCCCTGAAACTAACAAATTACGGACTAACTGAATTTGTTGAAATCAACACCATCAACTAACTAAACCCCTGCTAACTCGAAGATTAAGCCGAATTTTAAAAAATCCTGAACTTTATATGTAGCTTTAAAGCTATATTGCTCTTATACCAATGAAACATTTAAGATTTGATGATGGCAGTAATGACACGGAATAAAGCAAGCACATACAGAAAAATAGCTGTGGCCATTAAACGGTCATATTATAAGCTTCACTGTTGGATTATACTTTATGCAGAATGCTTTACACTCATAGCTTTTATGATGGTATACAAAATAACATGACATACTGATTGCTAGGTGCATTCCATGCCCAATCCACTCATTAAGTTCAGCCGTTTCGACAAGGTTAGAGCCACTATCCGACTCATCACGTTCTTTTGTAGCGTTAGCCGCTAGCGTTAGCCTGTGGTCTGGCTACAAGTAGAAAGCACTGAAAGCACCCTCTCCTGAAATCGTGAGAACCAGGGAGGACAGCGGGTGAGAGCCTGTCTGGAGGCCACCAAGAGTCTTAATGTCAGGTGAAAGTTCGCAGAAGCGTTAGCCGTTAGCGCTAGCCTACCGGGCTTCTGTTTGTTTGAGTTCTTGTTAACGACGTGACTTCATACATAAGCACACTGACTGCTTTCTTAAAGGGGAATGAACATAGCCGCACAACACAGAGTCAAAGCGGGATGAAAAGAATATATTTTCTTGTTTTATTAAATTACTGAATTTACCGATATGGTCAAAATTACGACGGTTATCATGAAGAATTTCGGTAACGGTAAATTTTCGGTATACCGCCCGGCTCTACAGCACAGTACAAATGTCGACTTGTTACTTGTATTTTTGGGAGTTTTGTTGCCCTCTGCTGGCGCTTGGGTGCGACTGATTTTATGGGCTTCAGCACCCATGAGCATTGTGTAATTATTTACATCAACAATGGCAGGCTTCTAGTTTATTTTTTGATTGAAAATTTTACAATTTTTATTAAAATGAAAACATTAAGAGGGGTTTTAATATAACATTTCTATAACTTGTACTAACATTTATCTTTTAAGAACTACAAGTCTTTCTATCCATGGATCGCTTTAACAGAATGTTAATAATGTTAATGCCATCTTGTTGATTTATTATTATAATAAACAAATACAGTACTTATGTACGGTATGTTGAATGTATATATCCATCTTGTGTCTTATCTTTCCATTCCAACAATAATTTACAGAAAAATATGGCATATTTTATTGATGGTTTGAATTGCGATTAAGTACGATCAATAAATTTTTAAGCTGTAATTAACTCGATTAAAAATTTTAATCGTTTGACAGCCCTACATTTTACATGTAAATGGTCTAATTCAGTGTTTTTTAACCGGTGTGCCGCGGCACAGTAGTGTGCGGTGAGATCGTCAGGTGTGCCGTGAGAAATTATCCGATAGCGCATTTTTATTTTTACGTCCTCATGTGCAGATGAGCAATTTCACTGCAAAAAATGCCACTTCTAAAACGAGTAAAAAATTATTTGAAATGAGATAAGATTTTCTTACAACAAGTAAGAAAATTCTGCCATTGGAACAAGCTATTTTTGTCATACGAAGAATTCTTAAAGTGATCCTCGATCTTTAAGACAAGTAATTCTTAAAAGATAAATGTTAGTCTGAGTTATAATTATTTGATATTAAAACCCCTCCTAATGTTTTCGTTTTAACAAAGTTTGTAAAATTATTTTAAGTGATAGGTCGCCATTCTTGTTACGTCGCAGTGCGTGACATCCCTTGGCCCGTTGCCGAACTTTCACCGTATCGCTCTTAGCTACCGCAACATGTCGTCGGTTCTGCCCTTCCAATTTGAACCAGATCAATTGTAATCCATGTCTTGTACATTGTAACGCGTGGTAGATTGGCTACGTGAATAAAAGTACCAAAAGGGGGAGGAGCTTCCATTTATGCACATTTATTCACAGAAAATAATATTTCCACCTTGACCACTTGTCACTCGGGAGCTCAGCGGTACACACACACGCGTTCCCAGACGAACTCCAACATAAAAGTAATGTCCATGTCAGAGTCACTGTCGTCACTGTTAGCGTGCCATTTTGCTTTGGTATGATTTGGGGAAAACTCCCACGAAGAATAGTCAACAAAACACGGAGCCCCCCGGGTGCCAGGGTAGAAAAAAAAAAAATCATAGCTAATCTGTACCCACAGTTTAGTCATCTGTGGGTACATTTTAGTAATCTGTACCCACAGTTTACTAACCTGTACCCACAGATTACTAAACTGTACCCACATTTTAGTAATCTGTACCCACAGTTTACCAATCTGTAACCACAGATTACTAAACTGTACCCACAGTTGACTAATCTCTACCCACAGTTTAGCAATGACCCGAAAACAGTATTCACCAATGTTTGGCGGGGACTCCAAACGCCGAGGCACCGCCCGAGCAAGAACCTGCACGTTTTGCCCTCGGCGAACAAAGGGGGTTTTAAAAAGGTAACTATTGCACGTTTTCTTCGGTAGCCATCTAAAATTCACTTTCATGGGTCATCAATCAATATGGCGTGCTGTGTTTCCACATTTTCTGTGCTGCTGTCGTGTCCGTGCGTGCTTAATTCAACTAGTGTTCATTTGTCAGTTAGCTATTTTTCGTAGCCGCTAAACTGTGGGTACAGATGAGTAATCTGTGGGTATAAATTAGTAATCTGTGAGTACAGATTAGTAATCTGTGGGTACAGATTGCTAAACTGTGGGTACAGTTTAGTAATCTGTGGGTACAGATTAGTAATCTGTGGGTACAGATTAGTAATCTGTGGGTACAGATTAGTAATCTGTGGGTACATATTGATAAACTGTGAGTACAGTTTAGTAATCTGTGGGTACATATTACTAAACTGTGGGTACAGATTACTAAATTGTACCCACAGATTAGTATACTGTGGGTACATATTAGTAAACTGTACCCACAGATTACTAAACTGTGGGTACAGATTAGCTATGATTTTTTTTTTCTACCCTGGCACCGGGGGGCTCCGTACAATAGTAGTCCAAATCCACATTTTTTTCACTCACTCGAAGATCCAGGAATTAGACCAATCCCATGATAACGTTGCAGCCGCGATCAGGCCGTCGAATTATTTTTTCAAGCTTTTTACCCGTGTTTGTTCTCCATGATAAAATGTCTGAGTGAGTGCTCGTCCAAGACTGGGGATTCCATACTTTTTGCTAGGGGTTGTAAAGTAATCAGTAGCTGCAGCACTAATTGAGTATTTTTATTTTTTATAATTACTATGTATTCTTTGTTACTAGGGTTGTTCCGATCATGTTTTTTTGCTCCCGATCCGATCGTTTTAGTTTGAGTATCTGCCGATCCCGATATTTCCCAATCCGATTGCTTTTTTCTTTTTTTGCTCCCGATTCAATTCCAATCATTCCTGATAATTTTTCCCGATCATATACATTTTGGCAATGCATTAAGAAAAAAAATGAATAAAACTCGGACGAATATATACATTCAACATACAGTACATACGTACTCTGTTTATTATGACAATAAATCCTCGAGATGGCATTTACATTATTAACATTCTTTCTGTGAGAGGGATCCACGGATAGAAAGACTTGTAATTCTTAAAGGATAAATGTGACTTTGTATATTGTGACTAAATATTGCCATCTAGTGTATTTGTTGAGCTTTCAGTAAATGATACTGTAGCCATTTAACTGTTCTGCCCATATGCATGATGGGAAGTGCAACCATGACTGTGCGTAGTGGTACCAATTGATATATCTTCTCTGCGTTGGGAAATAACATAGGGTGTTAAGAAAAAGATCAATTACTACCTTTCTTCCCCACATTGCTTCCCACGATATTTCTAATCGTAGGGAGAGGGATTGTAAGGCTTTGGCCAATTAAGAAAAGGCTCCAAAGGCTGCCAAAATTCACTCTACCCATTTTACGCTGCCTTTTAGCTCTGTATATAGGTAAAACGGCGCCATTACAGATTGAACGCGTCAATGTATGAGTGGGTCGTGCAGCGCATGCGTTAATTGCGTTTAATATTTTAACGTGATAAATTTTTTTAAAAAATTAATTACTGCTGTTAACGGGATAAATTTAATAACCCTACCTTAAGCCTAAACTAAAGACTGGATGAGTGTAACATATTATGTCTGTAACGTTAAATACAATGAGAAAACGATTTAATTAAAAAAATATATATACGTATATTTATAAAAGGCATGTCCGATATTTTTTGGCCGATTCCGATACTTTGAAAATGACGTGATCGGACCCAAATTCTGGCATCAACGGGTTAAACAACTGGAATGAATGTTGCTTCATATTTCATGCTTGTCTTATTTTTGTACAATTTATTTCTTGACATATTTTCAAGGCACTTATATTTGTGTAATTCATATTTGTGATACGAATGTAAAAACAGCTCTATCACATTTGAAATGAAGTAAAAGAGCCCGTATCGGAGAGTCGGCACTGACATCGCCTTTCAACGATGAGCCATTATCACGCTTGGTTTTCATTCGGCTAATGGCGCGGCTTCGCCGATGAGGCGCCAGACGACAAATGTTGTTCATTGGCAAACGTGACCCGTGAGCCGGCAACTTAACAACATCAAAGAGGACTTTCGCAAGACACGTGGCGTCGCCCGTCGACGGCATCGACCCGAGCCGGGTGACCTCCGAAAGCACGCCGAATAACAACCCGCGCGCGGATGAAAGCGTGACACAGCTTTTCAACGGGAAATTCGGATGTACGTATACCGCCGAAGAATATGTCAAATAAAAAATAAAAAAAGGTTGGTGAATGAAAAAAAAAAAAAAAAAATCTATCTTCTGCTTAAACTTTATCAATCTAAAGCCTTTCAATGCAGTAAGACCTTGAAAGCACACAAGTGCCTTCCTTTCACAGGGACAAGGTCTCTCATAGCAGCAGAGAAAAGCTGGAATAGAAAGGCTATGCTGCAGCCTCAAAGAGAAAAGTCACATAATGGTGAATAAAAAGCAACAAGGCTGCAATCACATCTCTCTGAAAAGGCTGCCAACCTTTGCCCTTGCATATCTCTTATAGGCGAGGGAGAGAAGGAAACTCATAAAAAGTATATTTTCAACCTTTGCCACCCTTTTCACTTTTTCTTGCCATTCTTTTTTTAGACGTGCCTTCTGCTTCTTGTCTACCGCTACCAAGGCTGCCTAGCTAAGGAGGACCAAAGCCGTCAATATTTAAAATAAGTAAATGTGAAAATCAAAACAACTGTCTTGAACTGTTCATGTATTGTTTGGTTATGCAGATGCTAATGCTACATAGATGCTAATGACTAGAGGTGTGCATCGGCACTGCCCTCACGATTCGATTCGATTATGATTCGGAGGGCCACGATTCGATTCGATTCGATTCAGAAGGTCACGATTCGGTTCGATTCGGCAATGCATCGTGATGCATTAAAGCCTGGGATGCATTAAAATTCTAAAGCAAAGCATATTTTTGGTGAATCATGAGGCAACACAAGCGGTCAGACATTAAACAACTTTTTATTGGCTCTTGTGTCACTCCTGGTTGAAGTCAAATGAAAATACTTTCAGATATACTGTATATATATTAAAAAAAAAAAAACAGATCACAGCATTTAATTAGTGCTTTGAATGAGACCTGGGCTTTCTCTATTTTTTTTACACACAGTAGCAGCCTTTCACACAGTGCAACATCTGAACTCCTGTGCAAAATCAGTAATAACAGTCACTGTATTTTAGTCACAACGCCTCATCAATAAAAATATTCAAGTAAATATTAAAGAAAACGACAAAGAAAATATTGTAGTGCAGCAGCATCTTTATCGCAATATCAATCCAGGGATCAGTTCAGTTGCAAACAAACATCAACTAAATTGCAGTGTAGAACAAAAGTAAAATGTAGGCCTAACCTAGCAGAGAGATAGTAGAGGTTAGATCGGGCCTAAAAAATCCAGCCCGACCCGACACGGCCTGCTGGTATTGAAGCCCGACCCGGCTTGGAGTGACGCGAAAAAAAAACGCAGCAGCAGCAATTTATTTTCATTTCTTCGAGTTGGCAGAAAAAACGCAAGTTTTCTTAATGTTTAAATAGTCTACATATTTTTATGATCATTATAAAAGCATTTACACAACGAAATAACGCTGGGAAAGTTTAATATATAAAAAAAAAAATTTTAAACATGCGGGCCACGGCGTTCATGTGCATGCACAAGCAAATGCACAACACAGAGAGCCTGCTCTCGGTTTTATCCCTTTTTAAAAAAAATAATTTATTAGTCCGGCGCGGCAGCCTGACCCGACCTGAACGTGAATGCTTAACATTATGGGCCCGACCTGACCCGAAATTCGCGTCGGGTCGGGCCCAAAATGTTAATCGGGTTCGAGCACAAGATCTAACCTCTAAGAGATAGGACATAACAACAACGGCTGTCGCGGAGAAAGAGGGAGCGAGAAAGATTATTGCTGCACCTAAGACATTGAAAGCAGTTATCTGGAGACATTTTGGCTTCTACGAGGTTGGTGGGAAACTTGACCAGAGTTATGCAGTGTGTAAAAAATGAAACATGAGAATAATAATACAAATGGGGAAACCAAATCCGTTGAATCACCGGAATTGCCCAGGTGCGCTGAATCGATTCGGCTTGTTGGCCGCATCGAATCGAATCATCCATGCCCCGCATCGGGATGCATCGCCACATCAATTATTGTTGACACCACTACAAGTAGTCTCGTTTTTGGCAGCCCTTTTAAGTTAGGGTGACCAAACCTCCTCTTTTGCCCGGACATGTCCTCTTATTACGTGCTCTCCGGAGGCTCCAGCCGGGTTTCATAAATTCATGAAAATGTCCGTTTTTTATGATTTTTCACGGGACCAATTTGAAGAGAATCCCTCCAGCCGCTGGGAGGCAGCGCCTGCCTGCGTTGATGTTGCTCCGACCAGTAGGGGCGGGAGAAGGAGTACATCTTCCTCTTGTTTTTTTGTTGGCAGTTTACCCTTTGTTCCATGTGGAATTACCACCATCCAACGAAGGTTGACAGTTTGGCAAGAAATCAGACTACAGCAAGGAGTTTTAAGACGTGGCTCCATACACCTTTCTGTTGGTTTCTCTCCTGTTAATGTCGATCACGTGTGTTGAATATTGGGTTATATGTGTAAATAGAGATGCAGCATATTGTATTAGTCTTGTATTAATTTTTCTGTGTTCTTGTATTTGGTTGAATGTTAAATTTTGTTTAATTTTAAGTAGGAGCGCCTACCCAGTTGAGAGTTTTTTACGATAAATACGTATATAATGGCAACTGCTGACTTCTGTTGGAGATTTGTACTGGCGTAATCTGTAAAATCCTGTTTGGTGTCGCATCGTTGCACTGCAGATGATTGTAAACATTTATAGCAAAGTTTGATTTTGCCTCGCCCGGTACTCGACAACAGGGTAGCTATCAGTGCGCTGAGCTGCGCTAGGCATTATGGGCAATGTAGTTTTGAACTGCTGCATGCTGGTTGAATAGCTTGTCAGTTTATTTCGGTTATTGTTGTCGTACAATCGGGAACACTGAATGAGAACAAAAATTGAGTGGGAATAGCAATTTCTCAACGACAATTGTCGTGATAGTAATTTATAAAAATGTTGAGTTGGCACATAGCCTCCTGTGTGTGCGTATTGGCTGGACTACATTTCCATGGGTCTGCATTGTGTATATATATATATATATATATATATATATATATATATATATATATATACACACAGGAGGGAGGTATTTCCCATTTTTGTCCAATCAATGAGTGGGCCTTTCATCCATGTGATGCTACTCGGAAAGTTCGGTTGGCGCAGTGTGAATGCTGAACTTTTTCAACAACTTATTTGCAAGTGTTGCTGCAAGGTAGCTCTCCAACCGGACCCAGGTTCTCTTTGTCTAGTGTAAAAGCGCCCTAAATGTGAACGCGCATCCGACCAGACAAACAAACGCTGGTGCGCTGAAAATTTGTGGGTCTCGGTCCGCTTTAAGCGCACTGTTCACTAGGTTCCCCCGTGTGGTTCTGGGATTTTTGCTCACCGTTCTTGTTATCATTTTGACGCCACGGGGTGAGATCTTGCACGGAGCCCCAGATTGAGGGAGATTATCAGTGGTCTTGTATGTCTTCCATTTTCTAATAATTGCTCCCACAGTTGATTTTTTTTTTTTGATTGATTAAATTTATTTCGAAAACATGCATCACATTATGGATAGACAAGAATAAAAACAAAACATAAGACTCGAAAAGGAGTAAGAAGAAGTAAAAAAAAACTTACAGTATATCTTTACTCATTTCTTTATTAGGGCTGTCAAAATTATCACGTTAACGGGGGGTAATTCATTTTTTTAATTAATCACTTTAAAATATTTGACGCAATTAACGCACATGCCCCGCTCAAACAGATTAAAATGACAGTACAGTGTAATGCCCGTTTGTTACTTGTTTTTTGTTGTTTGGCGCCCTCTGCTGGCGCTTGGGTCCAACTGATTTTATGGGTTAGTACCATAAGTGAGCATGGTGTAATTATTGACATCAACAATGGTGAGCTACTAGTTTATTTTTTGATTAAAATTTGAATTTGATTTTGCAAATTTTAATAAAACGAAAACATTAAGAGGGGTTTTAATATAACATTTCTATAACTTCTACTAATATTTATCTTTTAAGAACTACAAGTCCTTCTATTCATGGATCACTTTAAGAGAATGTTAATAATGTTAATGCCATCTTGTTGATTTATTGTTATAATAAACAAATACAGTACTTATGTACCGTAAGCTGTAATTAACTCGATTAAAAATTTCAATCGTTTGACAGACCTATTCTTTATATGAAAGTGTTCTACCTATTGCAGATTCAGTCTTCCCAGCCTGGTGCAGGTCTACAATTTTGTCTCTGGTGTCCTTCGACAGCTCTTGGGTCTTGGCCATAGTGGAGTTTGGAGTGTGACTGACTGAGGATTGTGGACAGGTGCCTTTTATACCGATAATGAGTTAAAACAGGTGCCATTCATACAGGTAACGAGTGGAGCCTCGTTAGACCTCGTTAGAATAAGTTAGACTTCTTTGACAGACAGAAATCTTGCTTGTTTGTAGGTGACCAAATACTTATTTTCCGCTCTAATTTGGAAATAAAATCTTTAAAAATCAAACAATGTGATTTCTGTTTTTTCCCCCCACATTCTGTCTCTCATGGTTGAGGTTTACCCATGTTGACAATTATGGGACTTTAATCTTTTCAAGTAGGAGAACTTGCACAATTGATGGTTGACTAAATACTTATTGCCCCGCTGTACATGAAGAGCATCCTTGGAAGCGTAAATACAGTGCGCATGCTATTCAAAATAGCAAGAGGACAGACGATTAACTGTGGCTAAATGTTATGCTGCACTAAGCAGTTGAATTTGATACACAGAATCGGGTTGTGTTGGCTTGCTGTGCTTTAACACAGCGTGTAAGAATGTTACCAGTAGGGATGGGAATCGAAATCCGATTCCAATTCGGAACCGGTTCCGAGTGTTTCGAGGCCTCGACATCACAATGAAAAAGCCTTAACGATTCCTGAAGACGCGTATTGCGTCGTGACGTGTCTTGTTGCCCAGACGCATCAAACTAGCATGGCGCCAAGAACCACTCGCTCCAAAGTTGGACTACACTTCACCAGGAAAGAGTGTGAAAATGAAAGGTTACGACGGGTAAGCAAGAGCATTGCAGCCATAAACATAACAATGACAGCACGTAGGTTCAAACGCTCGAAAGTGTGTCTTCACTTCACGAGGAAAAATTACAACAAAGCGACTTTCAGTCATTGCAAGGTGGAGATAACTGCATCGGGAGGGAATAGACTGCACTGTACTCACCGAGACAGCTATACAGCTAGCTAAACTCCGAAATGACGATACAGAAGACGTTGGTATAATTTGCTGACTTTATTCAACCATCACTTGAAGAGTGAAACTAAAAATAGAAATGAAACAAATCAATTTCGTCCCCAATAACAAACAGGTTTGCATCAACGTAAATCAGCGATGATTAGCTGCTAATAACAGTATGGTTAGCATTCGTTCGCTAGCATTAGCACATCGTTCAAACCACTACACAACTGGATTTAAGTGTCCGATCGCGAGTGGAAACACAACAACAACAACACAAAAGATTATACATACAGGTGTTGCCTCTGTAGATATTAACATTAACAAAGAACGTAGGCTCGTAGAAGTGTTTCCCTCTCTCACTTCGCTCGTTCACTCGCTTGGATGCGCATTTCTTCGGGTGCCCAAACTGCGGCCCGCGGCCGAAATACGGCCCGCCTCCACATTTGGTCTGGCCATTTTGATTTTTTTTTTTTTTTCCTCAATCGTGTTATTTATTTCCTGGCCTTTTTCCTTGAAGAATTCAGAGAGGGTTATTTGTTTATTATCTATTTAATTAATAGTGTTTGTATTATTAATTATTATTATTATATTATTATTTTTATTTTATTTACTTTCATTCCGTGAAGAATCCAGAAAGGGTTATTTGATTGTGGCTTTCTGAAAAACAATAATTTTTTACATTTATGCACTTCTGCAATCGTCACACTTTTTTTGTTACAAACTGACCCCGGCCCCACATCAGAGAAGGGAAAAGTTATGTGGCCCTCACAGGAAAAAGTTTGGGGACCCCTGCTTTAACACATATTGCCAAACGCAGAACAACAACGTATCTGCCAATATATACCAATATTTTTTATTTCTATTAGATAAATGTTTCAGTAAAATGTTACACATTCTTGTGTATTTGCCACTTATTGCCACAGTTAACATTGAGGCTTTGGGCCTCTTTTGATCTCGTTGTGAGTTTGTAAGGTTGTGAGTTCTGATTAAACAAACTCGATGCCAATCAAAACGTTTGTTGTTCTTTTTCCCCAAATTAGAATCGATAAGAGAATCGATAAAGAATTAAATCGTTAAGCAATATCGATAATGGAATCGGAATCGTAAAAATCCTATCAATTCCCATCCCTAGTTACCAGAGTAATACCTTCACTTTCCAAGTTCTGTTGTTGTTGGCGTCGCCTACAGAGGACAGTAGCTGTGTTTTGTTGCACACACATAAGACCACACCCTCATTTTAATTTGTTTTGTGCATGTTCACTGATACGCTTTTGTTAATTCCACAATTGTTTTTAATCTCATGTCTCATTTTTTGTATTCATAGACTAGATTTATATTTTTCACTTATAATTATTTATTCATTTATTTTTCATTTTGGCAGCTTTAGTCCTCCATTGTGTTGCCACGTTAGAAATGCACCACCTATCCATCCATCCGTCTCAGCTATTTAAGCAAGAATTAGCCGCTACCATCAGGGCACAGTTTCCCACGCTGAACATTTCGGGGGTTAACCTAGGCGTAGGTGTAGTTTCGATCCATCAGGTAGGTCAGGTTTCTCTGAACGTGGCCGCATACCTGTGCGAGTGCATGTGCGTCCCTGCCGATGCGTCTCCTCGCTTTTCTTTGGAGGACACGTGAAGGAATTCAAACACTTTTCAGGAGGGCGAGCACTTTTTTTTTTTAAAACAATGCAAATTGACTGCATACTAATCAACAACACACAAATGAATTGCACAGTGTACACAAAGGTGGGGGCGGGCAAGAATGCGCGCACACAACCCGGAAGTACGCCGTACACACACGCGGTCAATTTGACCACAAAATGTGGCGGCAACTAAGCTTTTTACACTCAGTTCGATTTACAACACATCCCAAAGGTGCTAAACAAACACGTCACCTCACGGCATAAATGTGAAACACGAATATGATGTAAACAATGCTCGCCGACTTAATGAGGATGAGCAGGAGCGACGAATACCCGCCGCTGCAATGTCAAAGCTAGGAAACAGCAGCGCATGTAGCAGCTCCAACCTACCGCTGGAACCCTCTAGAGCAGGGGTGTCCAAACTTTTTGCAAAGGGGGCCAGATTTGGTGTGGTAAAAATATGGGGGGCCGACCTTGGTTGACGTCCTTTACGTAGAACAATATATTTAAGCAAATCTTAGCAAGCCATTCTGTGTGTCACATTTGCTTTATTATTAATTAATAATATCAACAATCTCGCAACTAGCCTTTGTGGCGTTCTCTTTCGATTCTCGGGTTCTTGCGAAATACTGCTGTTGTGAAATTAAACTAGCTTCAAGTTGCTCTAATTTCTCGCTACGTATCCTCCCTGTAATCTTGTCGAACATGTCAGCGTGTCTTGTTTGGTAACATCACCTCACATTGAACTCTTTAAAAACAGCGACTGTCTCTTTGCAAATAAGGCAGACACAGTTTTTGCATATTTTAGTGAAGAAATAGTCCAATTTCCACCTATCCCTGAAGCGTCGGCCGTCGCAGTCAACTTTCTTTTTTGTGTTAATTGTCACCATTTTAGAAAATTGGGAGTTAAGGGTCACATGGGGTAATGTTGCTTAGAGTGCTGCTGCCTTTTAGTGGGTAAATGAGGAGCAGCATTTAGTCTGTAAGCTACTTCATATGATGGTAGCAGTACTGCTGACCAATTTATTAAATCTGTGTGCGGGCCAGACGTTATTGTTTTCATGACAGAGGCTGGGGGCCAGATGAAATTTGACCAGGGCCGCATATGGCCCCCGGGCCGGACTTTGGACATGTCTGCTCTAGAGTGAAGGAAAAATACTCACGTTCATTCATGGACAATAGACTTCATAACCTATTGACATGACAGAGGAAACGAGGCCGATTCGTAGGCGGCCTATTTATAAAAACTTCAAATTCAAATATTTTCAAAACCAAAGCCGCTAGCGACCTAAAACAGAAAGCAGCATTTCTCTTAGGAATATATGAGTCTCCATAAGAAGCTGCATCAAAAAATTCAAAGCCGTTCCCTTGTAAAATCCTCATTATTTTCTATATAACAACTTAAAATGGCTATAAAAGTCTCAGATTTTACACTAGATGCACAAAAATCACCCAATGCAAAGATAATCACCTATATTTTCAGGATCTATGGAAATATTTAACAAATAAGTTTTTGACCAAAATAGCAACTTTTTTTTTTTTTAACAGCTAATAAATCACTTAATTTAACATCAGAAACTTTACACTTGAGGAAAACATGCAGAATCAATTATAAATATGTAAATAGATTATTAATAAATTCTGTATACAATCACAACTTATTATAGAATAGAATAGCCCTTTATAATCATTATTCACTATATACTGTTAGCGAATGAGGCTAGCGGCCGCCTGACATAAACAGAGCTTTTCTGGCGAAAAGTCTTGTGAACAAATGCTTAAATCCCCGAATTCTTCATAGATATGGACGTAAAACAGTCTCGATTCTTGGTTAAAAGCAAAGAAACCGTGCAGTTAGCGTTTATTTTACGTAAATATGTCTAAGTACAATGCTAGTCTGTTAGTGAATGTAGCTAGCGGCCGCCTGATGTAAACAGAGCTTTTCTGGTGAAAATTCTTGTGAATAAATGCTTAAATCCCCAAATTCTTTTTAGACATGGACGTAAAACAGTCTCATTTCTTGGTTAAAAGCAGTACTTCTCAAATTGTGGGGGGCGCAGAGAGATGTTGGGGGTGGCCTTGGGGAAGAGAATAAAGTGAAGAATAAAATGTAATTGCACATCCACTCAGTGGGGGCAGTGCCGCTCTCATTTTCAGCATCTGCGCAGTATTTTTGAATCAAACAAGAGCAAAGCAAAGAGATATGTAAAGCTTGGACAAGGAAATATTTCAAAGCGTATGTAGCATTTAGCTTTTGGCTTTGACTTTTAGTGCAGTGGGAGACGAGGAAAGACCAGTCAGTCTACTTTGTTGAAAAATGTTCGCAGCGGACGGCAGGAATGATTTTTTTTTAGCAAGTGCCAAATATTGCCAACAATCCTCCTGCTTTGTCAGTGTTACATCAGTAAACCAGCGACCACTGTCAGCATCATATAAGGTGGCATATCAAGTTGCTCAGTGCAAAATAACCCACACCATAGCAAAGGAGCTGATACTGCCTGCAGCAAAAATAAAAACTGTCCCTCTGTCCAATGCCAAGTCATTTTTGTTTAATTATTTTTTTGTTTTTTGTTGTTTGACATATTGTCCTCATGAGTTAATGTTGCTAATCGATTTGAATGTATTACTATTTATTTATTTTGATCTATAGTACTTCTTTAATGTTAAAAACAACACAATGTTGTACTTATAAGAATTTTACATGCAAATTATACTACAGTATATTTACAGTGGTGGCAGAGAGTTGGGGGGGGCGTAACAGAAAATAATTGAGAAGCACTGGTTAAAAGCAAAAAAAAAACAAAAAAAAAACGTGCAGTTAGCATTTATTTTTAAATGTTGCAAACCATGATGCTAATGCAGTAGCGGCTTAATTCTCCCATTGATTTTTTTTCACGTTTCAAAATGCATGCATGGTACGAAAAATACAATTACCTTGAATCCTCAAACAAATCACTGCTGAGACAATCCTTCCTGTTTGTAGGCTGTGCAGCTTTCGTACTTTTTCAACAGAAATCCGGCGTTAGATCGCTGCGTGCGTGTTTGTGAATAGCTCCTCTTGATGTGGGCGGCCCCCTACTTGAATGCGAGGCGCAGTGCATGACCCATCCCACCCGTCAATACATTATGAAGTCTATTCCTAGCCTAAGTAACGCATTAATGACAATAGTTTCTTCCTTCCTACTGCAACTCCGCCCGACGGCGTAAAAAAAAAAAAAAAATGCGATATTGGATTATTTCCAGCGGCACACCTGATGATCTCTCAAAGCACACAAGTGTGCGGCTGCACACCGGTTGAAGAACACTGGTCTCGATATCGTCATGTAAAAAGTGTTCGTTGACGAAATTTTTTTGCTGTCGTCATCGTTGACGAAAACAACACTGGCGCTGCACCACTCATTCATTCATCTTCTGTTCTGCTTATACCCTTTAAGAGTCGCGGGGGTGCTGGAGCCTATCCCTGCTAACTACAGGCGGTAGGCGGGGTACAACCTGATTTGCAAAAACAAAAATGCATATTTTTTGTCGCTTTGTCTCAACCACTGCTGTACAAATAACCCTTTCCTGTGGCTATAGCTTAGTGCAAGTAGTGGGGGCAAAAAAAATGGACATTTTTTTCCTCTCCCCACGTAACATGCAGAATCTCAGCCCCATCCACCTAAAGTGTCACTGAAGAATGTTCCATCATTTAAACAGGGGGAGAATGCTCCGCTAATATATAACCAATTACACTGGTCACATTTCCTGTGTCTCCTTTGAGCTCTCTGCGGGCTCAAAGTGCCAATCAGGCCTGGAATGCCAGAACATGGCTCTTATTTGCCAGGGGTCAGCGCACCAGTAACCTCGCATTCTAAAGGTCCATTGTTCCCAGGGCCAGAAAACTGGGAGACACACACACACACACACACTCACTCACATCCAGGGCGAAAGACACACGCACACAAACTGCGGCCCCCCGGACACCCCACATCAAGGGCCCGCTATGTTTAAAACAGCATCCGCCTGCACAGCCACCCGCCATGAGAAGGATTAAACAAGGTGCATGCGCTTCTAGCGGCCAAGTAAAAGGCCACGTTTAGGATTTTCTGAGCGGTATCTTCCTCATTTTCCAAAGCCTTGCACTTCTTCTGCGTTTATTGATGGTAGCTTTGCATGCAATGCAAAAGCTACCATCAAAATTTTGCGTTCCAATGGAGTTTCTTTGGCAAGATGCAGGCTCCCCACCAAAGAGAAAAATTTTGGGGGGGGAGGAATCAAAATTCAAAACGCTACTTTCTACGCCATAGTTTTCCTCCAAAATCATACCGTATTTACCGCACTATAAGGATTAGACAGTGTGCCTTACAATCCCATGTGCTATATGTATGGATTAATATTTGTTAATCATGGCATGACATTCCCTTTAGCGCAGCACCATCTAGTGGATGTATAACGCAACCCCAACCACTACTACTGCACCTTATAATGCAGTGCACCCTATATACAGTGGGGTAAATAAGTATTTAGTCAACCACTAGTTGTGCAAGTTCTCCCACTTGAAAATATTAGAGAGGCCTCTAATTGTCAACATAGGTAAACCTCAACCATGAGAGACAGAATGTGGGGAAAAAAAACAGAAAATCACGTTGTTTGATTTTTAAAGAATTTATTTTCAAATCATGGTGGAAAATAAGTATTTGGTCAAGACCAAAAGTTCATCTCAATACTTTGTTATGTACCCTTTGTTGGCAATAATGTTTTCTGTAACTCTTCACAAGCTTTTCACACACTGTTGCTGGTATTTTGGCCCATTCCTCCATGCAGATCTCCTCTAGAGCAGTGATGTTTTTTATGCATAGGGACCAGGACGACTGATCTGTGTAAAGGAAAGAATGAATGGGGCCATGTATAGAGAGATTTTAAGTGAAAATCTCCTTCCATCAGCAACGGCATTAAAGATGAGACGTGGCTGGCTCTTTCAGCATGACAATGATCCCAAACGTACATCCAGGGCAACAAAGGAATGGCTTCGTAAGAAGCATTTCAAGGTCCTGGAGTGGCCTAGCCAGTCACCAGATCTCAACCCCATAGAAAATCTGTGGAGGGAGTTGAAAGTCCGTGTTGCCCAACGACAGCCCCAAAACATCAATGCTCTAGAGGAGATCTGCATGGAGGAAAATACCAGCAACAGTGCATGAAAAGCTTGTGAAGAGTTACAGATAACGTTTGGGCTCCGTTATTGCCATGAAAGGCTACATAACAAAGTATTGAGATGAACTTTTGGTATTGACCAAATACTTATTTTCCTCCATGATTTGCAAATAAATTCTTTAAAAAAAAATCAAACAATGTGATTTTCTGTTTTTTTTCCACATTCTGTCTCTCATGGTTGAGGTTTACCCATGTTGACAATTACAGGCCCCTTTAATATTTTCAAGTGGGAGAACTTGCACAATTAGTGGTTGACTAAATATTTATTTGCCCACACTGTATATACAGTATATATATATATATATATATATATATATATATATATATACTCTCTGTTTTTTCATCAGAAATTGGAAAATTGCTCAAACTAAGCTATTTTCTATTGCTGATTTCTAAAGAATGGAAAAATATGAACTAATTTTTTTTCTGCTGAAAGAAGAGAGTAATCTTTCATTTGGTGGGTTCCATGTTTATATAGCAATAGAACAGAATTTTCTGAGGGCCTTGCAAAATCGGTCAAAATCCAGTGAAACGGCCGGAGCGAAGGGCCTTGCTCCGGTGAAAATGGCTGGGAGTGAATGAGCTAATGATTCTAAGCTAAAAATGACAGACATTTTGAATAATAAATATCATTACTTATCTTCTTTTTATGGCTGGTTTGAAACAAAAACGGTTGCGCGACGTCTGTAAACGGGGGTTTACAGGGTAAAACAGACAAATTAAAAATAGTTCCAGGGCTTCATGCGCCATGAATCTGCTATGGCAGCATAAAGACATATTGTTCTATCAAAAACAACAGTTGTCTTGGCCTAAAATACAGCAGTTTCTTTTAAAGAGGAGTGCAAGAGCAGAAACTGCTTTTTCAGTCTTGTCTGTGTTTTAAGCCATATATACACACACACACATATTATATATATATATATATATATATATACATATATATACATATTAGGGCTGTCAAAATTATCGCGTTAACGGGCGTTAATTATTTTTTTAAATTAATCACGTTAAAATATTTGACGCAATTCACGCACTAGGCCCGCTCAGACAGATTTAAATGTCAGTACAGTGAAAGGCCAATTTGTTAATTGTGTTTTATGGAGTTTTTCCGCCCTCTGCTGGCGCTTGGGTGTGACCTGCATATGTTATGTGGCGTAATGTCGCCCTCTGCTGGCGATTCAGTGCAGCTGATTATTTGGGTTTCGGCGCGCTTTTCTGACGTGATTATACGTCGACGCGAACTCACACTAATAGACAGTGCTATTCAGAACAGCTAACGTCCGCATCCAGTATTCAGTGGCAGTTCTCATAGCCCCATCACACTGTTTGTGTCTAATACATGCATCGCTTGTGAGTTATATTCCTCCTTTGTTTATATTCATGAGCATTAGATAGTTATTGATGATGTGTATTTGAATTTGTTCACATATATGGTGAAATGCAGTTACATTGTTAGATGCTTGTGAGCTAATTGGCTAGTGCTACTGCTCAAATGGACACGTGTGTGTATTTTATGTTATTTTGTGATTTATGCAAGTTATTGACACATTGCCTTGTTATTTTCAGTTTTACAAAAATACAAGAAACGTGCTCCTGTCAAAAAGAGATGACTTCAGTAAAGCCCATGCAACTTTGCCACACCGTCTGATTTCTATTTGGAACTTATGTTCGCTATCTGTCAATTTGTGTACTCATACACATTGAGGACAGAATAGGGCTACTAGTTTATTTTTTGATTGAAAATTTTACAAATTTTATTAAAACGAAAACATTAAGAGGCGTTTTAATACAACATTTCTATAACTTGTACTAATATTCATCTTTTAAGAACTACAAGTCTTTCTATCCATGGATCACTTTAACAGAATGTTAATACTGTTAATGCCATCTTGTTGATTTATTGCTATAATAAACAAATACAGTCCTTATGTACCGTATGTTGAATGTATATATCCATCTTGTCTTATCTTTCCATTCCAACAATAATTTACAGAAAAATATGGCATATTTTATAGATGGTTTGAATTGCGATTAATTGCGATTAATTACGATTAATTAATTTTTAAGCTGTAATTAACTCGATTAAAAATTTTAATCGTTTGACAGCCCTAATATATATATGAAAACCGTTTTAAAATAGGCCATTCATTTAAGATGCCCTTATACTCCGATGCGCCACATAATGCAGAAAATAGGGTAATTATTATTATTATTATTATTTTTTTTTTTTAAGATCAGTAACTATAGCACTTTACATTTTTAAAAGTAACTTGGACAACATTGCATTTCACTGCTATTGATGATGGAATAATCCAATTTGACATCTACCGATGTCAATGGCAGACAATGAGTTTGTACTTCAAAATAAATATATGAACAGTGGTACCTCTACTAACGCTTCTAACCCTAACCTGAAATTACCCAAAATCAACAGGGAAGACCCTGGAAATTCCTTAAAATCAACAGAAGGTGACCCATAAATGCCCCAAAAGGGAAAGGAAGTGACCAAAAATCACCAGGAAATGATGTGAAATACCTCAAAATTAACTCATTGCCTGTCATAGGCGGTCACTGACGGCCTTACTCACACGAAACATCTAAAAAAATACATGCAAAAGGTCAAAACCTTTGCTAAAAGGCACCAAAAATAAAAAAATAAAAAAGACAAAACCACAAAATAACTGCAAAAACGAAAACATTGCAAAACTGTAAAAAAAAAAAAAAAAACAACAACAACAAACACGAAAACCATTTAAAAATTGCAATCAATTTCAGACAAAATTTGATAATTTAGTATTAGTTGTTATAGCCCACTCATTGGATCCCATGGGTGGCATGAATGAACATTCACCTCCTCCCAGTACACACAGATAGGACGTCAAGCACCGCCCGTGGCAGCTAATGCGTTCCCACACACACAGACATTTCACATTGCCTTTCTGCAGGAGAGAAAAAAAAATCAGTTATGTTGCGTGAGGAGGTGGTATGGGGGTTGCACCTTGTGTGTCCACCCGCCACAGTGCCGAATGGGGTCACGATACGCTCGCTTTTCCCTCTGAAGTGTGCCGAGTGGGAAGGATTCCATGTGCGGAGAGCCCGCGGCGGCGCGTAGGCCAAGTCGGTAGCTTGAACTGTGACCTAAGGTCCCCGCCTGCAGTTCATGAATGCTTCATCATTGTGAGCCATTCCAATTCCGCACTGATGCGGACGAATAAGTGTCCGTCCAGTGAAGATGCGCAACAGGCTCGAGTTGTTACGTCTCAGAGGCGGCCGAGCCATGGCACCGCGCCGCATTCCTTGTCTCGGGACGGAATTGGCACCGATGGCCAGGGGCCAGATACTTTGTCATAGTACTGTATGTTCTTCCTATCCCTACATTTTCATGAGTCCGTTGTCCAAAAAATACTAAAGCTAAAATCTTGCGCGTGAAATGGCATTGCCTTTGACATTGTTATTACGATAATGATTGTATTTATGATGATCTTTAATATTATTTTCTACAGCTACTGTGGCTGCAATACATGCTATCTGCTGCTAGCCTGTTGCTAATCAGTACGTGTAGGACGGCACAATTGTCATAAATGTAAGTGTTACAAGTTTTTTGTTCGTTTCTTTACAGGTGGAAAACGCTGTTAAGCAAGGGAAGACAACTTGATGTGACTCACAACTAGGGGTGCACGATATCCATTTTTTGAAACCGATATCGATAACTTCCTGCTCCTGAAAGCCGATATCGATAACCGATAATAAATATATAATTTTTTAAATGTATAACCTGAGTTTTTGAACACCTGGAGGTTTTTAAAAAAATAGTGGTGGATTCAACATAGATTTGCCTTTGATCTCATCAGATTTTTCATAATGACATGAACAAAACAGTGCATTTCACTTCTGCACTGCGTAGCTAGCTAAGAATGAATGCACTTCCATTAACCATAAGGCTTGGTCTTTTACTTTTATGGGAACACACTCGTCTTAATATTGTGAAAGTACAACAGAAAAATACACATATTCAATACTCAATATACAACAAACTGCACAATACACTTATATACACAACTATTATATGTATAGCATAGCACACTAGCTTGAGCTACTAAAGCATTGGCTGGCTTCGATAACACAACTTATGAAGTTCTGTACATATGACCCTTCACCACAGAAGTAAACATATTTTGCACATCCATATGTAATAGTAAACATAAAATACTTACATATATTCCCGAGGCGGAAACGTAACAGAAAGCATTCACGACTGTCAATGCTACCGCTGGACACCGCAATGTGTAAGTGATTGAACCAAACTACTGTAACAAAAAATAGGTGCATTGAATTATTCTGACCAGCAGGTGGGAGCAATGCCCCGCAAATGGTCAACTGATTTCCCATACTATTGTGTAAACTGCAAAGCCAGAACAGTACATATTATCGGTCCTATTATAAATGTTATTGGATTTATCGGGATGACGTCATAATTCCTATTATCGGACCAATAATTGTCGTGCACCAGTACTCACAACAACACTTACTGTACGTTGATGGACATATATCTGGACTACGTCGTTCTACCCTGTGGCGCCCGAGAGGCTGCGGCTGGAGGCAGTGGTCAGCTCGATCCAGAGATCCAACTACGAGCTTTTTAACTGCAGCAACTTTAATATACGCTATTGGAGCTGGAATTACCGAGTTCAGCGGGAGAAAGCCCATCTGGAGGCCGTAATGTCGGGTGAAAGTTTGCGAGGCTCCGGAGCTCTGCTGTCTGATATCACATTCTCGTATGCTATTTTTCCAATTATCTTATAAAGTGTGATTTATTGAACTGTTTTGCACATACAGGCCGGTGTACCGATCTATGCCGTCGTCAACACAGGCTGACAGGTTGTTATAATCTTGCCCACGAATGCTCAACGAATTGATAAGAACAATCATACAGTCTCATCTACGTCTCATCTACGTCGTGCTGAATCCATTTTTGGATATTCCGTGGGTTCCTTTGGCTTGATTTTGCAGTTTTAACTTGGTCAACAAACTGCTTACTTCAACCGCAATTCATGTTGTTCTTTCTAAACCGGAAGTTAGGAGCAGAGCAGACATTTTCCAAGATGGTGCCGCCCCTATTTCGCTCAGGAAACTTGTCTATAGTCTTGTTATCCTCATGAAAAAAATTGTTCGTTGACGAAATATTTTATTAAAGTCATCGTTGACTAAAAACACTAAGACTAAGGTATTTTCGTCCAAAAGACAAAGACGAAAATTTAAAAGTCTGCCAAAAAAAAAAAAAAAACGCTGAGCACACACAAACGTACAAAACGAACTGTCAAAAGCAATTTTTTCGGGGCTCGGCGGCACACGTTCCCGCGCCCTCTTCACGGGACGAGTTGATTCCTATCCTGACTCGTTAGCCTTGAGAACCGGAAAGCATTCCTAAGCATTCCACGCTGAGGTGAACATGGTGGTTTGGAGGGGAAGCGACAGGCATTTCTGCAGATGGGCCAGAGTGTCGGACCACCCCGGATCATCAGTCTCTGTTCGGGACGCGCTCGGAGGCCCGGACCGGTTACCCGTATTTTTCCCCTATCTTCCCGCAGTATACTGGCAAACATAGACACCGGGATTACACAGGCATTTATAACAAGCTTTTTGTGCGGGTCAAAGTTGACAACAGGCCCCCTCGGGGGGGAAAAAAGGGAGAGGAGCGCCGGGGAATGCGTAGGAGATAAATCTTGAAGCGACACCGCGAATGGCTCGTAGCCCTCATGAGTGCCGTTCACAATGCGGTCCCAAAGCCCTCTGAGAAAACTTGCACAATGGAAGGCATGCGCATAACTTGGAGTCATAAAACATCACATTTTGGTGAGGTGAAGATAGACCAGGCGTGTTTCATCTTGTCGAAGCATTTTTGGGAAGAAAACGGGGTTAGATAACAAGAATATCGATTTCTGATTTAACTCTACCGTCACGATCGTTCCACAGATCCGTTCGGAGGAGAAAAAAAAAAAAAGCTCCATGTTCAGTATATTAATTAGAGTTGCACTGATGCCATTTTTGCGGCTCCCAATTTCACCATTCCAGGAATTTTTTTGCAATGTCACAAAATGGATTTTGCCACCACGTGGCATTTTTTTGCCATGTGGCAAAACGGATTTTGCCATGTGGCAGTTTTTTGTCATGTAGCAACATTTGTTTTTGCTATGTGGCAAAATGGATTTTTCCATGTGGCGTTTTTTTTTTTTTTTTTTTTGCAATAAGGAAAATTTTGATTTTGCCACATGGCATTTTTTTGCCATGTGGCAAAATGAATTTTGCCATCTGGCATTTTTTTTGCAATGTGGCAAAATGGATTTTGCCATGTGGCATCTTTTTGCGATGTGGCAACATTTTTTTGTTGCCGTGTGACAAAATGGGTTTTGCCATATGGAGTTTTTTTTTCAATGTGGCAAAATGGATTTTGCAGATGCCAACATTTTTTTTGCCATGCGCCAAAATGGATTTTGCCATGTGGGAAAAAAAATTGCCATGTGCCAACATTTTTTTTGCCATGTGGCAAAATGGATTTTGCCATGTGGCGTTTCTTTTTGGTATGTGGCAAAATGGATTTTGGTTTGTGGCATTTTTTTGGGGGGTATTTGGCATTTTTTGGACCTCTACTTTATGTGTATACCGGTACCCCAGTGTCAGCGTCACATGAATGTATAACTTTTATTCTTTATTCCCGGTTCTTTACATTATGCACAACTCAGATTGTATGTTTAATGTGCAATTGTCTAATCGTAACATGTACAGTGCTGGCTAAAAGTATAATGCTCAATTTCTCTCAGAAAATGATTGCACTGAAAAATGCTTTGGTAGTAATATCTTCATTGATTTTGCTTGTAGTGAAAAACACAAAATGGAAAGAAACAAATAAATCATCATTTTACACAAAACTCAAAAAATCGGCCGGACAAAAGTATTGGCACCCTTTGAGAAATCAGGTAATGCCTCCCTAATTTTTGTAATTAACAGCACCTCTTACTTGCACATAACAGGTGGTGGCAATAACTAAATCAAACTTGCAGCCAGTTAAAATGGATTCAAGTTGACTCAACCTCTGTCCTGTGTCCTTGTGTGTACCACATTCAGCGTGGAGAAAATGAAGACCGAAGAACTGTCTGAGGACTTGAGAAGCAAAATTGTGAGGAAGCACGGGCAATCTCAAGGCTACAAATCCATCTCCAAAGACCGAATGTTCCTGTGTCTACCATGCGCAGTGCCCATGGCACTGTGGCCAACCTCCCTAGATGTGGACGGGAAGGAAAAATTGACGAAAGACTTCAAGGAAAGATTGTGCGGATGGTGGATAAAGAAGTAACATCCAAACAAGTTCGGGCTGTCCTGCAGTCCGAGGGTACAACAGTGTCAAACCCGTACTATCCGTCGGCGTCTGAATGAAAAGGGACTCTATGGTAGGATACCCAGGAAGACCCCACTTCTGACCCAGAGACATGCAAAAGCCAAGTTGGAGTTTGCCAAAACTTACCTAAGAGAGCCAAAAACGTTTTGGAAGAATTTTCTCTGGTCAGATTAGACAAAAGTAGAGCTTTTTAGGAAAAGGCATCAAGGGGGGGGGGGGATGAGGCCTTCAAAGAAAGGAACACGATCCCCACAGTCAAATTTGGCTTAGGTTCCCTGATGTTTTGGGGTTGCTTTGCTACCTCTGGCACTGGACTGCTTGACCGAGTGCATGGCATTACGAAGTCTGAAGACTACCAACAAATTTTGCAGCATAATGCGAAAAAGCTGGGTCTCCCTCAGAGGTCATGGGTCTTCCAGCAGGACAATGACCCAAAAAACACTTCAAAAAGCACTAGAAAATGGAATAGGTTGAGGATGCCAGTACTTTTGTCCGGCCCATTTTTTGGAGTTTTGTGTCAAATGATAATGATTTAACCCCCCCTCCTTTTTTCTTTTGTATTTTTTCATTGCAATCAAAATAAATAAATCATTTGTAATTGCAATCATTTTCTGAGAGAAATTCAGCATTATCTGACATAATTGCAGGGGTGCTAATACTTTTGGCCAGCAGTGTAGGAGGAGGGCCAGTTGACATAGAAAAAATGTTAACGGAGGGTGGCTGCCGTGGAAGCAATACCGCCGATATGATTTCACAATCATACAAAATTAAAGGTTAGTAAACACTGTCATGAACGTTTCCCCCCAGCTAAGAGAGTTAACTCCAGCGTGTTTAGTGTGTCTAGCAGTGGTAAACGTGTTTTTTTTTTCTCTCTCTGGCAACTGTCTGTGTTGAGAGAGTATGTATAATATAAACATGATACGAGTCATACACATGTGCTTTTAATGGAAAATAATTATTTCTGTTCTGATGGTAATAATGTTGAGCCGTGGCTGTAGATTTAGGCTCACCTAAAGTATTGCATTTATTTTAAATTTATTTAGAATATTTCAGTTATTTTACTTTTTTTTTATTTTATTTTAACTTTCCATTATCCTTATGTTCTAATTTGCTAATATGTTTTGAAAAATAAAAATCCTGTTCAATGAAAAAAAAAGAAAA
The DNA here is from genome assembly GCF_030265065.1 of Corythoichthys intestinalis. Taxonomy (NCBI): domain Eukaryota; kingdom Metazoa; phylum Chordata; class Actinopteri; order Syngnathiformes; family Syngnathidae; genus Corythoichthys; species Corythoichthys intestinalis. Next base: position 1,726,640 of record NC_080406.1, read on the forward strand.
AATTCTTTTAGATGTGTATAATGTCGGGATAGCTTAGTTCAAATCGGATCGGGACACGGTATCAGACGATCCTCAAAATCAGGTGACCCGGACCTGGAGTCGCAAGCAAAAAAAATAATAATATGACTGCACATTAAAATATTGAAGACAGACGGACCGACACAAAAGGAAAAAAAAAAAAGGGTTACCTCAGGTCAGAGTAAAATGAGAATTGTCTATTACTGCCCTCTTTTGGTCAATTCAATCCAACGTTTAGCAGGACTTGTAAAATGCTAGATTTTATCTGTTATTTTATTTTAAATCACATAATTTGGAGATCAAAAATTCCGGGACGGTGAGGGGCATAAAAGTTGTATACAGAATTTGGAAAAAATTTACGGTTTCCCGGAAATTTGCCAAAAACTTTCCCATTCATTTTTAATGGGATGCACCGTTCAAATTTCTTATTCACTTCCAGTGGAATTTACATTGCATTGAAGCCATTGACGGCCACGTATGTCGATTCTATTGAAGCCAATGGACTTGGACTCCATTTTCGCATATGTAAGTCGATGCCATTGACGGCCATGGATGTCCAAATTTCCCATTCATTTCCAATGGCATTTACATTGCATCGAAGCCAGTTTAGACAGATGCTATTGACGGCCATGTACGTCAATTCTATTGATGCCAACGTACTTGGATTCCATTGACACATATGTAAGTCGATGCCATTGACGGCCAAGGACGGCCAAATTTCCCCATTCATTTTCAATGACAAAAAACCAAATGTCCCCAAATCAACAGGAAATGACCAGATATCAATAGGACGTGTCCACCAAACATCCCAGATTCCACTGACGTTTATGGAGGGTGCTTCCATTGACAGCCATAGTCGTCCAAATTTCCCATCCATTTTCAATTGCATTTACTTTGTTTAATGCCATTGACGGCCATGTTTGTCGATTCTATTGATGTCAATGTGCTCGGATTCCATTGACGCAATTGTAAGTCGGCATGGACGTCCAAATTTCGCATTTTCAATTGCAAAAAAAAATGTCCCAAAACCAACAGGAAATGACGAGATATGACTAGGACACGCCCCCCAAATGTCCCCAAATGACCTGAAATAACCAGGGCACGCTGCCCAAATGTCACCAAATGACCTGATATGACTCGGACACGCCCCCCAAATGTCCCCAAATCAACAGGAAGTGACCTGATATTGTCCCTGAAATGTCCTCAAACCTACCTGTGCGGGGCTAAGATCTGAATCTCCACACAGCAAAGACCCAGAGTAATTTCTCCAGAAATTGCAGTTTCTAGTTTTAAACAATGTTTATTCACACTTGTACAATACTGAGCAACATATTAACCAAGGGCGTAGGTTTGGTCTCAACAATGGTAGAGACGATATAACACCATGTACACTTTTTGCTGAGGCCGGGACATTAATAAGACCAAACAGATTGGGTGAACAGGTCTCAGAGCTACATTTGTCATGAATATGAACCTAATTAATTGATAGGCTAAATGATCAATGGAGAATAAATCTGTATTTATTTGTACCAACTTTTAGGTGTATTGGTTCAGGTGTTAACTGTTCAGTTTAAAACGTTTCTGTAGTAGTTTTGTAAACATCCAGAGTAAATGTTTTGATTTTATGAGCAAAAATTGGAAAATCTGGAACATAACTTTAAGATAATACTGTATATTAACATACACCATAAATACACACTTGGTAATAATGTCTTAACTATCCAGGAATGCAAAAATAAAAATTTGTCTTAAGACACTCAACATTATCTGTCTAAATAAAAAATTTAAAATTTACCTGAAAATACTTCATCAGCAAATGACAAAATAAAATGGAGCCTAGGTAAAACACTACTGCTTTTGTCCACAAGCACAGTTAAACACAACATAAAAATGAAAACTTTTTACTGCCATTATGTTTAATTCATTACATTTTTCCTCTTTATTCAACATATTAACTTTATTTCTGCCAGAGATGCCGACAGTGGCTGTCTCAGTTTCACCAATGAGACGTAGCAGTAACCGCATGACTCCATTATACCAATTAGAGGTGACACTATTTTTTCTCCACTAGAGGGCACTCAAGCTCTTTGGACAGGTGATGTTTCATAGTGTTGTTCTGGTCTGAATGCTATGATTTGTGTGACATATTTTTGTCCTAATATAGTCATGTAATAAGTTATAGTACAGTATGATAATAAGAGTTCATATAGATGAACTTGTGCTGAGAAAAACTATACCATTGTTTTGTTTTTTTTAATCAGACATTGTGAGCAGTTACCTACAATGTTACTCAAGACTTGAGTATTCTTTTCAACAAATACTTTTTTATTTCTACTTGAGTAAATTTTTGAATGACTACTTTTACTTTTCCTTGAGTAATATTATTGACAAGTAACACTAGTCTTACTTGAGTAAAATTTTTGGCTACTCTACCCATCTCTGCATACATACACAGACACTCAAAGAACAAAAAAAGACATCACAAAAATACACTATAAACAGTACGTGCATTAATAGTTTTGATTCTGAGTCTTTATACAATCATAGATTGTCAAAATATAACGATAAAGCAATAAAACATGGCTTTCTTCCTGCAAGTTTGCTTATATGAATGTGAAATTTAGCAATAATTATAATTAGATTAATAGGATGTATAGCATTTTGACTTGAGCCATCTCCAAATAGACCAAATAATACAGTTTTACAAAATAACACATCAATCTGACTTATAAAAGTTGAACCAAAAAGATTTAACAGAATGTCAGTCCTAAAATAAATACGCTACAGATTGTAAAATCCTAGATTGGCCAGGGGAGCGAGAAGATTAGGGTAAGCATTGACAAAGAAAATAAATAAAAAGTCATTTGAAATTCAGAAGGTAAACATGAGCCAGTGTAGGATAAAGTGCCGGTTTACACCGACAGCCACAAGATGGTAGCATTGTATCGTTTCCATCCTTATACATCGGTTCATTTTCACCTGACTGCAATCAACTCATTTCACTTGGAAGACGCCAGTTCGGTGAAAAGGTAGTCTTGTTTTTTTTTTAATTAAATCCTGCACCCACCGCGGCCTAATGTGGAATAGTTATGACACGCCTGTTCTAAACTGTATATGAATTGATTTATGTGTGTAGTGTATTTATAAAAAGAAATGAGACAACAACTCAAGTGCTTCCCCAAAACACAATACAAACGGACACTTAGGAAGCTGATTAGCATCATCGCTAACTAGCTTAGCACTCAGTGCTACTGTAAGTAGTAACGTCTCATCAACAAAGAATACAAACAATACAATTGGCTTCATTTACTCACCCCTGACGGAGGCACACTGGATCCGGCTGGGCAAGTGTGTGGGTGTATCAGTCACTCCATTACAGGGCCAGCACCTGACGGGTGGAAGCAGCGGCAGGTGGCAGCAATCACCATTCTTCTACAAAAGCCAGGCAGAGCTCCATCACGTGGCTTGATCGTCTTTTTCAGTCCACTGTTAGTGATTTTAGCTTTGTGAACATTTCCAAGTGTACTCATCTGATCATCAGTGATGTTAATGTTACTTTTAAAAAGTAATTAGCTACAGTTACAAATTACTTCTCCCAAAAAGTATTTGAGTTAGTAACAGAGTTACCGTAAAGTAAGATTAATTAGTTACTTGGCAAAGTAACTGGCGTTACCGTTCATGTTCTACACGTTGCGACCATTCTATAAAGTGGCCGAGAAGTGTCTGGCGAAATGCAAAGTCTAAACCAGGGGTGTCCTAACTTTTTGCAAAGGGGGCCAGATTTGGTGTGGTAAAAATGTGGGGGGCCGACCTTGGCTGACGTCCTTTACGTAGAACAATATATTTAAGCAAATTTTAGCAAGCCATTCTGTGTGTCACATTCGCTTTGTTATTATTTTTTAATTACCGTAATTTTTGGACTATACGCCACTACTGTTTTCCCTTATTTTGAATCCTGCAGCATATAGTCCAGTGTGGCTTATTTGTTGATTTATTTGGGTTAATAGTTAAAGATTTATTCGACAGTGGCGTCATAAGAGTGTCATAAGACCGTCATATTATGACAAGACACTATCATGAGCATAATAAATGCTTATAACAGATGCCATTTAGTGTCATCTGTCATAAGCATTCAATAATGCCCATGATAGTGTCATGTCATAATTATGATTGTCTTATGACAGTCTTATGGTGTCACTGTCAAATAAAGTGTTACCAAATACCAGAACTAGCAATTAATGAAACCACTGGAACAAGAACTGAAGAAATAATTTGGACAGAACATAAATTTTGATTATAATTTACATCTCTAGCGCTGCAATGCATGCTAGGAGGCACGTTGGCCGACAGCAGTGTTGACAGCAGGTGGCAGCAGAGGATGACCGTCTCCCCCAAGGGAGCAGTGATGGCCAAATGAAGCTTCTTGAAGCAATAAAGCTTTGTAGCCAATTGGTTCAAAGCTTCATGGTGGTTCATTTGGTCTTATTATGCCACTGTCAAATAAAGTGTTACTGGTTCATATCTTTTGGTGTAAATATCCCATAAGACAGTGAGGATAGCTGCGGCTTATAGTCCAGTGCGGCATATCTATGAACAAATGTCGTTTACGTGTCATATTTGGAAGGTGGCGGCTTATAGTCCGAAAATTACGGTAATAATTTCAACAATCTCGCAACTGGCCTTTGTGGCGTTCTCTTTCGACTCTCTGGCTCATGCGAAAAACTGCTGCTGCGAATTTAAACTAGCTTCAAGTTGTCAACATGTCAGCGTGTCTTGTTTGGTAATATCGCCTCACATTGAACTCAACAGCGACTGTCTTTGCAAATGAGGTAGACACAGTTGTTACGTATTTTAGTGAAGAAATAGTCCAATTTTCACCTATCCTTGAAGCGTCGGCCGTCGCAGTCAAGTTTCTTCTTTTTTTTTTATAATTATTTGTCGCCATTTTAGAAAATTGGAAGTCAAGGGTCACACAGGCTAATGTTGCTTAGAGTGCTGATGCCTTTTAGTGGGCAAATGAAGAGCAGCATTTAGTGTGCAAGCTACTTGGTGATTTTAAATCTCTTTTGCCTGATGTTTTTTACTGATTATTGTAACTGTTTCCGTTAGTGTATTTTGTGTTGTTTGATATTTGTGAATGTTTCTTTGTGGTCAGGCCTCTCTTGTAAAAGAGATATTAATCTCAATGAGACTGCCTGATAAAATAAAGATAAAATAAAAATAAATAAAATACTTCATATGGTGGTAGAAGTACTTCTGACCTGTTTATTAAGTCTGTGTGCGGGCCAGATGTGATTTTGTGACAGAAGCTGGGGGCCGTATGAAATTTGACCACGGGCCGCATTTGGCCCCCGGGCCGGACTTTGGACATAGCTGGTCTAAACCCTTTGCAAATAGAAAAACTGCGGGATTTTGCTGTTGTGCTGCGAGCCTTTTGCATTCATGCTGCGAGCCATTTGCTGTCGTGTTGTGGCAATTGGGGTTCGTGCTTTCGCCAATTTGCAATTGCGCTTCAGGAATTGGGGATCGTGTTGTGACAGTTTGCATTCGTGCTTCTTCTTTTGCAAAGCGTTTGCAATTGGGATTCGTGCTTTTTTCTATTTGCAAAGTGTTTGGAATTTGCATTTCGCCAGACACCTCTCGGCCTCCGTAATAAAGCCTTTAACATCAAATATGTTTATATTAACTGCTTGAATTGAACTGTTTATATAGGTCACACTTTTTATTTATTGATTTTTAAAATTTCACCTATATAAGAGTGTAGTGGTATACAAACTTTTAAATGTTGTGAGAAAGTTATACTGAACCCGCACTGAACCGTGACAGTCGTACCGAAGTACGTACTGAACCGTGACTTGTGTGTATGGTCACACAAGTGACTAGGATAAGTGACTATTTTTGGTAATAATTTTTTTTTATATATATCGGGGAATAGTATCGGTTCTCGTATTTACTGTTTGAATTACTGTAAAACACCCAATATAAAATAAATAGCAATTATACCAAAGTTTAAGGAAAACAAGCAGAATATAGGGCATAAGAGATACATGACGCCATCTTATCACGGAAGTCCAATGTGTGCGTCATGCAACTGACTGAGCAAGATTGACGTGACAAGCCCACGTCTGCACCACCAACTGTCGCAATCAGTTCTCCCGGAAAGTCCAGAACAAATGGCGGGACGCCCTGTCCAAACACAAGGAATGCCTGATATCTAACTGATAAAACGATGACAAAGACTCCAAGAGTCCCTTTGACACTAAAGTGGCAGAATCCACAACCCTCATTGCCCCGACAACAGTAACTCTCGAATCCTCCTGTCCATTCCACAACAGACAATAATCCTAAACAGCCCAAACTGCGAATAGAAGATTATCCTAAACACACCCTTCTTCTGCCCACAGTCCACCACGTGAGAGCCTTCAAAAGGCTGAATGTTTAACTAATCATCGTCATTTTTCTTGGGAACGTTTTGTTGACTTGTGATATGGTGACCTTGGATCCTCGCCTGGGACCCTCTGTATTGTATGACTGCTGTTGACTCAGAATAAATGGTAAACTTGTGTTTCGAAGCCTTTTTCCAGCTTTCAAAATGGAGTCAGTACAAGGGGTTAAGTGTAAGGTGAACGCGCGGAGTTTGGCCTTTTGGCTGGGTCGTCGGAGTCCCGCCGGCCTGGGTGCTGGAGCTTCGCCAGCACGGGTCCGGCGGTTCGGCTAGCGAGATTCCGGCAATCTGGCTAGAAGGTCAGATTCCTTCAGTTGACAACTAATTTATTAATCGATTTTAATCGATTAGTTGTTGCACCCTTAAAAAAAAAAAAAACATTCAAATAAGAACCCATGTGTATTTTGCTCTAGTAATTTCATTTATGAATTTGTTTTGTTTTGTTTTCTAAATCTCTTAACTATGGTTGCCATTGATGGCCGTCCTATCAAACAATCGCTTCCAGCCCCCCCCCACTTCAAATTAATTGGACATCTATCGCCATCAACGGGTGTTTTGAATATCAACTACCCTCTTTTACTAACTAACACAACACATACTTAATGACCTGGGCTGGCAGTCCATGAATTAAGAAATTATGTCCACTGTAGTTTTTCTCCAAATCTTTATCTGGTCTCCAAATGCTAACTTTCGAGGAATTTTGAGTTGTAATTCCTAAGCTTTGACACATGGTCTTTTGTGGTTGCATCACTCTTGCCATAATAATCAACTCCTCAATTGGGGGTTGAAAAGTGCTCTCACACAACGTCAGTTCCTGGCATGAAAACGGGAAATCTGCTCTTCGCATTACATGTTTCTGCAGAAGGGAAAAGAAAACGTTTTAGAAGAATGAATGCATCCCTGTTGTGCCGTTTTCTGCATGTTGTTCAGGTTCAACACAGCCCGCTGATGACACAAACAGTCCACCCCAAATTCCTTTGGCTTCTTTCAAACCTCAAGACGTCTCGGAAAAGTACTGTGAGCAGAGAGGGACATGTTTCACAATAGAGAAGTAGCCTTTTGCCTAAATTTGGCTGCAACAGCGTGAGTATAGGAAGCAGTCTGTACACGTGTGTTTATTTGTGTAGCTTTAACACACCCAGTGAAGGTTTTTGTTGGTTCAGCAGATTAAAATTAGCTGGACAAAAAGACCGAGGTTTTTCAGGAAAGAAGAAACTATGTGTATTCAAGCATGAGTCACTTAATTGTGAGGATATACCGATCCGATACCTCAGTCAGCAGGGCCGAGAACCAAAAGTGGTATTTTCCATGTGGCAAAATGGATTTTCCCATGTGGCATTTTTTTTGCCGGGTGGCAAAATAGATTTTGCCATGGTCCATTTTTTTTGCCATTTGGCAAAATTAATTTTTCCATGTGACATTTTTTAGCCATGTGGCAAAATTTATTTTGCCATGTGGCATATTTTCTTTGCCAAGTGGCAGTTTTTTGCTACGTAGCATTTTGCCATGTGGCAAAAATCTGGCAAATTTCGACATTGCAAATTTTGCCACATGGCAAAAAAAAATGCCACATTACAAAATCAATTTTGCCACATGGCAAGAAAAGAAATTCCACATGGCGAAGGAGGGAAAAAAAATGCCACATGGCAAAATCAGTTTTTCTGCATGGCAAGAAAGGCCACATAGCAAAATCAATTTTGCCACATGGCAAAAAATGCCACAAAGAAAAAAATCAATGTTGCCACATGGGGGAAAAAATGGCACATGGAAAAATTTATTTTGCCACATGGCAAAAAAAATGCCCCATAGCAAAATCAATTTTGCCACACGGCAAAAAAAATGCCACATGGCAAAATCTATTTTGCCACATGGCAGAAAAAGGCCACATGGCAAAATCCATTTTGCCACATGGCAAAAAAGGCCACATGGCAAAATCTATTTTGCCACGTTGCAAAATCAATTTTGCCACATGGCAAAAAAAAAATCCCACATGGCAAAGGCAGGAAAAAAATGCCACATGGCAAAATCCATTTTGCTACATGGCAAAAAAAAAAGGCCACATAACAAAATCAATTTTGCCACATTGCAAAAAATGCCACAAATAAAAAATCAATTTTGCCAAATGGCAAAAAATGGCACTTGGCAAAATCTATTTTGCCACATGGCAAAAAAATGCCCCTTAGCAAAATCAATTTTGCCACACGGCAAAAAAAATGCCACATGGCAAAATCTATTTTGCCACATGGCAGAAAAATACCACATGGCAAAATCCATTTTGCCGCATGGCAAAAAAGGCCACAAGGCAAAATCCATTTTGCCAAATGGCAAAAAAAAGCCACATGGCAAAATTTATTTTGCCACATAGCAAAAAAATTGCACATGGCAAAATCTATTTTCTACATGGCAAAAAAATGCCACATGGCAAAATCAATTTTGCAACAACCCGGCCAAAAGGCCAAACTCCGCACGTTCACCTTAGTCTTAACCCCTTGTACTGACTCCATTTTGAAAGCTGGGAAAAGGCTTCGAAGCACAAGTTGACAATTTATTCAGGTTGACAGCGAGACAGCAAGGCGAAACTGAAACAGACTCAGGTGACGAGGCAGACTCGTTCCAAGGTCACCATATCACAAGTCAACAAAAGGTTCCCGAGAAAAAAATGACAATGCTTGGTTAAACATTCAGTCTTTTGAAGGCTGTCACTGGTTGGGCCGAGGGCATGTAAAAGGGTGTGTTTAATGTAATCTATCGCAGTTTGGGCTGTTTAGTTCGTGCGTCACAGTTGCTGAGTCACCGTTACTCGGGCAACCGCTGTGGGAGATTTTGCCCGCCTCAGCGTCAAAGGAGATCTTGGAGTCTTATCACTGGTGTTATCAGTTGGATATCGGGCGTTCTCCGGTGTTCCTTGTGTTGGGACAGGATGTCCCGCCATTTGTTCTGGACTGTCCGGAAGAACTAACGTGGAGACGTGGGCTTGTAGATGTCTTGGCCATCACCTGGCAATCAGCGTCAATCTTGCTCAGTCAGCTGCATGACGTACACGTTGGGCTTCAGTGATAAGAAGGCGTCATGTATCTCTTATGCCCTATATTCTGCTTGTTTTCCTTAAACTATGGTATAAGTGCTATTTATTTTATATTGGGCGTGTATGAGTAAAACATACAGTCGGACAGTAAATACGAGAAAAGATACTATTCCCTCATATACTAATTTCGATACATTCCCAACCATGAAACCGACAACTTTTTCACCCTTATAGCGAGCCCAAATGTAAGCAATTGCTCACATGGCCATCTGTGCCATTTGTGGATCAGACAAGCCACAGCAAGAAGCTTTTTCAGCCTGCTCGACTCCATCTGTGAGCCCACAAAGCACAGGCCCACCATTGAACGACACTCATGGCTCTCATTTGCCGACCCATCTGCGTGGCTGGCTGCCTTTCCAGTACTTCCTAATGTTACAGATGTCTCCGGAAAAAGGTTGAGCCGTCCAGAAACGTGACCTCCCGCGAGTCCCGCTGGTCCAACCTTCAATTATGGTCACTCTGAAAACTAGTCGCAAATAGCCCGTCATTAATTGTTGATTCAAATGCGCGCGCTATATTTTGGCACGCTAACAAAAAGCTGAAGTCTGTTACCAGATGTTAGGTTGAAACCATTAGCTGTTTTCAAGCTAAGACAGGACTCGTGCGGTGAAGGTTAGCCTGCTGCTATTACGTATTCGTATACTGAATGGTGTTTCATGTCGCTTCCTTGAGGCGCTAAGGTGGAACTGGTCAGTTAGGTTTGAGATTCTTCTACAGACGTTATCACATGACTACTCAAGTTTATAGCTAACCCGGAAGACGAGCTAACTTCAGCAGCCTTTGCTTGCTATTTCATCTCGCTGTTTGTGAGTGACGTTCCTCTTTTGTATCATATACTGTGGTGTGAAAAAGTATCTCAACCTTTTGGTATTTTTCACATTTCTGCATAAAATCCCCATCAGATGTGATCTGATCTTTGTCAAAATCACACAGATGAAAAAACAGTGTCTGCTTTAACTAAAACAGCCCATTTACAGGTTTTCGTATTTTAATGAGGTAAGACTTGCTCAGAGCATAGACTTAATTATCTATTGACGTGACACTTCGTCATTCTTTGCGTCACGCCTTATCAGAGGGGGCCGACCACACGCTCATGTCTAAGCTGGATTCAAGCTTGGATTTTTGAAGAACAACGAAAGCTGTACCACATACAAACAGGAAGGATTATCTTAGTAGTGATTTGTTCGAGGATTCAAGGTGAATATATTTTTCGTACCATGCATGCATTTTGAAACGTTGTGAACAAAATAGTGCTGTCAAATTTATCGCGTTATCGGGCGGTAATTTTTTATTCGTGTTAAAATATTTGACGCAATTAACGCATGCACAGAATTACCCGCTCATGCATTGCCTCAAACAGTTTACAATGACGCCGTTTTAGCACATTGAGAGCAAAAAGGCATAGAAATGCGAGTGGCCACAAGCGTTCATTGGACTGCGCCTTTTATTGGCATAAGCTTTTCAAATCTGTTTCACAACAAATGTAACTGTTGCGGCAAGCGACGTGGGGAAGAATGACAGGAGACAATCTTATTCTTAACACAACGCAGAACATATACCATTTGCAGCCACCTTTGACAGTCATGGTTGCCCAACTTCCCATCATGCATTTGGGCGGAACAGTTAAGTCGCTACAGTATCATTTAGTGAAAGCACAACAATGACATTGTTTGATATTACTACGTTTCAGTATTTTCTTAAGGCATCTTAAGTATGTTCTGTCTGTATGCATCTAAGCAAAACAAGCTGAAAGCGCACAGTAGTACTTTGGGTGTCAAATTCGCTTCTTGTTGTACGTTTCGCTAGTGTAGCACATTTTGGCAGAACACCGGTTTTGGCCTTTGTACTCTTGTCTCGTCTCATCCCGTCTTTCCTATTCAATTTGCTTTTGCTACTCGTTTTGTGAAATGTCGACAGTGGTGTCATGCTAATTAATGTTCCTCTCGGGTTCAAACTGAACAAATGACATGTTTATGTTGCTAGGGTCATACTCTGGAAGCTCGGCTGCGAAACCATGTGACGTCACCGCCCTGCGACGTCAACAACAATGGTACCCTACAAGTTAAACTAATTTTAAAAATTATATAGAAAACGAAAACATCAAGAGGGGTTTCAATATCAAATTATTTTAACTCGTTATAACGTTTATCCTTTAAGAACTACAAGTCTTTCAATCCTTGGATCCCTTTTAAAAAAAGTAACTATCCAAAAAGTCCAAAACTAATAATATATGTTTGTGTATGCATTTGTAATCAAGTTTACAGCTAAAGTTTGTGGAGTTACTGTATGTGTGACGGATTTGCTATGAGAATTGTAAATACGTTAGCATTCGTAGCATTTATGCTAGAGGACATTTGTTAGGCAAATTAGGGTAATTTAATCTACCATATTTACATTTTGATCAGATGAGATGGACGTTTGAACACCAATTGTTTTATGTCAGGTGTTTTGTTGTTAAAATGCGTGTCGTTTTGAAAATAAGTGTACAAACATGTGCTACAGCTTAACAAATTGTCAAAAGTAAAGGAAGTAAAAAGCTGGAAATACGCACAATTGTTTGATGTCTGTAAAGCTGAACAACCTCACATTTACTGAGGACTGAACATGTCATATTAACAAAGTAAAGTAAAAAATAAGATATTGTGATACAACAAGATAAATAAATTAAAAAAATAAAAATAAAAAAAACACGACTGGAGACAATGGCGGACAAGACTCCGGCGTGGTAAAGTTGAAATCGTGTAAGTCAAGTATGTCGTAACCAGGGGACTACCAGTCATGTAAACATCACAAGGCACACCAGGGACGTGCAGAGACCGATGGAGGGGCAGGTGCTCATAGATCAAAAGGGGCACATGAACAAAAATTTAATACACCTTACAACAACATAACTTCCAGTTTAACCAGCTTTACAGTATAATTGGCTGCAACTGTGACAGACTTTAATTGGGAGGGGGAAACAGTGAATAGAAATCAACACTGTTATCAACACTTTCTGCTTTTGATTCAGTCAGTCTTTGCCTCTTTTCTTCCTTGAACTTCTATATCAAAACTTCCTTACTCAACTTGTTGTTCATCTGAGAACAAACCAAATTAGGTGTTCACTGAGCCACGATGAGCAGTTTTTTTCAAAACTATTATTTCATTATTAGAGAACTCATTCACTCCCAGCCATTTTCACCGGAGCAAGGCCCTTCGCTCCCGGCGGTTTTACTGGATTTTGACTGATTTTGCAAGGCCCACAGAAAATTCTGTTTTATTGCTATTTAAAGATGGAACCCACCAAAAGAAAGATTACTCTCTTCTTTCAGCAGGAAAAAAGTTAGATCATATCTTTTTCCATTCTTTGGAAATCAGCATTAGAAAATAGCTTAGTTTGAGCAATTTTCCAATTTCTGATGAAAAAACAGAGAAATTGAGCTTTTTGTGAAAGCATACATTTCTAACATAACTTTAACACAGCTATTTTTCGATTTTTTGACACCCCAAACATCTGAATAATGTTTTCGTTGTACATTAGAACATAAACAACAAGACAAATAGAGCTTTTGATTGCAAAGTAACAATTTATTTACACATAACTATTGAACTGTTGAAGTATTTGTGCACATAACAACGGGGAAGGCTCTCGGCTGCTCCCGGTTGAATGAGGTGGCTCCCAGTAATCTGATGAGTCCGGATCAAGATCGGTCTCACTTTTTTCATCATCTTCATCGTTGGTTTCAAGCTCGGGCTCAGGAGTATTGCAACGTGAGCTCCGCAGAACGCGTGTGGAACCTGACGCTGTCGAGCCGTCACGGTCTGTTTCATCAAGATAATTTATTTTAATCCTTCTCTGACGATGGTTTCATTTTCTTTTCAAAACACTCCTCCAGTGTCGTTTGCCTTTTTTTTTCCCGATCGTTCTCCACATTTTTCTCCAATTCACACGCGTCTTCACAAGATCCCTCCAACTTCAGTTTCCTGACTATTCTTCTTCACTTCCTTTCTTGGCCCGAGATGAGTTCTTACAAAATGTGCTACTGCCCTCCAGTGGCCAGTTTTGTTGCTCATTGGGAGCAAATGAGTTAAAGATGTGTACCTTTCTAGATAACGTTGTGAAGAGAATAGAAATATGATAGCCTATAGAGAGTAGAGACACACGGGTCGAAATGGCCTCGGGGCGGGAGGGTGATTAATTATTAAAGTAGAAAACTATAGAAGAGAAAATTACATATTATTATTTTTATAAAAAATCCCCACAATAAACTTGGTTAAGAATTTTCACTACAGTATTTGGCTTGAACACGGTTGAATAGGGCAACACTGTTTGTTTTCAACCACCAGATGTCCTCAAACTCCTCACCACACACCCAGGTCAATGAGGAACAGTGTGTGTGTGTGTGGGGGCGCCGGCTTAGTGGCACACAGATGTTTTTTTTTTTTTTTTTTTTTTTTTTTTTTTTTAAGGTGTTTTCGTTGTTTCAGTAAAGTACTTGGTGGTGTGCCTGAAATGTCGGCCAGCACACACATACGCACAAAAAAAAAAAGCCCAGTCAAAAGGGGCACTTTGGACATGTAGGGGCAAAGGGACAGGTGCTCAAGCCCACCCCCCGGTACGTATCTGAGGCACACCCCACTATAAGCCACACCCACCAAATCTGAAAAGAAAACCGCATTTATTCACATATGAGCCGCAGAGATATTCACACCTAAAGACTATTGTTCTTACAATCTTAAAAATGTTCAACTTGATATCGATACGCAAAGAATTAATACCATTTACAGCAGGGCAAATAAGTATTTAGTCAACCACTAAAAATTCTTACACTTGAAAATATTAGAGAGGCCTGTAATTGTCAACATGGGTAAACCTCAACCATGAGAGACAGAATGTGGAAAAAAACCCAGAAAATCACATTGTTTGATTTTTAAAGAATTCATTTGCAAATCATGGTGGAAAATAAGTATTTGCTCAATACCAAAAGTTCATCATCAATACTTTGTTATGTACCCTTTGTTGGCAATAACGGAGGCCAAATGTTTTCTGTAACTCTTCACAAGCTTTTCACATACTGTTGCTGGTATTTTCCTCCATGCAGATCTCCTCTAGAGCAGTGATGTTTTGGGGCTGGCGTTGGGCAACACGGACTCTCAACACCCTCCACAGATGTTCTATGGGGTTGCGATCTGGTGACTGGCTAGGCCACTCCAGGACCTTGAAATGCTTCTTACGAAGCCACTCCTTTGTTGCCCTGGCTGTGTGTTTGGGATCATTGTCATGCTGAAAGACCCAGCCACATCTCATCTTCAATGCCCTTGCTGATGGAAGGAGATTTTCACTCAAAATCTCTCGATACATGGCCCCATTCATTCTTTCCTTTACACAGATCCTTCGTCCTGGTGTCTTTGCAGAAAAACAGCCCCAAAGCATGATGTTTCCACCTCCACGCTTCACAGTGGGTATGGTGTTGTTCGGATGCAATTCAGTATTCTTTCTCCTCCAAACACGAGAATCTGTGTTTCTACGAAAAAGTTCTATTTTGGTTTCATTTGACCATAAGACATTCTCCCAGTCCTCTTCTGGATCATCCAAATGCTGTCTAGCGAACCGCAGACGGGCCTAGACGTGTACTGGCTTCAACATGGGGACGAGTGTTACTGATAGTAGCCTTTTTTACTGTGGTCCCAGCTCTCTGTAGGTCATTCACTAGGTCCCCCCGTGTGGTTCTGGGATTTTTGCTCACCGTTCTTGTTATCATTTTGACGCCACGGGGTGAGATCTCACATGGAGCCCCGGATCAAGGGAGATTATCGGTGGTCTTGTATGTCTTCCATTTTCTAATAATTGATCCCACAGTTGATTTCTTTACACCAAGCGTTTTACCTATTGCAGATTCAGTCTTCCCAGCCTGGTGCAGGTCTACAATTTTGTCTCTGGTGTCCTTGAACAGCTCTTTGGTCTTGGCCATAGTGGAGTTTGGAGTGTGACAGACTGAGATTGTGGACAGGTGTCTTTTATTCAGATAATGAGTTAAAACAGGTGCCATTAATACAGGCAACGAGTGGAGCCTCGTTAGACCTCGTTAGAATAAGTTAGACTTCTTTGACAGCCAGAAATCTTGCTTGTTTGTAGGAGACCAAATACTTATTTTCCACTATAATTTGGAACTAAATTCTTTAAAAATCAAACAATGTGATTTTCTGTTTTTTTTTTTTCACATTCTGTCTCTCATGGTTGAGGTTTACCCATGTTGACAATTACAGGCCTCTTTAATCTTTTCAAGTAGGAGAACTTGCACAATTGATAGTTGACTAAATACTTATTTGCCCCACTGTATGACACTACTGTACTTAAAAAAATAAACTCTTTCGGTGCCCATGATGATGAAGGACGTCCAGTCATGTGGCTCTTAAAAACTATTTAAATGAGTTTCTCATTAGTAGGCGTCCAATCCATTTGAACTTGGATGATGTTGATTTGCTGCCAGGCTTCCCACTTTGAAATTATTAGACGACAAAGTCAATATAGCAGAAGTGTAGCATGCGCATGAATACAATAAATATTTCCACGCCTTGAGGATACATGTGAAGTTACCACATTTATATTTCGGAAATACTGTACTTAAGTTTGTTTTCTTTAATTTAATTGGACAGATGTGCGCAGTGTTTTCTCTCAGCATGCGAGGGGAGCATAGTTGAGTGTGAGGGCAGGTCTATATAGTGTTTGACTAGTACATTCCTCAGTGGGCCTTTAGAACAACATTCCCCTCATGCACCTCCTGGCACAAATATCGCCAAGTGCCCTCAACTACTGCTTCAAGACGCCAACGTGCGTGCCCTCGCGTTGCACCTGCAAAAACAACGAGGAAGCCATTTTCATTTGAACGCCACCTTCAATATGATGTATGTTTTTATTAAGCAGGAGAACCTCTGGGTACCTCTCGTCACGATGACGATTATCTCACAGCCTGGCGATGCAACAGTTATCTCCACATACATCAGAAGGTCAATAATCAGTATTGTACAATAGAATTATTAAAGAGAAAAACTATTTTTAAATGGAAAAAAGCAAGATCAAAAATTTCTCACAGACTAGGAGAATACAGTGGTAAAAATATGAACTGAATTTGTTCCAAAGTGGCCTTCGTATCATTTTTTTTTTTCATATAATCAATGACATTTTGCGTGTAAATCGCCTAATTCCTTCCAAGCGCTGCTAAAAACACCACATTAAGTTTGCTGTCATGTCTTCTGATTACCTGCCTTTATTTGTAATGCTTTTGTCGTCTAGTGGCGCTTAAGTGTATCTAGTTTGTTCGGCTCATTCTACAGATGTTATCATATGACTACTCGACCTCATAGCAAACACAGAATGCTAAAAGGCGAGCTAACTCCGGTAGCCGTCGCTTGCTAGGCCATCTCGTTGTTTGAAAATGATATTTTTCTTGTTGTTTCATACGCAGAGCTGGCCAAAAGTCTTGGCACCCCTGCAATTCTGTCAGATAATGCTCAATTTCTCCCAGAGAATGATTGCAATTACAAATGCTTTGGTAGTAATATCTTCATTTATTTTGCTTGCAATGAAAAAACCCTAAAGAGAATGGGAAAAAAATTAAATCATTATCATTTGACACAAAACTCCAAAAATGGGCCGGACATAGATATTGGCACCCTTTGAAAAATCATGTGATGCTTCTCCAATTTGTGTCATTAACAGCACCTGTTACTTACCTGTGGCACATAACTGGTGGTGGCAATAACTAAATCACACTTGCAGCCAGTTAAAATGGATTAAAGTTGACTCAACCACTGGCCTGTGTCCTTGTGTGTACCACATTGAGCATTGAGGAAAGAAAGAAGACCAAAGAACTGTCTGAGGACGTGAGAAGCAAAATTATGAGGAAGTATGGGCAATCTCAAGGCTACAATTCCATCTCCAAAGACCTGAATGTTCCTGTGTCTACCGTGCGCAATGTCATCAATAACTGTAAAGCCCACGGCACAGTGGCTAACCTCCCTAGATGTGGACGGAAAGGAAAAATTGACGAGAGATTTCAACGAAAGATTGTGCGGATGCTGTATAAAGAACCTCGACTAACATCCAGACAAGTTCGAGCTGTCCTGCAGTCCAAGGGTACAACAGTGTCAAACCCGTACTATTCGTTGGCGTCTGAATGAAAAGGGAGTCTATGGTAGGAAACCCAGGAAAATACCACTTCTGACCCAGAGACACCAAAAAGCCAGGCTGGAGTTTGCCAAAACTTACCTAAGAAAGCCAAAATTTTTTGGAAGACAAAAGTACAGCTTTTTGGGAAAAGCCATCAACATAGAGTTTATAGGGAAAAAAACGAGGCCTTCAAAGAAAAGAACACGGTTCCCAGAGTCAGACATGGCGGAGGTTCCCTGATGTTTTGGGGTTGTGTGGCTGCCTCTGGCACTGGACTGCTTGACCGTGTGAATGGCATTATGAAGTCTGAAGACTACCAACAAATTTTGCAACATTAAGTAGAAAGCCGGGTCTCCCTCAGAGGTCATGGGTTTTCCAGCAGGACAATGACCCAAAACACACTTTAAAAAGTACTAGAAAATTGTTTTAGAGAAAGCACTGGAGACTGGCCAGACCTGAATCCATAGAACACCTGTGGAGAGATCTGAAAATGGCACCCTTCAAATCTCAGAGCCCTGGAGAAGTTGGCCAAAGAAGAATGGTCTAAAATTCTAGCAGAGCATTGGAAGAAACTCGTTGATGGATACCGGAAGCGGTTGTTCGCAGTTGTTTTGTATAAAGGTTGTGCTACCAAGTATTAGGCTGAGGGTGCCAATACTTTTGCCTGGCCCATTTTTGGAATTTTGTGTAAAACGAGAAATTTTTATTTATTTTTTTCATTCTCTTTTGTGTTTTTTCATTGCAAGCAAAATAAATGAAGATATTACTATCAAAGCATTTATAATTGCGGTCATTTTCTAGGAGAAATCGAGCATTATCTGACAAAATTGCAGGGGTGCCAATACTTTTGGCCAGCAGTGTATACAGTATGTGTTTGTACGGGGGCGATGCATGCTAAATTGGCTTTCTCCACTTTTTAAACATTACTCTCCTACTCACCTTTCCAGTAGAGGTCTTACCCCTCTTACACTCTTTGCTCCTCTACTCTGGCTCCTAAAGGTCAATAAAGGTGTTGGAGTGATTATTATTACTGTATTATTAAGACTATCCACTGACGATAACTATACGTGAATGATCTCAGCTCCTGTACTCATCTATGCGCAAAGTGAGAAACACAGCTGATGCTCCAGAAGGAAGACACGCCAAAGATAGTGGTAAAAAGTGCACACTTAACCCTACTAGGACATTCACAATACGTTTCAGACTAACTAGCTAGCAGCAGCTGCATAGCAGCGTTATTTTATAGCTGGGATGTAACTTTTGACCGCAAAACAACAAAAGTAAGACGTGCGTAGAGATTGTCTGTAGTGTGCAGGCCAGGTTTTTATTTGTCAAACACGGAGCATTTCGTTTATTAATTACATTGGACTTTCTGCTGTTAGCTGGGGGCTGAAGCTAACTATCTGTTTCTACCATCATTATTAAATACTCACTTTCACCCACCCGAACTCGTCAGCACAGATCGGTTGAAGGTTGCGGGCGTGTGTTTATTTTGTATTTCCTGGTATCCTTTTATTTCCCGTCCTCAGACATTTTTTTTTTTTTCTTTGTTGCTCTGCCATCTTAGCAGAATTCACGTGAAAGCGTTGGCAATGACTTCTGTCTTTATAATGAACCGGACGTATGTTGTAAAGCAGTTAGCACATTTGTAGTTTTTTTGTGTGGCAGGGCTCCTGCCACCCTCCTCAAAGTTAATTAGTGCCGTTGAAAGCGATACAGACCCCCTGAAGATATAAAAGAGGTGTCATTCAACGAGTTGTCAGTTGACATATTATCACAAATGCTATGGAAATATTTTTATAAAGGTTGAAAAGTTACCTTGTGTTGCTTTAACCCACTGCCTGGTATTGACATTTATAGACGTTAAAGACAACTGCTTTGAGTGTCATTGAAGGCGCTAGATGTTCAATTAATTTTGACTCGGAGGTTCTCATCAATATGTTTTGGGAACTTATTTGCTCCAAGTGGAAAATTCTATTTTATTGCATGAGAGTGTCATTTTTCCAAGACAAGGCAGGAAGAGATTCACTCCAACAAACATCTGCAAGATCTCAAATATCTACAAGGCTGAAAAAAGCAGTCATTTTTTGATTCTTACCACGTGTTTTCTGTGTACTTTTAAAGCGCGCATTCCTTTTGTGTTTTGTTTTAACAAGCTGGATGGAAATGCGCTTTCAAAATATCATTTAACACAGAGAAGATCGAGAAAGGAAAGATCGAGTTTTGAAAATGTATTGATTCCTTTTTAAGTATAAACTCATTGGCTGCCATTGACGGCAATAGATGTCCAATCTGTCGTAGCTGAGAGGACATGACGCGCCCCACCCTAACTAAAATCGTCAGCGCTGACGAGTTTGGGTGGGGTGGGGGGATTAGCCACACTAAGCCACACGGTTAGGTTACTAACCGTCATATGCGATTGTTTAACCACAACTGAATTACTTATCTTAGTACTATTCATCTTTCACACAGTGCTAGAAACAGATATGTTGTTTAATCCATCTGCAATCAACCAAGAGATTGATTTTTCATTGATTGATGATTTCACGACACTGCGGGTGTGCGCTGGTCCTCACGGGAATTGCAGTCTTCCTTAAGGCAAAACACTACCACTTTTGTCCGCCGGCGTCGCTAAATTCGACCAAAACTGAAAAGTTACAAAGTGTTGCTTTAATGCTTTTTAATGCCACTTTAAAATAATTGTATCCCCATGCCCATTTATAGATTGTTTCACACACACAAATTGTAAGTAAAGTTGTCCGATAGTGACTTTTTTAACCCAGAGAAATTACTCTTGGTCTTTGCTGTGTGGAGATACAGATCATAGCCCCGTTCGGGGACATTGTTTTTTTGCCATTGAAATTAAAAAGCAAAAAGTTTTGCCATCCGTGGCCGTCAATAGCATCGACTTACATATGCGTCAATGGAATCCAAGTACATTGGCATCAATAGAATCGACAAACATGGCCGTCAATGACAGTAAACAAAGTAAATGCCAGTGAAAATGAAAGGGAAATTTGGACGTCCATGGCCGTCAATGGCATCTACATCTATATGCATCAATGGAATCCAAGTACATTGGCATCAATAGAATTGACACACATGGCCGTCAGTGGCATCTGTCTAAATTGGCCTCAATGCAATGTTAATGCCACTGGAAATGAGTGGGTAATTTGGACGTCCATGGCCGTCAATGGCATCGACTTACATATGCGTTAATGGAATCGGGGACATATGTGGGACAGGTCTTATCAATATCTGGTCATTTCCTGTTGTTTTGTGAACATTGTTTTTTTTTGCCATTGAAAATGAATGGGAAATTTGGACGTCCATAGACATCAATAGCATCGACTCACATATGCGTCAATGGAATCCAAGTACATTGGCATCAATAGATTTGAAATACATGGCCATCAATGGCATCAATGCAATGGAAATTCCATTGGAAGTAAATGGGAAATTTGAGCGTTGCATCCCATTAAAAATGAATGGGAAAGTTTTTGGCAAATTTCCGGGGGACCGTAAATTTTTTCCAAATTCTGTATACTTTTGTGCCCCTCGCCGTCCCCGAATTTTGGATGTCCGAATTACGTGAATTTTTTTTTTTTTTTCAAAAATCTGTGAAAAATCGGCGTTTTCGGGTGAACGGAAAATTTTTCGGGGTCATTCGAAAAATTCCCTACGTTGCGTAAAAATTCCGGTCGTTTCGATATTCAAACGGTGCTGATCGGTCAAACGGTACGGGCTGTGCGGCGCGCCGAAGAAATCCCATTCCAAAAAAAAAAAAAAACAACTGAATAACACTATCTAACAATTACCGATATCCCGATACTGTCCAATAATTTGATACCGACATCAAACTGATCTCGATAAAGGCGGTCGTGAACTTAATACATTATGGCTAATTGTCTTGTGATTCCCCACTGCAAACGTTAATAATGATAAATGTAACAACTTCAAGGTTTTCCAATCAACATTCTGAGAAAACGTCAACTGAAGTTATGAAGGCACTGTTTACATCACTAGCCCCATCTAGTGTTAAAGCTGAGGAGTACATCAGAAAATAGGCTGAATTTAAGCCTCTTGTACTCAATGATACTTTCATCATTTGTTGCAAGCCAACTTAAAGTAGGCTAATGTTGGTCCCTAGTTTGTACACCCCTGATTCGGCAAGGTGTTTTTCATAGTTATGAACGACTGATTGATTGTGTAGGTACGTGACGACATGTCAAGTTTGATGTCTATTCCAGCTCCGTCATGGTGGCATAGAGTACGTTTGATCTTTTATGGGGTCGAAAGCCTCTGATGCTTCTGGGATTTTGGAATAGAGCTTCCTCATTTGTCCAAACCACACATACGTAATCCCAATCAGAGTCAAACTAAGCTTTCCCAAGTGTTCCGACTCGGACCGGTGCGATGCTGTTACAACAACGCTATTGTGCTGGGTAGACACAGACAGTGTACAGTTGACTTTTCACAGGGACGCTCAGGGTGTCATCACAAAACTTTCTCACACCATTAATCAAATAAGAACTCACTGATGATCACAGGCGGAGTTTGACTTTTGGGTAAGGGGTGGGCACAGTATGTTGATGACCTCGAAATGCAGTGTCAGCAATAAAATTAACTTACAAGAATATTTATGATAATAAGTTGAAAATTTGTGTTTTTTTGTTTCCCATCATTCTTGAGGGGAATTCCAAATCAGGCTGCTGGCAGGACAGCTATACTTTTCACCAAGATCATCATCCATTGAATATGGTACGCCAGCCGGTGTTGTGCCAATGTAGTTACCTCAGTCAAAAATTGTATCCCCTGGGAGGAGCCATATGGAGGTAGATTTGTGTCTATATTATTCGATCAAAAAAAAGTTGCTACAATCAAAATACATATTTTCAATCTTTAAAAAAGTCACCTCAATCAAAAAAATGTGTTTGAATGCAAAAATAAATTTGAAAAAAAAAAAACTTATTTGATTTTTTTTTTTTTTTTTAAAGTCAATTTTTTTGATTGAAGCAACTTTTTTGATTTGAGTGTGGTTTTGTGTTTGGGCCACATTTTGGCTAGGACATTGATTAATCATGACACAAATCAATCAGTTGCTTCATACAAAAACAATATATTTTCAAAAGAAAAATCAATTCAGTAACAAAAAAGAAACATTTTAATCATGGAAAAAATGTTTTTTGACAAAAGATATTTGAGACTCAAAAATTAGCATTTGAGCACTTAAATTTTTCGTTAAAGAAAGTTTTCTTTGATTTTAGCAATCCTTTTTGTGTTTGGGCCATATCATAGGTAGGGCATTTGTGTCTAAATTATTCAATCCCCAAAAAGTTGCTTCAATCATAAAAAAAATATTTTAAATCAAAGAAAAAGATCCTTTGTAAAAAATAAAATTGCCCTCCCCTTTTTTTTTAAATGATATGCAAAGCAAATGACCGTCTAAGGTGCTAGTCACATGATCTGTTCGAAAAATCATTTTGACCCATTAGAAAAATATCTTTTTTTTGTTCATTTCATTCATTTTTGTTGTTTGTTTTCTTGCTATACAATTTTTATATATTATAGGAAAGTCAACTACATGCAATGACACTTTTCGGCCACCGGGGGGGGGGGGCTGGCCCCCCTCAAACTCCGCTTATGCTGATGATGTCAACAGATCCGAGGAGTTGATGCTGAAATGTCCGTCTACTTCTCTTAATTGTCAACATGTGTCAAGTAAGGTGCAAATCATCTTGTCCTGCGCATTATGGGGTAGATGCTAAGGAAATGTTTTCGAATGAAGAGCAATTAAATATTCGGTGTGTGGGTAAGGATAGGAGCGCCAAAATTAAATGGCAAAATACACAAATATTTTATATGTGTCAATAGCAGGGTTGTTTTCGTCAACAATGATGACAGCGAAAATTTTTCGTCAACCAGCAAAACAGCAAAGTAACAGTAAAGAAATTACAATAATGTAGTGATTTTACAGAATGTAGTTTGTAACGTAGCTTTTAATACAAAGATGTAATTAATATAACATGTACTGTAACCTGATCAATGTACACATGTAGGACTGTTAATTTTTAAATATCGGTGGAGTACAGATGCATAGTTTTGAGTGTGTGAGTAGTCAGAGAGGTCCACTACTAATATTCACTAACCTTGGCTAGAACTTATTCAGAACTGTGGATTTACAGTACCACAAAAATGAGAACTGTAACCTGATCAAAGTATGCATGTAGGACTTTTAATTCAATTTTTCTAAATGTTGGTACAGTAAAAATGCATAGTTATGAGTATGGGAGTTGTCAAAGAAGTCCACTACTAATATTCACCAACCTTGGCCAGCACTTATTCAGAACTGTAGATTTACGGTACCACAAAAATGAGAACTGTAACCTGATCAAAGTATGCAAGTAGGACTTTTAATTCAAATTTTCTAAATGTTGGTACAGTAAAAATGCATAGTTTTGAGTATGGGAGTAGTCAAAGAGGTCCACTACTAATATTCACCAACCTTGCCCCAGAATTCATTCAAAATTGTGGATTTACAGTACCACAAAACTGAAAACTGTAACCTACCATCTACTCAAACGACCTGTTGCTCAGGGGAATCACATAATACTGCACTGACGTGACATCGCACGTAACGCACATGTAGATAGAGGGGTTTTGATGACAATGATGGCGATATATACTATATTTTAGAGCAGGGGTAGCCAACTCCGGTCCTCGAGAGCCCAAATCTAGCTTGTTTTCCAGGTCTCCCTCCGTCAACACACCTGACTTAAATAATCAGGATCGTTATCAGGCTCCTGCAGTGCTTGCTGATGAGCTGATCATTTGATTCAGGTGTGTTAAAGGAGGGCGACATTGAAAACAAGCTGGATAGGGGCTCTCAAGGCCCAGAGTTGGATACCCCTGTTTGAGAGTTGAGAGTGTTTTTAAGTTGGGAACAACGCAAGCAAAGGGAAGTAAACTGCCTAGCCGCTCGGTCAGGATGAATTTACCGCAATGCTTGGATTACTTGGGTGAGTTAATTTTAGGGTCACTCATTTTACCACGGAACCACGAACGTCCGCTGGTTTGACTGCAGTTCAGTTGTGCTGGAAGTCACTCAAAGCAGGGGGTGCTGAGGATCTTTTTTAGCTTTTTCCCATCAAAAAACAGCTGTTTCGGTCCTAATTTTCATTTTCTCCATGCAAGGCGTGCACCATGGCAGTACACACACACATGCTGGATACTACTACTACGAGGCTACTACAAAGACAGCGTTCTATTTCACCTTGTTGGAGTTTAGTCCCGATGGCCAAAGCTGCACGGGAACGGCGGCAGCCGAACGAAACTGGTGCTCCGCTGTTTACCGCCCCCGGGAGCCAAACCGGGAGGAAACAAAACCCCGCGCTTTCTCTTCTTAGTTTAACCCTCTGTAATGACTCCATGTTTCAAAAGTTTGAAGAAGACTCACCGAAAACAGGTTGACAATTTACTCGTCGTCAAATTCGTCAATGGTCAAAAACAAGGGAAAAACAGACGACGGAGGGACCATTCTGGATCCAAAGCAAGGCTACATAGAAAATTTTTCCGTGCAGTAAATCTGTGTTATCTCAGTGTCCAGTGTTTTTAAGTCCGTGGTGTAGGAGGTCGGGCCGAAGGTGTGGCTGCGTGTTGTCCCGGGACCATCCCTCTGTGGCCGGTTTTAGGCTGTTAGATTCGTCCGTGGACGGGACGTGGTTGCCACAGCGACCGACGCTGGTCTTGACGTCCCAAGCGCCTGCTATCAACTTTGTTATCCGGGCTGGCTCTACTTGTTGTCGGGCAAAGAGCACTTTGTCCTTGCAGAACTGATTTGCAAGTTTTGGTGCGTCTATCTTGCTCCTGACGCACACGTTGGGCTTCTATGATAAGATGGCATTGTGTATTTATTCTGCTTCTTTTCATTAAACTATGGTGTTCTGTCTATTCTACACTAGGTGTGTCAGAGAAGTACAGTCCCACAGTAAATATGAGAAATGATACTATTCCCTGATTAATTATATTCCTTGTGTTTGAGTAATGCAAACAGTTAGACGGTGCCTACGAGAAACGGTACCATTTTCCCATTTCCCCCTCAGGAGCCCCGATAAGGTGATTAACTTTACTGTGTCAAGACCACTGAGTGAAGTCTGCCTAAACTATACTTAAATGAATGTGTTAGACTAATGCAGGTGTGTGCGAGAACGGTACCTTTTCCCTTCAACCTACAATGTGTGTTGGAGTTTTTGTATTGGAAATAAAAGCCCCAGTGTATTATAATGCAAATCCCTGCAGCTAGACGGCACAATGACACACACACACATTTGAAAACTAAAAGGTCCAATAAGCTTTGGTTTAACACCCACTTTTCAGAACACTCAAATAAATTGCATACAAATATCCAGCAGCGCTCTGCACGGCGGCAGCTCAACTGCAACAATAAAAAAGATAATATGGCTACAATGCAAGCTATTTCAAGTTAGCTAGGGTCTAAATCTGTAGCTAGTTTTTCCTAACTGGGCACTATTATGAATTATTATAATCATCTTCATTTTAGCTGTTTTTGGAAAGAAAAAAAAAATGTACAAATTCATTTTTGCGCCATGTTAGCGCCTTCTCCGTCAACAGTTAACTTTTCTGTTTCAATAGTGCGTTATCCAACGTGACCTGGTAACAACTAAGGTGTCAGGTGGTGGCCATGTTACTGAGAGGCAGACAAACAAGGCAGCTAGAAACGAAGGGGTTGAGAATACAAACTGTCAAATGGCAGTAGGTCGATATCTCGGTTACCCGCCTAGGATCGGTTTAAAGACACTCCTGATGAGCTGGAATTGGATGCAGGTAAGATGCCGGAAGCTCTGTAAAAAAGTAATCTGACCAGCAGCAGAACGTGACAAAATCATGCCAGTGATCATACTAGCTTCTTTGCTAGCTAGCACAGCTTTTCTCCCAGTCCAGGCCAACCGCGTCATCACCCCTCAGCGTGCATTGCGTGCGTAAAACATGGCGCCCTCCATAGGTCAAAACACCCAGTAAATATTATAGATTTTTTGAATCAATGGCAATGTTTTATGTGTTTCTCCTAATAACATATTTTAGTAAAAGAGAACAATTGTGTCTTATTAAATAATAATAATTATTTAATAATGGTTTGTGACCACTGTGATTGTTATAATAGTAAAACTTTGTTATTACTAAAAATGTCTGGTGCCAATAATAGAACCTTGTAGCATGAATCCAAATCCTGAGCCACCACCTTGATGGAGCTAGCGTTGCACACAACGCGCTCATTGACACGCCTGAAAAGATTCTTCAGTGGCGTTTGCTTAGCTAAGTAGCCTCTTAGTATGTTCATCTCCTGATGTGTACATCTGTGTATTAGGGTCATTATGTGTAAACCAATCTGACGACTTCCAATTCATCTGGTCAAAATGGAGCCCTTTTTATTTCACAGTAGGCTTGTGGCGAGTGAGTTAAAAGCTAAGATGCTGTTTGTTCTAAGCTAATGACTCAAACATTAAAAGGCTTACAAATAAAAAACTTAATAAAAAAAAAACATTCAATGTCAGTCCTCCCAGTCAAATGTATTGGACATCTAGCGCTGTCAATGGCAGTCAATAAGTCAAAAGATAAATTGTTCTTTCTCTGGTCAAGATGCACCCTCCCACCAGCCGTCTTTTAGCTAACCGGCTATAAATACATTGACGATTAAATGTGTGTGCTCATGATAATTTCCAGCTGTTTTATAAACATTTGATTTGTTAATGCAGTCCCTGAAATCTGGAACAATATGTCTTATTTTTTATTTCTATTTGACTCTAAAAACATTACACTTGCAAATGGATATTACAAAGTTATTTGCGCAAAGCAAAGGACAAATAAGCAAGGAGGAATGTGAGAGGTAAGCTAGGTAACCCACCTAGGCAACATAAACAACTTTTAGGTCACAAAAAACAGTTGAAAAACACTGATTAATTGCATAACTGTTCCAGTGATACAGTGCTGGCCAAAAGTATTGGCAACCCTGCAATTCTGTCAGATAATGCTCAATTTATCCTGGAAAATGATTGTAATTACAAATGCTTTGGTAGTAATATCTTCATTTATTTTGCTTGCAATGAAAAAACACAAAAGAGAATAGGAAAAAAATCCTTATCATTTTACACAAAACTCCAAAAATGGGCCGGACAAAAGTATTGTCAACTTCAGCCTAATACTTGATAGCACAACCTTTAGACAAAATAACTGTGAACAACTGCTTCCTGTATCCATCAGTGAGTTTCTTACAATGCTCTGCTGGAATTTTAGACCATTCTTCTTTGGCCAACTGCTCCAGGTCTCTGAGATTTGAGATTTGCCATTTTCAGAACTCTCCACAGGTGTTCTATGGGATTCAGGTCTGGACTCATTGCTGGCCACTTTAGAAGTCTCCAGTGCTTTTTCTCAAACCATTTTTGAAGTGTGTTTTGGGTCATTGTCCTGCTGGAAGACCCATGACCTCTGAGGGAGACCCAACTTTCTCACACTGGGCCCGACATTATGATGCAAAATTTGTTCGTATTCTTCAGGCTTCATAATGCCATGCACACGGTCATGCAGTCCAGTGCTAGAGGAAGCAAAGCAACCCCAAAACATCAGGGAACCGCCGCCATGTTTGACTGTGGGGCCCGTGTTCTTTTCTTTGAAGGAAGACCTCGTTTTTTTCCCTGTAAACTCTATGTTGTTGCCTTTTCCCAAAAAGCTCTAACATTCTTCCAAAACGTTTTTGGCGTTTTTATGTCTCTGGGTCAGAAATAGGGTCTTAGTGGGGTATCCTACCACAGTGTCCCTTTTCATTCAGACGCCGACGGATAGTACGGTTTGACACTGACGTACCCTCAGACTGCGGGACAGCTTGAACTTGTTTGGATGTCAGTCAAGGTTCTTTATCCAACATCTGCACAATCTTTCGTTGAAATCTCTCAAGTTTCTTTTCAGTCCACATCTAGGGAAGTTAGCCTCAGTGCCGTGGGCTTTACACTTATTGATGACCCTGCGCACGGTAGACACAGGAACATTCAGGTCTTTGGAGATGGACTTGTAGCCTTGATATTGCCCATGCTTCCTTCCAATGTTGTTCCTCAAGTCCTCAGACAGTTCTTTGGGCTTCTTTTTTTTTCCATGCTCAATGTGGTACACACAAGGACACCGGTTGAGTCAAATTGAATCCATTTTAACTAGCTGCAAGTGTGATTTAGTTATTGCCACCACCTTTTATGTGCCACAGGTGAGTAACAGGTGATGTTAATTACACAAATTGGAGAAGCATCACATGATTTTTCAAAGGGTGCCAATACTGTTGTCCGGCCCATTTTTTTTTACGTTTGTGTACAATGACAATGATTTTTAAAAAATTCCATTCTCTTTTGTGTTTTTTCATTGCAAGCAAAATGAATGAAGACATTAATACCAAAGCATTTGTAATTGCAATCATTTTCTGGAAGAAATTGAGCATTATCTGACAGAATTGCAGCGATGCCAATACTTTTGGCCAGCACTGTATATAGTTGTAAGCACAATTTCTGACTTTTTCTGATAGATAAGTGCTAAAAAAATATATATATATATTTTTTTTTTTTAATTGCTCGATCGCCAGCGCCCCCCCTGTGCCCCAGTATTGTCGTAGGTCTAGTGACGCCCCTGATCACAGCTAAAGCTACGTACATAAATTACCATATTAAGGAGCCATGTGCAGATTGTGTATATAGAGTGAATAGAGTAATATGACCATATTAAATGGGCCTATTCTGTAGCTTATATTTACTTAAAACTCCAAAGCATTTTTTTAAAATTTATTATTTAATTTATACTGGGGCACTGCAGATCAATACCGGGGCACGTGCCCCAGTGAGATTTATCTTGCGACGCCCAAAGTTGCACACTTTGAAGACTGGGGATGGAGGTGGTGTTAAGTTCAAAGGCGGAGGAAAGGGGGAGTTTCACACCGAACTGGCGGAGAAGCGCGCAAACTTAGCCCGAGTTTTCATGTGGACATTTTTGACGCACCCGGGAAGGGAAGTGCACAGTCGCCAGATTCCTTCCACTTGGACTCTCCACCTGGAGGATTTTTGTTGGGAATTACATACAACATCCGTGTCATGATTTAGAACCTCTCGCGGAGATGTGACGTGGATCCCAACTTTTTTTCTTCTTTCTATTTTTCTCTTTTAGCGCAAGGCGTTCGTTTATCTGGATATACAACTGATTTTTAATTTGTTCCTGTCAGAAAAGATGAATAGCATCAGCAGCTGCGGGATTTTTCTACTTTTAGTGTATTTTTGGGTGTAGTCAACGCATTTGTGCGCAGGAGAAGCATCTCAAACTTTTTTTTTTTTTAATTTATTACGTGCCGACTGAACATCGTTACTCTCTCCTTGTTTATACCTGAAATTAATACATCAATTCAACTTCAAATGCGCTAAAAGTTGCGCTAAATTTTGGACTTGGATCGGGCGAGTATTTAGCGTCATCTCGGCACAATGGTGCGGCTTTTAACTCTCATTTTGGCGCTAACGTGTCTGCTGATTTGCTTATGCGAGGCCGACAGGCACAGCGGTCGAATACGGGGGCAGTTACGCCGGCGACCCAGACTGGGACGACCGCAGGAGGGCACAGAGGGCAGGGGGCGCCAACTTTCACGTGCGCGAACTTGGCGTCCCGGATTCGCTTCTGCCGTATCCGTGCACAGTGACAAAGAGAGTCATGGTTTACAGGCAGATGAGGGAACAAGGACGAAAAATAGAAGAGGATGGCTGGCCAGGAGAGGGGTTCGGGGACGCCCCCAGAGAGGGATGCTGCAAGATGAAGGCGCTCCCCGAGCTCGGGCCAGGGTGACGCGGATGCCCAGCAGCGCCGGCTCACCCAACCTGCTGGCCAGTTTCGCAGGGAAAAACCGAGTCCTGGTGATCTCGGCGCCTCACGATTCCGACGGCTACTACCGCCTCATGATGTCCTTGCTTAAATCCGATGTGTACTGCGAGCTGGCCGAGAGGCACGTCCAGCAGATCGTCATGTTCCACCAGGAGGGCGAGATGGGGGGCAAGGTGCGGAGGATCACCACCGAGGGCAAAGTGATGGAAGAGCCGCTAGACACCGCCCTCATTCCGAGACTGATGAGCTTCCTCAAACTGGAGAAAGGTAGACTATAATATATAACTTAGGGTGACCATATTTTGATTTCCAAAAAAGAGGACACTCAGCCCGGCCTCAAGATACTTGAATTTTACTCGAAGTTCACTCAAAGATGCCTATATCACTTTAATATATTTAAAGTGTGCCCCCTCACTCTGGATGGAAAAATGCATTTTGAAAAAAAAAAATATTTTCAATAATGACATATATATAATGCAGACCCATGGAAATGTAGTCCAGTCAATACACTTAGACACAGTAGGCTATGTGCCAACTAAACATTTTTATAAATTACTATAGCGACAATTGTGCTTGAAAAATTGTTATTCCCATTCTATTGATATTCTCATTCAATGTTCTACATTGCACACAAACAATAACCGAAAAAAACTGACAAACTATTCAACCAGCATGTTTCCAAACGTAGCAGTTGAAAACTACGTTTCCCATCATGCCTAGCGTGGTTTAGCTTACTGATAGTTAGCTGAGGCAAAAATCAAATTTTGCTATAAAGGTTTACAATCATCGGCAGCTCAACGATGCGACACCAAACGGGATTTTACAGTCAAAGCTCCGACAGAAGTCAACAGTTGCCATTATATACGTATTTATCGTACAAAAACTTAACAACTGGGCAGGCGTTGTGGCCAAATCAACTACCCAGTAGATGGCGGTAATGCCTCATGAAAGGGGTAAACTGCCAACAAAAACAAGAACTACTCCTTCCCTCCCTTCTAGTAAGAGCCATGTCAACTGCTGCCACCCAGCGGCCGGAGGGATTCTCTTCAAATTGGTCCCGTGAAAAATCATAAAAACCGAGCATTTTTGTGAATTTATAAAACCTGCCCGGACGACGAGGATACTATGTGAAAGTAGGACTTGTCCGGGCAAAAGAGGACGTTTGGTCACCCTACAATAATTTAACATATCGTTAACCTCAGAGCATAATTGCCTAGGTCATTTTTGGGGCCAAATTGTAACATCTGCCTAACTTTATTCATGCTGAAAAGATGAATCAATCACCTCGGGTAATTTGAAAAGTAAAAAAGCTTCGAATCAAATTTTAAGTTCGAATGACAATGTAATGATTTGTTTTAAAAGTGGTCCTCAAAGGGTGCTGTGGGGTCCTTCTTTATCTTCCTACCAATCGAGCACAGACTGTTGAACCAATGAGGTTTCTGCTAAAACAGGGGTGCGCAAACTATACCACAAAGGGCCGCAGTGGATGCGGGTTTCTGTTCCAACCCTTCAAGAGGTAACCTTTTCACCAATCTGGTGTCTTGCAAGCGCAATGATTTGTTTGCAGTCAGGTGCTTCTTGTTTCAGCAGAAACATCATTGGTTAACTCATTCACTCCCAGCCGTTTTCACAGGAGCAATGCCCTTTGCTCCCGGTCGTTTTACTGGATTTTGACTGATTTTAAAAGGCCCACAGAAAATTCTGTTCTATTGCTGTTAGAGGCGTAGCAAGGGTCCCCGGGGGCCCCAGGCAACAAGCAACATGGGGCCCTTCTGAGTCACGTGACACACATACATACTCGCGCAGTATAATGAACACAAAGGTGAGGGGGTGCGAGTGCACGCTGCGTGCACGTGCGGTCATCTTGGCCATAAAAGTGGCAAAAACTAAGGACTTTACACTGACTCATATGGATGTACTTACATTCGTTCATGGACGCACACATTTTAACAGGTGGCCGTCCTCTGCTCGAAATGTGCACCTTACGCCTATTCTCGCTCCCAGAATACGCAGCGCTTGTGATGTAGGACAATAACAGGACTGGTTGCTATAGGAACGTACGCATACCCAAGGAACCTTGCTAAAAGGAGTATTAAAATTGCTAATAAAATCGTTTAGGATTATTTTAGATGCATGTATGTTATATTTTTCTTATATAGTATTTGACAAGGAATACGATAGACCCATTAATAGACTGTTTTGGAAAAATCACCATTTCTTTAAGTAGTCACATGAATAATGAGGTGGCCTGTGAAAATCAACATAAAACAACTCGGCAAGGACTTTGCAGAGACTACTTGTTGAATCACTCTTTAAATAATCATGTGGTATTAATAGCTGATTAGACTGTCTTAAACATGTATAATCTACGTGACATGGTTAGCGCTGATTGGGATTGATAATAGAATTGTTAGATAATCTGCCAAATGATTCCATGGTATTGAAACACTCCCTATACTTGTCACTGCGTTATTGCAATGAATCTGCGTGTGCTAAATCTGTTGGCGCTCTGGGGGCCCCTGCTAGCTGGGGGCCCTAGGCAATTGCCTGGTTTGCCTAATTGCACGTGACGCCTCTGATTGCTATATAAACATGGAACCCACCCACCAAAAGAAAGATTAGACTCTTTTCTTTCAGAAGGAAAAAAAGTAAGTTCATATCTTTTTCCGTTCTTTAGAAATCAGCATTAGAAAATAGCTTAGTTTGAGCAATTTTCCAATTTCTGATGAAAAACAGAGAAACTGAAATTTTTTGTTAAAGCATACATTTCAAACATAACTTTGACTTTAACACAGTTATTTTTTGCTTTAGTTACATCCCAAACACCTGAATAATGTTTTTCTTTTACAAAATAACATAAACAACAAGACAAATAGAGCTTTTGATAGCAAAGTAACAGTTTATTTACACATAACTAACTGAGATGAGGCGGCACGGTGGCTGAGTGGTTAGCACATCTGCCTCACAGTTCTGAGATCAAGGGTTCAATCCCGGGCTTCGGCCTTCCTGTGTGGAGTTTGCATGTTCTCCCCGTGCGTGCGTGGGTTTCCTCCGGGAACTCCGGTTTCCTCCCACATCCCAAAAACATGCATGGTAGGCTGATTGAACACTCTAAATTGTCCGTAGGTATGAGTGTGTGCGTGAATGGTTGTGTGTCTCCTTGTGCCCTGCGATTGGCTGGCAACCAGTTCAGGGTGTCCCCTGCCTACTGCCCGTTGTTAGCTGGGATAGGCTCCAGCACCTCCGCGACCCTCGTGAGGAATAAGCGGCATGGAAAATGAATGAATGAATGAATAACTGAGATGATGCTGTTGTGGCCGCGACAGCCGGGTAAACTTTTCCCTCATCGCCGCCTGTCTCATAAAGATGGATTTTTTTTTGTCTCTGTGGGGTCTGCTCGGCGAGCAGCACGGACGACATCGTCCGCTGCACTGGTGGTCCCGGTTGCTCTGCTCGGTGGTCCAGCACCTGGCATCCCGGGCGTCCTCTCAGTTGTTCTGCTCGGTCGTCCACCGCCTGGCATCCTCCCGCCGGCGCCCCGGTCAAGTGGCCCAATCGTTTGTTGCTGTTTAATCGGGTTGTGGGTCTTACCAAATGCACTACGGCCCCCCAATGGCCAGTTTTATTGCTTTAAAATGGATTTTCAGCTTTGTGCTATGGAGCTCAGTTGAATCAGAACCCCGAGATGTCTCTTATGAAAAAAAATGTAAAAGACGTATAAATACGTCTTTGGGACACTGAAACAATTAAAAATAGAACGTATTTATACGTTTTTGGGAGCAAATGTTAAACAGTCTGTGCTGGATCAGTTGGAACAAAGACCAGGAGCCACTACGGACCGGTTTTCCCACCCTTGTACTAAAAAAAAAAAAAAAATCAGCACCTCACTACAATCAACTGATTACACTTGTAAAACACCAGATTGGTGCAAAGGTGTTGTCCTGTTAGGTTGGAAAGAAATCCAACACACTGCGGCCCGATGTGGAATAGTTTGGGGTCCCCTGACTTAAACTAAACTTGATGGGAATATTTTGAACTTTTGTCATAGAGTTGTACCATTTTATCCTGCAGGTAAATTTGGGATGGTGCTGCTGAAAAAGACCCTGCAGGTGGAAGAGAGGTACCCCTACCCTGTGAGACTGGAGGCCATGTATGAGGTGATTGACCAGTCGCCCATGAGGAGACTGGAGAAGATTCGCCAAAAAGGCTTTGTCCAAAAGTGCAAAGGAGCTGGCGTTGAGGGTCAAGTGGAGGAAGGCACACTGACTGGTAAGAATTATTAAGCTAATGTTTAAATTAGTGTTGCACCGATACTAGTACCAGAGGGGGCTCCGATACGCCATTAAAATACAGGCATCAGCTAGTAGTAAGAAATAATGCGTCAATGCTGTGCTTGTCTTCTTCGGGAACATAAGTGGAGTTTGACTTTTGGGGCAGGGGGGGCACAACATGTTGATGACGCAGTGTCAGCAATAAAATTAACTTACAATGAACTTACAAGAATATTTATAATAAGTTGACAATGAGCGTTTTTTGTTTCCCATTATTCTTGAGGGGAATTCTAAATCAGGCTGCTTAGGTTATACTTTTCGCCATGATCGTCATCCACTGAATCTGGTACGCCCGCCGGTGTCGTGCCAATGTAGTTACCCCAGTCAAGAATTGTATCCCCTGGATGGAGCCATATGGAGGTAGATTTGTGTTTTTATTATTCAATCAAAAAAAAGTTGCTTCAACAAAAAAAGGATGCCTTAATCAAAATATATATTTTCAATAAAAAAAAAAAAAAAAAGTCGCTTCAATTTAAAAAAAAAAAAAAAAATGCATGTGAAAGCTTTTTTTCTTTTCTTTTCTTTTTATTTATTTATTTTTTTTTTTTTTGAAGTCAAGTATATGCAAAGCAAATGACCTAAGTAGTAAGTCATATGATCTGTTTGAAAAATAATTTTGACCCATTATGAAAATATATTTTGTGTTCATTTCATTAATTTTTGTTGCACTATTATAGCTTTGCATCTTATATATATTATATATATGAAAGTCAATTACATGCAATGACACTTATCGGCCACCAGGGTGGGCCTGACCCTCCTGGCCCCCCCTTAAAATCCGCTTATGTTCGGGAATACGTTTCCAACCACCAATCGCCCTACTATAGAAGGCCACCAGTTACAAAGTTGGTGTGCATGGCTGTCACTCCTAACTGTTTGCGGGCTTTCATGTGAACCGTCTTCAGAAGAGGCTTCCTCCCGGGGTGACAGCCATGCACACCAATTTGATTTATGGTCGGAGCACTAACAGGCTGACCCCCCCCCCCCCCCCCCACCTCTTCAGTCTCTGCTGCAATGCTGACAGCACTCCTGTAAAGAGTCACATGACATTTTGGAGGAAAAATGACAAGCAGTACTCAATTTGGAAATTTAGGGATGTACGTAGTTTCTATGGGGTGTATTCATTTTTGTTGCCAGGGGTTTAGATTTTAATGGCTATATTTTGAGTTATTTTGAGGGGAAATTAAATGATCTCTATTATATAAACTGGACACAGACTACTTTTCATTGTGTCAAAGTGTCATTTTGTCAGTGTTGTCCCATGAAAAGATATATTTAAATATCTGCAGAAATGTGAGGGATGTACTCACTTTTGTGATACACTGTAGCTGGATCCAGCTGCTCACTGTTAAGACTAACATAAGGTTGTAAGTTTTTGTTTGAGCTAACTTGATTGTTTATGCATTTGTAATTTAGTTTAGAAGTGTATTAAGCAGTTTTTTGTGGGAATATGCGGTTGAACCGTTAGTAGCTTTGTAAAAAAAATAAATAAATAAATAAAATTAAAAAGACATTAGCATTTGATAGCATTTCAAGCTAGCGGACCTTTGCCAAGCAAGTTAGCCAATTGTTCTTTTGTTGTACTTCGATCCTTGTGATTAATTTCTTTACACCGTTTCAGGCTAGATTTCAGGTATTTCAATTTATTCTTAAATGCGTTTATTGTTCTTGTGAAATAGATAAATAGATAGTGCAATTCTGTGAAAAAATACACGTGAATTTTATTTTTTTTTTATTTGTGTTCAATGTTGTTTTGAAAGTGCAATCCTAGCAAGACTTTGTTTTACTTCTCCGAAAGTTTATTCTGCAATGCATTAAGTGTTCCTGATCCGATGACTCGATTATTCGAACTAACTAATTCCATCCATCATTTACCGCTAAGCTGCAGCGCTAAAAATGTGGTTTCGGCACCGTCTCGGTATATCACAGACAAGAAACAGTAT
The DNA here is from genome assembly GCF_030265065.1 of Corythoichthys intestinalis. Lineage (NCBI taxonomy): Eukaryota > Metazoa > Chordata > Actinopteri > Syngnathiformes > Syngnathidae > Corythoichthys > Corythoichthys intestinalis. The sequence goes on from NC_080406.1 coordinate 1,763,523, forward strand.
CGGGAGCCCAAAAATGATATCGGTGCAACACTAGTTAAAATGATGAAATGAAACCGGATATTTAGCCAATGTTATGTGCGTGTATGTACAGTCAGCACACCTGTGGAAGGAAAACCGGCAAAGAAAATCCTAAGAAAGCCTACAACGACGACATCGGCGACAACCACAACTACAACAACAACTACTCGGCCAACGACAACCAGGCCAACGACGACTACCACGACAACAAAAGCTACAACCACCACAACAACTAAAGCCACCACAACCACCACAACAACAAAGGCCACCACAACCGCACGTAGAACCGCCAGCAAGCGAACCACCACTACCCTGACGCCGACCAAAGCCCACACCCAGACGGTGCTGCTTCCTGCTCCCAGAACCACGCAGGATCCATACTATTACAACAAAAGGGAGAAGGACCACTACCCGGCCAAAACCACCCCGTCTGGAGACCACCACACAGACAAGGACGACAATGATCCACGCGTCCACAAGCTGGTACCCGTCACGAGGAAACCGTCCAAGATTAAACCCTCCAGGAAAAAGAACGGAGGGGAAAAGGTGAGTACTACTACATTCAGTGTTCATTTAACCCAGTGCTTCTCAATTATTTTCTGTTACGCCCCCCCAAGGAAGACGTAAATGTTTCGCGCCCCCCCCAACTCTCTGCCGCCACTGTAAATAGTATCATTCGTCTATATTACTATTATAAGTACGCCTCAGCCTAACATTGTCCTTTTTTTTCTATTAAAGAAAAAAAGTAACATAGATCAACTTATAATAAAGTATAACTTTTTTAACATTGTGTTGCTTGTAACAGAAAAGACTTAATGCGCATCAATTTGCCTGAAGTTAAAAAAAAAAAAAAAAAAAAAAAAAAAAAAGTCACATCCAAACTGTAAAAATACACTCAAGGTACATTTTTGACCATTTGATACTGAAAAATAAAATGTAATAAAATCAGTAAATAATAACAAATTCAAATTGATTAGAAACATTTACTCTTCAGGACAACATGCCAAAAAATTTGACCGAAAAAAAACAAAACTGAATAGAAGGGGGGAAAAAGGTCTCTGGACAGAAGGAAAGTTTTTATTTTCGCTGATTCGCCACAGTGCTCACTGGTTTACTGATATAACACTGACAAAGCGGGACGATTGTGACAATTGGCAATATTCGGCACATTTTCGCTGAAAAACAATCAAGCGGCTTGTCAATGAGATTGAGGTCTAATGTCTTTAAGTGGCGTCTTAACTGATTTGGCTTCTCCGCTATAATCATTTTTAGACTCAGTAAACAGTGGTCTTTCCTCATTTCCCACTATATTAAAAGTCAAAGGCAAACGGCCCGAAAAAAGCGCATTCTCGGCGGCCGAGGGAGAACCGTAGGTGAGGGCGGTGGTCGTGACGATCCCAAGCCGAAAACGGCACTTCTCGGCCGGACACGTGAGAGCCGAAGAAGACAGTGGGTCGCTGCGTGAGTCCAGCTCTGCATGAGTCTCTTCCGTGTGCTCTTGCTTACTTCAAAAATACTGCACGCACTTTGAAAATGAGAGCGCCACTGCCACCCACGGAGTGGATGTGCAAGTACACTTTATTCTAGTACGGCAAAAAAAAAAAAAAAAAAAAGCATGTTCCCCGAGGTCACTCGCGCCCCCCCTGGCATCGCTCTGCGCCCCCCTGGGGGGGCGCGCTCCACCATTTGAGAAGTACTGATTTAACCCAACATGGTGTTTTTAGAATGCGGGCGGAAGCTAGAGTAGACCTACCTGGAAATAATCCAAGCGCTATAGGACTGTCCCCAATCTGATCACGTTATTTTTAGCTCAGAATCAGTCAAAGTTTTTTGTTTATTACATGACATATATAATCCAAGATAATCTGGGTCCCACTCTGATTTAGTCTTTTTTGTTTTGTTTAGTACTTAAAAATTGCTGTGTTGTGTTGAAATGTTTGAAGTCACCCTTAAACATCTTGAAAGACTTGACTCTTGACTCTCTGAGTCATGCAAACATGAACTACATGACCAAGTCATTCCCAGACCATGACTCAATCACACAAAACAGACAAAAATCAACTGTATTTTTTCTGTTGACTGTCCACGCAGATGCTAACAAATGAATATGAGGACAAGTACGAGGCCGGCAAGCCCACCGTCACGTATCCCGAGGAGTCCGACGGGTTTGCCGACGTCACACCGACCAGGAAGGTGAAGGCCAAGCATGAGAAGAAGAGGAAAAATGAAAAGTTGGCAAAGAAGGCTGAGAGGAGGGGAGGTAAAGGCGGAGGAAAGAAGAACGGAAAGAAACTGTCAAAGTACCCGGAAAAGGAGGACTACCCGAAGCCTACCAAGAAGCCCACGCCGCCTCCCAAGGGATCGCTGTCCTCCTTCTTGGACTACTTCGAGAATCGTAGGCGATTGCTGGTAAGAGAAATCCTAAAAGACAATTTCTTCGAACCCTCCTGTTATGTTTGCGTCAACCATTCAGTCATTACACATTGCATTCAATATCACCTGTGGGCAGAGTAGCCAAAAATTTGACTCAAGTAAGAGTAGCGTTACTTCAAAATAAAAAAATAATATTACTCAAGCAAAAGTAAAATTAGTCATCCAAAAAATGTAGTCAGTTACAAGAAAAAGAGTATTTAGTGAAGAATACTCAAGTTATGAGTAACATTGTGAGTAACTGCTTACAATGGTATTTAATTTCTCGGCACAAAGTTAACTATAATTCAGTGTTTTTCAACTGATGTGCCATGAGACATCATAGGATGTGCCACGAGAAATTATCCAATGTCGCTTTTTTTTTTTTTTTTTTTTTACGTCGTTGGGCGGAGTTAGAGTAGAATGGAAGGAGTAGGTAGAAAGTTGACGGTCGTGTGCAGATGGGCAAGTGTCGCGTTAAAGAACTGCTCGGATTTCTAGCCATCAGCCACCTTGCTGTAAACAACAAAGTGGACCCCAGCACGTCTACTGTACATCATTTGATAAGACTTGTCAAGTGTCAATAATATACACAAAAGTGTCCTTTCCATTTTATCCATATGTGACGACTGTCAATTGTCCCACTGTGTTTTATTCCAACACATCGTCGAGGACAGGAAGGTGATGTATTGACGGGTCAAATCAGCCTCGCATTCAAGTAGGGGGCGGCCCACATCAAGAGGAGCTATTCACACTATACACACGTACACAGCGATCTAACGCCAACTTTTTGTTGAAAACGTACGAAAGCTGTACCGCATACAAACAGGAAGGATTGTCTCAGGAGTGATTTGTTCGAAGATTCAAGGTAATTGTTATATTTTTCGTATCAAGCATGCATTTTGAAATGTGGTGAAAAAAAAAAAATCAATGGGAGAAATTAGCCGCTACTGCATTGGCATCGTAGTTCGCAAAAATAAATGCTAACTGCACATTTTTTTTTGCTTTTGGCCAAGAATCGAGACTGTTTTACGTCCATATCTATAAAGAATTCTGGGATTTAAGCTTTTATTCACAATCATTTTCAGCGGAAAAGCTCAGTTTACATCAGGCGGCCGCTAGCTACATCAACTAACAAACTAGCATTGTACTTCGATATATTTACGTAAAATGAATGCTAACTGCACGGGTTTTTTGCTTTTAACCAGGAATCAAGATTGTGTTACGTCCATATCCATAAAGAATTCGGGGATTTAAGCATTTATTCACAAGAATTATCACCGGAAAAGCTCAGTTTACATCAGGTGGCCGCTAGCTACATTCACTACAGACTCGCATTGTTCTTCGACATATTTACGTAAAGTAAATGCTAACTGCATGTTTTGTTTTTGCTTTTAACCAAGAATTGAGACTGTTTTATGTCCATATCTACAAAGAATTCGGGGATTTAAGCATTTATTCACAAGAATTTTCACCTGAAAAGCTCTGTTTACATCAGGTGGCTGCTAGCTACATTTACTAACAGACTAGCATTGTACTTCGACATATTTACGTAAAACGAATGCTAACTACAGGGTTTTTTTCTCTTTTAACCAAGAATCGAGACTTTTACTTCCATATCTATAAAGAATTCTGGGATTTAAGCATTTATTCACAATAATTTTCACCAGAAAAGCTCTGTTTACATCAGGCGGCCGCTAGCTACATTTACTAATAGACTAGCATTGTACTTCGAGATACTGTATTTACGTAAAATAAATGCTAACTGCAAGTTTTTTGCTTTTAACCACGAATCGAGATTGTTTTACGTCCATATCTATAAAGAATTCAGGGATTTAAGCATTAATGCACAAAAAATGTTACTGGAAAAGCTCTGTTTACATCAGGCGGCCGCGAGCTACATTCACTAATAGACTAGCATTGTACTTCCACATACTTAAGTAAAATAAATGCTAACTGCACTTTTTTTTTTTTTTGCTTTTAACCAAGAATCAAGACTGTTTTACGTCCATTTCTATCAAGAATTCGGGGACTTAAGCATTTATTCACAAGAATTTTCACCAGAAAAGCTCTGTTTACATCAGGCGACCGCTAGCTACATTCACTAACAGACTAGCGTTGTAGTTTGACATATTTATGTAAAATGAATGCTAATTGCACGTTTTTTTACTTTTAACCATGAATCGAGACTGTTTTATGTCCATATATAAAGAATTCAGGGATTAAGCATTTATTCACAAAAATTTTTACTGGAAAAGCTCTGTTTACATCAGGCAGCCGCTAGCTACATTCACTAACAGACTAGCATTGTAGTTTGACATATTTACGTAAAATGAATGCTAATTGCACGTTTGTTTGTTTTTTTGTTTGCTTTCAACCAAGAATTGAGATTGTTTTACGTCCATCTCTATAAGGAATTCGGGGATTTAAGCATTTATTCACAAGAATTTCCTTCGGAAAAGCTCTGTTTATATCAGGCGGTTGCTAGCTACATTTACTAACAGACCAGCATTGTACTTCGATATATTTACGTGAAATGACTGCTAATTGCACTATTTCTATTTTATTTTTTTGCTTTTAACCAAGAATCGAGACTGTTTTTCGTCCATTTCTATAAAGATTTCAGGGATTTCAGCATTTATTCAAAAGAATTTTCAACGAAATAAGCTCTTTGTCAGTGATTCCACTCGGTCAGCTTTGACGGCCTCGCCAACAATGCAGGCCTCCTATTTATCAGCCCCGCGCCCAAGTCCCGTCAAAACATTATGAAGTCTACGGTTGAAGGCTAGCAATCCAAGCAGTTCTTGAACGTGACACGAGTAGCTATCCAACAGCGCCATGGTGCCAAGCAAGTTTAAACGTCATCTCAAAATAAAACACCCGTCGCTTCAAAACAAGTTGATGGACCATTTTGTTTGCCTTAGTGAAAACACAGAGAAACAGACTTTTTAAATAAAAAATACAAGGGTAAATAAGAAAGCCCTCTAAGCCAGTTAGCTTTTTGCTGAACTTGTTGCTAAATCCCAAAAAAGTCCCACACTGTGGCAGAGATAAAAATACAGTCCTACCTTCCTGCAAAGCCATCGTCAGCGAGATAACCGGCCCTGACGGGGTTAAAGACATTGCTAAAGTCCCCTTGTCTGATAATTCTGAGCTTTTCAAGCCGAACTGCTTTAAGAAATGAAAACAGAGAGAGACTGATAGCTGTTGAAGAAAATTCCTGCCAGGATATCGGCTTTGTGTTCATCTAAACAGGCTAAAGTTTCACACTGCGTAAATATAAATACTGAGAAATTATTTTATAATGAAACATACTGTAGCAAAAGTAATTTTGGAACATTTTCGGTTTGTGATGTGCTGTAAGATTTTTTCCAATGTAAAAACGTGACTAAGAAAAGGTTGAAAAACACTGATCTATATTACTGTTATTATTATACTGTTCAATAACCCATTACATAACCACATTAAGCCAAAGAAGTACCACAAAAAAAAGTCATACACTGCTTCTTCAGACTTTTTTTTTCTTTTTCTCGAGGTTAAAGTGAATGTAGTCGTCAGCTCTGTGCAGCTGTGTGCGAACAGACTGTGTGTCTCTGTTTTGCAGCAACTATAGATTGTTATCACACAGGCAGACTGGGAAAATATGGCCCATCCTCCACTTGCAGGTTAATGTAAACATCCACTCTCCGGAGTCTACGGCTGAACTTCCAAGCAACCCGTGCACCCCCCCACCCAACCTCCTTCTTTCTCATCTCCCCCGCCACAGCTGGTGACATCACCCAGCGAGGAGAACAAGATGTATGCCCAGCAGAGGGACGAATACTTGGAGTCCGTGTGCGAGATGGCCATTCGGAAAGTCTCCATCATCACCATCTTTGGCTCACTCACCAACTCCACCATGAAAATCGACCACTATCAGTTGGGTAAGGAGAGCAGATTGTGTGATCGGCCAAAGTAGTCTTCCCACGTCCTGCTGTTGCTGAGTCATACGCCCACTCGGTGAATGTTTTCCAGACTTGTCGTGAATGTGTGGGTGGAGTTGTAACTTTGCAAACACTTCACTTTGCTCTCAACTCTCCTACAAGGCTCCAGACTAACATTTTTTCACAAGGAGCACAGTGGCCCCCAAACGTGAAAATTTTTGGGACGCAAGCAAAAGACACACACTGCAAATCGACAAGCAAAGTTTTCCTCTAATTTTCACTGTTAAACCGATAAATACTTTCAAAATAAATGCATAAAACTACGCCGCAAAATTTTAACGTCTTGAAGAGAAAAAATAGTCAAATAATTTTCTCCATCTTGTTTTGAGTGTTAAAGACTAGTTAACAGATAAATGTGTCAGATTATTCTACCTGCTTTAAGTAAATATTACTATTTGCTCTTTTGAAGCCCGTTCATCTAAAAGTTGGTCATTTTTCACCTAAATCAAGAAAAAAAAATACTTATATTTATATATGTACTGTATGTACATACTGTGTGTATATATGTATGTATGTACTGTGTGTACGTATGCATGTATGTACTGTGTGTATGTACTGTGTGTATGTATATATACATGTATATATTCATGCGTATATATGTATGTATGTATGTATGCTTACGTATATATGTATTTATGCATGCGTATGTATGTATGTATGTATGTATGTATGCTTACGTATATATGTATTTATGCATGCGTATGTATGTATGTATGTATGTATATGTATGCATGCATGTGTTTGTATGTATGTATGCATGCGTATGTATGTATATATACATGTATATATTCATGCGTATATATGTATGTATGTATGCTTACGTATATATGTATTTATGCATGCGTATGTATGTATGTATGTATACTGTATGTATGCATGCATGTGTTTGTATATGTATGCATGCATGTGTTTGTATGTATGCATGCATGCGTTTATATGTATGTATGCATGCATGCGTTTATATGTATGTATGCATGCATGCGTTTATATGTATGTAATCATGCATGCATGCGTATATATTTATGTAATCATGCATGCGTATGTATGTATGTATGCATGCATGCGTATATATGTATGTATGCATGCATGCATGCGTATATATGTATGTATGCATGCATGCATGCATGCGTATATATGTATGTATGCATGCATGCATGCGTATATATGTATGTATGTATGCATGCATGCGTATATATGTATGTATGTATGTATGTATGTATGCATGCATGCGTATATATGTATGTATGCATGCATGCATGCGTATATATGTATGTATGTATGCATGCATGCGTATATATGTATGTATGTATGTATGTATGTATGTATGTATGTATGTATGTATGTATGTATGTATGTATGTATGTATGTATGTATGTATGTATGCATGCATGCGTATATATGTATGTATGTATGTATGTATGCATGCGTATATATGTATGTATGTATGCATGCATGCATGCGTATATATGTATGTATGTATGCATGCATGCATGCGTATATATGTATGTATGTATGCATGCATGCGTATATATGTATGTATGTATGTATGTATGTACGCATGCGTATATATGTATGTATGTATGCATGCACGCATGCGTATATATGTATGTATGTATGCATGCACGCATGCGTATATATGTATGTATGTATGCATGCATGCATGCGTATATATGTATGTATGTATGCATGCATGCATGCGTATATATGTATGTATGTATGTATGTATGTATGCATGCATGCATGCGTATGTATGTATGTATGTATGTATGTATGTATGTATGTATGTATGTATGTATGTATGTATGCATGCATGCATGCGTATATATGTATGCATGCATGTATGCATGCATGCATGCGTATATATGTATGCATGCATGCATGCGTATATATGTATGCATGCATGTATGCATGCATGCATGCGTATATATGTATGCATGCATGTATGCATGCATGCATGCGTATATATGTATGCATGCATGCATGTATGCATGCATGCATGCGTATATATGTATGCATGCATGCATGCATGCGTATATATGTATGCATGCATGCATGCGTATATATGTATGCATGCATGCATGCGTATATATGTATGCATGCATGCATGCGTATATATGTATGCATGCATGCATGCGTATATATGTATGCATGCATGCATGCGTATATATGTATGTATGCATGCATGCGTATATATGTATGTATGTATGCTTACGTATATATGTATTTATGCATGCATATGTATGAATGTATGTTTGTATATGTATGCATGCGTATATATGTATGTATGCATGCATGTGTTTGTATGTATGCATGCATGCGTTTATATGTATGTAATCATGCATGCATGCGTATATATTTATGTAATCATGCATGCGTATGTATGTATGTATGTATGCATGCGTGCATATATATGTATGTATGCATGCATGCGTATATATGTATGTATGTATGCATGCATGCCTATGTATGTATGTATGTATGCATGCATGCGTATGTATGTATCTATGTATGCATGCATGCGTATATATGTATCTATGTATGCATGCATGCGTATATATGTATGTATGCATTCATGCATACGTATATATGTATGTATGTATGCATGCATGCATATATATGTATGTATGTATGTATGCATGCGCATGTATACAGTGGGGAGAACAAGTATTTGATACACTGCCAATGGGTTTTTCCATTGGCAGTGTATCAAATACTTGTTCTCCCCACTGTATATGTATGTATGTATGTATGTATGTATGTATGTATGTATGTATGTATGTATGTATGTATGTATGTATGTATGTATGTATGTATGTATGCATGCGTATGTATGTATGTATGTATCTATGTTTGTATGCATGCATGTATGCATATGTATGCATGCATACGTATATATGTATGTCTGTATGCATGCGTATATATGTACGTATGTATGCATGCATACCCATGTGTGTATGCGTGTGTTTATATGTATGTATGTATGTATGTAAGTGTGTGTTTATATGTATGCGTGTGTGTATATTTATGTATGTAAGCATGCATGCGATTGATTGTATGCATGTTTGTATGTATGTATGCATGCATATGTATGTATGTATGCATGCATATGTATGCATGCATGCGTATGTATGAATATATGTATGTATGCGTGCGTATGTATGTATGTTTTATGTATGCATGCGTATGTATTAATTGTATGTATGTATGCATGCGTATGTATGTATGCATGCGTATGTATGTATGTATGTATGTATGTATACATGCCTGTGTGTATGTAAGTATGTATGTATGTATGTATGTATGTATATTTATGTATGTAAGCATGCATGCGATTGATTGTATGCATGTTTGTATGTATGTATGCATGCATATGTATGTATGTATGCATGTATGTATGCATGCCTGTATGCATGCATGCATATGTATGAATATATGTATGTATGCGTGCGTATGTATGTATGTTTTATGTATGCATGCGTATGTATTACTTGTATGTATGTATGCATGCATGCATGCATGTATGTATGTATACATGCCTGTATGTATGTATGTATGTATGTATGTATGTATGTATTTGCGTGCATACGTATGTATGTATGCGTGCATACGTATGCATTCATATATACACACACACGTACATTAGGCCGTGGCGCAGTTGGTAGTTGGAGTTGTCCTGGGACCGCAGGGTGAGTGGTTCGATTCCTGGCTACGACTGCCCACTCTCCACAGTGCCCTTGGGCAAGGCGCTGAACCCTAATTTGTCTCCATGGCAGCAGCACCATTAGTGTATGAATGTGTACGTGAAACGGTAAATGTAAAGCGCTTTGTGTATGGTAACCATGTAGATAAATGTGCTAATAAGTACCTTCCATTTAACGTACTGTATATATAATATGTAAAATATTTCTTCTGCTACTTCATTTTGTAACACTGGAAACTAGGTGGTGCAAAATCACAATTGACAAACATCATCACCCAAACAGTAAACAAACAGTAAGTTATCCTTTTATTTCAGCAGCTACTGGTCAAACTGGTAAAAAAAAATCCCTATCGGCCCGATATACCGGTCGGCAAACATATCAGTTGGAACTTCGTCAGAAAGATCATCACCCAAACAGTGAACATTATTATCTTATTCTGGGGGAAAAAAAGTCCATATATCTCTTGATATATCGGTCGACCTTTACTCTCAAATGTTGGATTAGTGTGTGACTTTGTAAAACTTTATGAGTCGGCATGTTCCACCGCAAGCCAAGGTTTCATGCACGTGTAATTTTGGTTTGAAAAGCTAGAAGTTGATGTCACATGCGGGTTTTCCGCTTGGGGGGGAAAAATGTGTGTGTACAAACAAGTGCTTCTTTTAGTGCCTCCAACTCCCTGCGGGTGGATTAAGATGACCTCACCATCTAGTTTGGTTTGTCAGTAGATTTCCGAGAACACTTGGTCTCGTTTCAAAACCATTTCGGTCATAACACTGCAAAGCAGCATTAGGGATGTCCCCTCATCCAATCACGTGATTAGAAATCGGGCCCGATTTTTAAGTATTAAATGCTTTAACATCGTCAAATATCCGCTAGTTAAAGTCAATTCCAAAGTCAAGTCACACCCCGCCAAGCAGTGAAGGAATGAAAACAGCTCTTTGTTGAGTTTGTCCCCGAGTGACTTCGCCGCTGTCCATCAAATATTTGCTTCCCCTCCCGTCCGGTTTAGAAACGTCTGACTTTCTTCTTCAGAGAACGACAAGCCCATGAAGGGACTTCGTCAGGAGGACCTGGTGAACCAAGATCTGATCACCGAGTTGAGGAAAGAGTTCAGTATGGTCCACGACGACTTCCACATGGTCCTTACTGACACAGACATGAGAGTCAAGGTAAATTGTTTAGCACTGGAAGTTTTGGGGGTTTTCTGGCTCTAAAGACCAGAAAGGTGTCAAATGACCCTGACACCAAACTGACTACTTGGCATTGTTCACTCTGGATAGCTGCAATTAGCATCTTGAATATTTGCAAATCCAGGGCTCCCTTGGCTTTTTCAAACACAGAGGAACACGGGGATGGCCAGTTGCCGTGTTCTACAACATGATTGACATGGCAGCATTGAATGCATACATATGTGTTGTATCAGGAATGCACCGGAAGGCAAGAGAGACGGGTGGACTTCTTGGTGGGTCTTGCAAAGGAATTGGCTCACTCTCATGTGGGCACAAAGAAAAAAAATGTTTTGTTTTTTATTACACCGTCCCTTGTCTGTAGGCAAACTGCAGCTTTGGGAAGATGTAAAAAGGTTGTCCGCCCGATTGCATGCCTGAGCGGTCCACTGTCCAACAAAGCCAAGGCACCCCTGCCCTGCAAACACTCAAGAAGCTAATTGGAGCTATCCAACCCTGTGGTTTTCCGAGTGCGAATGGGAATGATTAATGAGAACCTCAATGCTCACAAAAGATATGCTGATTAGGGTCAGATGACCCTTCTCTGGATACAAAAGGGATTTGTATCAACTGATCCATCCTTGGTAGTTCTACTCTTTGAAAGACAAAAAAGAATGTACAGTCCGTGATAAGTCTTGTCGCTTATCCATTTTGTAGAAACAATTGCTAATAACCTGACTTTTAATTATTCAATTCGTTTCAGAAATGCCTCATATGAAAGCCGAGACCCTCCCAAATGATGTTGAATGTACAAAATTATATTTGTTTGACTGAAAAAAGATTTATCATTTAATGAAGACATAAAGGTCCAATTTTGGCAAGACAAACGTTTTGTCACCTACAGAAAGTAGTGTGAAATTGAACAAAAAATGTACTTCAAATACAAAAATATGTTACATAGCATGAGCGAATTAAGTCGTGGTGCTGTGAGATCCAAATTTAATATTTTTTATGACCTCCATGGGCTTGAAGGACTGCATCCATGCGGTTCGGCAAGGATTCATACAATTTACTGATGAAGTCTTCAGCAACATCAAAGAAAGCAGTCTTGCATGCCTCCCAGAGTTCATCAAAATTGTCGGGTTTCGTCTTCCATGCTTCCTCTTTCATCCAACCCCATACATGCTCAATGATGTTCATGTCTGGTGATTGGGCTGGCCAGTCCTGGAGGATCTTGATCTTCTTTACCTTGAGGAACTTTGGGGTAGAGATTGAAGTATGCGATGGAGCACCATCCTGCTGCAGAATTTGTCCCTTTTTATGGTTAGGAATGTAAAAGGCAGCTAAGATTTGTTGATCTTTCAGACTATTTATGTTGCCTTCCACCCTGAAGATTTCTTAGAGTGCAGGCAAATAAAAAACTGTGTGGCATTTGCCAAGGCCCACAGTCTGTCAAAAGGATGGACGATGGAAAAGTGGCAAAAGGTGGATTTTTCAGATGAATCTTCCATTGAACTACACCACAGTCACCGCAAATATTGCAGGAGACCTACTGGAGCCCGCATGGATCCAAGATTCACTTAGAAAACAGTGAAGTTTGGTGGTGGCAAATACATGGTACATCCAGTATGGGGGTGTGCGAGAGATCTGCGGGGTGGAAGGCAACATAAATAGTCTAAAATATCAACAAATCTTAGCTGCCTCTTACATTCCTAACCATAAAAAGGGACAAATTCTGCAGCAGGATGGTGCTCCATCGCAATCTGTTCCTCAAGGCAAAAAAGATCAAGATCCTCCTCGACTGGCCAGCCCAGACACCAGACATGAACAGGATGAAAGAGGAAGCATGGAAGACGAAACCCAAGAATGTTGATGAGCTCTGGGAGGCATGCGAGACTGCTTTCTTTGATGTTCCTGATGACTTCATCGATAAATTATATGAATCCTTGCCGAACCGCATGGATGCAGTCCTTCAAGCCCATGGAAGGCATACAAAATATTAAATTTCGATCTCACAGCACCACTACTTTCAGTGAAACAAATATATTATTGTACATTCAACATCATTTGGGAGGGTCTTAGCTTTCATATGAGCCATTTGTGAAACCGACTGAATAACTAAAAGTCAGGTTATTAGCAATTGTTTTCGACAAAATGGATAAGCGACAAGACTTTTGTCAGGGACTGTATTACCATATCAATACATTGTCACACCCCAAGTCAAAACTGTCACGCAGCTAAAGGTAGGCTACTACCTTTTCAAGTTCTTTTTGCTCACTTGAATCTTCTATTTTTCTTGCCACCAATCTGTCCTCACCCGGCAGACTACCGCTGTTCTGCCAACGCGCCGCCTTGACGAAAACACTGTTTTAATTCACGCAGCGTGGCATTTTCCCAGCGGCCGCTTGCCAGGGGGGAAAAAAATGTCCGGGTTGTTTTTGGACTCGCGCATCAAAGAGGCTAGTGTTCGCTCACTCTGCTGACAGCGGCGTCCGCCGACCTGCGAGGATGTGGGTGGGTGGGAATAGTTAGCTGGATGTGGTTTGGATGTGTTGGACGCAGTGCTCAGCATTCCGGGTGTTGCAACCCAAAAGTGGAGATCAAGAATGCAAAATATGTGAAAAGCCACACCACAATTACAGTGAAAATACTCAAATCTACAGTAAAATGATATCTTTTGCCTTTAGGAATGAATTTTCTTACCAGCTGTGTCCTGATGTATTTTTTTAAACTGCTTTCAATTTTCCAATAGAATAGTGTCTATTAACTCGTTGGCTGCCATTGACAATGAAAAAAGGCCCTAGATGTCCAATCGTGTACCGTCCAATCATCCTTCTGCTGTGAATTAATTTGATCGCTAGTAGACGTCCAATCCATTTGAAGTGGGAGGCTGACACCCTCAAGCATTTACTAAAATAAACAAATAATGAAATAGAAAGGTGTTTGTGAGTGCAGCACAGCATGGCAGTCAATCTGTCAAGAAAGTCAGGTCAGTCCACAAGCGTGATTATTTATGTAATCAGTAGCTATTAGGGGTGTGAATTTAAGTACGTACAGGACACCATCGCCCTTAAAATTAGTCAGCCACTTATACATTTGGGCAAAAGAGATTTTCTACCTTGAGATGCCTTCAGTCCTTTGGCTTTGCGTCAACCCTCGGCCCCCAGACGTGGAGTTGAGACCAGAACCTCGCAAACAGAGGCTGTACATGGTCTTTACTGGATGTCGTCTCCCTCTGGGAACTTTTGGTATCTTGCAATCCGGCTCGAAGGACCATTAAAATTTCAAGTTCAAATTAGGGCTGTCAAACGATTAAAATTTTTAATCGAGTTAATCACAGCTTAAAAATTAATTAATCGTGACTAATCGCAATTCAAACCATCAATAAAATATGACATATTTTTCTGTAAATTATTGTCGGAATGGAAAGACACAAGACGGATATATACATTCAACATACTGTACGTAAGTACTGTATTTGTTTATTATAACAATAAATCAACAAGATGGCATTAACATTAACATTCTGTTAAAGCGATCCATAGATAGAAAGACTTGTAGTTCTTAAAAGATAAATGTTAGTACAAGTTATAGAAATTTTATATTAAAACCCCTCTTAAAGTTTTCGTTTTAATAAAATTTGTAAAATGTTCAATCAAAAAAATAAATTAGGAGCTCACCATTGTTGATGTCAATAATTACACAATGCTCATGGTGCTTAAACCCATAAAATCAGTCGCATCCAAGCGCCAGCAGAGGGCGATAAAACACCAAAAAACACAAGTAACAAGTGGAAATGACACTGTGCTGTCATTTTAATCTGTTTGAGCGGGGCATGTGCGTTGATTGCGTCGAAATCGTTGGAAACTAATTTTTGGACCAAAACCTTTGAATTTTATAGATGAAGACATTTTGAGTAACTGTGGACTAAAACTAGATGAAATTTGTATGAGATTTCGTCAACGAAAACATTTTAAAATGACTAAAATATGACTAAGACTAATAAGTAAATTCGTCCAAAAGAAGACTATGACAAAAATTTAATCGATGCTATTCACCCAGTTCAAATGAATTGGATGTTTACTAGTGATCAACTCAATTCACATCAGAAGGGTGAAAAGAACTTGTTTTTCTGTTATCGATAATTGTTGTATTGCCATATCGGGAGATCATCGTTATTGTGAGCCTTGTCTCGTAAATCGTATCGTGAGGTACCCAGAGGTTCTCACTCCGAGTGGCTGTCACAGAAAAAGCAAATCTTGTAGAAGAGCTGGGATCGATCAATGATTCGACTTCTTTTGCCAGCAATCCTACGAGGTTCCCATTGCCATGAAAGCCGTGTTCAACTACATCGACACGTTCTCCTCGCGCATCCGAGAAATGGAGCAGCAGAAGCGTGACGGCGTCGTTTGCAAGAAAGAGGACAAGCCCAGATCGTTGGAAAACTTCCTCTCGAGGTAACAACTTAAGAGTGGCTCGGGTAAAAGATCGGGTTTTTAAATTGTATTTTGAAGTATTATAAGTCATTGGCTGCTATTGAGATTTTAGTATCGTGACAACAGTACCATCTAGTGATAAAGCTGGGAAGTGCAACAGAATGTAGGCTGAACTCAAGCTTCTGGTGCAGGCCCTATTCAATGATATTTTCATCATTTTCTGCGAGCTATTAAAAACTGGGCAACGGGCCTTTGTTGTGATGATAGGTTCCGTTGGAGGCGACGTCTCTTCATCATCTCCACCCCCAACGATGAGGAGTGGGCGTATCAGCAGCAGCTGTATGGCTTGGGCAGTCAAGCCTGCAACCTTGGTGAGAAACTTCAAAATTGTTATCGTCCGCCCCATATTATGTTTAGAACAGTCAGTTTCTTTCAAAGCACTTGGTCTGTCCAGGGTGCCGAAAAAGTGGATCTCATTATCTGGGTCTTTGGAAATGACCCAGATAGCGTATTTATGTTATTTATTTATTTTTTTTAATGGGATTTCTTCGGAGTGCTGCACAGCCCGAACCATTTGACCAATCGGCATCATCGCAGGAAATTTTTCGAACGACCCCGAAAATTTTCAGTTCGCGCGTAAACGCCGATTTTTCGGGGGAAAAAAAAAAAATTCAAAATTTATCCAGTCCTACAATTTTTGACCAAGTCCCATAATTTGGAAATAAAAAGTTCCGGGATGGTGAGGGGCATAAAAGTTGTATACAGAATTTGGAAAAATTGTACGGATCCCCGGAAATTTACCCTAAACTTTCCCATTCATTTTTAATGGGATGCAACGTTCAAATTTTCCATTGACTTCCAATGGAATTTACATTGCATCGATGGTATTGACAGCCATGTATGTCGAATCTACTGATGCCAATGTACTTGGATTCCATTGAGGCATATGGATGTCAATGCCATTGACGGCCATGGACGTCCAAAATTTTTCCCATTCATTTTCAGTGGCATTTACTTTTGTTTAATGCAATTGACAGCCATATTGTTGATTCTAGTGATGCTAATGTACTTGGTTTCCATTGACGCAAATGTAAGTCGATGCCATTGACGTCTATGGACGTCCAAATTTCCCATTCATTTTCAATGGCAAAAAAACAAATGTCCCCAAATCAACAGGGAATGACCAGTTATCAATAGGACGTATCACCCATATGTCACCAAATGACCTGATATGACCAGGACAGGACCCCCAAATGACCTGATATGACGACGTCGCGCCCCCAAATGTCCCAAAATCAACAGGAAGTGACCTTATATTGTCCCTGAATGTCCCCAAACATACCTGGGCGGGGCTAAGATCTGTATCTCCACACAACAAAGACCCAGAGTAATTTCTCCAGAAATTGCAGTTTTCTAGTTATGTTATAGTCTCCCAAGCCACATTTTTAGCTGGTCATGGTCATGAAAAAATTGTTCTTCAACGAAATATTTGCGTTACCATCATTGGTGACAAAAACAACACTACACGGAGGCGAACATATTGTTCCACCAAAATTTGACGAACACATCCCCATTTATTTCCAGTGGCCCTATTCATTTCCTACAGGAAAAAATGTCAACAGCAAATGATCTGAAATTGTCCAAAAATTAAAAGGAAGTGACCCGGAGGAGAAAGAGCAAAGCAGCCCCTCCAGAAATAGAATCAGGTTTTTGGTGATTTAGTACCTAAGATGCATTCTTTTCTTTCATGGTTGTTTTTGTTGTTTTTGTAGGATTAAGGCACATCTCCATTTTAAAGCTGGTCGGGACAGAACTGTCGGATATGGGCGGAGTCTTGGAACTTTATCCATTTAATGGTGAGAGACATAAAAACTACTTGAATGCCAACACTTTATTAGATCAGACACGTAACGTCTAAAACAAGGAAATATGTTGGATAAAATTTAAAGACCATAATTCACTGCCAGCCTCCCGTCAATTTTTGTTTTTAGAGTTAGGGTTTAAACACACAATGGGTTACAACTGGGTCAAACAGCTGCCATGAATTTTGTTGGAATAACACAATGAGGTTTTTTGTTTCACTGGTCCAGAAAAACTATCACTGGATGGGAGATGCATGTTGGAGATGCAGCAGTACAGTGCCTGACAAAAGTCTTGTCGCTTATCCATTTTGTAGAAACAATTGCTAATAAACTGACTTTGAATTATGAAATGGCTCATATGAAAGCTAAGACCCTCCCAAATGATGTTGAATGTATTTGTTTCACTGAAAAAAAGATTGATCATTTAATGAAGACATAAAGGTCAAATTTTGGCAAGACAAAAGTTTTGTCGCCTACAGAAAGTATTGTGAAAATGGAACAAAAAATGTACTTCAAATACTAAAAAAAATGTTACATAACATGAGCGAATTAAGTAGTGGTGCTGTGAGATCCAAATTTAATATTTTGTATGACTTCCACGGGCTTGAAGGACTGCATCCATGCGGTTCGGCAAGGATTCATACAAGTCATCAGGAACACCAAAGAAAGCAGTCTTGCATGCCTCCCATCAACATTCTTGGGTTTCGTCTTCCATGCTTCCTCTTTCATCCTGTTCATGTCTGGTGACTGGGTTGGCCAGTCCTAGAGGATCTTGATCTTCTTTGCCTTGAGGAACTTTGAGGTAGAGATTGAAGTATGCGATAGAGCACCATCCTGCTGCAGAATTTGTCCCTTTTTATGGTTAGGAATGTAAGAGGCAGCTAAGATTTGTTGATATTTCAACTGTTTATGTTGCCTTCTACCCTGCAGATCTCTCAGGGTGCAGACAATTAAAAAACCGTGTGGCATTTGCCAAGGCCCGCAGCCTGTCAAAAGGATGGACGATGGAAAAGTGGCAAAAGGTGGATTTTTCAGATGAATCTTCCATTGAATTACACCACAGTCGCCGCAGATATTGCAGGAGACCTACTGGAGTCCGCATGTATCCGAGATTCACTCAGAAAGCAGTGAAGTTTGGTGGTTGCATCATTACCAAAATCATGGTCTGGGGTTACATCCAGTATGGGGTTGTGGGAGAGATCTGCAGGGTGGAAGGCAACATAAATAGTCTGAAATATCAACAAATCTTAGCTGCCTCTTACATTCCTCACCATAAAAAGGGACAAATTCTGCAGCAGGATGGTGCTCCATCGCATACTTCAATCTCTACCTCAAAGTTCCTCAAGGCAAAGAAGATCAAGATCCTCCAGGACTGGCCAGCCCAGTCACCAGACATGAACATCATTGAGCATGTCTGGGGTAGGATGAAAGAGGAAGCATGGAAGACGAAACCCGAGAATGTTGATGAACTCTGGGAGGCATGCAAGACTGCTTTCTTCGATGTTCCTGATGACTTCATCAAAAAATTGTATGAATTCTTGCTGAACCGCATGGATACGGTCCTTCAAGCCCATGGAAGTCATACAAAATATTAAAATTGGATCTCACAGCACCACTATTTAATTCGCTTATGTTATGTCACATATTTTGTATTTGAAGTACATTTTTTGTTCAATTTTCAAACAACTTTCTGTAGGCGACAAAACTTTTGTCTTGCCAAAATTTGACCTTTAAGTCTTCATTAAATGATAAATCTTTTTTCAGTCAAACAAATATATTTTTGTACATTCAACATCATTTGGGAGGGTCTCGGCTTTCATATGAGCCATTTCTGAAACCGATTGAATCATTAAAAGTCAGGTTATTAGCAACAAAATGGATAAGTGACAAGACTTTTGTCAGGGACTGTATGCTCATACATTATGATTTCTTTTGTGTAAAAAGTATGGCGGTGTAATAGGTTCCCTGCTCCTCGGTTTTGGTTTTTGTAAATGTTTTTCATCTGTATGCAAAAAGGACAAGCAACAGGAAAATGTCAAATCTGTATGTATTGTAATGTAAAATCTGTTTGTATTGTATGTTGAAAGAACAATGTGTTTTTGAGTAGAAACACTAAATTTGGAAAAAAAGAAAAACAACAACAACAAATGACCTATCAATTCTTGGCGGAAGCGTATCGATAACCTATTGGAATGAAAAAGATTGCGATATACTGTATTGTCACCCGATTCTTGGGTCAACGATCCCACATTTGTCAATATTACAAAGGCTCATGCAACATTTTAGTCTGTGTGTTATTAAGGATTTGATGGACAGTTACAGAAAAATTCTGGAAGCAAAACACCTAACTCTTACGTTTGCATCCCATCCAGGGAGCGCTACAGTGGAGCGCGAAGGCCTCTCAGCCAACCTGGTCAAAGACATGAGGAACTACTTCCAGATCAGCCCAGAGTACTTCTCCATGCTGCTGGTGGGTAAGGACGGCAACGTCAAGTCCTGGTACCCCTCGCCCATGTGGTCCATGGCCATCATTTACGACCTGGTGGATTCCATGCAACTGCGCCGGCAGGAAATGGCCATCCAGCAGTCGCTCGGTATGCGCTGCCCCGAGGACGAGTACGGTGGCTACGGCTACCACCAGCACGGATATCAGGACGGGTATCACCAGGGTTACGGTTACTAGAGCAGGGGTGTCAAATGTACAGGCCGGTAGCGGCCCGCCAGGGGTCCCATCCGGTTGTTCTGCTTGCCGGGGGCACGATGTAGCTCATTCATATTGTACATACAAAAACACATGCTTTTATTTTGTCATTACTTGTGTGATCAAGGGCATGCCTTCACTGCACTTGGCTCAAATTCGTGTCCGTAGTTTCATTTGTTCATTCGCCCTCCTTGGACGTCAATGGCAGCCAGTGAGTTAACTTATTTAGCCCAAAATGAACTAATCCAAGATCTAATTTCCATAAATGTGTAATGAGTTTGACACCCCTGTACAAGACGTTTTCTTCACGATTGCGTTGGTGCTTGTTGCGCACAAGCAAGCGCCTCTTCTGTTTGACATTAGCGGTCTTCTAATTTTGCCTTTCCGACTGAGCAGATGAGATCATCGGGCACTAAGTGGAGGCCTGGAAATGATAGCTTTCACCTAGCCACTTCCTCCAAATATAGCCCAGTTCGGCGCCACTTAATGCTAATTTGCAGGAGGCTCTTCTATCTAATTGCAGCCAATAAAAGCAGAGATGAGCCTAGCGGGAAATGTATTTTAAACTCCAAACATTTCACATTATCGACTCTTTACGTCAAGGGCGTAGGTTTGGTCTCACCATAGGTAGGGATGATATAACCTGCATGTACTTTTTGCTCAGGACGGGATATTAATAAGACCAAACAGATTATTGAACGGGGGTCAGGGCAACATTTCTCACAAATATGAAACTAATTCATTGATAGGCTAAATGATCAATGCAACATACAGTGCTGGGTAAAAGTATTGGAACCCCTGCAATTCTGTCGGATAATGCTCAGTTTCTCCCAGAAAATGATTGCTATTACAAATGCTTTGGGAGTAATACCTTCATTTATGTTGCTTGCAATGAAAAAACACAAAAGAGTTTGGGGGGGGGGGAATCATTATCATTTTACTAGGGCTGTCAAAATTTTCGCGTTAACAGGCGGTAATTAATTTTTTTAATTAATCACGTTAAAATATTTGACGCAATTAACGCACATGCCCCACTCAAACAGATTAAAATGTACAGTACAGTGTAACGTCCGCTTGTTACTAGTTTTTTTTTTTTTTGTATTTGGCGCCCTCTGCTGGCGCTTGGGTCCAACTGATTTTATTTTACAATGAGTGAGCATGGTGTAATTATTGACATCAACAATGGCGAGCCACTAGTTTTTTGATTGAAAATTTTTCAAATTTTAATAAAACAAAAACATCAAGAGGGGTTTTAATATAAAATTTCAATAACTTGTACTAACATTTATCTTTTAAGAACTACGTCTTTCTATCCATGGATTTGACCCCCTCAGAATGCTTCAAAACTCACCAAACTCAACAGCCAGGTGAACACCGGTAAAGACTTTGATTAAAAAAAAAAAAAAAATTAATGCATAAATGTGTGTAGCGCCCCCTAAGAACAAAACTAACATTTCATTTCATTTTTTTAAGGCGAAAGAGGAGGTAACAACGCAAAGGTTAAAACTTAGAATTAGGGCTGTCAAAATTATCGCGTTAAAGGGCGGTAATTAATTTTTTAAATTAATCACGTTAAAATATTTCACGCAATTAACGCACATGCCCCGTTCAAACAGATTAAAATGACAGCACAGTGACATATCCACTTGTTACTTGTGTTTTTTGTCTCCCTCTGCTGGCGCTTTGGTGCGACTGAATTTATGGGTTTAAGCACATTGAGCATTGTGTAATTACTGACATCAACAGTGGTGAGCTACTAGTTTATTTTTTGATTTTGATGACTTTGATTTTAAGAACTACAAGTCTGTCTATCCATGGATCGCTTTAAGAGAATGTTAATAATTTTAATGCCATCTTGTTGATTTATTGTTATAGTAAACAAATACAGTACTTATGTGCCGTATGTTGAATGTATATATCCGTCTTGTGTCTTATCTTTCCATTCAAACAACAATTTACAGAAAAATATGGCATATTTTATAGATGGTTTGAATTGAGATTAATTATGATCATTTTTAAGCTGTAATTGACTCGATTAAAAATTTTAATTGTTTGACAGCCCTACATTTTACACAAAATCAGGTCGGACAAAAGTATTGGCACCATCAACCTAATACTTGGTAGCACAACCTTTAGACAAAATAACTGCAAACAACCGCTTCCGGTATCCATCAACGGGTTTCTTACAATGCTCTACTGGAATTTTACATTATTCTACAATTCTACATTATGCTGCAAAATTTGTTGGTAGTCTTCATAATGCCATGCACAGGGTCAAGCAGTCCAGTGCCAGAGGTAGCAAAGCAACCCCAAAACATCAGGGAAACTCTGCCATGTTTGACTGTGGGGACCGTGTTCTTTTCTTTGAAGGCATGTTTTGTTTTTTGTTTTCCTGTTGATGCATTTTCTCAAAAAGCTCAACTTTTCTCTCATTTGACCATAGAACATTCTTCCAAAACGTTTTAGGCTTTCTCAGGTAAGTTTTGGCAAACTCCAGCCTGGCTTTTTTATGTCTCTGGGTCAGAAGTGGGGTCTTCCTGGATAGAGTCCCTTTTCATTCAGACACTGAGGGATAGTGCGGGTTGACACTTTTGTACCCTCGAACTGCAGACCAGCTTGAACTTGTTTGGATGTTTGCTGAGTTTCTTTATCCACCCTCCGTACAATCTTTCATTTAAATCTCTCGTCAATTTTTCCATTTCGTCCATAGCTAGGGAGGTTAGCCACAGTGCCGTGGGCTTTACACTTACTAATGACACCGTGCACAGTAGACACAGGAACATTCAGGTCTTTGGAGATGGAATTGTAGCCTTGAGATTGCCCATGCTTCCTCACAATATTGCTTCTCAAGTCCTCACACAGTTCTTTGGTCTTCTTTCCTTCTTCCATGCTCAATGTGGTACACACAAGGACACAGGACAGAGGTTGAGTCAACTTTAATCCATTTTAACTGGCTGCAAGTGTGATTTAGTTATTGGCACAGGTAAGTAAGAGGTGCTGTTATTTACACAAATTAGAAAAGCATCACATGATTTTTCAAAGGGTGCCAATACTTTTGTCCAGCCCATTTTTGGAGTTTTGTGTAAAATGATGAATTTTTTGCCATTCTCTTTTGTGTTTTTTAATTGCAAGCAAAATAAATGAAGATATTACTACCAAAGCATTTGTAATCGCAATCAGTTTATGGGAGAAATTGAGCATTATCTGACAGAATTGCAGGGGTGCCAATACTTTCGGCCAGCACTGTATTGTAATATAAAAGTGATTTGGGGAAAAAAATGAAATCTTAGATATCCAAGGAGCGATCTACATCTGATGCATACTATATTACCCCAAGACCTGAACCAAAGTACTCTCATGAAATTCTGATGCTAGCTTGACTTGGTTGTGGAGGTTGGCCTGACTGTAGTAGTTTTACAAGTTAGCAAGTTCACACAGTTTAATGTTATACTAACCCTGATGCAGGTCGGACTTTCATTTGCAAAATTAGTGGTGTTTCCCCCACGTCCACAACATTGGCGTCTTTTTACAGTACTTACAGTGGCTGCTGCTGGCTGGCTGGAAAAAAACTTCTAATATCCCTCCTCTTCAAAGGGGGCTTACGGTCGACGCTGCCGAGCCAGGCCTACCTCCCTACCGTCCCTATGCAAACCTACGCCCTTGGTTTCCGTATAACCGAATCCTGCTCAAATGAATTGACTTCTGTTACATTCCTGGTAGCTGATGTTTCCGCAGCTGAGGTTGCATTTTATTTATACTCAATTGTGCCTTAAGTTTTTTTTTGTTTTGTTTTGATGGTTTGTATGCTTGTTGTTTCTCAATACTAGTGTTGCACCGATACTGATACTAGTGATGTTACCAAAAACGCATGAAAGAGGAAATTTTACAGTAAAACAACACGCAGATATGAAAAGATTCGTTCGTTCGTTGCCATCCCTCCCACTTCACATGGATTGGACATCTATGGCATCAATGCCAACCAATTAGTATCATTTTGGGGCATTTCAGGTCATTTACCGTAGATTTTCAGTCACTTCCTATTGATTTGTGGGCATTTATGGGTCATTTCCTGTTGATTTTGGGCATTTATGTGACCTGGGAATCTCTCAGTGACTCAAACTCAACAGGAAGTGACCTGCAAATGCCCCAAAATTGGATTGGACCTCTATGCGGTCAACGCCAACAAGTGAGTTTAATCGGGAATCTCTCAGTGATTCGAACGCCACCAGAATTGACCTGTAAATGTCTCGAAAATCGGAAAGATTAGCTGCGAAAGTTGTGGTTTCAAATGAGCGTTCCTCCCAGTCCAAATGGATTAAGTGTCATGCAATTTTGGGAAAGCAAATAATTTGCCCTTTAAAATGACATCAGTATCGGGGAGTACTAAGAAATAATGTGCCAATGTTGCTCAACATCTGGTTTCCAATCGCCAGTCGCCCTACCCAAGATGGCTGCCAGCTACGCATTTAGAATTACAAGTGTTCGATAAGCCACAGCTAGGTATCAGAATCGGTAGCCAAAAAAATGGTATCGGTGCAACACTATCTGATAAGTGACATGACTGTAATATTAAATATTACAGAATGCTCCTTTATGTGAATATTTGAAAATTTGTAATTGAAAAAAAATAATACATTCAATAAAATTTCTAATAAAAATACTGTTGTGCAATTCGTTGACAAAAACAGGAGCAGAGGAGCATTTAATCATCGTAACTAGATGAACAAAAACATTTTGCTGTCGTCATAAAATAATTTCAAAACCCTTGAGAAAAAGAGGAAAGCACAACCATTTGTAGGTTTCATTTTGATGAGCTTTGGAGAGGAAAAGAAAATCAACAGAGCATAGTTTTATTTTATTTGACAAATATTTTCATTCCCTTCCATCACACTACAACATCAATGCAGACGAACATTTGCCAAGCACACATACAGCAGTTTAACATTGTAAAAATACTGACAATTTGACTAAAATTGTGCTTTTAAAGAATCCCATGTATGGTCCACTGATCATGTCTCTTGTTAATGGAACTCATTCAATTTTTCCTCATAGCAGCCTAACTCTTTATAGGGCACTTATTTAACCCTACAATGCCTGAACCCAGAAATAATATACAGAAAATTCAGATTTTTTACATTTGAAAGCTTTGTGCTTAACAAGGAAAATGAAAAAATATCCTCCTTTGCTATCAGGAGTACTGCAAAATCAAATTTACCCCATGATAACACATTTCTGGTAACATCTGTTCATGCAAGAACAAATAACTATTCATATTTTTGCTGTCAAATATTGTATCAGGATAAATTTCAGTTTTGATACTTTTCAATACTACATAAGAATATATATTAGCCGCAGGGTTCACAGCACAGGAAAACATTTGCGGTTTATAGTCCGGAAATGACGGTAATTATAAAGCCCCCGCCGTCCGCAAATGTGAATATGGCATTTTAAGTGATGTGCGCCACACTTGTATACCAAATTTTATCACCCAAAATGTAATGTCCCTGTATGTGGATACCAGGTCTTTGTCAGGTTATTTTTGTATTATATTTAATTTTTAAATGACCAATAAAACAGTCATTTTCCACAAACAAGGTTACCACAAAGTTTGTTACAGTGGTATGAAAGTGTCTGAACCTTGTGGAATTTCTCAAATTTCTGTATAAAATCACCATCAAATGTGAGCTGATCTTTGTCAAAATCACACGGATGAAAAACCAGTGTCTGCTTGGAGTAAAACCAACCAAACATTTATAGGTTTTCATATTTTAATGAGGATAGCATGCAAACAACGTCAGTAGGTGGGAAAATAAGTAAGTGAACCATCACATTTAATATTTTGTGCCGCCCCCCTTTGGCAGCAATAACTTCAACCAGACGCTTCCTGTAGCTGCAGATCAATCTGGCACATCAATCAGGACTAATCTTGGCCCATTCTTCTCTACAAAACTGCTGTCAGATTCCTGGAATGTCTAGCATGAATCTCTGTATTGACATCATGCCACAGCATCTCAATGGGGTTCAAGTCTGGACTTTGACTTGGCCACTCCAGAACGTGTATTTTGTTCTTCTGAAACCATTCTGAAGTTGATTCACTTCATTGTCTTGTTGCAGCATCCATCCTCCTTTTAGCTTCAACTGTGACGGACAGCCTCAGGTTTTCCTGCAAAACTTTTGAAATCATTCTTCCAGGCCCAGAGGTAGCAAAACAGCCCCAAACCATTATGCTCCCTCCACCGTGCTTCACGGCGGGGATGAGGTGTTGATGTTGGTGAGCTGTTCCATTTTTCCTCCACACACGACATTGTGTGTTGCTCCCAATAATTTCAACTTTGGTTTCATCAGTCCACAAAGTATTTTTCCAAAAACTTCTTTGGAGTGTACAAGTGCCTTTTTGCGAACATTAGACGAGCAACAATGTTTTTTTTTTAAGATAGCAGTGGGTTCCTCCGTGGTTTTTTTTGGCTATAGTTTTACAAATAGGTGAGATATTGGATAGTGCCAGTGATTTCTGTAAGTCTTTAGCAGACACTCTATGGTTCTTTTTTACCTCTCTGAGTATTCTGCGCTTAACTCTTGGCGTCATCTTTGGTGGACGGCCACTCCCAGGGAGACAACAATGCCAAACTCTCTCCATTTTTTAGAAAACTTCTCTGACTGTTGATTAATGAACATCCAGACTTTTAGAGATGGTTTTGTATCCTTTCCCAGCTTTATACAAATCAACAATCCTTGATCGCAGGTCTTCAGACAGCTCTTTTGACCTGAGCCATGACGCACATCAGACAGTGCTTCTCATCAAGACAATTCTTACCAGGTGTGGGTTTTATAGTGGGCAGGGCAACTTTAAACCACTCATCAGTGATTAGGCACACACCTGACTTAAATTGTTTGGTAAAAATTGGTTTCAACTGCTCTTTAAGTCTCCTTCGAAAGAGGGTTCACTTATTTTTTCCCCCTTCTGTCATTGTTTGCATGTTATCCTCATTAAAATATAAAAACCTATAAATGCTTGGGTAGTTTTAGTTCAAGCAGACACAGTTTTTACATCTGTGTGATTTTGACAAAGATCACATCACATTTAATGGTGATTTTATGCAGAAATGTGAGAAATTCCAAAAGTTTCAGATACTTTTTCATGCCTTATAAAGAGTCAAGAGAGAAAAAATACAGTAGCCGGACTTATTCCTAGCACACCCAAGCATGTGTTGAGGTGTGACGACAGGAAAAACAAACACGTCAGTTCCAGACGCAGCGTCCACGCCGTCACTGACCTTTTTCCAGCGGCACAAAAAAACAAACTTTTTCCAGACAATGCGCATCCTCTGTGAAGGCTGCACACCGTCTGTTTCTGTGCACTACAAAGACGACGCTTCAGAATCGCTGTCTTCGTTGGCTTTGGTCAGCAGTTCTAGCTCCTCGCCATCCTGAAACAAAGCAAACCAAAAGTTATGGTTTGGTTTGTAAGTGTTTGCATTTGTTTTTGTTGATTTGGGTGGATACACTGCCCTCTAGTGGCAACAGTGAATATGACATAAGTCATTTCACATGGCTGAATCCAGCTGCTCCCTATTAAGACCAACATGGGCTAAGTTTTAATTTGAGCTAATGTTTTTTTAATGCATTCATAATTTAGTTTATCGGTATATTCAGCTGTTTTTGTGGGAATACTGTATGTGTTCGAACCATTTGTTAAGAGCATTGTGAAAAAAAAATTGGCCATTTGGCAAAATGGCTTTTGGCACATGGCATTTTTGGGGTATACAGATTTTTTGGGGTATATGGCATTTTTTTTGGCATATGGCAAAATGGCTTTTGGCATATGGCAATTTTTGGGCTATATGGCAAAATGGCTTTTGACCTCTGGCATTTCTTTGGGCATATGGCAAAACGACTTTTGGTGTATGAAAAAATGAAGCCCCATTCATTTCCAATTGCAATTTTTTTTTTCAAATTACAAAATGTATCAGGTCCTACAGGTCCTAATTTGCACATAAAATTTTTCAGGCAATGAAGGCATAGAAAAGTTGAATACAATTTTTGCAAAAGTTCCACCAAAATTTGACAAAAACCACCCTATTTATTTACAATAGCCCCGTTCATTTGTGATAGGGGAAATTTACCTGTCAACTAGTGCTGCAACGATTAATTAATTAAGTCAAGTAATTCGATTAGAAAAAAAATTTGAATAAAATTTTCCCGCTTTGAGTATTTGTTTAATTAAACTGGCTTTGTTATGGTTTGTTTTGAAAGTGTTTGCATTTATTTTATTGATTTGGGTGGATACACTGCTCACTAGTGGCAACAGTGAATATGACGTAAGTCATTTCACATGACTAAATTTAGCTGCTCCCTGTTAAGACCAATATAAGCTAAGTTTTTGTTTGAGCTAATGATTTTTAATGCATTCGTAATTTAGTCTATCGGTATATTTAGCCGTATTTTGTGGGAATACTGTATGTGTTTGAACCATTTGTTAAGAGCATTGTATAAAAAAAAAAAAGTTGATATTTTATAGCATTTAAGCTAGCGGTCTTTTGCTATGTAAGTTAGGTAATATTTTCTTTTGTTGGACTTACAGCCTCATTTTTTTTTTTTTTTTTTTAATCTCGTTAGAGGCTTGGCTAGAGTATTTAATTTTTTATGTTCCTTATGCAATTACTCGATTATTCAAACTAACTAGTTAAACGAATCGACTACTAAAATAATTGATAGCTAAAGCCCAACTGATAACCACAGCTGTACTAATAATAAGCCTTTAATATGGTTGTACTCCTTTATTCCAATGGGGGAGTAAGGGCATCCAAAAACATGGCTATCTGGAGAAATTGCTCTTTACCTTCCTCCAGGGAAGTTGGCGTATGCATGCGTGTGTGCCCTTACCCCTCTGGACCGCTTTAACACCTCCCCGTTGATGACCCGTAGCTTTTCCTTCTGCAAGCTGTACTCCAGGTCCCGGGGCCGGCTGGCGTTGTAGATAAAGATGGCCAGCAGCACCGTGGGGGCCTTCAGGAAGAAGTCCAGAGAGGGCCGGAAGTTGAACAGGAAGAGCGAGAGGGCGGTGACCAGGACGGTGGTGATCTGGTTTGTCAGCACGTGGAACATATTGTCCCGGAATTTCAAGATGAAGGCCACAGAGAGGCCCAGAGTCGCTGATGGACACAAAGTGTCAAGTTAAGGTTACTCTGAAATGGTAAAACCCCTCCTAATGAAACATTTCATGAACTAAACCCACAACAATATAGAGAGACAGCGAGAACAAAAAGTGGTATTTGGTTTATGGCATTTTTTTGTATATGGCAAAATGGCTTTTGGAATATGGCATTTTTTGGGCATATGGCAAAATGGCTTTTGGCATATGGCAATTTTTGGGTAAATGGGATTTTTCTGGTATACGGCAAAACGGCTTTTGGCATATGGCATTTTTTTGTATATGGCAAAAGGGCTTTTGACATGTGGCATTTTTTGGGTATATGGCAAAAGGGCTTTTGACATATAACATTTTTTGGGGTATGTTGCATTTTTTGGGTATATGGCAAAATGGCTTTTGGCATATGGCATTTTTGGGGTATATGGCAAAATGTCTTTTGGCATATGGCATTTTTGGGGTATATGGCATTTTTTTCGGTATATAGCAAAATGGCTTTTGGCATATGCCATTTTTTGTATATGGCAAAATGGCTTTTGGCATATGGCATTTTTTGGGTATATGGCAAAAGGGCTTTTGACATATGGCATTTTTGGGGTATGTTGCATTTTTTGGGTATATGGCAAAATGGCTTTTGGCATACGGCATTTTTTTGTATATGGCAAAATGGCTTTTGGCATATGGTATTTTTTGTGTATATGGCAAAAGGGCTTTTGACATATGGCATTTTTTGGGGTATGTTGCATTTTGTGGGTGTAAGGCAAAATGGCTTTTGGCATATGGCATTTTTTGTATATGGCATTTTCTGGTATTTGGTAAAATGGCTTTTATTATTTGGCATTTTTTGGTGTATGGCAAAATGGCTTTTGGTATATGACATTTTTTGGGTATATGGCAAAATGGCTTTTGGCATATGGCATTTTTTGTATAGCCATTTTTCGGTATATGGTAAAATGGCTTTTGGCATCTGGAATTTTTTTGGTGTATGGCAAAATGGCTTTTAGTAAATGACATTTTTTGGTATATGGCAAAATGGCTTTTGGCATATGGCATTTTTTTGTATATGGCAAAATGGCTTTTGGCATATGGCATTTTTTGGGGGTATATGGCATTTTTGGTATATGGCAAAATGGCTTTTGGCATAATGCATTATTTGTATATGGCAAAATGGCTTTTGACCAATGGCATTTTTTTTTTTTGTACATGGCAAAATGGATTTTGACATATGGCATTTTTAGGTATATGGCATTTTTTGGGCATATGGCATTTTTGGGGTATATGTCATTTTTTCGGTATATAGCAAAATAGCAAATTTTGGCATATGGCATTTTTTTGTATATGGCAAAATGGCTTTTGGCATTTTTTGGACCATGCATGTCCAAATTTCCCATTCATTTTGAATGGCAGAAAAACGTGTGTGGTTGTGATTTTTGACCATACGCTTACCAATACAGCGCATTGACATTCATCTGGCACCCAAGTAAGGTGATACCATTGACAGGCATGCACGTCTAAATTTCATGTCAATTAGCTCTAATGGTTGAAATGAACGTCTATTGCCTTCAATATGTGTTTTAAACATCAATTTCTTCCTATTACTACACATATTCTCTGTGACCTGGTCTGGCAGTGAAGACATTAAGCTAATGATAAAGATTAGATTAGATTGTGTGCGTGTATCCAATGTGCACGTTACTGACCCGTGACAAGCACCAGGGCTAGAGAGTAGACGTTGTGTCCGTAAAATAGGCCACAGTGGACAGTGAGGCCTCTCGACTCTTGTCCGGTAACCAGGGTCAGGCCGTTAAACACCACACCAAAAACATACCTGTGACATAGCAAAAGGGAAAAGTCGAGACGTGCTGTCGTTCTTTTCGCCACGTCTCTCAGATGGCTCACAGTTTACTATTCTGAATGAAGATGCTCTCGCTGAGCTGGTCTCCTTCCTTTAGGATCTTCTCATTGTAAATGTTGGCCATGGCTGAGATGAAGCACTGCAGCAGGAGAAGGATGTGGCCCACGCCTAGCGAGCGAAGCTTTCCCACCAAACTGTCCCGCCAGGCCTGGCCGGGAAGCGTCGACACCCATGAGCCGTTGGCGCTGTGCGAGAAATTGTTCACATTTGTTCCGCCACTGCACGTGTGAAATGTTTCAAAGGCAAAATTTTCAAAAAAATCAAAATTGCTTTGTATTTTTTGTTGCTTTCGGCAGTGTTTTGGCCTGTACTGTATATACAGTATGTGTCCTTTTTTAAGCCCTGGATATAAAACCCAAGACAAATGCATTAAAAGTGTTATGCTTGTATATCAATGATGTTACTGCAGTACTACCTGCTGTTTCTCATCTGCTCCAATAGCTGTGTATAGAGCAGGCAGGAGTTGGACGGTGTGGAGAGGGGTTTGGAGGGGCCTCCCCACACAAATCCGTCTGACTTCTTACTACTGTCTGACTCCAAAGTCAGAGAGACAATAGAAAGAAAGAGTATGACCAAGACTGCCCACTGCACCCAGGATAGGCGACGCCTGGTGGTAGAGAGATGAAAACACACACAAATTGTCATTTTTTGCAGATTTCAAAATGTACAAAAATGATGAAACTACAAAACAGGGAGGCAAATCAGCTTCTACCTACAAATCACGAAATTAAAGGCATAAGCAAACAGTGACTACAATAATATTCATTCATTTTAATGTTTCATGTTACACTGTTTATTATGGAGCCCCTAAAGCAGGGGTGTCCAAACTTTTTGCAAAGGGGGCCAGATTTGGTGTGGTAAAAATGTCGGAGGCCGACCTTGGCTGACGCCCTTTACGTAGAACAATATATTTAAGCAAATTTTAGCAACCTATTCTGTGTGTCACATTTATTATTTTTTCACATTTATTTATTATTTTTTTTTATTAATAATTTCAACAATCTCGCAACTAGCCTTTGTGGCATTCTCTTTCGATTCTTGGGCTCCTGCAAAATACTGCTGCTGTGAAATTGAACTAGCTTCAAGTTGTTTCAATTTCTCGCTGCGTATCTTCCCTGTAATCTGGTCGTATACGTCAGCGTGTCTCGTTTGTAATATCGCCTCACATTTTGAACTCTTTAAAAACAGCGACTGTCTCTTTGCAAATTAGACAGACACAGTTGCTGCGTATTTTAGTGAAGAAATAGTCGCAGTCTTTTTTTGTTGATTGCCGCTATTTTAGAAAATTGGAAGGGTCACGCAGGGTAATGTTGCTTAGAGTGCTGCTGCCTTTTAGTGGGTAAATGAGGAGCAGCATTTAGTGTGTAAGCTACTTCATACATATGCTGGTAGCTGTACTGCTGACCAATTTATTAAGTGTGTGCTGGCCAGACGTTATTAATTTTATGACAGAGGCTGGGGGCCGGATGAAATTTGACCACGGGCCGCATTTGGCCCCCGGGCCGGACTTTGGACATGTCTGACCTAAAGGGACATCGACAGAAATCAAATAAACAATCTGGTGCGCGCCAGATAGTATGTGCTGCATGCTAGTCTTTCTCATGCGCACCCTACAGTTCCTACTGCGCACCAGATAGTTTCTAGTGCGCACTACATACTAATTGGTGCGCACTAGATAGTTTCTAGTGCGCACTAGATTCTTGCTCGTGCACACCCTAAAGTTTCTAGTACGCACCGCATACTATCTGGTGCGCACCAGATAGTTTTTAGTTCGCACCATATACTACCTGGTGGAAACCAGATAGTTTCTAGTGCGCACTAGATTCTTTATTGTGCGCACCCTAAAGTCTCTACTACGCACCAAATACTATCTGGTGTGCACCAGATAGTTTCTAGTGCGCACAACATCCTATCTGGTGCACACCCTAAAGTTTCTAGGGAGCACCACATACTACCTGGTGTGCACCAGATAGTTTCTAGTGCGCACCACATACTTTCTGGTGTGCACCCTAAAGTTTCTAGTACGCACCGCATACCATCTGGTGCGCACCAGATAGTTTCTTGTGCGCACCAGATAATTTCTAGTGTGCACTAGATTCTCGTGCGCACCCTAAAGTTTCTACTGCGCACCACATACTACCTGTTGTGCACGATAGTTTGCAGTGCGCACCACATACTACCTGGTGCGCACCAGATAGATTTTTAGTGCGCACTAGATTCTTTATCATGCGCACCACATACTACCTGGTGCGGACCAGATAGATTTTTAGTCCACACTAAATTCTTTATCATGCGCACCCCTAAGTTTCTTCTGAGCACCACATACTACTTGGTGCGCACCCTAAAGTTTCTACTGCACACCACATACTACCTGGTGCGCACCAGATTTTTTTTCTCGTGCGCACCCTTAAGTTTTTAATGCGCACCACAAACTATCTGGTGCGGACCAGATAGTTTCTAGTGCGCACCACATACTACCTGGTGCGCACCCTAAAGTTTCTACTGCACACCACATACTACCTGGTGCGCACCACATAGTTTCTAGTGCGCACTAGATTTTTTTTCTCGTGCGCACCCTTAAGTTTCTAATGCACACCACAAACTATCTGGTGCGGACCAGATAGTTTCTAGTGCGCACCACATTCTACCTGGTGCGCACCAGATAGTTTCAAGTGCGCACTAGATTCTTTATCGTGCACACCTTTAGGTTTCTACTGCGCACCACATAATACCTTGGTGCACACACTGAACTTTCTACTGCGCACCACATACTAGCAGATGCGCACCACATAGTTTCTAGTGCGCACTAGATTTTTTTCTCGTGCGCACCCTAAAGTTCCTAATGCGCACTACATACTATCTTGTGCAGACCAGAGTTTCTAGTGCGCACCACATACTACCTGGTGTGCAGTAGTGTCTAGTGCGCAGCAC
Organism: Corythoichthys intestinalis; assembly: GCF_030265065.1. Lineage (NCBI taxonomy): Eukaryota > Metazoa > Chordata > Actinopteri > Syngnathiformes > Syngnathidae > Corythoichthys > Corythoichthys intestinalis. Next base: position 1,797,793 of record NC_080406.1, read on the forward strand.
ATACTACCTGGTGCGTACCAGATAGTTTGTAGTGCGCACCACATACTACCTGGTGCGGACCAGATAGTTTCTAGTGCGCACCACATACTACCTGGTGCGGACCAGATAGTTTCTAGTGTGCACTAGATTCTTTATCGTGCGCACCTTTAAGTTTCAACTGCGCACCACATAATACCTGGTACACACCCTGAACTTTCTACTGCGCACCACATACTAGCAGATGCGCACCACATAGTTTCTAGTGCGCACTAGATTTTTTTCTCGTGCACACCCATAAGTTTCTAATGCGCACCACATACTATTTGGGCGGACCAGAGTTTCTAGTGCGCACCACATACTACCTGGTGTGCACCAGATAGTGTCTAGTGCGCACCACATACTACCTGGTGTGCACCAGATAGTGTCTAGTGCGCACCACATACTACCTGGTGCGCACCAGATAGTTTGTAGTGCGCACTACAGTCTATCTGGTACGCACCAGTTAGTATGGGGTGCGCACCAGATGTTTTAAATTTCTGTCGATGTCCATTTAGGGGCTCCATAGTTTATTGACAACAATATAATTACACCAAATGATCATGAACAATTGTGGTTGATTAAAATCATTTTTAAGGAATCGAGATTTTAATTTTGGCCATAAGGGTGCCGCCCTAAAGTACACTCTCTTAATCACTCTAAACTGCTATCAATGGAGCGACACATTCAGGTTATTAATCATCAAACCATTAATAGTCTTTCGTGTGCATTATTTGTAATCTGATTTTGAATGGATGCGCTTCGATAAATTACACGTACGCTTGACGTGACACCACTCCACCCATCAAACATTTGAACCAAGCCATGGGAAATTTCTAAATCAAAATGAATAACAAATGATCCTCATAGCAATTGTTGCATTTTCTTCACACGAGCACATTGACGTCATTCTCTTAAACAAATTGCTCATAGAATTCTCAACGTCTATGTTGACCTCCTTGGCTTCAAGACCACTTGATGGCGCCAAACAGCAGATGAACCACCACGAAGCTGTAACCCATTCGGCTACAAAGCAAGATTTGCAAATAAAATTGTCAAATGTAACGTTCAAAGTTCATGTTCTGTGATCATTATTTCTTCAGTTACTGTTGAGTTAATTATCAAGGGTTGATTGAATATTTGCTTGATTGATTGAATATTTGCTTGTGCTCATACATACCTAATACATACATAACACATATTGCCATATTTTTTCTTATTGATATAAGCAGTAAATGATTATTGCTTGCTATACTAGGTTGTAGTATAATGTTTAAGTGTTACAAAGAGTAAAGAGGGTCGGGATGACAACTGCCTTGCTTCATGGCCGCATCATTGCATAACTAGACCTTCCGGGACATCTTCAGCACCTGACGTCTAGACTTTCGAGGACATCTTCCATTCGAGGACATCTTCCATGGCCGCAGCGTTGCACAACTGAAGTGTCTGGGTCATTCTGAGCACTTTATCTAAGTGCCTTTGCTTACACACATGTATTTAGTTAGTTCCACCTACATGCTCACACATAGCCAATCAAAATCACATGGGTGTCTCCAGCTTGCTTTCCCCCTCCCTTCAGGGCGGCACCCTTCTGTGTTAGGACAAACCCCTAATAAAAAGAGCAAGGAGGTTTTTTTCCTTAGATCAATTTTGGTGACTATACAGCGTAATCTAGCATTTCTCTGTCTAGTCCCTCTTGCTCTCCTTGGCCAAGAAAACTGAGTGTCTTCTCTCCTTATTTTTGGGTAATTTTACAAATGTCTACCTAAGGGTTTATTTTTGAACTTGACAGTTACTGTTGTAGTTCATGTTTGTGGTTATGTGATCATTTTAGTTTAGCTTTAAAACCATAAGATTGAATGACATTTGACTGAATAACATGTGGGTGCTAAGCTTTGACCAGTAAGAGCATAAGGATTGTGGGCTTTTACATTTACTTTCTGTCCAATATATTATGACATCTGCGATATGACATCCTCATGATTATATATCAAATTTGTATCGTTTTGACGATACATATCGTCATATCATATAATCAGGCATCACTAGAACACAATATTCTTTTTTGGTTTTGATAGATTCGTCAAATCGATCGTAGATGGCTGACAATATGAAGATCTCTGGCTTGAAAATGACTGGGCAAAAACAAAAGTACCATAAGGAAATAAAAATGTTACATGTTTGGGGATGTTTAATTTTCTTTCTCCAACGTGATAGAGTGAGTGGCTTACTTTAGGACAACTCTGAAGAGCACAGCCGTGGTTAGAATGACAAAATTTGAGAAGAGGACCGCCATGGCCTGTGGAGGACAAAAATACAAGTCAGAGCACAGTAAAGAAAATATGAAAAGAAGAAAAGACTGAAAAAGCAGTTTCTGCTCTTGCACTCCTCTTTAAAAGAAACTGCTGTATTTTAAGCCAAAACAACTGTTGTGTTTGATAGAACAATATGTCTATATGCTGCCATAGCAGATTCATGGCGCATTAAGCCTCCGAAATATTTTTAATTGGCCTGTTTTACCCTGAAAACCCCCGTGTACAGACGTCGCGCAACCGCTTTTGTTTCAACCCAGCCATAAAACGAAGGTAATAAGTTATCTTAATTATTCAAAATGTCTGTCATTTTTAGCTTAGAATCATTAATTAATTTCTAATATTTCGTTAAAAAAAAAAAACTTTATAGAATTACTCACTGGCATATTTTAAACTTTAAAAAATATGTCACAATGAAAAAAATGGTGTCTGTAAAAAAGTCACGGATATTAACCTCATAACTATCGCTTAATTGTATTATTTTGTTTGTTTCTGTCGCATTTTTTCTAATATGTTAGATGATGAATAATCGATCCGAACAAAGAAAATTTGGAAAAAAATGTTTAAAAAGGTAAATATATGAAAAAGAAAATCTCGACCACTCCTTGATGTCTGCGATTTCTGCGTTGCGACCCTTGTTATATGACCATGTTTCACCCATAAAATCCCCCAAAAATCCAGCTGTGGCCATTCACAGCTGTGTCTTGACACTCAGTTGCCACGTTTACATGGAGCCAAATATTCCAATTACAATCGGAATATTTGTTCAAACCGAATAAATGTGTTCCATATAAACACCTCATTCGGAATGAACAGGCCCAAACCGAATGGAATTTCATTCCGATTCACAGGGGTGGAATATTCCTTTTCCCAAACCGATTAGAAGTAAAATTATATCATGTAAACAGGGAAGCGGAATGGTGTCTGGTTGCGTTCTTTCTGCGCATGCTCCGTACTGACGTGGTGACGTCACTCGGTGACGTAAGTAACGTCACTTGCAACATGGCTTCCAAGCACACGCACAGCGCACCCACACAACTTTTTAAATGAACGGCGTGTCATTCTGAAGTTTTATTTCCACTCGAAAAATTAAAACAGCAGCTGATCTGACGATCAATCTCCATGTTTTGCAACGTGACGCTTTGTTTTGATTAATCTGCGCATGTCAGACGGCAGTTGTCAAACGTCCTTTCGGAATAAAGGCAGACGCATGTAAACGCTAGATCGGAATAGATGAAGTGACATGTAAACAGCTGATGTGAAATTTCCATTCGGAATGATTTGAATCGGTATGAATAAAAGTCAGCATGTAAACGTGGCTAGTGATACATGCTACATGGAGTTTTTGGATCGAAACAAGGTAGGTCTCATTCAAGTCATGGCATCTGTAATTCTGCTCTCGCGTGCTCTCACCTCCAGATAGGGTTTTGCTGTTTTTTTTAAATGCCCTCCTGTTCAAATTTTTCTTCCCCCAGAAAATTGAGATTTTAAGCTTTCCAATGATGTATCACACGTGCATATCGGACAATTTTGAAAGTTGGCTAAACTGGGGCTCTTCAAGTCAGCTGAGTGTTTTCCGCCATATACAAATGAAGCACCATGAAGCTTTGAACCATGTGCAAACCAATTGGCTGCAAAACTTCATTGCTTCATGAAGACGTCATCAGTCACGTGACAGTTGTCATTTGATACAAGCCCCGACATTTTGTGTGTTCATGAAAACAAGCGTCAGAGCTTCCGTTTAGTTTGCCAAAGTTTGTTTGTTTCATATTTTTGGTAATGTGTTGCTTTTGGACATTTTGATATTCATCACTTTGTAGTTTTCACCAGCTCTCCTGCCTGCCTTGCCTGCTCTTTGTTGTTTTCTGTGTTCGGGTCCACCTTTCCTCATTACTCGCCTGGCTAAAACCCCGCACCTGACACATCCCTAGAAAATACATTCGGTTTGAGACAGAAATTTTCTTCATAGCAGAGAATATTCCAAATGAATTTTTGTGTTGCGATGCTAGCTTTGACTGATTGAAGATATAAAAAGGATGACATTTTTTCATGTTTTCAGTGTGAACATACTCTGCTGATTTTCCCCTACACCCTCCATCCATTCAATTTCTCCCACAGTCAGGTCGCCGGGTAGCAGCTTCAGCAGGGAAGCCCAGACTTCCATCTCCCTAGCCACTTCATCCAGCTCTTCTTGGGGTCAGCCGGGAGACCGTCTCCCAAGCGTGTCCTGGGTCGGCCCCACGGCCTCATCCCAGTGGGACACACCCGGAACACCTCACCAGGGAGGCGTCCCGGAGGGATTCTAATCAGATGCCCGAGCCACCTCATCTGGCTCCTCTCGATGCACAGGAGGAACGACTCTTCTCCAAGCCCTTCCCAGATGACCGAGCTTCTCACCTTATCTCTTAGGTACAGCCCAGACAGAAGAAACTCATTTTGGCCGCTTGTATCCGGGATCTTGTTGTTTCGGTCACGACCCACAGCTCGTGACAATAGGTGAGGGTGGGAACGTAGATCGACAGAGAGCTTCACTACGACGGACCAATGCAGAGTCTGCAACACCGTTCTGCCTGTCGATATCCCGTTTCATTTTTCCCCTCACTCGTGAACAAGACCCCAAGATACTTAAACTACTCCACTTGGGGCAGGGTCTCATCACCCGACTTAGAAGGGGCACGCCACCCTCTTTCAAACTGAGGACCATGGTCTCGGTTTTGGAGGTGCTGATCTTCATCCCAACCGCTTCATACTCAACTGCGAACCGTTCGAGTGAGAGTTGAAGGTCGCGACTTGATGAAGCCAACAGATAGAAGTGGGTAGAGTAGCCAAAGATGTTACTCAAGTAAGAGTAGCGTTACTTCAAGATAATATTACTAGAGATGTCCCGATCGATCGGCCGATCACGTCATTTTCAAAGTATTGGAATCGGCAAAAAAATATCGGCCTTGCCTTTTTTTAATACATACGTATATTTTTTAATTAAATCGTTTTCTAATTGTATTTAACGTTACAAACATAATATGTTACACTCATCCAGAGTCTTTAGTTTAGGCTTAAGGTAGGGTTATCAAATTTATCCCAATAATGGCGGTAATTAATTTTTTAAAAAAGGTATCACGTTAAAATATATAACGCAATTAATGCATGCGCTGCACGACCCACCCACACATTGTCGTGCTCCATCTGTAATGGCGCCGTTTTACCTATAGAGAGAGATAAAAGGCAGCGTAAAATGAGTTGAGTGAATTTTGGCAGCCTTTGGAGCCTTTTTTTAATTGGCTCAAGCCTTACAATCCCTCTCCCTATGATTAGAAATATCATGGGAAGCAATGTGGGGAAGCAAAGTAGCAATTGATATTTTTCTTAAGACCTTATGTGATTTCCCAACGCAGAGAAGACATATCAATTGATAGCACTACGCACAGTCATGGTTCCACTTCCCATCATGCATTTGGGCATGGTTACAGTATCATTTACTGAAAGCTCAACAAATACACTAGATGGCAATATTTAATCACAATATAAAAGTCTTTCTATCCGTGGATCCCTCTCACAGAAAGAATGTTAATAATGTAAATGCCCTCTTGAGGATTTATTGTCATAATAAACAAATACAGTACTTATGTACTGTATGTTGAATGTATATATTCGTCCGAGTTTTATTCATTTTTTTCTTAATGCATTGCCAAAATGTACATGACCGGGAAAAATTATCGGAAATGATTGGAATTGAATCGGGAGCAAAAAAAAGCAATTGGATCGGGAAATATTGGGATCGGCAGATACTCAAACTAAAACGATCGGGATCGGATCGGGAGCAAAAAAACATGATCGGAACAACCCTAATTTCACCTTTTTCCCATTCTCTTTTGTGTTTTTTCATTGCAAGCAAATTACATGAAGATATTACTACCAAAAGCATTTGTAATTGTAATCGTTTTCTGGGAGAAATTGAGCATTATCTGACAGAATTGCAGAGGTGCCAATATTTTTGGCCAGCAGTGCACACTGGTTGGGCGAACTCCCATGACCCCCCGAGAACCATGCTGAGGGTATAAAGCTGATCCACTGCCATGCCATGCCATTTTGACATGGCAAAAAAAATGCCACATAGAAAAAAAAAAAAATGCCACATGGCAAAATCTATTTTTCCACATGGCAAAAAATTCAACATGGCAAAAAAAAATGCTTCATGGAAAAAAAGTGCCACATGGGAAAAAAATGCTACATGGAAAAAAAATGCCACATGGCAAAATCTCTTTTGCCACACGGCAAAAAAAAAAAATGCCACATGGCAAAAAACAAAAAGGTAATGGAAAAAATGCCACATGGCAAAATCTATTTTGCTACATGGGAAAAAATGCCACATGGTAAAATCTATTTTGGAACATGGGAAAAAGAAAATGCCACATAGCAAAAAAAAATAATAATAAATGCCACATGGCAAAATCTATTTTTCCACATGGCAAAAAATGCAACATGGCAAAAAAAAATGCTCCATGGAAAAAAAATGCCACATGGCAAAATCTATTTTGCCACATGGCAAAAAAAAATGCTACATGGAAAAAAAATGCCACATGGCAAAATCTCTTTTGCCACATGGCAAAAAAAATGCCACATGGCAAAAAACAAAAAGCAACATGGAAAAAATGCCACATAGCAAAATCTATTTTGCTACATAGGGAAAAATGCCACGTGGTAAAATCTATTTTGGCACATGGCAAAAAAATGCCACTTGGCAAGAAAAAATGCCACATGGAGAAAAAATGCCACATGGCAAAATCAATTTTTGCTACATGGCAAAAAAAATGCCACATGGAAAAATCTATTTTGCAACATGACAAAAAAAAAAAAAGAAAAAAAAAAAAAAGCCACAACGCAAAATATTTTTTGCCACATGGAAAAAAATGCAACATGAACCATGCTGAGGGTATAAAGCTGATCCACTGCCCCGCGGACAGGACAAAAATCCCACTGCTCTTCCTTGAATCCAAGATTCGACTTCCCAACAGACCCTCCTCTCTTGTAACCCTGAGTAGATCTTCCCAGGGAGGCTACAGAGTGTGATCCTGCACTTGAGAAAAAACAGTATTAGTCTAAAGGTGACTTACAGGCTGCAAATAGGTCATCACATAGAAAATGATGAGGTTGTCCAGAAAGTAGAGGAATGCAGGGACAGCCCACTTCAGAGAACTGAGGAGCGAGGAGGCAGAAGAGCAGCGCAGATCTTTGCAGGAGCGGCCCTCTGAGATGCAAAGATTCATCTTTCACGAGTGATCTCAAATTTTGACTTTGCTGTCCAAACATAAAAATGTGATGCAAACAGTTATGCCCACCTCGGACGAACACCCTGACTGACATGATGAGGCAGAAGAGCAGTTTGAGCGCCTCGGCCAGCATGTTGACAGATGCTGGGAGAAAGTCATACTTGTTTTCTGCACACAGACCAAGGACAAAACTCAGCCACCTCAATTATTCAAGCATATTCAACGGAGGGATACCGTTACCTGCGTTGGCGGCAAATTTAAGTAGCAGGATACGACTGGTGCCGAGAGTGACGAAAGTGATGCCCAGGGCCAGCGTGTAGGCTGACGAGCGGGTGCACAAGGACCGCCAGCACAACATGACGGCATAAAAGTGCGGGATGCAATCTACGAACACACAAAAGTGTTTTAGTTTAACATCAGTGATTCTTATACATAGTATCTTCTTGCCCGAGTGCAAACACAGACAAAGAGCTATTTACGTTGAAAATTCTTGTGGATAAATGCTTAAATCCCTGATATCGTTATAGATATGAACGTAAAACACTCTCTATTCTTGGTTAAAAGAAAAAAAAAACTGGCAGTTAGCATGTATTTTACGTAAATATATCGAATGTGCTGCTATTCTTTAAGCCACTGTGGCACCGCCTTATCACCATGGTACACAAGAAAGCCCGCCCATCTCATCAGATCCATCCATGTGCTTTGTTGACATGTCTTCAGCTAACTGTTTGCGGGCTTTCTTGTGTACCGTATTCAGAAGAGGCTTCCTCCTGGGGTGACAGCCATGCACACCAATTTGATGTACGGTCTGAGCACTAACAGGCAGACCCCCCCACCTCTTCAATCTCTGCAGCAATGCTGACATCACTCCTCTAACGAGTCACATGACACTTTGGAGGGAAAATGACAAGCAGTACTCCATTTGGACATTTAGGGATGTACGTTTTTTCAAAGGGGTGTACCCACTTTTGTTGCCAGGGGTTTAGATATTAATGGCTGTATTATGAGGGGAAAATAATGAACTCTATTCTATAAGTGGCACACAGACTACTTTTCATTGTGTCATTTTGGTTGTGTTGTCCCATGAAAAGATATACTTAAATATATGCTGAAATGTGAGGGGCGTACTCACTTTTGTGATACACTGTTAATAAATAGAGTAACACTTTATTAATACAACAAACAAATGAGGTGTATTGTTTAACTCATTGCCTGCCACTGACAACAATGGAGGACCAGGAGTGCAAAAATTCAATAAATAAATACACGTTTCAATAAATAATTAAAAGCCTCATTTAAAGGGTTTTATTTCAATTTATTTCAATATTTATTTCAATTCATATTTATTTATTTCAATTTTTATTTATTTACATTTATATGTATTTATTTCAATTTTCATTTATTTATTTCAATTTATATTTATTTATTTTCAATTTTATTGATTTATTTCAATTTATATTTATTTCGATTCATATTTATTTATTTGAATTTTTATTTACTTATTTCAATTTATATTTATTTCAAAATTTATTTCGATTTTTATTTATTTATTTCAATTTTTATTCATTTATTTCAACTTTTATATATTTATTTCAATTTTTATTTATTTATTTAAACTTTTATTTATTTCCATTTATATTTATTTATTTCATAGTTTATTTATTTATTTCACTTTTTATTGATTCCATTCTTGCACTCTTGTTCCCCGTGTGGCCGCATGAAATAATTTTATCTGTCATTGGCTCATCAAACTCGGTGGGCGGGCGTGAACTAGGCGGGGTTTGAGTTGATCGAGTAATAAGCGATTGCTTCGTCCCATTTCTTCCCAACATGGCCGTGTTATCTGAGATTTTGCATGAGCTCTCTCGGGACATGTTAGATTTCTCAGAACAAATTGAAGCAGGACATTTGGACCCTGAGTACGTGTCCTACAAAACAGAGCAATTAATTAACGTTATTGGCATCATCTTGGCTCTGTCAGATCAAGATGTTGATCGATGAGTTTTCGATAACTTAGAACTGCGGTCAAGCCAGCCTCCACTCGTAAAAACAAAGTCAAACCAGCCGCCCCTCATTTGGATTATTGTTTGCATTATGTGCATGACGGTAATGCAATGCGCTGGCTTCAGAATGCAATGAGGTGGCTTCAGAGCGCAAGTCCCTTTATTGAATATATGAAAAAAACCTATTCGACAACAGGTCCACTTTAGAGAGACACTGGAGCACCCCTAGAATCAAAACTAAATCATTATGATGTAAAAATGATGTCGGAGTTCAGAGTAAAACTACTTCGAAAACTGCTGGTTATTTCTGTCATTTAGCCTTATTTCAAAACTTGATTTAAAAAAAAAAAAAAAAATCTGGGAGATATCCAAGGACCGTACCACTTCTGAGGTATACTAGAGTTTCCCGTAAGCAGACATAAACCCGCTTAAAGGCGCTGGCCCGCGCAATGTAGAAGCTACAGACTGGACTCCACCATGGGCTGCTGGTGGAGTTCTCCTCAGAGTTTCCTCGATTAAATTTGCTGCTTCTCTGAACAGCTCTGGGCACGTTTAGACATATGTATGTTTTGCTTGGACAACACGCGAAATGCGTCAAGGCCTACTACCGCGACACTGACCACGCTACTAATCTTCGTCGTCTTTGTGATTTTGAGGGTGCAATTATTTTTCAGATTATACGGATCTACGCTGCCACCTTATGTATCGGGTGTACATAAAAATTAGCCAATGCCTCAGGCGTCAATCTATTACCTGAGATCGACTAGTTAAGACTTGCTTTGCTGAGCAACCAATCAGACGTTAGAAACTTTGACGAGCAAACATGACAGATAAAATTATTTCACGGTTGCACCTCCGGAGGAACAAGAGTGCAAGAATGAAATAAATAAAAAGTGAAATAAATAAATGTTGAATTTAATAAATAAATGATGAAATAAAAAAATGATGAAATAAATAAATAAAAATGGAAATAAATGAAAATGGAAATAAATAAATAAAAATTGAAATACATTTTGAAATAAATAAATATAAATTGAAATAAATAAATAAAAGTTGAAAAAAAATGAATAAAAATTGAAATAAATAAAAATTGACATTTTAAAATAAATAAAATTGAAATATGAACTGTAATAATAAAAATTGAAATAAATATAAATTGAAATAAATAAACATTGAAATAAATAAATAAATAAATATTGAAATAAAAGCATTTTAATGACACTTTTAATTATTTATTTAATTGTGTATTTATTTATTGAATTTTTGCACTCCTGGTCCTCCATAGACAATGACTGATATCCGATTCGTTTAAACTGACTGGACATGTTTAAATGCCATTGACGGCGCTAGATGTCCAATTCATGTTGACATCTAACACCGTCAACAACGAGTTCACACATACACTATTCTAGTGTAAGATTTTAGTACAGTGGAATATTTTAGGGAGGTACCTGTAGATTCCTTTATTAAACAGTGATATCTTTTAAGAACGATAATGCGATTCTTGGTGGGAGCACATTGGAATCAAACGTATCGCGTTGTAGTCCTATATCAATGATATATTGTCACACCCCTATCGGCATCTATGAAAATTCTAAACATTGTCTTTGCGGTTAGCGTATTATAACCCATTTTTGATTACGAAAAAAAATAGGACGTTGTATTGTACCCGTTCAAAGTTCCTCAATCTGCAATATCTTTTCTAATAACGAGAGGAAGTCCGTTTGCTGACCTTTTTTTGCCCACTGTGAAAATTCCGAATTTATTTAGAAAAGTGCGGTTTTCGAAAAAGACGCACATTTAAATCTCTATTTGACGTAGTCAAACAAAGGTGCGTGGAAATATGCCACGAAAAACAGGTAAATCGGAACGGACTTTCTAATTGTCACACACTAGACGCCGGAGTAAAAAATTGATTATTCATTACTGATGAAGTTTAAAGTCGTGTATAATCAGAGGAATAATAGAGACGCACCTCTTTTGTTGTGGTTCAGTGTATCATTTTGAGCAGATGTTTCTTCTCGATGTTTTGGTTGATGGTGGGTCCGCGCAAGCGCGCTGGGATCTTCTTCTCTGGCAATATGTAAACAACAACGGCGCGTTACCGCCACCCATCGACTGAACCGGAATTTACACGATGCAATAGATTTAGTAATACACTGTTAGCCCGGGACTACTTTTAGACAGTAAATCTTTCCCAGCCAAGGAAATGTATTATTATTATTATTATGTATTATTATTAACACTGATAAAATGATAGAGGTACTTAAGTCATTTTCAAAAAAATATGACTTGTTTCATGTATAAAATGTTACGCATGCCAGCGTACAAAAAGGAGTGCTTGCCTCCCTTCACAAGATAAAGACGTCCGATTGAAATGAGTTCATCACTAGTAGACGTCCAATCTATTTGAAGTGGGAGGGTGGTTTAAATTGACATTTGACTGTCAATGCATTGATCTGGATGGGAACGTGGCCCCTACCAACATGGCCGCCAGCCTGAGGCCATTTTGGTAAGGTAGATGAAAGGCTTTTCATGCCTGTGCCATCAATTGAATTCATCGCTGGTAAAGGCGTTCTGTTCTGTTCTGTTCTTTTCTACAGTGGTATCAAAAAGTATCTGAACTTTTTGGAATTTCTCACATTTCTGCATAAAATCACCATCAAATATGACCTGATCTTTGTCAAAATCACACAGATGTAAAAACAGTGTCTGCTTTAACTAAAAGATTACTAAAACATTCAAAGGTTTCCATATTTTAATGAGGATAGCATGCGAACAATGACAGAAGGGAGAAAAATAAGTAATTGAAGCCTCTGCCTAAGGAGACTTAAAGAGCAATTGAAACCATTTTTTACCAAAAAAATTAAATCAGGTGTGTGCCCAATCACTGATGACTGGTTTAAAGCTGCCCTGCCCACTATAAAACACACACCTGGTAAGAATTGTCTTGATGAAAACCATTGTCTCATGCGCATCACGGCTAGGTCTAAAGAGCTGTCTGAAGACCTGCGATCAAGGATAGTTGATTTGTATAAAGTTGGGAAAAGATACAAAACCATCTCAAAAGTCTGCATGTTCATCAATCGACAGTCAGAGAAGTTGTCTACAAATGGAGAGAGTTTGGCACTGTTGCTTCTCTCCCAAGGACTGGCTGTCTACCAAAGATGACGTCAAGAGTTCAGCGCAGAATACTCAGAGAGGTAAAAACGAACCCTAGCGTGTCTGCTAAAGACTTGCAGAAATCACTGACACAGTCCAACATGTCTGTACACACATCAACTATGTGTAAAACGATTGTCAAGAATGGTGTTCATGGGAGGTTTCCACAGAGGAAGCCACTGCTATCTAAAAAACATTGTTGCTCGTTTCATGTTTGCAAAAAGGCACTTGGACACTCTACAGAAGTTTGGCAAAATATATTGTGGACTGATGAAACCAAAGTTGAATTGTTTGGGAGAAACACACAACGTCATGTGTTGTGGAAAAACGGAACAGTTCACCAACATCAACACCTCATCCCCATCGTGAAGCATGGTGGATGGAGCATCATGATTTGGGGCTGTTAGCTGCCTCAGGGCCTGGACAACTTGTAAACAGTAATGGAAGAATAAAATGAAAAGCTTTGCAGGAAAACCTGACGCCGTCTGTCAGACAGTTAAAGCTAAAAAGAGGAAGGATTCTGCAACAAGACAATGATCCAAAACACAGAGGTAAATCAACTTCAGAATGGTTTTAGAAGAACAATACGCCTTCTGGAGTGGCCAAGTCAAAGTCCAGACTTGAACCCTATTGAGATGCTGTGGCTTGACCTAAAGACAGTGATTCAGGAATCTGACTGAACTACACCAGTTTTGTAAAGAATGGGCCAAGATTAGTTCTGATTGATGTGCTAAGCTGATCTGCAGCTACAGGAAGCATCTCGTTGAAGTTATTGCTGCCGGGGGGGGCACAAAATACTAAACGTGATGGTTCACCTACTTATTTTCACCCTTCTGTCATTGCTTCCATACTATCCTCATTAAAATATGAAAACCTATAAATGTTTGGTTGGTTTTAGTTCAAGCGGACTCTGTTTTTTCATTTGTGTGTTTTTGACAAAGATCACATTTGATAGTGATTTTATGCAAAAATGTCAGAAATTCCAAAAGGTTCAGATACTTTTTCCTACCACTGCATACATCACGGGTGTCCAAACATTTTGCAAAGGGGGCCAGATTTGGTGTGGTAAAAATGGGGCGGGGCGACCTTGGCTGACGTCCTTTATGTGGAACAATATATTTAAGCAAATTTTAGATAGCCATTCTGTGTGTCACATTTGCTTTATTATTTTTTTTAATCAATAATTTCAACAATCTCACAACTAGCCTTTGTGGCGTTCTCTTTCGACTCTCGGGCTCTTGCGAAATACTGCTGCTGTGAAATTAAACTAGCTTCAAGTTGCTTCAATTTCTCGCTACGAATCTTTTCCTGTAATCTTGTCGTACATGTCAGCGTGTCTTGTTTGGTAATATCGCCTCACATTGAAATCTTTAAAAACAGCGACTGTCTTTTTGCAAATGAGGCAGACAGTTGTTGCGTATTTTAGTGAAGAATAGTCCAATTTCCACCTATCCTTGACGCGTCGGCCGTCACAGTCAACTTTTTTTTTGTTGGTGATTGTCGCCATTTTAGAAAATTGGGAGTAAATGGTCACACGGGGTAATGTTGCTTAGAGTGCTGCTGCATTTTACTGGGTAAATGAGGAGCAGCATTTAGTGTGTAAGATACTTCATATGCTGGTAACAGTACTGCTGACTAGGGTTGTTCCGATCATGTTTTTTTGCTCCCGATCCGATCCCGATCGTTTTAGTTTGAGTATCTGCCGATCCCGATATTTCCCGATCCGATTGCTTTTTTTTTTTTTGCTCCCGATTCAATTCCAATCATTCCCGATAATTTTTCCCAATCACATACATTTTAGCAATGCATTAAGAAAAAAATGAATAAAACTCGGACGAATATATACATTCAACATACAGTACATTAGTGCTGTATTTGTTTATTATGACAATAAAACCTCAAGACGGCATTTACATTATTAACATTCTTTCTGTGAGAGGGATCCACGGATAGAAAGACTTAATTCTTAAAGGATAAATGTGACTTTGTATATTGTGACTAAATATTGCCATCTAGTGTATTTGTTGAGCTTTCAGTAAATGATACTGTAGCCATTGAACTGTTCTGCCCAAATGCATGATGGGAAGTGCAACCATGCGTAGTGGCACCAATTGATATATCTTCTCTGCGTTGGAAAGTAACATAGGGTGTTAAGGAAAAGGTTAACCACTACTGTTCTTCCCCACATTGCTTCCCACGATATTTCTAATTATTGAGAGAGGGATATTAAGGCTTTAGCCAATTAAAAAGAGGCTCCAAAGACTGCCAAAATTCTCTCTACTCATTTCACGTTGTCTGTTAGCTCTATAAATAGGTAAAACGGCGCCATTCTAGATTGAACGCGACAATGCGTGAGTGGGTCGTGCAGCGCACGCGTCAATTGCATTAAATATTTTAACGTGATTAATTTTTTAAAAATTAATTACTGCCGTTTACGCGATAAATTTGACAGCCCTACTTTAAGGCAAAACGAAAGACTCTGGATGAATGTAAGACATTTTGTCTGTAACGTTAAATATAATAAGAAAACGATTTAATTAAAATACATATATATATTAAAAAAAGGCATGTCCGATATTTTTTTGCGATTCCGATACTTTGAAAATGACGTGATCGGACCTGATCGATTGGCATCTTTAGTATCAGCATTAGCTACCCGGCATCCCACTGAGTGTCAGTCAATCTGTATCAGGCGCAAAAAAAATGATGCAACAGTATTTCATACCATTCTCTATAAACCTGTGTGTTGATAATCCAAGTTTGTGATACTCAATACTCAGATCAGCCAATCTGGCACCAACAACCCTGCCATGTTAAAAGTACCTTAAATCACTTGTCTTTCCCGTTCTGATGCTTCGTTTGAAAAGTAGCAGATGTTCTTGACCATGTCGACATGGCTAAATGAGTTGCTGCTATGTGGTTGGCTGAAGTGTATACTGGTGGATACGCGTTTTTACATGAGTCACTATACAGTGCACATGAGGCTTTATTTAAAGGAAAAACAAGTATACATAGGTCATTGCCCTGGTGTGTTTGGGTGTGCGTGTGCATCAGGGAGAGATAAAGGTCCTAGTGGACTCTTGTGGCACACACTCATACACACACTCCCGCACGGACAGCACAACTTGAGTACTTTTGCAACAGAGCGGACTACTTTTTGGGGAGGATCAGTCTCAGACATGAGGCTTCGTGTCCTGACTGGAGATCCTGATCTCCTTGTCACTCTCCTGCTGAGTCTTTTGGCTTTCTCCTCTGTTCACGTGGAAGCAAACCAACAGGAGCTAACCAAGAAAAGACAGTACTACATAGCTGCTGTGGAAATAGACTGGAATTACAGCGGTAATAACACACAAGGGTAGGTGTTCAAACTGTTTCATTTTCACAATGATGTAATTAATTGTTAATGATTACAAGGGAACATGATCTTTTTTTTTGTGACAGTGGTTGTTTTAATTTCATTCATTTTCACATGGCGAAAAAAATTGACAGTTAAAATGATCTCTGTCATTGTTGTAATAACGGCATTGACTAAAGTACCGTGTTTTCCGCACTATAAGGTGCACCTAAATGCCTTCTATTTTCTCTAAAGTGTGCCTTATAATCTGATGCGCCTTATATTTGGATCAATATTGGTTAATCATGGCATGACATTCCCTTTAGCTTAGCGCAGCTCCATCTAGTGGATGCAAAACACAACCCCAACCACTACTACTACTACTACTACCGTTTCTACTTCTACTAGGGATTTCCCGATCGCATATTTTCCCACCTGAGTCCAAGTACGAATCACCTGATTTTGAGAATCTGCTGCTACTGAGTCCCGATCCGATACCAAAAGAAAAGGGTTGTTTAAAAAAAAAAAAAAAAAAAAAAGTCATTTTAAACATGTCATGTCATGTCAGGTCATTCCAACTGAATTATTTTTAAACAAGAATAACTTAGAAAAATGTCTTTTTTAAATGCTTCATTGAGTGAGTCCACTCAAATCCACTCACGCTGCTGAGAACAGCCTCTCACTTCCAAAATGAGTTGCCACAGCACTTATATAAGTTTAACAATGATAGACAGATTCGTGCCTTTGATCGTAGAGCTACCAAGCTTCACTGGCAAGATCAAAGCTACAAACCTGTCAATCATCGTTAACTTTTACCCCTCCCCCACTGAAACTAGTGGGTCAACGCGCATTTTTCCAAGCCGTGTCTTTTTTTTTTTTTCACCCGTCTAACCCCCCACCCCTCCTCAGCCGTGCTTAAGGTTACGTGACGTCGCCACGCTAAGATGCGCGTCGACACATGCGACCAAATTCATTCAGTTCAAGGAAGCAAACAATGCAGAGAAAAATGGAAGCTTCCTTTCCGTTTGTGTTCTCTGTTTGCATGCTTTTTACTGCCCTCAAAATGGTTGAAATGCAGCAAAGGATCAACACTCTGCTTGTGCTGAGGCAACGTAGGCGACGTGACTTCTTCTTCTTCAACTAGCTTTGTTGTTAGCATCGACGTAACTACGGTTGTGTGGCGTGTTAAATGGGAGGCGACTGGTACGTTGTTATGACGCATCACGTAAGAGCCTACGTCACCACGTAGATTAGGATGTTGATTGTTTACCCGGGGTTTTTCTTTCACACAGCATGACGATCAGAGCCGAGGTGATTTTAACGCGGGTCGCTTGGCAGGTTGATTGACACGGGTCGAGGCGGGTCGCTGCACCTTTCCCACTGCCACCAAAAGCCGATTGTTAGTGGGTTGACACAGGGTTTTTGGGCCAGAGGGAAAGGAGTATTTAAGTACCAAACGCAAGCTGGACAGTTTGGCGGCACTGCTCAGCAGGAGGGAGGCTGTGGCGCTGTACTAGCATAAAGCAGATAAAGATAAACATTTATTTTGTATGGAAAAACCCCATGCTTTTCACCCGATTCAGATCCTCTGAAAAATGGCACAATCGGCCTGATTTCTGATCACGTGAACGGATCAGGACAGCCCTAACTTGTACTACTACTGCGCCCTATCATGAGGTGCGCCCTATACAGTGGGGCAAATAAGTATTTTAGTCAACCACCAGCAAGTTCTCCTACTTGAAAAGATTAGAGAGGCCTGTAATTGTCAACATGGGTAAACCTCAACCATGAGAGACAGAATGTGGAAAAAAACAGAAAATCACATTGTTGGATTTTTAAACAATTTATTTCCAAATTAGAGTGGAAAATAAGTATTTGGTCACCTACAAACAAGGAAGCTTTCTGGCTGTCAAAGAGGTCTAACTTCTTCTAACGAGGTCTAACGAGGCTCCACTCATTACCTGTGTTAATGGCACCTGTTTTAACTCATTATCGGTATAAAAAACACCTGTCCACAATCTCAGTCAGTCACACTCCAAACTCCACTATGGCCAAGACCAAAGAGCTGTCCAAGGACACCAGAGACAAAATTGAAGACCTGCACCAGGCTGGGAAGACTGAATTTGCAATAGGTAAAACGCGTGGTCTAAAGAAATCAACGGTGGGAACAATTATTAGAAAATGGAAGACGGACCACAGTAACAAAGGCTACTATCAGTAACACAACGCACCGCCAGGGAGTCAAATCCTGCACTGCCAGACGTGTCCCCCTGCTGAAGCCACTATACGTCCAGGCCCGTCTGCGGTTCGCTAGAGAGCATTTGGATGATCCAGAAGAGGACTGGGAGAATGTGTTATGGTCAGATGAAACCAAATTAGAACTTTTTGGTAGAAACACAGGTTCTCGTCTTTGGAGGAAAAAGAATACTGGATTGCATCCGAAGAACACCATACCCACTGTGAAGCATGGGGGTGGAAGCATCATACTTTGGGGCTGTTTTTCTGTAAAGGGACCAGGAAGACTGATCTGTGTAAAGGATAGGATGAATGGGGCCATGTATCGAGAGGTTTTGAGTGAAAATCTCCTTCCATCAGCAAGGGCATTGAAGATGAGATGTGGCTGGGTCTTTCAGCATGACAATGATCCCAAACACACAGCCAGGGCAAAAAAGGAGTGGCTTCGTAAGAAGCATTTCAAGGTCCTGGAGTGGCCTAGCCAGTCTCCAGATCTCAAATCTGTGGAGGGAGTTGAAAGTCCGTGTTGCCGAACGACAGCCCCAAAACATCACTGCTCTAGAGGAGATCTACATGGAGGAATGGGCCAAAATACCAGCAACAGTGTGTGAAAAGCTTGTGAAGTGTTACAGAAGACGTTTGGCCTCCGTTATTGCCAACAAAGGGTACATAACAAAGTACTGAGATGAACTTTTGGTATTGACCAAATACTTATTTTCCACCATTATTTGCAAATAAATTCTTTAAAAATCAAACAATGTGATTTCTATTTTTTCCCCACATTCTGTCTCTCATGGTTGAGGCTTACCCATTTTGACAATTACAGGCCTCTCTAATATTTTCAAGTGGGTGAACTTGCACAATTCGTGGTTGACTAAATACATATCTGCCCCACTGTATGGTCAAAGAACTGAAGTCTGACAAGATATTATACTCCAGGGGGCTTTGGCAAGGGGCGGTGGGACGTGCGGCTGGAAAGAACTTCCATGCGGCGGTCCGACTGCCCTCAGCCGGGCGCTATTGTTTTAATGCATACACTGCACTACCCTCCCCACACAATCTCATCATGGGGCTGGGTAATAGCTGCCAGTCGGGGATCTGGCAGCCACAGTAATAGGGCGGTAGATGGGTCCCAAACGTTTTCATTATGGCGTGGCTCCCGGGGCGTGGCGTCCTCTTCACCTGGCTGCCAATTGCAAGGGTGGGCAGGGACTGGGGCTCCGGTCCCACGCCGCCCCGCGGCGCTCTCCTGCTTCCGCCTTCCCCTCTCTTTTCTGGCCGGGTATCCTCCTTGGGCCCTGGGGCGGGTCGCTGGCCGGGCGCTGGTGGGTTGGCAGGGTGTCGCCCACTCCGGGTGGGGACCCTGTCTTGCCTTGGGCTTAGTAAGCTTTGGGGTTCCCACGGTGTGCAGTGTTGGTTGGGGAGTTGCGGCAGTGGCTGCTGAGCCAGGTGGGCGGACAGTGGTGGGGGCAGGAGTGGGGGGTGGTGGCACGTCCCCTCATCCCTTCCCTGAATGCCGGTTAATGGTGGCGCGGATGGTCCGGGGGAAAAAAATAAACAGTTGTCTTAAGACCACTCAACTTTGTCTGTCTAAATAAAGAAATGAAATACAACTGAAAAAAACATTTTTGTTGGGGAATACCAAAAATAAATAAAAATGGAACCTTCCTTCAGGTACATCACAACTGCTTTTGTATACAAACGCAACCAAACTCAACAACAAATGAAAGTTCCTGGGCTGCTTTAAGACCACATAAATAAAATAAAAATGAAAATTGGGGAGAAGGCGTTAAACCTCAGTTCACTACATTTCTAACAGTTTATTTAAGGTTAACAGTAGAAGGACACGTCTCTCTAAGCAGCTTCCTACTCGACTTTTGCAGGTAAGCAAATTAATGCAGTTTAATGTTATGTTAACTCTGATGCAGGTCAGACTTTCAGTAGCAATATTTGTGGTGTGTTCCCCACCTCCACAACTTTGACGTCTTTTTACATTACTTACAGTAGTTGCTGCTTGTCGACATGTTGTATTTCGGTCTGGGCAGTGAGTGTGTGTGTGTCTATGTAGGGGGTGGAGTCATGTCCTCAGCCAATCAAACGTGTGTTTAAGGGGAAAAAATGGACTGGCACATTCAGCAAGTGAAAAGGGGTAAATGTCAGCCTGAACATAATGAAAGTAATTTACTTAATAATGGTAGAGTCAATTCTATCCATACAACATATGGAAAGACAATCTATAAATTACCTATAGAACTGAACTCATGATATAATGCCAATAAGGTTGCTTAAAAGTTGGTGGGGACAATTTGAGCATCCTGAAAAGTTGGTAGTGTCATGTCCCTACCGTCCCTATGCAAATCTACACCCTTGGTTAAATGTCTTTCTTGTTGTTGTTTGTTATTCTCTTGTGTCTCTCCTTTTCTATTTTCCTTTCTGTCCCCCCCATAACCCCTTCCTGCTCTTAATAAACAAAATACAATGAATAGACATCACAGTGGGAGTATACTGTGCTCCCATGTGATACATTGAAACTATTCAGACCAATGGGACACTTAGATTCCCATTCTCTGTGACAAGCAGCTGAACAGGAGAGGAAAAAATAAATGAAATAACAGGCATGAAAATGGGTCAGGGGTTAAAAAGGTGAGAAGGTTGTGAAGGAAATATGTTCCGGTCTGTGTTGTTAATCTTACTTTAAAAAAGTAATGAATTACAGTTACAAATTACTTCTCCCAAAAAGTAATTGCGTTAGTAACTCAGTTACCTGAATGTAAAAGTAATTCGTTACTTGGCAAAGTAACTGGTGATAATCTTCCTTTTTTTTTTTTTTTTTTTCCCTCAAAAAAAAAAAAAAAACACACACAAAAAAAAACACGTCACACAATGCAAAGTTTAAAGGGTTTTTGGGACAAATTGGCCCTGGCCCAATTCTTTACCCTAAACTTAACTAGACACTGGGGTACTGCGGATATTGCGATAACTAGATAGTAACCTTTGCTATGTGTGGAAGTCATTTAATGCTGTGAATCAACCATTAAAGTTGTTAAAATTGCTCCCGGTATTGCATTAGTTCCCTTCTGTCTACTTTCGACATGTGTAAGTTTTAAAACTGTTTCATCATTTAAAGATAGACTTAAGTCAAGATTTTGCCGATTTAGGAGCATTTTAGATAAAAGGTTACTTAGGTTCGCTAGGAAGGTTCTCTACAACAGAGCTCTCCTAAGAGGTCAACTGCTTAAAGATGGCGGCTCTTTATTGACGCATCTAGTTCTTTCGATATGTTGCTAATGCCACTGTGTCTGCATCTAGTTCTACAATATATGATTTCTACTGTAGCATTGTTGGCTATCGGCTACAGTCAGGTATTATTGGAGCCACCTAGCATCGCGTTTGCAACGGCGTCCCCACCCCTGCTCTGCTTTCTCGTCTCCGTGAGTCCGACTCTCTCAGACTTTTCTCACGTCAACCAACATAGTAACGCAGAGTAACGCACACCTTTCCCGCCTCAGTAATGGTAATGGCGTTGCCAAGATGCGAAAAGTAATTAATTATATTACCCACTACTGAAAAAAATAACGCAGTTAGTAACGCCGTTATATTCTAGCGCCGTTATTAACAACACTGGTTCCAGTACACTGTACAACCCAACAAAATATTGAGCTCTATCGACCCACACTGTGTTTCAGTGATCTGCAGGAGGCACCCCACGATTCGATTATGATTCAGGACGCTTCTATTAGATCATTGAACGATGATCACGGTATTGATGATGATCACGATTATCGATGCATCATACATTACTAACTAATAAAGTAGCCAAATAAATTTATGACCATTATTTATGTAAAATATCCTAATGATTCAACAGGAACGATGAAAACATGCCAGTAAAACAAAAAGCTGCCCTTAAACTGCTTTTTTTTTTTTTTTTTTTTTTTTTTTACAAGAAAGTGCAAAATCAGTAACCATTTTAAAGGCAGTACAGTACTTATTTCTCCACATGCCTATACAAAACTAGATGGTCTTTTTCACAAAAAGGTGGGAAAACATTAGCTGTTTCAAACAGCAGTACTTATTTTCTCTCAACAATCTCTCAATAAAATTAACGTTGGTGGAATGAATTCCACATTTTCTGGAAACAAACAAAGTGTCTTTAGAAATAAGACTTCTTTTAACGATAAAAAATTATCGAAAGGGTTGTGTTCGAACAGATCCAGACTTTTATGATGCAAAACAATCTTTTTAACTCATTTCAGTCTGGATTTCGGCCACAACACAGCACCGAGACCGTGCTAATCAAAGTCCTAAATGATATTCGTCGGAATACCGATGCAGGAAAATCATCTGTTCTGCTACTATTGGATCTCAGCGCCGCATTTGACACGGTTGATCACAACATACTACTCAGCAGATTGGAACAGTGGGTAGGGCTTACTGACACTATTCTTCAGTGGTTCACATCCTATTTACATGATAGGGATTTCTTTGTGTCAATCGGAAACTATCAGTCAGAACGAACCAAATTCAAGTGTGGAGTCCCTCAAGGGTCAATTCTTGGACCACTCTTATTTAACATCTATATGCTACCATTACCTCAGATAATGGAACAGTATGACATCTCCTCTCACGCCTATGCAGATGACACACAACTGTACATTTGTGTCCCCACATGATTATAGTCCCTTAGTCTCCCTGAGTAAATGCATTCATCAAATCAATGAATGGATGCGCCCGAATTTTCTCCAGTTAAATGTGGAGAAGGCAGAGGTGATCATTTTTGGGCCAAAAAAGGAAAGGTCAAAGATAAGCAGCCAACTTAGCACAATGTCACTTACAGCTACAAATCAAGTCAGAAACCTGGGCGTAATTATTGACTCAGACCTAAAATTTGATAGCCATCTAAAGTCCGTCACTAAATCCGCTTTTTACCACCGAAAAAAATATATAACCAGAATTAAGGGGCTTCTGACACAACAAGACATGGAAAAACTTATGCATGCATTCATTTTCAGCAGATTGGACTATTGCCACGGTATATTTACAGGTCTTGATAAAAAAATCAGTCAGGAAGCTGCAGCTAGTACAGAATGCTGCAGCCAGAGTCCTCACAAATACAAGGAAGCTGGACCACATTACACCGGTTTTGAAATCGCTACACTGGCTTCCAGTGAGTCAAAGGACAGACTATAAAATACTACTGCTCGTCTACAAAACACTTAATGGCCTTGGACCAAAATACATGCTTGACTTGTTAGATTCCTATGAGACATCTAGACCCCTAAGGTCGTCTGGAACCGGTCTTCTGCATGTTCCAAGAACAAGAACCAAGCAGGGTGAGGCAGCATTTAGTTATTATGCTCCTCACCTTTGGAACAAGTTACCCGAACCTCTGAAGTATGCTCAAACTGTTAGCTCTTTTAAATCAGGGCTAAAAACGCTTTTGTTTAGCACTGCATATCCATAACTGTCTATATATTTCAATCTACCTGCTTTCTATTCCTCTTGTGCTTATCTCCATTGCTGATTTCAATTATTATTAGGAGTAGTAGTTTTTGTTTTATTTTTTATTTTTGTTTTATTTGTATTTATTTATTTTTATTCTGTGATTAAGTGCGATCTTTTGTCTTGGTTTTTACGTTGTATTGATTTAAATGTGATTTTTATGATCTTCATGTGATGTAAAGCACTTTGAATTGCCTCGTGTTGAATTGTGCTATATAAATAAATTTGCCTTGCCTTAACCAATATACTTTGTTTTCACAGATTTCTGTACCATTTCGCATGTTTGTAGTGTTACTGCTTTTACACGTTCTGCATCTGGAATAAGTTTTTTACACCACCAAACAACGCACAATTTGACATGGAAATAGTGTGTTAGCAAAGTTGCTAATTAGCATAGCGCTTGGCGCTAACTAGTAACATCTCAAAAACAACAACAATAAAGGCTAGACAGTACAAGAGGGTTCGTGTACTCACCTCTTGTACCTCTTGCACCTTTTGCATAAGGGACTTAGCAACACACCAGGGACACTTTCCAATTAACACGGCTTGAACCTACTGCTGGACAACTGAAAGGCAAGAGGCAATGAACTATCTCTCTTCCACTCTCGCTCTAAAAAAAATAACGAGCACAGAAGAAGAATCTAATAATCGATTTTTGGCACACCCTTACTAAGCTAATCACATGATGATAGTAATAATAATTTTAAAATCTCCCGCCCCCCCCTAAAAATGTTCTCCTCAGATCGACACAATTCACGTAGGTCACCCGTTTTGACTTCAAAACGGCAAATTTCGCCCAAAGGTGAGAGATTTTCATGCCTGAAATAAACATACAAATGGTTTTGCTTGACTTTTGAGTTTATTATTTCCTCTGTGAATTCTAATCCATCTTGAAATGCCTTGTCATTGCAATCATTTTGCTTACATTCTGAAGCTTAGAGCTGTTTGGCGTCTGCTTTCGAATCTTATAATGCCAGATGATTGCAAATGATGAAAACAATACACACTGTCCTGATTATATTTCATCGTGTGAAGTGTCGCTGATTCCATATCTCTTGTTGATACGACACGTCGTATGGACACCGTGGCTTTTTCCCACTGAGGTTATTTCCTTTGTTTTGCACTTTTCTACTGCAGGTTCAGTCAGACGTACAAGAAAGTGGTTTTCCGGGAATATGAAAAGGGCTTCACACGGGAGAAGGTTCATGACCCCTCGTTAGGTAAATACATATAAACATTTCTGAACACAATTATGGCACAATTTGACATCCTTCCATGTTTATTTGTTAAAAAAAGAGGATCAGAGTTGGGTAAAAATAATCAGGTTTTCCAAATGTATTTACTGTATATTAAAGTGTTAACTCATTGGCTGTGATTGACAGAGATAGACATACGAACCATTTTGACTGGGAGGGATCGCTGCCAACCACCCAGTCAAATGGGTTTGGACATCTATCACTGTCAATTGGCCCCGAACATGTAGTCTATAATTATCAAAGAATGAATAAATGAGTTACAATAAAATAATCCACAGTTATGAGGATATTACAATGGATATACTTTTGTTTACACAACTGAGATAATCCAATTTTATAAACGGAGTTATTTTTTATTATAGTTTATCATAGACGTCATAATATATTGACAGGACACGGGGCCGATAAATAGGGGACCTGCATTGTTGGCGAGGCCGTCAAAGCTGACCGAGTGGAATCACAGACAAAGAGCTTTTTTCGTTGAAAATGCTTGTGAATCAATGCTTAAATCCCCGAATTCCACATAGATATGGAAGTAAAACAGTCTCGATTCCTGGTTAAAAGCAAAAAAATAAATAAACGTGCAGTTAGCGTTTATTTTACGTAAATATGTCGAAGTACAATGCTAGTCTGTTAGTGAATTTAGCTAGAGGCCGCCTGATGTAAACAGAGCTTTTCCGGTGAAATTTCTTGTGAATAAATGCTTATATCCCTGAATTCTTTACAGATATGGACGCAAAACAGTCTCCATTCTTGGTTAAAAGCATTAAAAAAAAAAAAAAAAAAAAAAATTTTAAAGTGCAATTAGCGTTTATTTTACGTTAATAGTCAAAGTACAATGCTAGTCTGTTAGTGAATGTAGCTAGCGGCCGCATGATGTAAAAAGAGCTTTTCCGGTGAAAATTCTTGTGAGTAAATGCTTAAATCCCCGAATTTTTTATAGACAGGGACGTAACACAGTCTAGATTCTTGCTTAAAAGCAAAAAAAAAAATGTGCAGTTAGCATTTATTCTACATAAATATGTTGAATGTGCTGCTAGTTAAGTCACTGTGGCGGCCCCTTAGTACAACAAAGATCTTTTTCCGGTGAAAATTCTTGTGAATAAACGCTTAAATCCCCGAATTCTTTATAGATATGGATGTAAAACAGTCTCGATTCTTGGTTAAAAGCAATGATTTTTTTTTTTTTTTTTTAAAGTGTAGTTAGCGTTTATTTTACGTTAATATGTCGAAGTAAAATCCTACTCTGTTAGTGAATGTAGCTAGTGACCGCTTAATTTACACAGAGCTTTTCCGGTGAAAACGCATGGAAAACGCATCTCTACTCACCGAATTTTAAATTAATGATTATTAAATATTATTAATTTGGTAAGTAAAGGTTCCACTGGAAATGTAAACAAACAAAATCTACACACCACAATGTTCAAACATATGAAGCAAAGGAGAATATAACTTGCAAACAGTGAGATAAAATAGCAAGCAATGAAGTTAGCTAGTCTTTTAGGTGATAACGTCTGTAGAAAGAGCTTGAATTTAACTAGTTACACGTAGGCTCCACCAGGGAGCGACAAAGCATTACAAATAAAGACCGGAAATCACGACAGCAAATTTAATGTGGTTTTTAGTATTGGCAATTTACACTTAAAACGCAATTCATTAAATGAAAAAAATCATATGAAACGAATTCATTTTGAATCTTGAGGTTCAACTGTACTGGAGTTCTACAGTATGCAGTTTTCCACATCGAATTCAACAGGTTGTCAGGTTTTGATCCCAGAGCGAATGAAGAGGCGATGTTTGAGTGACTAGCTCCATCTAGTTTTAAAGCTGAGAAGTACAACAGAATGTAGGCGTAATTTAAGCTTTTTGTGTGGACCATATTCCAATGATATTTTTAATCATTTGCTGCGGGCCAATAAAAACTAGGAAGCGGGCCACAGTTGGCTCATGAGACACCATTGGAATAGAACAACAACACTGTAATGGCAAGATATCAGTCACAGTGATGGCTAGCTAAATGGCTTGTAAGGGACTCATATTCATTTAGTCATTTATTCCTGAGGTCCCTGATAGCAACATTTCAGGATTTATTTGTTCTTTCTTCGCCCGCAGGATTGCTCGGACCCACGCTGCGGGCCGAGGAGGGCGAGATTCTTGTGGTCACTTTCCGAAACCTGGCGTCAGAAGCGCACAACCTCCACCCGCACGGCATCGCTTACGGGAAGCAGTCCGAGGGTGAGTTCCGGTTGAACTCAAACTGTGGTGGATGTGTGTATGCAAGTCATAGTTCCAAAAAGCACACAAAGTTGTTCCAGCACAACAAACAAAGTTATTTGTCTTGTTTTAAAATATTAACCAGCCTCGGCAGATGATCAAACGCGACAGTACTGAAGTCCAACACGAGGCAGCCTGAGTAAACAGCCCAAATTGGGGATCCGCAAGGAAGGAAATTAAACCTAAAGCATAAATTTGAGACATTCCAGGATGATGAGTCAGTACAGTGAAAAGCAGTGTCTGACCAAGCCATGACTTTACAGCAGTGTTGCTTTCTTCAACAACGACTGCAATGAAAATATTTCATCAACGAACCATTTTTGACGACAATGAGACCATAACGAGCTAAAAACGTGTTTTAGGAGACTATAACATAACGAGACAAATACCACTTTTCGTCTGACGAGATGAGAACGGGACGAAAATGTGCAATAGTTTCTGTCACATGTTCACAATGGCTGACATTTTACAGTGCTGGCCAAAAGTACTGGCACCCCTGCATAGGCGGCTGTACTATTCAGGCAAAGTAGGCGATTGCCTTAGGCCCCCAACCAGTAGGGGGCCCCCAACCAGCTGCCCTTGCCCCAACAAGCAAGAGCTTGGGCCAACAGAACCAGCAGCACCCCCAACTATTCGTCATGTGTAATTATGTCAGCATACCAAACAAACAAATAACAAAACAAAAAAGAAAGCCATTTGAATGCTGCATTTATATTATCTCTCCCCCACACACACGCACTACAATGGGCTGTTCCACGACAACGGACTGAGAATCAGTCGCTTAGCTTCATTTAGCGCCGTTTAGCTTAGCTTAGCTCCGTTTAGCATCGCTTAGCTGTTAAGCTTAGCTTCACTTAGCTCTCCCGCGTTTTTCACGCCGCTAAGCTCGCTATTTTTACAGCTCACTTGCTACTTTGCACGTCGGCTATCGTTTATTTCGAACACATGTGCAAACGTGCTCTCCATGAAAGCCAAAGTGCAGTGAGGGAGAAGTTGAGAACAGGCCGCTAATGCCTCTTTTAACTTTCTTCTTCTTCTTCTTCAAACCGAACATAAAATACACGACAGCACACCCTGTGGCGAAACAATGCAGTACAGTTCCAATCAGTCATACAATAACACTCAACAGCTGGTTAACAGCATTTGCTAACGAAATTTTTTTTAAATCTATTAGTGACACCACGAGCAATGACGAAGAATGTTTTTTTACGGAGTGTAAAGCTTTCGGTGAGCGGTTTAGCGAACGTACCTCTGGTGAACATTTCAAAATAAAAGCACGTCATGTTCGTCATATAAATGACGATTTCTGGAGTTTATCCCACATACTTCAGAATTAATATTATAATATGTTGAGTAAATACTAAAGAATATAGATTCTACACTAAGAATAGCTTTCAAATGACACTCTCTATGACAAATATGATTGGCAATGAATAATTATTATAAATATTATACTATTACATATAGTAGTATACTATAATAATAGTGCTAGATTTTTTTTTAAAGAATTGTTTTGAATAATGTTGGAAAGGCAAAGTCAGTGTTCTGAATCTATTTATTTTCCATTCTTTTGCACTAGTAAAAGCTATATGCATTTAACCTCATTGTTTATTTGTGATTAATTATTGTTATTTACATGATTATTTGTACTTTCATAAAGAATTTAAGTCTTCCAAAATGGTTTTGTGAATTAACAAGCCTCAACAAAAATTTCATTGATAAATTAGTAAAAAAAAAAAAAAGGAAAGAAAGAAAATGATTCGATTAGTCGACTAAACGTAAAACTAGTCAGCTGACTAATCAGGAGAAAATTTGTCGTTTAGGACAGCCCTAGTGTACCGGAACATATTTCCTCCTCACCTTTTTAACTCCTGACCCATGAAGAGGGCCCCCTGATATGTTCGCCTTAGGCCCCAAAATTGCCAAGTCCGCCACTGCGTGTGTATGGGGGTATTGTCATGAAAGTGATACATTCATTTACAGTAATGAAAGCCATTTAGTAAAGCTAGCTTAAAATAACAGAATGCTATGATGACTCAGTCATTTTTCGTCATCAACAGTTTGAGCTCCCTAATATTTTTTTACAGTAAAATAATTGATTGTCTAATTGTCTAATGTCATATTACACATTACGGTAATGATCACCTATGGTCGGGAAGTAACCATATAGAAACATATCAAAACTAATAACAATTTCAAGAAAACGCTAAACAATCTTAGCTCGTAGCCATCTTTTGTCTTGCCTTCATTGCGTTACATTATGGGTCATTGCAGGAGCACGCTACTTTGACAACACGTCACTAAAGGAGCAAGAGGACGACGTGGTGAAACCGGGCTGTGAGCATGTTTACCACTGGGAGGTGACGCCCGAGGTCTCGCCCAAACCAGATGACCCTACCTGCCTCACTTACTCCTACATCTCTCACCTGAATTTGGTGGAGGATTTCAACTCGGGCCTCGTTGGCGCTTTGCTAATCTGCAAGAACGGTGAGAACATTTGACTTTTAAGGGTAAAAGGGGAAGTACAAAATGGATGACTAGTCCATTTTCTTCGTTGAAGGGAGCTTGGATGAGTCAGGGATGCAGGCTGGCACCAAACAGGAGTTGGTTCTGCTCTTTGGGGTCTTTGATGAGCGAGAAAGTATCTACAAGCCAAAGGACGCATCCTTAAACCATGTCCACTTCACCATTAATGGCTACACCAAGGGAGCTCTGCCTGGTAAAAAATACTGTCCCTAATCTTTTCTTTTTTTAAAAATGATTGATAGTAGGGTAAGGGTAAATCCCATCCCCTGAAAATGACATGATCCCGCCTGATTTCCAACTTTTCAATACTGCGTGATACGTGAAAACTAACCCCAATTGTTTTCCAGGTTTAAGCCTGTGCGCGTATTCCTCGGCGAACCTTTATCTACTCGCCATGAGCGCCGAGCCCGAGTTGTTTTCTGTGCACGTCAGCGGACAAGTGCTGCAACACATGCGCCACAAAGTTTCATCCCTGGGTCTCATCAGCGGCTCCTCTGCCACGGCCAAGATGGTGCCCATGCACATCGGCCGCTGGATGTTGTCCACTCACGTGCTCAAGCACATCGAAGGTAAGCGTCCGCGTCGGCGTTTGAGCGCCGTCGGCTCGACTAATAAACGTATCGCAGCTGGCATGCACGCCTTCTTGGACGTGAAGGAGTGCGAGGGCATCAAAGCGCCAAAGCACCAGATGACCTTCAAGCAAAGACGCGAAAGCACAGAGTGGGTCTACTATATCGCCGCTGAGGAGGTCGTCTGGGACTACGCGCCTACCATGCCCGAACACATTGATGAGT
The DNA here is from genome assembly GCF_030265065.1 of Corythoichthys intestinalis. Lineage (NCBI taxonomy): Eukaryota > Metazoa > Chordata > Actinopteri > Syngnathiformes > Syngnathidae > Corythoichthys > Corythoichthys intestinalis. Next base: position 1,828,473 of record NC_080406.1, read on the forward strand.
AAGATATCAGCATTGATTAAAGGGACTATACAAGATTTTTAGAGCTATTTAAAAATACCCTTCTATCTTTGATTTCTTCATTATTGTATCAATATAGTATTGTTAGATAATCTGTATAGCAAAATTACATCTGATCGTACCCAAAGCTTCCCAACCCCGGTTGATATGCAGAATTCCATCATTATTATTTTTTTCAATAGGAGCTACAAGCTTCAGTACTTGCAGCAGTCCCCAACCCGCATTGGCAGGAAGTACAAGAAGGCCGTGTTCACACTGTACAACAAGTCCTTCACAGAACGAATAGAGAACAAGCAGAGGAAAAGTGAGCTTGGGATCTTGGGTCCCGTAATAAGAGCGCAAGTCAGAGATGTCATCAAGGTCAGACACTCTTAAATCCTGTCAATTTAATTGGTGGAGCTCACTAACCTCTCCCATTGACAGATTGTTTTCAAGAATATGGCCTCCAGGCCTTACAGCATCTATCCACACGGACTGACAATCGAAAAGTCGGACGAGGGTGTCAACTACCCGGAAGGAGGTAATTGCAACTCTTTCCACACGGTTAACGTGATTGTGCATGGAATTAAATTGTGCCACTGGAGGTTGAATTTCCAACAGTGATTTTTTTTTTTTCAGTATCAGAATTCAGCTGCAAAAAAAAAAAAAAAAAAAAAAATTCAAAAATCAGTTCCCAAAAATTCAGCCATAAAAAAAATCAGAAGCGGAAAGTTCAGTTGCAACAAGTTCCATTGCAAAAACAAATTCAGAGGCAAAAAAAATTCAGTTGCAAAAAAATGTAGTTACAAAATTCAGTTACCATGAATTCAGTGGTAAAAAAATTCAGCTCATAAATATTAGTCACCAAAAATTCAGCTGCAAAAAAATCACAAGCGGAAAATTTAGTTGCAACAAGTTCCGTTGCGAAAACAAATTGAGAGGCAAAAAAATTCAGTCACAAATTTCAGGTACCATGAACCAGTGGCAAAAAATTCAGCTTCAAAAAATTAGTCACCAAAAATTCAAAGCAGAAAATTGAGTTGCAAAAAAAAAAAAAAAAAACTAGCCAAAAACTTTAATAGCGAAAATAATATTGGCAAAAAATGAGCTACTATATTTTATCAGTTGCAAACAAATTCAGTTGCGAAAAAAATTCTGTCGCCCAAAAAAAAAAAATCACTGGCAAAAAAAAAAAAAAAAAAAAATCAGTAACAGAACACTCAGCTCCCAAAACAATCAGACACCAAAAATTCAGCTGCAAAAATATCAAAAGCGGAAAACTGAGGTGCAAAAAACAGAGTGGCAAAAAGAATCAGTTAAAAAAAATCAGCCACCAAAACTTTGGCCTCCAAAAAAAAAAAAAAAAAATCTGAAGCGGAGAATAAAGTAGCTAAAGGTTCAGTTGTGGGAAAAAAACATTTGTGGCAAAAAATTCAGTTGCAAAAATATTCTGTCACCCAAAATTTAGCCGCAAAAAAATTCAGTTGCAAAAAAATCAGTGGCAAAAAAAAAAAACAGTCACAAAACACTCAGCTATAAAAAAAAAAAGGATTAGTCACCAAAAATTCAGCTGCAAAACAATCAGAAGTGGAAATTCAGTTGCAGAAAAATTCCGTGGCAAAAAAATTATTTGGCCCGAAATTCAGAAGCAATAAAAATATATGTGCGAAAAATTCAGTCATCACAAATTCAGCTGCTAAAAAAATCTGAAGTGGAGAATACAGTTGCAAAAACATTTTCAGTGGCCAAGAAGAAATTCAGTCCCAAAGATTACCGTTGCAAAAAAAAAAATTCAGCCGCAAAAAAATCTGCAGCGGAAAATTCAGTGGCAAAAAATTCATTTACAAGAAATTCCGTTGCAAAAAAATTCAGTCGCAACAAAAAATTCGGCCGCAAAAATATCAGAAGCAGAAAATTCCGCTGCAAAAAAAATTTTTGTGGCAAAAAATTTTGTCACAACATTCAGTGGCAAAAAAAAATCATTTACAAGTAATTCCATGGCGAGAAAATTTAAGTTATGAGGAATTCAGCTGCAAACGGAAACGGGGATCGATTGCTTCTCCCTGGTTGCCAGGGTGCTGCAAGTGAATATTTTTGCGACGCAACTTGAATTGAAAAAAAAAAGAAAAATCAGTGTTAGAATTTCAATGCTGAAAAATTCCGGTAACACAGATTTACTTCTATACTAGTCCAGCAGCGATACCAACTTGTTCAACAGGCAACAAGACGCACGCTGTCCAGCCGGGTGAGACATACACATATGTTTGGCAAGTAAAAGAGGAGGACGGGCCACTGAAAGGAGACTCCAGGTGTCTAACGCGGATGTACCACAGTGCTGTGAACACGCCACGTGACATAGCCTCAGGTCTGATCGGACCCCTCCTCATCTGCAAGAGTCAGTCGCTCAATGTCAGGAATGTGCAGGTAAGTCCATCTTTCAAAACTTAACTAAACTGTATGGTTGGGATCAAGTATGTCTCAACGTAACCATTGGTACCCATTTGTTAGACTTCAAAAAAAAAAAAAAAAAAAAAAAAAGGCTGACAATGAGATCTCGTGTCAAACTGCTGTTCGCCTTACCCAAGATAGTTACGCACAATGTCATGAAAAACGGCCTTTTTCCAGCTTTTAAAATGGTCAGTACAAGGGGTTAAAACTAAAGTGAACATGCGGAGTTTGGCATTTTCGCCAGGTTGTTGGGGATGCACCGGTCCGTGTCATTGGAATTGCGCTAGCAGGGTTCCAGCGGTTTAGCTAGCGTGATTCCGGCAATCTGGCTGAAAGGTCAAATTCCAACAATTTTGAACGAATTAGGCGATTTACATGCAAAACGCGATTCATGATACGAAATGACAAATGTATTTTTATTCAATTACCACTGTATTTAAAAAAAAAAAAATCATCCGATAACACGCAGCTAAGTATCGGAATCGGTATCAAGAGCCACAAAAATGGTATTGTTACAACACAACTCATAATTCTGTCTTACAGGTCAAATCAGACAAAGAGCAACAAGCCATGTTTGCCGTGTTTGACGAAAACAAGAGCTGGTACCTCGACGACAACATTCGGCAATTCTGCGATCGATCCCGAGTCGACAAGGCAGACGCAGACTTTTACAATTCCAATGTCATGCACAGTACGTCTGGCTGTAATCTTACCGGATATTGGCGCAGTTGAAGTTTACTGAAGTTTTTTATCCCCCAGCCATCAATGGCTACGTGTACGAGAGCGGACCACTCTTGGGCTTCTGCAACGGTGAAGTGGCAACGTGGCACGTGTCCAGCGTCGGCTCGCAGGACTACATTCAGACGGCGACCGTGTACGGCCACCCATTCGAACTGAACAACCGTATGGAAGACATCCTCAGCCTCTACCCCATGACCGGCGAGACCATTACCATGAGGATGGAAAACCCCGGTCTGTTGACAGTAACTCCATAAAGGCTGTTTCACAATAGGCTGATTGACACAGTCATGTGAAAAAATTAGGACAGCCCATGAAATATTTAGTTTAGGGTTGTTCCGATCATGTTTTTTTGCTCCCGATCCGATCCCGATTGTTTTAGTTTGAGTATCTGCCGATCCCGATATTTCCCAATCCGATTGCTTTTTTTTTTTTGTGCTCCCGATTCAATTCCAATCATTCCCGATAATTTTTCCCGATGCATTAAGAAAAAAATGAATAAAACTCGGACGAATATATACATTCAACAATACATAAGTACTGTATTTGTTTATTATGACAATAAATCCTCAAGATGGCATTTACATTAACATTCTTTCTGTGAGAGGGATCCACGGATAGAAAGACTTGTAATTCTTAAAGGATAAATGTGACTTTGCATATTGTGACTAAATATTGCCATCTAGTGTATTTGTTGAGCTTTCAGTAAATGATAATGTAGCCATTTAACTGTTCTGCCCAAATGCATGATGGGAAGTGCAACCATGACTGTGCGTAGTGGCACCAATTGATATATCTTCTCTGCGTTGGGAAGTAACATAGGGTGTTAAGGAAAAGATCAACCACTACTGTTCTTCCCCACATTGTTTACCACGATATTTCTAATAGTTGAGAGAGGGATTTTAAGGCTTTAGCCAATTAGAAAGAGGCTCCAAAGACTGCCAAAATTCTCTCTACTCATTTTACGCTGCCTGTTAGCTCTATATATATAGGTAAAACGGCGCCATTATAGATTGAACGCGACAATGCGTGAGTGGGTCGTGCAGCGCATGCGTTAATTGCATTAAATATTTTAACGTGATTAATTTAACAAAAATTAATTATCGCCGTTTACGCGATAAATTTGATACCCCTACTTTAAGCCAAAACTAAAGACTCTGGATGAATGTAAGACATTTTGTCTGTAACGTTACAAACAATTAGAAAACGATTTAATTTAAAAAATTTATATATATATTAAAAAAAGGCATGTCCGATATTTTTTTGCCGATTCCGATACTTTGAAAATGACGTGATCAGACCCGATTGATCGGCATCCCGGTCGGGACATCTTTAATTTAGTTCTTTATTAAGAAATGCTCACATATGATCTTTTTTTTAATCTCTTGAAAAGAAAGTGATTTAATTGCAGGTAAACAACAAAAATGAACATTGTTTTACTCATTAAACCAAATATATCAACAAAAATGGATATTCCAACTGAGGAAAAAGTTAGAACACCCTACCACCTAATAGTTAGTGTTACCTCCTTTGGCTGAAATAACTTCAGTGAGACGCTTTTTGTAGCCATCAACCAGTCTTGGACATCCGTCTGAAGAAACTTTGCCCTACTCCTCAACGCAGAATACTTTCAGCTGTGAGATGTTTGAAGGGTTTCTTGCATGTAGAGCCCGTTTCAATTCACCTCACAGCATCTTAATGTGGTTAAGATCTGGGCATTGGCTTGGCCATTCCAGGACTCTTCATTTGTTCCTTTTCAGCCAGTCCTTGGTGGATTTCATCATTCAATTCAATTTTATTTGTATAGCCCTATATCTGACAAGGATGCACCAAGGACCCAAATGCTCGATAGTTGCTCTCAAACAAAAGTGTTTTATTTTTCAGTTCGTAAAGTTAAAAAAAATGAAGATAACAAAAATTCACAGCAACCGCTGGACACCAATCAACTGAGTCAATTCCAAAAGACAAAAGGCATAGGTTAATAAAAACATAAATCATGGTCAAAAAGGAGCTTAAACAAGGAGATGTCGTAGGACGTGGTAGGATAGCAGACAAACCGACACTAGGCAAGGTTAGAAGCAGGCTATTTATACAGAGGGTCACAGGTGGACATGATCAGCCTGATTGGCAAGAGCAGGAAGTAAAGTTAGCCCAAGGAGGCACGCAACTACCTAAATAAAAGAATCTGACATGAACCAACACAAAACATTAACAAGACTTCCGAGACGTGACAATATCACAACAAGGTTGTCTCAGAGGGCTTTACAGAGTCAATTTGATACACAGTCAGATACAGTAGATGAATGAGATGAGTTCATGTCCTGGGCATCCCCCATTCTTAGACCCTCCATGGCGGCAAGGAAAAACTCCAAAAACCCAGTGGGAAAAGAGAAACCTTGGGGAGAACCACAGTCAGGAGAGATCCACTCCCAGGACAGACAGGCTCACGATACACCAGGACTGATGATCGGTATTAGTGAAAGGAGTTTCAATTTGTGGGATGCAATGGGCTGAGGGAACATAAGAGGGGGCTCAAATGCGGCCTTGAGGTCTAGGAATCCAATGTAAAGATGCTGGTCTTTCCAGAATTCATAGACTGGTGGATTTACTGGTATGTTTTGTGTCATTGTCATGTTGCAAGGTCCGGTTTCGCTTCAGCTTTAATTTTTTCACAGATGATCTCACATGTTTCTCAAGCACCTTCTGATACACGATAGAATTCATGGTGGATGCTACGATGGTGAGCTAGCCAGGTCCTGCTGTAGCAAAGCATCCCCAAACCATGACACTTCCACCGCCATGCTTCACAGCTGGTATGAGGTTCTTTTCCTGGAATGCTGTATTGGGTTTACGCCAAACATGTTCTTTGTTCTGGTGCCCAAATAATTCAAATTTAGATTAAATCTGTCCAAAGAACATTATTACAGAAGTCCTGGTCGTTGTCTACGTTCACTTTGTCAAACTTCAGTCTGGCCTTCATGTTCTTGGAGAGCAAAGGTTTCCTCCTTGAACATCTCCCATGAAGGTTAAACTTGTGAAGCCTCTTTCTGATTGTAGAGGCATGCACTTTCACATCAACAATAGCAAGAGCCTGCTGTAGGTCCCGTGATGAAACTTTAGGATTTTTGGAGACTTATTTTAGCATCTTGCTGTCTGCTCTCGGGGTGAACTTCCTTGGACGGCCATACCTGGGCATGTTGGCAGTTGTTTTGAATGTCCTCCACTTGTAGACTATTTTCCGGACAGTGGAATGGCTGATTTTATATTCTTTTGAGATCTTTCGAAATCCCTTACCAGACTCATAAGCGTCGACAATCTTCTTTCTGAAGGCCTCATATGATCTCACCATGGGGTTTTCTCTCACTTCAACAGTCAGCCACTGTCAAAATTATTCTGCGTTGAGGAGTGGGGCACACTTTCAAGATGTCAAGACTGGTAGATGGCTACAAAAATCATCTCACTGGAGTTATTTCAGCCAGAGGGGGTAACACTAGCTATTAGGTGGTAGGGTGTCCTAACTTTTTCCTCAGTTAGAATATGCATTTTTGTTGATATACTTGGTTTAATGAGTGAAACAATGTTAATTTTTGTTGTTTACCTGCAATTCATTCACTTTCTTTTCCAGAGATAAAGAAAAACATGCTCAGACATTGATATGTGAACACTTCTTAATGAAGAACTGAATACTTAATGGGGTGTCCTAATTTTTTCACATGACTCTAGATTGACTCGCGCTAGCTTAGCCACCCCAGAGTCCTGAAACTAACAAATAAATGAAAAAAAATACACGGAATTTGATGAAATCAACCGACTAACCTCCACTAACTCGAAGATTAGGCCTGATGTCAAAAATTCTGAACCCTCTGAAAATTGCGACTGAATATTTCCGTGTTTCCCATCAGGCGTTTGGCTCCTGGCGTCATTGAATTCCCACGAGACAAGCAAAGGAATGCACTTGAAGTTCCAGGACGTCGAGTGCTTCCGCGACCACCATTACGAGTACAGTGATTATGACGAGCTGGATAAAAATCAGTTTAATATTTTGAATCTCCCGTCGAAGAACGAAATCTTAAATAAGAAGGCGGAAGAACTGAAGCCGAAAGATCCTACTACGCCTAGTACGACGGTGACTGATGAACTCACAGAGATGTTCGCCGCCGAATTAGGCCTCAGGTCACTGAAAAATCAAGCTCCCGCGGACAGCGTGGAGAAGCTGGACTTGTCATTCCTTGACTATGACGCTGTTGACGTGTCAGATAAAAAAGCAACAATAAGGACCAAGAGCTCAATATACAGTAGCCCAAGCATACCTGGAGATGAAGGACCAAACAGCAGTGTTTCCGGGTTGCCTTCACGTTTTAACGGCAGCCTTTCCAAAACAAATGAAACGAAACTTAATAACACAACAGCATCTTCAAAGTTTGGGAACAAATCAATCGGGGCTATCAATCAGACCGAAACAGCACTGTCCAAAGTCGCAGAGAACTCCCATCTGGACCGGTCGAACAGGACGTTGAACAAGCCTCAATTTTCAAATGTATCGTCGACTGCTGGAAACCTCATCTCAGACGATTTCAACGTTTCAGAAAGCAGTAAGGAAGTGTTTATATTCCTCAAAAATAACCACACAGAGATGATCAAAACCACCTCTGTGAAAACCGACGTCCATAACTGGACTTACGACGGAACTCACGAAAAGGTACCGGCGGAGATTCCCGACCATATGGCTAAATACTTCAAGAAGGAGACCCCGAAACCCAAAAAGATAACCAAGATCAAGAGAGTGAGCGTTCGACCGCAGAAGGGCCTAGGCATGAAAACCAGGAAGAGGAAGGTATTCAAGCCGGAAGTGACGAGCGGTTTACCCTTCTCTCCGCGTGGATTCAACCCTGACGTGACCCCGAGGGGGTCGCGCCCTTCTTCGCCACGAGCCGTCTCGGATGAGGAGGAGCTTATTAACGTTCCCGTGGTCATCGGGGTACCTCGGCTTGATTTCAGCGACTACGAGTTTTACGTTCCGGGGGAAGAGCCTGATCATTTAGCCAAGCAGGATTTGAAAGCAGACGAATATGAGTATGTGAACTACAAAGATCCCTACGTCGGTCATCAAGACATCAAGAACTTAAACATGGAGGAGTATAGTAAATACTACTTGAAGCACACAGGGCTAAATTACAGGATGTACTTCATTGCCGCGGAGGAAGTGGAGTGGGACTACGCTGGCAGTGGACAAAGGTAAGCGGAGAATAAGTGTTGCAGTGATATTAGTACTAGCATCGGTCATGATACAGCACTAAAACAACGTCATCGGTAGGGTTGCCAACAGTCCCAGACCGCCGACAGTACCAATCAGAACTTCCTATATTCTGGGTTGTCCCGCAAAATCCGGGGCTGTTGGCAACCCTAATCATCTGTATCGGGGCGTCTTAGGAATAATGTGCCGAAGCTGTGCAATATGTACTTTTCTGGATCGTTTTGAGAGATCTATAGTTTCTGATCGCTGGTCGCCCTCCCTAAAATGGCCGCCAGGCGCCAGCTAAAGGATTGTTAGTCGCCCTTCCCATCAATTAGTCTGACACTAGTAGATGTCCAATCCATTTGAAATCGGAGTTGCTTCATTTCAAAAACAGCTTAAGGCAATTTTCTCCCAGGTATTTTGCCGACTATTTTTTATACCTGTCCGCACTACGTTTAAGGTGCGGTTAAGCCCCCCCCACCCGCCTTATGCAAGAGGCTACATTTGCGCAAACTACGCATGCGTACAAAGGAGCAGCCTCATGTGTTATGTCGTCATCCGTGCGGTTTGCTTCTGAACCGGAAACCGGAAATTTCGAAAGTACTACACCTTCTAGACCAGGCGTCCGAAACTCCGTTTCGTGATCGCAGTTTTTTTCGGGAACGCATTTGAACGCATCACGCGGGAGCTAGAGTGTAAGAACTTAGGGCACACTCGGCTTTTACGAGCCGAGTTGTGATTGAAATAAATCTTTAGAAGACAACATTGAAAGCCTTACATCATTACTTGGAATGTTACAAACGGGGCTCAGTTGCGCACTCACCACTTGGAAAATAACAAAAATAAAAATATGGTGTGGCACTGTCCACTAAAAGTGGACACCGCAACCAGCAGGGCTTGTGCACAACAGTGGCACTCCTCGAAGTGGCAACAGTTTTGACAGGTGAAAATGTAATGAAAATGAAACATTGCGCTTCTGTGACTTGGGGTAACACGCAGTTCACTTTTGGTGGTTTAATTTTCTCCTACGCATTTTTATATACTCCAGTTTGGTTGGCATTGAGTTGGGAGGGGCCAGCCCCTTCTGCTGGCTGATCGGAGAGGAGCTCTGTAATAACGCTGATCTCTGTGTAATCTGCGATGGTAGGACCGCCAATGGGCACTGAATTGAAGCATATTATTGTGGCGCACGTTTGAATGTTCAAGAAAAATATGTGAATGCATTATCAGCTCATCGCATCTCGTCGAGCGAGCGGGCCGGCTGCAGCACTATTTAGAACTGGCAGTGAAGCAATATCATTTAAATGATCTGAAGTCAAATCTGTCGCAAAAAAAGGCAGGACCGATCACGGCAAAACGCTCGCAATACCGAGTTCAAGAAGGTGGTCTTCCGCGGTTACACGGACGGGCTCTTCAGAACTCCTGAAATCCGGGGTGAAAAGGAAGAGCATCTCGGTATCTTGGGGCCCGTCATCAAGGCGGAATATGGACAAAGCATCATGGTAAGCATCCAACAAATGTTCAAGTCTTGTGATTTAAGCATCCTGTAAAGCGACGATGTCCCGTTCGTAGGTCGTTTTCAAAAACAAAGCCAGTCGTCCGTTCTCCTTACACCCAAATGGGGTGACCTACACAAAATGGACTGAAGGTATGTCTTACGAGGACGACTCCAAGCCCTGGTACAGAGATGATAACGAGGTTCCGCCCAATGGCAACTTCACATACATCTGGAAGGTCCCCCGAAAGCCTGCGCACCAGCCAGATGAACCTAAGTGTCAGACTTGGACTTATTATTCTGGTGTTAACCCCGTGAGTACTTATTTGTCTATTTGTATGTATTTGTCTTGGAGCAGGAATGGGTTCACTGCTTGTGGAATGCAGATCGATATGGACAAGCAAAGCTGCCAAAAGTAAAAATAAATAAAAGTTAATAGAGAGGACTATAACACACTATACCACAAAACGAAGAAAATATATACATTGAGTTAAACATAAATCTAGATCTATAAAATAAATAAATGATATTTTATTTGATGATTGATATTTTTTTCAATGTATTTATTAATTTTTGATGAAGTCCACTCTGGGTATCTCAAGTCTTTGGATGTTTCAGGGATCTCCTGGTTGATGCGCCTGTGCAACATTGTGTGGTCATCGGGAATTGTGGCTTTGGAGTGGCAAACCGGGGTGGTCCCTATCTTTAAGATAGGCGACCAGAGGGTCTGTTCCAACTATAGGGGATCACACTCCTCACCCTCCTTAGGAAAGTCTATGCCAGGGGAAAGGAGGGTCCGGTCGATAGTTAAACCTCAGTTCGAGGAGGAGCAATGTGGTTTTTGTCCTGGCCATGGAACCACGGACCAGCTCTTTAACCTTGTTAGGGTGCTCGAGGGGGCATGGGAGTTTACTAATTCAGTCCACATGTGTTTTGTGGATTTGGAGAAGCTTATGACTGTGACCCTGGGGCACCCCGTGAATGGTATTCCGGGAGTAGGGGCTGGATGGCCCTTTGTTAGTTGCAATCCAATCCCTGTACCACAGGAGCATGGAAAGGTCCGTGTGTCCGGCTACAAGTCTGATCTGTTCCTGGCGAGGGTTGGGCTCCGTCAGGGCTGCCCTTGGTCACCGGTTCTGTTTGTGACTTTCATGGACAGAATATCTGGGCGCAGTCGGGTGGTAGATGTGGTCAACTTTGGTGGTGGGAGGATATCATCTCCGCTTTTTGCAGGCGATGTGGTCCTCCTGGCTCCATCGCAGAGTGACCTCCAGCTCTCGCTAGGATCAAGTGTGAAGCGGCTGGGTGAGAATCAGCACCTCCAAGTCTGAGGCCATGGTGCTCAGCCAGAAAAGGGTGGATTGCTTGCTCTAGGTCAGGGGTGAGTGCCTGCCCCAGGTAGAGGAGTTCAAGTATCTCGGGATCTTGTTCACGAGTGAGGGTAGGTCGGCGCGTGAGATCGACAGGCGGATTGGGGCGGCATCCACAGTGTTGCGGGCGCTTAACCGGTGTTTCGTGGTGTAGAGAGAAGATTTACCGGTCAATCTCAGTTCCTACCCTCACCTATGGTCATGAACTTTGGGTAATGACCGAATGAACAAGTTTGCGGATACAAGCAGCTGAGGTGTTTCAGGCATGTCCAACTAGGAGGAGACCACGGGGCTGACCCAGGACACGCCTGAGAGATTAGATCTCTCAGCTGGCCTGGGAACACCTTGGATTTCAATGTATATGATTGCTACATGTATTTTTGTATTTTTAATTTTGGCAGCTTTGGTATTCCATAGGTCGATTCCCACTCACTATGAGTGAGAATCGTCTTAGTTTTTAGCATTTTTTAAAATGACAGCCGAACCAAGGTTTTTCACCTAAAATAAGCTTGCATAGACACCAATCAAAGTAGTAGGTGATGGATGGAAGTATGCGTGGCTGAATGTTTAGGACGGACGGTTGCATGGGTGGGCGCTTTGAGGATGCTTAAATATGTACCTGTATTCCTCTCTAGGAAAAGGACATCCACTCTGGCTTGATCGGTCCTTTACTGGTGTGTCCCGAGGGCACTTTAGATACCGTGAATAACAAAAGTGAGTTCTCGCTACTCTTCATGACTTTTGACGAGTCCAGGAGTTGGTACTATGAGGAAAACATCAAGACCATACAGAAGAAAAGAAGGAGGGGAACTCCGGAGCCTATCCTCAAAGAGCACCTCCTGTTCCATTGTAATTACGGACTGATGTTCACTCCATCGATCCGATCCTCAGATTGACATCTCTGTCTGATGTTTCAACAGCCATCAATGGAATCATGAATAACCTCAAGGGTCTACGGATGTACACTAACCAGTCCGTCCACTGGCACTTGATCAACATGGGCTCTCCCAAAGACTTCCAGAGCATCCATTTCCATGGGCAGACATTCCTCCACACGACCACGACCACCAACAGACATTCAGTCTATCCACTCCTTCCTGGTATGCAGCATGGTTCTAGTTCAGTATGGAGTAAGATAGCTGTCAAAAAGATTCGTAGTCGTATTTACACATTCGTTTTCGTATTTAGGCATTTGTATCTGTAACCACAACATGTTTTTTGTGGGTGTGTGAATTGTATTAAATAAATTAATGATAACTCCTTTGTTCAGGAAGTTTCGCTACCCTGGAGATGTATCCATCCAAGCCTGGACTATGGCTACTGGAATCAGAAATTGGTTTCAACCAGCAGCGTGGCATGCTGGCACTCTTCTTAGTCCTGGATAAAGGTAACGACTACTTGATAAACTCAACTTCAGCCAGTACGTTGAATGCAGTAAGTGGCTAGATTGCATGTGTTCTCCAAGACTGCTCCCACCCCCTGGGCTTGGAATCGGGCAGCGTGAAAGATGAGCAAATCACAGCCGACAAGACTCGAGGTATTTACAGTACAGCGCCGCCGATCTCCAGCAATGGATGTACATAGACGGACGGTATCTTGACCTTTGAAGGATACTGGGAGCCACATCTCGCCAGGCTGAACAATAAAGGCAAATACAACGCGTGGAGCACGGATCAGAGCAACAGCTTTATTCAGGTATATCCAAAGACATGCAATGTTTGCCATATAATATATGCTACTTACTTAAACTCTGATGGGGTATAGGTGGACTTCCAGCGTCCTGTGGTGATCAGCCAGGTGGCCACACAAGGAGCCAAGCAGCTTTTCCAATCCCAATTTGTCACCAATTACTCCATATCGTACAGCAATGACCGCAGGAGATGGATTCTCTACAAGGGAGACAGCAGATACCCAATAAAGGTAAGAATGGCTTGGAACGTTTCACTAGATAAGTACTTCTCAAATAGTGGAGCGCAGAGTTAGTAGAATGGATCTGTAAGCCATATGGACGCTGTCTGACTCAAACTATGTCCTCTTGAGATGACTTCATATTTTACTCAGAATAAACTTTTACTTCCCTTGGAATGCATCTGGGACTTATCACCCAGAGTCGAGGTCCAATAAATTGCTTCGCTCGGTAAACTAAAGCCTGAGTTACACTCCCGCGTTGCGGTGACGGCGCAGCGACTACGGCGTCATTCGACATTCGATGGTTCTCCGGCCAGGTGACGCGTTGCTCTGTAATTCACCGCCAAGCCACTAGAGGGGTGTGGCGTTATGTTTGTACCATTTTGGGGCATGCTTGTTGACTTCTTGTTTAGTTCAACTGAGAAAAAATAAACAATGCAAGATGGAACGCTTGAATGTGGATCTTCAGCTCATCGACATTGAATAAATGTTGATGACTACAAATGTTGAGGCGCAGGCGACGCAGAAGACGGTTTCCAGGCGGTCTGTCCAACTTTTGATGCCGCATAGAGAGTTCTAGCCTCGGGTGGAAACCAGCTAGCTGTGGTGGCTAGCTTCAAACTGGCGTCGAGTACTGCGTCCAGCGTTTTGTCCGAGGTCTGCAAAGCCCTCTGGCCCGATTTGTTTGCCGTGTTCTACAACCAGCCAGTGGGAAGCCATAGCAGATTTCTGGCGTCTATGGAACTTCCCAAACTGCGTCGGAAGCCTTAATGTTAACGTTATCATAAAAGCACCGAGGCACTCTCAATCAGTGATGATGTATGTGTGAACTGTCTGTTGTTGAAAATTAAACATCAAAACAACTCTTTTGGCACCAAACCTGTGCTTTATTCTTCAAATATTTGAAGTGTGACTCGTAAATAAGTCACAGACTGACAGCAAACATATGTACACAATAAATGATGAAGTGCACCAACCAAAAATACGACATAAAGTGATAAAAAGCTGGCAGTTTTTGGCCGACTGGGTCACCGCTTCGTTTGGCCACTCGATTCCGAACACACACGTCTCTGTGGTTCTTCCATTTATTTTTTATTTTTTTATTCAATCGCTCACCTTGCCATTTGGCAATCTTTATGATGTCTTGACAAGACTTGCTCTTCGATGATACTTACGTAGGCTTGGTCCATTTTTGCGTGTAGAAAAATAAATGTTTGATTCTATTCTACAATGGCGGTGATTTCGCGCTAAACCAGAAACAACAGCCTGAGTGGACCAATCACAGTCCATTTCCGTCATGTCATATGCGTCGACGCAACGCTAGGGTTTAAAAACTCAATAGGAACACGTCAGGCCACGGCACAGCGTCGTAAATCGGGTCTTCCTTGACGACGCAGGTCTGACGCGGAAGCATAACTCGGCCTTAAGACGTCAACAGGTCACGACGGCACCAAGAAGAGGAACCTGCGACGGCACTGGCGTTGCCAGGAGAGGAGCGCATGACATCACCTAATCATGACATCACCTCATGTGATTAGATGCTCATTTGATCACACCTCTGTAGTGTATTAGGATGCGCACTGGCTGTAGGACTTTGCTGGTACTTCCGCAATCATTGGCACTCTCCGGGTAAGGGAACTATCAGCCACAATTCTGTACTGTCATCAGGTCTGTGAGTCACTTTTTTAATCTATTATTGAATTACTAGTATACTTCTGCTCTCGAGGAAAGGATACGACTAAAAGTTAATTAATATTGTTTTCCCTTGACCCTCACTGGGGTCCTGTGGTGTTTAAAACATTCAATTTCCAACAATTGGTGACCCCGACGTGTCTTGGGAGTGAGAGGTTGAGTTTGTGGGATCTGCGCTTTTTTTCTGCAATATTTGGCTGGCCACCTCTAATGAGAAACTTTTTCTTAAATTCTCCTGATTTGTATTATCCGAATGAAAATATTGCAGCAGCGAGTGCATGAGTCAGAGTTGGTTTTTTTCTGCTTTGCTCCAAAGATATTGTGAATGATTTTATACCCAGAAACATTTTTTTTTTGTCCCATGTCCATGAAGGTCACGCGTGGTCCGAATTATCCTGGTTCCAACCAGTTTTGTCAGTAACGCGTTAGTTAGTAACGCGTAACTGTAATCTGATTACTTTTTTCAGTAACGAGTAATCTAACGTGTTCATTTTTCTACACCAGTAATCTGATTAAAGTTAGTTTCCTTAGTGTCTCTGCATTACTATTTTTTCATTGCCTCATATCGTATGTAGAATGAAGAATACTGTAGTCATGTACGAAGAGCATTTTGAATAGAAAATGCTAAAATAAAAGGTTCCCGGTACGTGTTTCCATGACAACCTCTTAGCTATTTCCTGTTTTGGTCTCGCGTCACGTGTTGTGGGACTGAGGCGGGTGGACATTCGCGCCGAGTGTTGAGACATTGCGAAGGAATGTTGATCTGTGGATATCCATGTATGAAGGTGAGTATTTTTCCTTCATTCTGGAGGGTATCAGCAAAAGGTTGGACCCCCTACATGCGCAGCAGTTTCGTAGCTTTGTCGTAGCAACGACGGGGAGTCATCGCTCCAAGTTGGCAAGCTTTGTTTACATCATATGCGTGTTGCACATTTATGCCGTGAGGTTATGTGTTCGTTTAGCATCTGTGGGATGTGTTGTAAATCCGATTGAGTGTAAAGTGCTTAGTTGCCGCCACGTTTTGTGGCCAAATTGACCGCGTGTGTGTTGAGAGGAGTACTTCCGGGTTGTTAATGTGCACGGCTGCACGCGCATCCGCGCCCGACACTACCTTTGTATTTATTGCACTGTACAATCCACTTGTGTGTTGTTGATTATTGTGCCGTCAGTTTGCATTGTTTTACATTGGCACTGATATGCTGTTAACCATAACCCGAAATTCAGAAGTTTTGACATTAGGCTTAATCTTAGAGTTACTGGGGTTTAATTGGTCGGTGGAGTTGATTTCAATAAATTCCAAGCAGTTTAATTGGTCGGTGGGGTTTATTTCAATAAATTCCAAGCAGTTTGTCAGATATTTGTTAGTTTCAGAGCTCCGGAGTGGCTAAGCTAGCGCGAAATTCTGATATTCCCCTTTAAATTCAATCATCGGAAAGTCAATTACATGTGATGACATTTTTCTGTTGTCATTCTTATGTTGAGGCGGCAAAGGAAGAAAAATGGGTAAAAAGAAACTGATACATTACTTTTAAAGTAACTTAGTTACTTTGATAATTAAGTAATCAGTAAAGTAACTAGATTACTTTTTTGAGGTGTAAGCAGTAATCAGTAATTAAATGACTTTTTAAAGTAATCTGTGACAACACTGGTTCCAACAAACATTCTTAAATGCTCAATTAGACATGTGCAACATGATTCCAAACTGCAACAGTAAAATTATGACGTCATTTTTCCTAACGTTGCGGCAGATTTTTCCTGGGAACCAGGAAGCCTACGTGACAGAAACAAACACCTTCTTCCCACCGATGATTGCACGGTTCATTCGGCTCCACCCTGTGCACTGGTACAACATGGCCACCGTACGCATGGAGTATTACGGCTGTGAGCTCGACGGTAAGATTTAAAGATGTGCCGCGATTAACGTGTCCATGTGACATTTACTGTAATTTACTGTCTACTTCTCGGTCAGGCTGCTCATTACCTCTAGGGATGGAGAACGGAGTGATCGAGGATCGCCGCATCACGGCCAGCTCCGTCAACTCCAACTGGTATTTAGGATCCTGGAGTCCCTACTTTGCTCGCCTTAACAAGCAAGGAGCCGTCAACGCGTGGCAAGCAAAGGTGAGAGCAACCAAATTTCTATCACCTCACAGACGTCAAACGGCGAGATCTGCTCCCTTTCTGCTCATGCAGCATAGAGACATGAAGCAGTGGCTTCAGGTGGAGCTGCCGCACGTCATGAAGATCACAGGTATCATCACTCAAGGAGCTAAGTCTCTAGGGAAAGAGATGTACGTGTCCTCGTACACGCTTAAGTACAGTGATAATGGAATCCACTGGCACCAGTACACTGAGGATGAGGACGTACCAGCCAAGGTAGGCGTTTGCTGTGTTTTGAAGCAAATCTGTGCTACCAGAATTTGAATTTCTAAAATTTAAGTTTTGTCGACATTGAAATTCTAACATTGGACATTTTCAGCATCAAAATTCAGTCGCAAAAAAATTCAGTCGCAAATAATTCACTCGCAACATCCCGACAACCACAAAGCAGCAGTCAATCCCAGTCTCCATTTGCGACCGAAATCCTCGCGACTGAACTTTTTGAGACTGATTTTTTTTTTTTTTTTTTTTGCAACTGAATCCTTTGTAAATGAATGGTTTTTAACTTTTTGTGACCGAATTTTTTTTTTTTTTTTTTTACGAATGATTTTTTTGCAGCTCTACTTTTTACAAGGGATTTTTTGCAAATTTTGTGACTAATTTTTTTTTTTTTTTTTTTGATGGAAAAAAATCAGCCCCAAATTCTTTGTGACACTGAATTTTTGTGACTGAATTCCTGCTGAAGTATGATTTTTTTTTTTTTTTTTTTTTTTTTTTTTTTGCCAATGAACATTTTGCAGTTGATTGTTCGCTTCTGATTTTTTTTTTGCAACTGAATTTTTGCAGCTCAAATTTTGCATGCAAATTTTTGCAGCTGAAGTTTCGTAGCTGAATTTTTTTTAGATGGAAAAAAATAGCCGCAAATTCTTTGTAACTGAATTTTTGTGACTGAATTCCTTGTAAATTATTATTTTTTTTTTTTTGCCAGTCAATGTTTTGCTTATAAATGATTATTATTTATTTTATTTTTTTGGGCCGCTGAACGTTTTGCAGTTGAATTTTTACTTCTGACTTTTTTTTCTTTTTTTTTGCAACTAAATTTTTGGCGATTGAAATTTTTTGCAACTGAATTTTTTATGACTCCATTTTTTTGCAGCTGAAATTTTTGCGACTGAAGTTTTGCGACTAAATTTTTTTTAGTCGGAAAAAAATCGGCCTCAAATTCTTTGTAACGGAAATTTTTTGCAACTGAATTTTTGCAGCTCAAATTTTTGCATGCAAATTTTTGCAACTGAAGTTTCGTTGCTGAATTTTTTTTTTTTTTTATGGAAAAAAATAGACGCAAATTCTTTGTAACTGCATTTTTGTGACTGAATTCCTTGTAAATTATTATTATTTTTTTTTTTTTTTGCCAGTCAATGTTTTGCTCATAAATTATTATTATTATTATTAATTTTATTTATTTATTTATTTATTTTTTGGGCCGCTGAATGTTTTGCAGTTGAATTTTTACTTCTGACTTTTTTTTTCTTTTATTTTGCAACAAAATTTTTTGCGATTGAAATTTTTTGCAACTGAATTTTTTTATGACTCCATTTTTTTGCAGCTGAAATTTTTGCGACTGAAGTTTTGTGACTAAATTTTTTTTCGTCGGGAAAAAATCGGCCTCAAATTCTTTGTAACGGAAATTTTTTGCCACTGAATTTTTGTGACTGAATTCCTTGTAAATTATTTAACAAAAAATGTTTTGCCAATGAACGTCTTGCAGTTGCGACTGAATTTTTGTGACTGTTTTTTTTTTTTTACAAGTGATTTTTTTTGCAACTGAATTTGTATGTATCTCAACTTTTTGCAAGTGCATTTTTGTAACGGACTTTTTTTTTAGGATGAATTTTGATACTATAAAAAAAAAAAAAAATCAGCATGTGAATCACACTGCTGAAAAAACTCAATGTGAGAAATTTAAATTCAAACTTCGATGGCACAAATTTACATCCATAGAAGGTAAACTCCATTGAATTCTAAACTGCCTTTTCTCACTTTTTTTTTTTTTTTTTGGTGCCTAAATTCAGATCTTCATAGGGAACACGGACAACAATGAGCACGTGAAGAATTTCATCTACCCGCCCATTTTTTCCCGCTTCATTCGAATCATCCCCAAAACCTGGACTGGCTCAATCACGCTTCGGGTGGAGCTGTTGGGCTGCAACTTTGAGTGACATTGAACAGCTGATTGCTGCCTTAACAATCCAAAGATCGTACATTTAAAAAGATTTTAGTTTTGATTGACTGTCCTAAAAAAGTTTGCACCTGACTGCCAGGTTAATGAAGCCATCCAAATGTTAGGAATTATGCAGCATTGGTTAGAAGTAACTCTCTATCTTACCATATTTATTTATTCTAATTATGTCCCAATCACATATTATGTGAGTCCGAGTCTCCTGATTATGAGGATCTGCTGATACTAATACGATACCTCGGAAATGTATTAAGAAGGAGAGCGGGGGTATGTCCAAATGTCTTATTTTCCCAAATTGAACAAAGCTATCCCAACATTATCGCTATATACAAGGTTTATTAGCACAAGAGTCGTATCAGCAAAGTGGAAAACAAATCACAAATCCCCCTTTTTTTTTTTTTGCAAATGATTACAAAATAAGATTGCAAACAAATTATTTAAAAATAGTTCATGTTACATAAATAAGCTTATTCTAAAATAAAGTTGGTCAACCAACGTGATGAATTTAGCTGTCTTGCTCGGGACTTTGTTTGCTGGATATTTTCTATTTGTTTTGTTGTTGTTTTTTCTTCAATATTTGTACCTCTCCTGGTGTAAATGGATTTGGGGGTCTATCACTGTCAATGGCAGCCATAGAATTAACGCAGACACAATTATGATGGAAGATTTTGGCAGCAACTTTTGAGTTCCTTTTTATTTTTAAAACATTGACACCTTTTTAAAACAATATACCGATTCTTAGCAGGAGCATAGCAATAAACTTTTGGGATACAAAGTATCACGATATATCACCATTTCGATATTTTGTCACACCCCTATTTAGGAGGGGCATTCCAAGGCTGGATAAGTCGCCTCAGCCAACTACCCCGTCACCAAGACAGTCAAATTTAATGTTGTCGGAAAGCCCCTCCCAATGCCATTTGATTGACAGACCATTCCGTTGGGTAAAAGCAAAGGAGAAAGGCAAAAGCAAAAACAATAATAAGTTAGGGAGACCAAACGTCCTCTTTTGCCCGGATATGTCCACTTTTCATGTCCTCTCCGTAGCGTCCGGTCGGGTTTTATAAATTAAACAAAATGTCCGGTTTTCATGATTTTTCACGGGACCAGTTTGCATACCTGTCAACCCGAGGCCGTTGGCAATCTTACAAATAGTGACATTTACCCTTAGTAATTGGTGACTAATCTTACAACGTTTTAAATACAGTGGGGCTAATAAGTATTTAATCAACCACTAACTGTGCAAGTTCTCCCACTTGAAAATATTAGCGAGGCCTGTAATTGTCAACGTGGGTAAACCTCAACCGACAGAATGTGGAAAAAAAAAAAAACAACAGAAAATCACATTGTTTGATTTTTAAAGATTTCATTTTCAAATCATGGTGGAAAATAAGTATTTGGTCAATACCAAAAGTTCATCTTCTCAATACTTTGTTATGTACCCTTTCTTGGCAATAACAGGCCAAACGTTTTCTGTAACTCTTCACAAGCTTTTCACACACTGTTGCTGGCATTTTGGCCCATTCCTCCATGCAGATCTCCTCTAGAGCAGTGATGTTTTCGGGCTGTCATTGGACAACACTGACTTATAACTCCCTCCACAGATTTGAGATCTGGAGACTGGCTAGGCCACTTCAGGACCTTGAAATGCTTCTTCAAAGCCACTCCTTTGTTGCCCTGGCTGTGTGTTTGGGATCACTGTCATGCTGACGGACCCAGCCACGTCTCATCTTCAATGCCCTTGCTGACGGAAAAAGATTTTCACTCAAAATCTCTCAATACATGGCCCCATTCATTCTTTCCTTTACACCCTGGTCCCTTTGGAGAAAAACAGCCCCAAAGCATGATGTTTCCACCCCCATGCATACACAGTGGGTATGGTGTTCTTTGGATGCAATTCAGTATTCTTTCTCCTCCAAACACGAGAACCTGCGTTTCTACCAAAAAGTTCTATTTTGGTTTTATCTGACCATAACACATTCTCCCAGTCCTCTTGTGGCTCATCCAAATGCTCTCTAGCGAACCACAGACGGGCCTAGACGTGTACTGGCTTCAGCAGGGGGAAACGTCTGGCAGTGCAAGATTTGAGTCCCTGGCGGCGCATTGTGTTACTGATAGTAGCCTTTGTTACCGTGGTCCCAGCTCTCTGTAGGTCATTCACTAGGTCCCCCTGTGCAGTGGCGCCACCAGGGGGTGGCCATCCCGCTTGCCAGTATATCGTTAGATGGTTGTAGCATCAGTTATGCATTTCATCCCAAATGAATGCATTTAATTTAAATGTAGGGCTGTCAAATTTGTCACGTTAACGGTAAAAAAATTTTTTTATTAATCACATGAAAATATCGCAATTAACGCATTAGCGGTACGACTCTTTCACGCATTGCCGCAAACATCCCACAATGGCACCGTTTTGCTTATATACAGAGATAAGAGGCAGAGTCAAGTGAGTGGAGCAGATACAAACATCCATTGGGGCCGTGCTCTTAATTGGCAAAAGCTTTGTCATCTCTCCCACAGCAACTGTAAATATTGTGGGAAGCGACGTGGGGAAGAAGGACAGGAGTTGATCTTTTTCTTAACACCCTGTAGTGTATCCAATGCAGAGAAGATATAGCATTTGCAGCCACCACACACAGTCATGGTTGCACCACTTCCCATCATGGTTTTGGGCAGAACAGTTAAGTCGCTGCAGTATCATTTACTGAAAGCTCTACAAATACACTAGATGGCAATATTTAGTCACAATATACAAACTCACATTTACCCTTTAAGAATTACAAGTCTATCCGTGGATCCCTTTCACAGAAAGAATGTTAATAATGTTAATGCCATCTTGTGGATTTATTGTTATAATAAACAAATACAGTACTTATGTACAGTATGTTGAATGTATATATCTGTCTTGTCTTATCTATCCATTCCAACAATAATTTACAGAAAAATTTGGCATATTTTAGAGATGGTTTGAATTGCGATTAATTATGATAAATTAATTTTTAAGCTGTGATTAATTGATTAAATTTTAATCGTTTGACAGCCCTAGTTAAATGTACACCTTATGCCTAATATACACATAACACAATAAAACAGTATTGTTGTGGAACTCAAAATGTTGACTGGAAAGTTATGGACTACGCACATTAAATCATTAGTAACATCAAAGATTACACAATACACCAAAGTATATCAGTAGCCGTGTCCTTTTGTCATTCTTCACCAGTCTTTCTGATAATTTTCCCCTGACCTTTTTACTGCAATAACATAAACCTGAATTTATGGCTTTTAGTTTTGGCCACCCCAAGATTTTAAGTGGTCTCATCTGGCCACCCCTATGAAAAATTTCTGGAGGCGCCACTGCCCCCGTGTGGTTCTGGGATTTTTGTTCACCGTTCTTGTTATCATTTTGACGCCACGGGGTGAGACCTTGCATGGAGCCCCAGATCGAGGGAGATTATCAGTGGTCTTGTATGTCTTCCATTTTCTAATAATTGCTCCCACAGTTGATTTTATTTACAAAAAGCGTTTTACCTATTGCAGATTCAGTCTTCCCAGCCTGATGCAGGTCTACAATTTTGTCTCTGGTGTCCTTCGACAGCTCTTTGGTTTTGGCCATAGTGAAGTTTGGAGTGTGACTGACTGAGTTGTGAACAGGTGTCTTTTATACCGATAATGAGTTAAAACAGGTGCCATTAATACAGGCAACGAGTGGAGCCTCGTTAGACCTCGTTAGAATAAGTTAGACTTCTTTGACAGCCAGAAATCTTGCTTGTTTGTAGGTGACCAAATACTTATTTTCCAGTTTAATTTGGAAATAAATTCTTTAAAAATCAAACAATGTGAGTTTCTGTTTTTTTCCCACATTCTGTCTCTCATGGTTGAGGTTTACCCATGTTGACAATTACAGGCCTCGCTAATCTTTTCAAATAGGAGAACTTGCACAATTGGTGGCTGACTAAATACTTATTTGGCCCACTGTAGCGTGCAATATGAAACATAAATCAAACTCAATTTTTAAAATAATATCAATTTATTGGTTATATTGTCACATATAACCTGGTGCAATCAAAGAACAATATCTTCAGCTACATCATGATTACTAAAATTTAACAGTGACTTTTGTTATAATTGAATGTAGCACTTTTGGCAATTTCTATCATGTCTTTTGATGGCTGCACTTCAGCCATCAAAAGCCAAAAAACGGTCAATTGATAAAATGAACTTACCGATGCAATTTTTGAGTCAGGGAACATTTCTTTTGCTAATTCTGAGAAGTGATCAGCAATAGTTGCGGGCAAGTTGTGTTCGGCAACAAATTGGCAAAATAAATGGCAGACTTCATCTTTATAACCAGTGTTGTTAATCTTACTTTAAAAAAGTAATTAATTACAGTTAAAAATTACTTCTCCCAAAAAGTAATTGAGTTAGTAATTCAGTTACCTGAATGTAAGAGTAATTAGGTACTTGGCAAAGTAACTGGTGTTACCTTTCATGTTTTTTTTTTTTTTTCCATTTAAAAAAAAAACAACAAAAAACATTCACCTTTGCTATGTTTGGAAGTCATTTAATGTTGTGAAGCAACCGTTAAAGTTGTTAAAATTGCTCCCGTATTTGTCTACTTTCGTCATGTGAAAGTTTTAAAACGATTTCATCATTTCAAGATAGAGTCATGTCAATATTTTGCCGATTTCGGAGTATTTTAGATAAAAAGTTACTTAGCTTCGATAGGAAGGTTCACTACAACAGAGGCTTTCTGAGAAGTCTACTGCTTTAAAATGGCGGCTGTTTACTAATGCCGCAGAGTTTGTCATTTCGCATGTAGTTCTATATGCATGTGATATCTAGTGTAGCGTTAAGTGGGTGTAGATTGTAGGCTGTCGGCCCCAGTCAGGAAACATTGGAGCCACTTAGCCTAGCATCGCGTTTGCAACAGCGTCACAACACTCTTCCCTCCTTCCCACTCCCGCTCTTCTCTCTCCGTGTCTCTGACTTTTCTCACGTCATTCAACCAACGTAGTAACGCATAGAAATGCACATTGTCTCGTTGCCAAAACGGTGACAAAATCCGAACGGAGAAAAAAAAAAAAACGTAATGCACGAAAAACGTACAGATTTTGAACGTACGGCGTACACATTTAAAAATCAGTGCTGACTTGTACAAAATACTTCGAAACCGTACAACTTCACAGGTATGAATTTGAAGAGAATCCCTCCGGACGCTGGGGGGCTACTAGTAGTAGGGGGGAGAAGGAGTAGTTCTTCTTCTTGATTTTTTGTGGCGGTTCACCCCTTGTATCATGGGGCATTACCGCCATCTACTGGGTTGACGGTTTGGCAAGAAATCAGGCAGTTATAGACAACAATAAGGAGTAGTTCTAAGAGACATTACGCCAAGAGCGTAGGTTTGGTCTCAACATTGGTAGGGACGATATTACCATAATGCACATAACGCAAACAATGATCCAAATAAGGGAAGGTTAGCTTGACTTTGTTGTTCCTTGTGAAGACTTGCCTGTCCGCAGTAGTTTTGCAGGCTAGCAAGTATAATGTTATGCTAACTCAGTTGCAGGTCAGACTTTCAGTAACAAAAATAGCGTTTCCCCCACTTCCACAACATTGACATCTTTTTACATGACTTCTAGTGGCTGCTGCTGGCCGAAATTTTTTTTCTCATATTTCTCCTCTCTGAAGGGGGCGGAGGAGGCGCCATGTTGTTGACATGAATCTGTTGGGACTGTCTCGAGTATATGTGTGTGTATGTCTTTGTGGCGGGACAGGGGGCTTCAAGTCACCAGCCTACTAAACATTCGTTTGGGGGGGTGGCACATCCAGCAAGTGAAAAGGGATATATGTAAGTCTGAACATAATGAAAATAATTTACTTAATAATGGGAGGGTCTATTCTATCATTACAATATACGGGAAGACAATCTAAATGACCTATATAACTGAACTCTTTAGTCTTCTCTTTTAACTTTCTAATGCAAATAAGGTTGCTTAAAAGTTGGTGGGGACAATTTGAGCATCCTGAAAAGTTGCTAGTGTTATGTCCCAACTGTCCCTATGCAAATCTACGCCCTTGGTTTAAAAATTTCTAGTTAGCACATAGCCTACTGTGTGTATGTGTATTGACTGGACTATATATATATATATATATATATATATATATATATATATATATATATATATATATATATATATATTTATTTATTTTTATTTTATTTTTAAATTTAATTTCTTTCTTTTTTTCGGGGGGGGGGGGGGGGGTTATTGTTTGAATTTTCTAGGAAGAATAAAGCCTGGTGAGTAAAAAAATATTTTCGTATAAAATCGAATTTTTCTATTCAGACGGAGGCGGCACACTTTAAAATATTTTAAAGTGATATAGGCATCTTTGAATGAACTTTGAGTAAAATTCAAGTATCTCGAGGCCGGGCCGAGTGTCCTCTTTTTTGGAAATCAAATTTTGATTTCATAGGGTGACCGTCACCCTACAGTGCTGCTCGAAAGTTTGTGAACCCCACAGCGATGGTCAGATTTTTTGTAAAAAAAACCTAAAATAACCTTATTAAATGTTAAGTTATACCCAAATCCACAATACTGACATTCCAAATAATGGACTGAAACAAAAGAAATAGTTATATTGTCATTCTTTATTTAACAAAAGTGGTTGATTTAAGAAAAACTCAGATATCATGTGTGCAAAAGTATGTGAACCCCTTCAGTTAATAGGATATTGCACCTCCTTTTGCAGAGATTACCTCAACCAAACGGTTTCTGTAGTGACTAATCAGCCTCTCGCATCTACTTTGGGGGATTTTTGCCCATTCTTCCTTGCAGAACGCAGTCAGTTGAGAGAGGTTTGATGGGCGTCTGGCATGAACTGCTCGCTTCAGGTCCCGCCACAGCATTTCAATGGGATTTAGGTCAGGACTTTGACTGGGCCAGTCCAGAACACGAATCTTCTTCTTTTTCAGCCATTCCTTGGTTGTATTGCTGGAATGCTTTGGATCATTATCATGTTGCATGATCCACCTTCTGCCAAGCTTTAACTTCAAAACAGATGGCGTCAGGTTATGTTCTAGGATTTGACAATATTCCTCAGAATTCATGATTCCCTGGACTATGTGGAGTTGTCCAGGTCCTGAGGATGAAAAGCAAGCCCAGATCTTGACATTCCCACCTCCATGCTTCACTGTTGGGAGAAGGTTCTTTTGGTGGTATGCAGTGTTGACTTTTCGCCAGACATGGCGGTTTTGGTTGTGACCAAACAGTTCAATTTTGCACCTACATCAGTTGATGAAAACTCTTTTTAATTTAGTCTCGACAACACAACTGTTAAAAAAACAAAAAAAAACTACTGAATTGATTGATTAGGAAATCAGGTTGAAATAATAGAAAATTCCAAAATGTTGAAGGGGTTCACAAACTTTTGAGCAGCACTGTATGATAGGTGAAATAGAACAGGCAAAGAAAAAAAAATTGTCATTTTTTTCTGTTTGGTAGTAAAAGTCAATGACAAATATAGTTTTTTATTTTTATTTATCTATTTATACATTCATTTATTTATTTCCCTTTATATTTATTTATTTATTCTTTTATTTTTTGTTTGTTTTTAATTTTGGCACTCCTGAGATTCCATAGCTGACAGCGAACGAATGACAGAAGCTCAAATTTGTGGTACAACTAATGACCAGCAGATGGAGCGCCGACTTCATATTACCAGGCCTGATTAGTGATTTCCATTAAGTCCTAGTGCTGGACGCATGCAGTATATATGTAATATCCCTGCCAAGAAATCCAGCATATACTGGTTTGTGTACCAGCAAAAGCAGCATTGTCGTATTTTCACAGCAAAACCAATTTTTTTATATTTTAATATTGGCCTTTGTTAGCAGGGATATTACATACTACCAGTAATAAATCAGCCCATGTTTTTGCCAGTGAATTAAATGTAGCGTCGCCTGAAAATATTAAACCTTTGCAGTATATTGTTTTCGGGTCAAGATTGACCTGTTTTAAAGTTTGAGTATGTCAAAAGTACCATTGATTATTTTATGCAAAAATTTGAAAATGGTTCAAATTTGACCCCAACACAATATGAGGGATACCTTGAGGGGGTCTCTATTGCTTTCACCGGCACTAATTAGCTTTGAGAAGGGTGGCTGGAACTCTGCCACAAAAAAAAAGCAAAAAAACCACGACAAATGTACTAACTGCTTTACGGCGTACGTCAGCAACTAAAGAGACAAAACGTTTTGTCTGAGGAGGAAAAACGGAGGCCACCAGAATATACAGAATAAACATTGGCCCGGCTTTCACTCACTGGTGTGACTGCCCCACCTGTCCGCCACAAGTGACGAGTTCGGGTGGAAGTTCTGGGGGGGTTTTTTTGCTATAAAGAAAGACCAGAAAGGCGTCAAATGACCCCGATACCAAACTACTCGGCTTTGTCAAACAATAGACCACTCAAACAAGCAATAAAGCAGATAACCCCCCCTACACACTCCTGTCTATGTGTGAAGGGGGGGGTTTCACTCTGGATAGCTGCAATTAGCATCTTGAATATTTGCAAATCCAGGGCTCCATTGGCTTTGTCAAACGCGGAGATGGCCAGTCGCTGTGTTCTACAATATGATTAATATGGCAGCACTGAATGAATATGCGTTCTATCAGGCATGCACCGGAAGGCAAGAAAGACGGGTGGACTTCTTGGTGGGTCTTGCAAAGGAATTTGCCCACTCTAATATGGGTGCAAAGAAGACGCAGAAGGAAACATTGCTTCGGCAACAACCCTCAACACCTAGCCCCGGGAAAAAGGCGAAGTGTCATATGTCACCACATAAAAAAATGTTGTTGTTTTTTTTATTACACTGTCCCTTAAACAGTAGGCAAACTGTAGCTTTTGGAATATGTAAAAAGGTTGTCCACCCGATTGCCTGCCTGAGCGGTCCGCTGTCCGACAAAGCCAAGGCAGCGCTGCCCTGCAAACACTCAAAATGCTAATTGCAGCAATCCAACCCTTTGGTTTTGCAAATGTGAATGACTAATGAGGACCTCAATGCTCACAAAAGATATGCTGATTAGGGTCAGATGACCTTTCTCTGGATACAAAAGGGATTTGTATCAACTGATCCACCCTTGGTTAAAGAAGCCCAAAGGAGCTTTCATTTTGTGTTGAGTTTTGCTGTGCTCTTGGACAAAAGCAAGAGTGTTTTCCTTGAAGAAAGGCTCAATTTTTATTAATTTTTGTCATTCCCTGACTAAGATGTTCTTTCAGTTATATTTAATTAATTTATTAAGACAGACAATGTTGAGTGGTCTTAAGACAAATGTTTATTTTTTGGGATTCATAGATAGTTAAAAGCTGAAAGACAAATGTTTATGTTTTTGTATTCCTGGATAGTTAAGAGCTTATCAACACGTTTGTATTTATTGTAGGGCTGTCAAAATTATCGCGTTAACGGGCGGTAATTAATTTTTTAAATTATTCACATTAAAATATTTGATGCAATTAACGCACATGCCCCGTTCAAACAGATTAAAATGTACAGTACAGTGTATTGTCCGCTTGTTACTTGTTTTTTGGTGATTGGCGCTCTCTGCTGGCACTTGGGTCCAACTGATTTTTTGGGTTAGTACCACGAGTGAGCATGGTGTAATTATTGACATCAACAATGGCAAGCTACTAGTTTATTTTTTGATTGAAAATTTTTCAAATTTTAATAAAACGAAAACATTGAGGGGTTTTAATATAAAATTTCTTTAACTTGTACTGACATTTATCTTTTAAGAACTACAAGTCTTTCTATCCATGGATCGCTTTAAGAGAATGTTAATAATGTCAATGCCATCTGGTTGATTTCCAACAAAATTTACAGAAAAATATGGCATATTTTATAGATGGTTTGAATTGCGATTAATTACGATTAATTAATTTTTAAGCTGTAATTAACTCGATTAAAAATTTTAATCGTTTAACAGCCCTAATTTATTGTGTATGTAAAAATAAATCATGTTCAAATATTGTACTTTAAATTTGCTCATAAAATCCAGATTTCTATTCGACTATATCTTAGTAGTTTTTGAAAACAAAGTTTTGAATCGAATGGTGTATCACCGGAACCAAAACGCATGAAAGTTAGTACTGTACTAGTCAATGAAAAATTATTTTGCTTAATCATTTAGCCCAGGGGTCAGGAACCTATGGCTCGCGAGCCAGATATGGCTCTTTTGAAGGCTGCATCTGGCTCGCAGACAAATCTTCAATTAAAAAAAAAAAAAAAGTTTCGTTATGTAATGAGAGGGCGCTAGAACCTCGGGGAAAACGGGCGGGCGTAAGGGCCACAGGGGAAGCATTAAAATTAGAAACCAGTAAGGGGCGCTCACATTTTTTCCTTTGGCAAGCCAGTGATCAGGCGACATTTGGGACAGGTGCGGCAGTGGAGAACGCAAAAGTCTGATAATGCGTCTGGCAGTTGGTTTAAATAATAGCTATTCATCCGTAGCGTGGTGCAGACAGAGATGAAATGCTTCAGTCTGTTGCTACACATTTTTTTCTTACATTTTCATACATTTTCTTGTACAGCTGAAACAAGATAAAAACAACAACGTCCGTCTTGCATTGCTGCACACAGACGGCTCATTTCTTATTCGCTCTAAAATGCTTATTCTTATATAATTATATTAATAAACACATTTTTTTGTGTCATTTAACTTCTGCATTTTAGACACTACTAGCATTCACTCGTCGTCCGCACGACATTACGAACACATCTGCATTCATACATAAACATACTTAAAGATCAACATATTTCTGAACTATATTAACACACAAAACATATCACAACCATCGTAAAATAAAGCAATCCGCTAATATAAACAGTCAAATTATACTCTTTTTCTCACCTGAAACAAGAAAAGAAAAAATATTTTTAACAACGTCCATCTCGCATTGCTCTTTTCTTATTCGCTCTCAAATGCGGACAGTTATTGCCCATGCACGCCAAGAAGCCAACACTCCCCCTTACTGGTTTAAAACCGTAAGTACAACAGTCTTTTTAGACTGAAACTTTTGTATTTTGCACAAACTAGGGCTGTCAAACGATTAAAATTTTTAATCGAGTTAATTACAGCTTAAAAATTAATTAATCGTAATTAATCGCAATTAATCGCAATTCAAACCATCTATAAAATATGCCATATTTTTCTGTAAATTATATATATATATTCTGTAAAATAAATTGTTGGAATGGAAAGATAAGACACAAGATGGATATATACATTCAACATACGGTACATAAGGACTGTAGTGGGCATTTCACTCTACTGTCATTTAAATCTGTCTATGCTGTTCTCACTCCGAAGCGTCTACTTTTTCCAAAGCTAGAAAGCTAGTAAACGACGCCTTAATAATCAGACTTCTTCCTTTTTCATCTGATTTATTAATAAAATAGCCTCAAACCATTGTCCTCTTTAGACCGTCTTAAAACTACAAAAAAAAAGTACACAAGCATTGCATTAGCAACAACGTTAGTTTAGCACGGTTAGCACAGGTTCACTAAACATAAACAGAAAGCGTCTCATACAAAAAATATAACATTTCGCTTACTAACATAATATGTACATTCTTTACAACAACCATACTTACGGACAAATCTTGTCCAAGGATCATATAAGCACAACATTACAACGTAGGCGTCTGCCCGAGACGTCGTGCAGCCATATTGAACTGGCAAGAAAACAATAAACTATGTCGCAAAGTGACCACAAGAGTTCGCTGTTAGACAGCACAAAAAGCCTTGCTGTAAAATTTACCAAAAGGCAGAATACTGTCTGAGCGGGACATGTGCGTTAATTGCGTCAAATATTTTAACGTGATTAATTTTTTAAAAATTAATTACCGCGCGTTAACGCGATAATTTTGACAGCCCTAGCACAAACACAACGAAATAGGATTAAACATTTTAAACATAGGTTGAATCTTTCTGTGGACACAACAAAATATTAAAATAACTATTGTAATATTATTTAATTATTATTTTAAAAGAATTCAGAGACTTATTGTACTTTCAAAGTGTTGAAATTACATAAAATGCACATATTACTAGTATTTTTAGTTTTAAACATATTGTATGGCTCTCACAGAATTACTTTTAAAAATATGTGGTGTTGATGGCTCTCTCGGCCAAAAAGGTTCCCGACCCCTGATTTAGCCTATCAATTAATTAGGTTCATATTTGTGAGAATTGTAGCCCTGACCCCTGTTCACCCAATCTGTTTGGTTTCATTAATGTCCCGTTCCTACCAATGTTGTGACAAAACCTACGCCCTTGGTGATTAGTGGCCTCTGTTGGTGGTCTAAGCATGTAGGGATGCTGCCCAGCGACAAGTTGACGAGTATAAATAAACATAGATGCATCATACCGTGTGACACGCAACTTGTTTACTCACTTTTTTTTTTTTTTTTTTTTCCTGTGAGTAAGACGTCAGTGAAGTGTAACTTCTGCCATATGACACACACACACTGACCCCGCCCCAGCCTTGCAAAGGCTCTTCAAAAAGCTGGAGCGCGCACTTTGACACAAAGACTTCCAAGAACCTTGGCTCGGGAGAGAACAGCTAGTTGCGTGGGAAATTATCGTACGGGCGTGACACGTCTACACACACCACTGGATATTTACCGATTGAACCATGAAGTCCCCCAAATTAGCGCGCAAAGGTAAATTCCTACAAATCCTCACCTTTTCCTTCCATTTTTTTGACTTTGACTTCCTACGTGCAGCCAAACTGGTGTTGGACGTGGACGACTTGGACGACGTGCTGTGCGAGTTCGACGCCGTGATCGAGGATTTCACGTCCCCGCTGGAGAAGCGTCATTTTCGCTACGACGAGCACCTGCGCATTGCCAAGAGACGGAGCAGCGCCAGCGTCAGCGACAGCGGCATCAGCGACACTGAGAGTGAGTTTAACTTGTTATTTTGGGGGGAACAATACTGCTTGGTCTATTTTGAGACATTTTGCTCAAGTCAAATGCCATACATTTTATTCATTTGATAATAGTTATGACTAGGGTTGTTCCGATCATGTTTTTTTGCTCCCGATCCGATCCCGATCGTTTTAGTTTGAGTATCTGCCGATCCCGATATTTCCAGATCCGATTGGGGTTTTTTTTGTGCTCCCGATTCAATTCCAGTCATTCCCGATAATTTTTCCCGATCATATACATTTTGGCAATGCATTAAGAAAAAAATGAATAAAACATAGACGAATATATACATTCAACATACAGTACATAAGTACTGTATTTGTTTATTATGACAATAAATCCTCAAGATGGCATTTACATTAATAACATTCTTTCTGTGAGAGGGATCCACGGATAGAAAGACTTGTAATTCTTAAAGGATAAGTGTGACTTTGTATATTGTGACTAAATATTGCTAACTAGTGTATTTGTTGAGCTTTCAGTAAATGATACTGTAGCCATTTAACTTCTGCCCAAATGCATGATGGGAACTGCAACCATGACTGTGCGCAGTGGTACCAATTGATATATCTTCTCTGCGTTGGGAAGTAACAGGGTGTTAAGAAAAAGATCAACTATTACCTTTCTTCCCCACATTGCTTCCCACGAAATTTCTAATTGTTGAGAGAGGGATTGTAAGGCTTTAGCCAATTAAAAAAAGGCTTCAAAGGCTGCCAAAATTCTCTTTACTCATTTTACATTGCCTTTTAGCTCTATGTATATGCAAAACAGTGCCATTATAGATTGAACGCGACAATGTGTGAGTGGGTAGTGCAGCGCATGCGTCAATTGCGTTAAATATTTTAATGATATTACCGCCGTTAATACGATAAATTTGACAGCCCTACTTTAAGCCAAAACCAAAGACTCTGGATGAGTGTAAGACGTTTTGTCTGTAACGTTAAATACAATTAGAAAACGATCTAATTAAAAATATATATGTATATATTAAAAAAGGCATGTCCAATATTTTTATGCTGATTCCGATACTTTGAAAATTACATGATCGGACCCGATCGATGCCGATCGATCGAGACATCTTTAGTTATGACCAAATTTCACATTCATAAACGTAAATTTACAGGGAAGAAGCCACGTTTTATTTTTATTGACATTATAATATCAAACCTTTTTATTTTTAATGAGGCAGTCAAAACTATGAATGCATGTATTTTATGTAGAGTATTTTTGTAATGAGTGCCATTTTTGGTTAAACCTCTAGAGTTGTTTTTGTTATTTCTATATGTATGTAAATGTGAATTTGTATGTTGATATATGTTGTACAAGTGTGAATAAACTGTTTAAATAACAAAAGAAAATGAGTTTAACACTTTTAGGGAAACTGGTCACTACAGTGGACAGTTATTCATTAAAAATTGACTTAAATATGAGCAAAAATATATTTTTTAAATTGCAAATCATTCTTATATTTTTTTCATATTTTTTATAATAAGTATATAGGTAAATGGATTGGACGTCTATTGCTGTCAATGGCAGGCAATGAGTGTCCTGTAAGGGTTTAAAAAAAAAAAAAAAAAATTGTGCATGAAAAGGTTAACACTTTTAACTCTTTTAGAGCAAATGACATTTTTGGTCATTCAAAAAAAAAATGACAAGCTTTTATAGGGCAAATGACTGTTTTTGGACAAAAAAAAAAAAAAACTTAAATATTAGCAATTATATTATTAATAATATGGAGCAGCCCCCACACACAATTCCACTTGTCTACAGGACCATCACACGTCTCATTGGATTCACGCATGACTGGGTGCAGTTAGACACACTCAAGTAGAGAGAATGTCAGTGCCAGGATTAGCGATCAGGCAGTATAGAATAGGATTCACACATGACTGGGTGCTACATCTCACATTGCTGATTTGTGTACGCTCCTTTTTGACTCACCACCCCTCCTTTTTCTCCTCGACCACCCTACATGGTGTCCGCAGGAATTACAATTAGCTAATGATAGCACCACTATATTCAAAGGTAATGCTGGCATTGTATTTCTTACTATTGTTTGTACTTCTCCTCCTGTCTCTGTCTCTGCTCTTCTATTTTTCTTTCTGTCCCCCTATAACCCTTTCCTGCTCGCTGCTTTCTCCTAACAAAAACAATGAATACATATATGCTATATTACCATATGGATATATTGTCACACCCCTACTTTGGATATCAACCAGTCCAAAATGTACACTAGTCAGCTGGCAATAATCTCCCATTCATCCGTCACCTTAATAAGGATAAGCGCTTTGAAAATAGATGGATTACGGAATGGCTGTATAGAACAATCGCTGCTGCTAGCCCTCTCAGTCAAAATGAATTGGATGTCAACGGCAGCAAATGAGTTAATATTTCAAATTAAAACAAATGAATAAAATAACTAATACATTTTCAAAACCTTGTCTTTAAACCCAATTCCCATTGTCTGAAAATGATGCGATCGGCTCCGGTTTCTGACATTGTTGTTAATAACGGCGTTAGAATATAATGGCGTTATTTTCTTCAGTAGTGAGTAATCTAATTTATTACTTTTCTCATCTTGGCAACGCCGTTACCTTTCCTGAGGCGGGAAAGGCGTGCGTTTTTATGTTGGTTGACTGACGTGAGAAAAGTCTGAGAAATACGGACTCACGGAGATGAGAGAGCAGGTGACACTGTTGCAAACGTGATGCTACTATGCTAGGTGGCTCCAATAATACCTGACTGTAGCCGATAGCCTACAAACTACGCCCACATGATGCTTCGGTAGATATCACATATATACAGAACTAGATGCAAAATGACAGACACGACTGCATTAGCAACATGTATAAAAAAGAACTAGATGCGTTAGTAAACAGCCGCCATCTTAAAGCAGTATACTTCTCAGGAAGGCTATGTTGTACAGAACCTTCATAGCGAACCTAAGTCACTTTTTATCTAAAATCGTAATCCTGAATGGGCAAAATCTTGACTTAAATCTATCTTTAAATGATGGAATAGTTTTAAAACTTACACATGTCAAAAGTAGGGCTGTCAAACGATTAAAATTTTTAATCGAGTTAATCACAGCTTAGAAATTAATTAATCGTAATTAATCGCAATTCCAACCATCTATAAAATATTCAATATTTTTCTGTAAATTATTGTTGGAATGGAAAGATAAGACACAAGACAGATATATACATTCAACATACTGTACATAAGTACTGCATTTGTTTATTATAACAATAAATCAACAAGATGGCATTAACATTAACATTCTGTTAAAGCGATCCATGGATAGAAAGACTTGTAGTTCTTAAAAGATAAATGTTAGTACAAGTTATAGGAATTTCATATTAAAACCCCTCTTAATGTTTTCGTTTTAATAAAAATTTGTAAAATTTTCAATCAAAAAATAAACTAATAGCTCGCCATTGTTGATGTCAATAATTACACAATGCTCATGGTCCATAAAATCAGTCGCACCAAAGCGCCAGCAGAGAGAGACAAAAAACACAAGTAACAAGTGGACATGACACTGCTTTCATTTTAATCTGTTTGAGCGGGGCATGTGCGTTAATTGCGTCAAATATTTTAACGTGATTAACTAAAAAAAATTAATTGCCACCCGTTAACGCGATAATTTTGACAGCCCTAGTCAAAAGTAGACAGAAGGGAACTATGCAATAACGAGAGCAATTTTAACAACTTTAAGGGTTGATTCACAACATTAAATGACTTCCACACACAACAAAGGTGATTATCTAGTTATCGCAATATCCGCAATACCCCTGTGTCTAGTTAAATTTAGGGTAAAGAACTGGGCTAGGGCCAATTGTCCCCCCAAAAAAACCTTTAAACTTCACATTGTGTGACGTGTTATTATTATTTTTTTTTTTTGGAAAATTATCACCAGTTACTTTGCCAAGTAACTAATTACTCTTATATCCAGGTAACTGAGTTACTAACGCAATTACTTTTTGGGAGAAGTAATTTGTAACTCTAATTAATTACTTTTTTAAAGTAAGATTAACAACACTGGTTTCTGATCAAGTGACCAAAAATTAGACTCTTCATCCAACATTATCAGGATTTGTGTTTTTTTTTTTAGGTTGTATTTGTCCGTAAAAAATATCATTTATAACGTTCTGGAGAGCCATTTTCTAGGCCGTAGCTTACTTAAATTGTGCTTGTGTTTATGACGATACAAGGATGTACACATTCAAGTGCGCTTTGGTGTGTGTAGCAGAGAGGCGGAATGTGATGATTACACACTCTTGCTTGCTCTAGTGACACACATGGCAGTGTGTGTGTAAAATGATTGACAGGGTCCCGTTTGTTTCCACTAAGCAGGACCATGTTGTGTGTTTGTGTTTCTCACTCAGGCGCAGACTCGCTCAACAGAAACAGCTTCAGCCTGAGCGACGAGAGGCTCCACTCGCCCGGTGCGATGTCCTCTGCCGGTGCCGCCTCCCCGTCGCCGATGTCACCTAAACGTGAGTGAGCGCTCTTCATGCTTCAAGGTCTGCAGGGAATTTGGAGATCCAAGGTGTAGAGTTGAATGTTAAACGTATTTACACTAGAAATGACTGTTTCTAGAGGAAATTGCATTTTGTTGCTTTACTAGCCCCCGGGTTACTAGGGTAGAAAAACAGACATTTTCGTAGCTAATCTGTACCCACAGATTACAAAAAAGTACTCAAAAATGACTAAACTATGGGTAGAAATTTAATCCTATGAGTAGAGTTTAGTAATCTGTGGCTACAGATTATTTAATTTTGGGTACAGATTACTGAACTCTACCCACAGATTATTAAACTGTGAGTACAGAATATTAAACTGTATCAAAGATTACTAAACTGTAGGTACGATTTTGGTCATCTGTGGGTACAGATTACTTAACTGTGGGTACAGATTAGTAATTCATTCCCATAATTCAGTCAACTGTGGGTACAGAATAGTAATCCGCACCCACAGTTTAGTAATCTGTGGATAGGGTTGAGTAATCCATGGGTACAGATTACTTAACTGTAGGTAGAGTTCAGTAATCTGTACCCACAGTTGACTGAATAGATATAGAACTGGTTCAGTAATCTATACCCATTTTAGTAATCTGTGGGTAGGGTTGAGTAATCTATGGGTACAGATTACTGAACTGTGGGTATAGATTACTGAACTACCCACATATTAGTAAACTGCGGATACAGATTACTGAATTTTACTCACAGATGAGTAAACTGTGGGTACGGATTTTTAAACTGTACTCACAGATGACTAAATTGTGGGTACAGTTTTAGTAATCTGTGGGTACAGATGATTTAACTGTGGGTACAGGTTACTGAACTCCAACAACAGATTAGTAAACTGTGGTTACAGAATATTAAACTGTACCCACAAATGATTTAACTGTGGGAACATTTTAGTCATCTGTGGTAACAGTTCAGTAATCTGTACCCACAGTTTAGTCAATTGTGGGTACAGATCACTGAACTCTACCCACAGATTAGTAAACTGTGGGTACAGATTAATAAACTGTACCTAAAATGATCTAACTGTGGGTATGGTTTTAGTCATCTGTGGGTACATATTATTGAACTGTACCCAAAGATTATATAATTTCGGGTACGGTTTTAAAAATCTGTGGGTACAGAGAACAGATTACTAAACTGTGGGTACATATTACTGAACTCCAACAACAGATTAGTAAACTGTGGTTACAGAATATTAAACTGTACCCACAAATGACTTAACTCTGGGAACAGCTTAGTCAGTTTAGTCACCCACAGATGAGTCAATTGTGGTTACATTTTAGTAATCCGTACGCACAGTTTAGTAATCCGTGGGTACAGGTTACTGAACTCCAACAACAGATTAGTAAACTGTGGTTACAGAATATTAAACTGTACCCACAAATGATTTAACTGTGGGAACATTTTAGTCATCTGTGGTAACAGTTCAGTAATCTGTACCCACAGTTTAGTCAATTGTGGGTACAGATCACTGAACTCTACCCACAGATTAGTAAACTGTGGGTACAGATTAATAAACTGTACCTAAAATGATCTAACTGTGGGTATGGTTTTAGTCATCTGTGGGTACATATTATTGAACTGTACCCAAAGATTATATAATTTCGGGTACGGTTTTAAAAATCTGTGGGTACAGAGAACAGATTACTAAACTGTGGGTACATATTACTGAACTCCAACAACAGATTAGTAAACTGTGGTTACAGAATATTAAACTGTACCCACAAATGACTTAACTCTGGGAACAGTTTAGTCAGTTTAGTCACCCACAGATGAGTCAATTGTGGTTACATTTTAGTAATCCGTACGCACAGTTTAGTAATCCGTGGGTACAGATTACTGAACTGTGGGTATAGATTACTGAACTCTACCCACAGACTAGTAAACTGCGGGTACGGTTTTAGTAATCTTTGGGTACAGGTGACTTAACTGTGGGTACAGATTACTGAAATCTACCCACAGATTACTAAACTGTGTGTACAGAATATAAAACTGTACCCACAGATTACTAAACTGTCGGAACAGTTTAGTCATTTGTACCCACAGATGACTAAACTTTGGATATAGGTTACTAAACTGCGGTAACATGTGGGTACAATTTAGTAATCTGTATCTACAATTTACTAATCTGTACCCAGCGATGACGAAACTGTACCCATGGTATCCTGCCCTAATTTACATACAGTTGAGGAATCTCTAGGTATTGATTAGTAAACGGTACCCAAAGATTAGTAAACTGTGGGTACAGATTACCTATGAAAAATAATTTTTCCCTACACTGGCATGATGGCATCCCATACCCTACTATCCTGTGGTTCCTATAAAATTTGGGGCATATTCAGGTTACGTCTTTGTTAACTCATTGATGGCGCTAGACGTCCAAAACATTTAGACTGAGTGGGGGCGAATGAATGACAGTTCATTTGCCTCTCACTGTCAAAATGTATATTTTGTTCATATTTAGTCAAAATAAATGTTGAATACAAAGTTTTTGTGTGTTTTTCCTCGCAGCCAAAATGGGCGACACAAAAGAACTGGAGGACTTCATTGCAGACCTGGACAAGACATTAGAAAGTAAACACCATTTGTCTTTGTTACCATGTTTGAACATAAACTATGATATTGTTTTTTAGGCTTATTGTGTTATGCGGAGAATGAGGGGGTTGATTGATTTGTGTGTTAACGACACGGGTGACAAACTCATTTTGGTTTGTGGGCCAAATGAATGGCAATTACAGTAGATCTCATTTGGGCTGGACTTGTTTATAACTTTGCGGCCCTAATGAGGAATGCGAAGGAGAAGGCAAGAAGGAGTGTCTGTGTTTGCCTTGCTCAATGTTGCTCTATCATAGCTGGACTTTGGAAGGCTGGGGTAGTAAGGGCAGTCGGCAAGGGGATAGGTTTGCTTAGGGACGGTAGGGACATAACACTAGCAACTTTTGAGGGTGCTCAAAATGTCCCCACCCACTTTTAAGCAACCTTATTTGCATTATATAATGACTTCAGTTATATAGGTAATTTAGATTGTCCTCCCATATGTTGTAAGGATAGAATAGACCCTACCATTTTTCAGTGAATTATTTTCATGATGTTCAGACTTAC
This sequence comes from Corythoichthys intestinalis, assembly GCF_030265065.1. Classification (NCBI taxonomy): domain Eukaryota; kingdom Metazoa; phylum Chordata; class Actinopteri; order Syngnathiformes; family Syngnathidae; genus Corythoichthys; species Corythoichthys intestinalis. Next base: position 1,868,314 of record NC_080406.1, read on the forward strand.
ATTTATCATTTTTCACTTGCTGAATGTGCCGGTCCATTTTTTATTCCCCTCAAATGCATGTTTGATTGGCTGACGGCTCGACTCCACCCCTCCCGCCACACAGAAACACTCACACAACCCGACAGATTCATGTCAACAACATGCCACCCCCTTCGAAGAGGAAGGATATTAGTTTTTTTTCGGCCAGCACCAGTAAGTAATGTAAAAATACATCAATGTTCTGGAGGTGGGGGGAACACCACTAAGTTTTCTACTGAAAGTCCGACCTGCATCACAGTTAACATTAAACTGTGTGAACTTCCTAACCTGCAAAACTAGGGTAGCCTTTATAAGGAACACCGAAGTAAAGCTAGCTGTCCCTCATTTGGATCATTGTTTGCATTATGTGCATTATGGTAATGCAACGCGGTGGCTTCAGAGTGCAAGTTCCTTTTTTCATAAAAACGGGGAGCTATCCAAGCTATCCACACTTCAGGGGACACTGACATGAACATGAACTGACATGAAAAAAAAAAGTTGTTATATGGATTGGTCCTTGGCTACCTCAGATTTTTTTCTTCCAAAATCACTTTTACATTATAATACTTTAATTTGAGTCTAGGGGTGTTCCAGTGTCCCCCAAAAGTGGACCCATTCTTGGATAGCTCCCTGTTTTTTTTAATGGAAGGGATTGGCACTTCAAAATGTTTCTTTAGTAGTTTTTGAAAACAAATGTTTGAATCGAACATTGTATCACCTGACCCCTTTTCACCCAATCCGTTAGACGCCATATTTACTGGGGCCGCGGGTGTTTACGAGGAAGCCACTAGTAAAACGCTGTTTTTAGAAGAAGCCAGTCATCTAATCAGGTCTTTTCCTGTCTGCTCCCAGGCATGTGATGCGGCTGGCCGGCAGTCATCTTGGATCATAGCCATGAAAGAGAGACTATGACGCAGCCACAACCAATCCACACCTGCCCCTTGACTGAAGCGTGGAACCTTCCATAAGGATACAGTTGCTGGATGGCTCCAGCTCGTCTTGCGCAACGCCAGGCCGGCGACGCCAAACGGACTCGTCTGAATTAGCATTGCTGTTGGAACACTTGCCGGTCATGTGATTACGACCTTTTAGTCGTGGAGGGGGAAACTGGACATTTTATCCACACTGGAATAGTACTATTTTTATAGCTATCGTTCTTAGGGATGGTCCGATCGCGTCATTTTCATAGGATCGGGTTTTTTAAATCTATTTATTTATTTTAAAGTATTAAATGCCATTGACGGCATAGACATTCAATCTTTTGGCTTAGGGGTGTGACAATATATTGAAAAGGTGATACTTTGTAGCCCTTAAGGTTATTGATTTGCTCCCTCTAAGAATCGATATATTGTTTTAAAACTGGAAGTCCCGGGGTTTTTTGACTATAAAGAAATACCAGAAAGGCGTCAAATGACCCTAATACTAAACGGACTACTGGGCTTTGTCAAACAATAGACCACTCAAGCAAGGAATCAAGCAGGCCACCCTCCTACACACTCCTGTGGAGTCGCTGCCTAGGTGTGAAGGGGGGGGGTTCACTCTGGATAGCTGCAATTAGCATCTTGGATATAAGAGAGGGTCTTGCAAAGGAATTGGCTCGCTCTAATGTGGGCGCAAAGAAGGCGCAAAAGGAAAAATTGCTTCGGCAACAACCTTCAACACCTAGCGAAGTGTCATATGTCACCACATAAAAAATGGTTTGTTTTTTATTACACCGTCCCTTGTTCTGTAGCCAAACTGCAGCTTTTGGAATATGTAAAAAGGTTGTCCACCCGATTGCCTGCCTAAGCGGTCCATTGTCCAACAAAGCCAAGGCAACCCTGGCCTGCAAACAACTGGAGCTAATTGGAGCAATCCAGCCCTGTAGTTTTGCGAGAGTGTATGGGAATGACTAATGAGGACCATAGTGCTCAAAAAAGATATGCTGATTAGGGTCAGATGATCCTTCTCTGGTAACAAAAGTGATTTGTATCAACTTGATCCACCCTTGGTAGTTCTAGTGTTAAAAAGGTGTCACTGTTTTTAAAAAAAATCTTCCATTAAAATATTGTCTACGTTAGCTCACTAGCTGCCATTGACTGCAATAGACATCCAATGCTTTTGGACATTTACCACCATCAGTGGCACTGAAATCAGAGCATCTTTGCTATACGAGTTAGCCAACAATTGACTGACTTGCATATCAAAAGTCCACTAGCTTAAATGTATATAATGCTAATATTTACAATAGGGTGACCATATTTTGATTTCCAAAAAATAGGACAATCGTCTCGGCCTCAAGATACTTAAATTTTACTCGAAGTTCCCTCAAAGATGCCTTATCACTTTAATATTTTTAAAAGTGTGCCTCCTCCGTCTGAATAGGAAAATTCAGTTTTATTTTAGCATTCAAACACTTTTTTTTTTTTTTTTTTTGATTGAAATTATTTTTTGATTGAATAATAAGACACAAATCTACCTCCATATAACCACAGTCAGCAACGTCATCATTAATTAAGTCATCATGTCACAGAAGTTTGTCAAAAACTAATCGCTAAATATTTCATGATAAATTACAATCACACGGAACGGTATTTTACAGATCACACCAGTACAAAGCTCCAACAGAAGTGAACATTTGCCGAAAGGTACAAACCGATAGCCCATTATCTCCTAGCGTGATGAAGGTTTATTTGGGAATGATGCCATGATAAAGCCAGTCTGTGACTAATTACTCTTTTGGGTACATGAGCATTTGATCATTTACGTGTTGATTACAATAAAAGTCTTAAGGCAGGCTCTTTGGGAACACGTCACAGGCAGCACAGCACCGTAGCATTCTGTGCAAAGTGTCAGTCAATTTCAACACACGCTAATTGGTCCCGTGAAAAAAAAAAAAAAGAAAACTGGACATTTTAAATTTATAAAACCCCACCGTATGCCCCGGGCAGTATGTAAATAGTGGACATGTCCGGGCAAAAGAGGACGTTTGGTCACCCTAGTTTAAAACAACATAGCAAACGTCCTCTAGCTTAAATGCTATATAATGCTAATGTTTACCAGATAGTTTCTGGTGCGCACCAGATTGCCTAAATTTATTTTATTTCTGTTGATGTCCCTTTAGGGGCTCTGTAGAAACCAACTTTGCAGAACAAAGAAAAAATGTCCAGCGACAGCAAAAAAAAAAAAAAAGTCACAATCAATGAATTCATCACATTGGATAAGTTATGTCAAACTAAATATTTTCACGTTTGTTACCAACCTTAGTTTGTGCTTCACAACTGATTTGAACAACAACAACAACAAAGGAATTGTGACTCGTTTTTTTCGCTTTGTTGGCATCACTGCTGTACTAACAACCCTTTTATACGACTATAATATTGGGATAGCTTTGTTATGAATTCAGGATTTTTTTCCCCTTACCTGTCCTGTTCAGCTGCTTAGACACGGAGAATAGAAATGCGAGTGTCCTTATGTTCTGAACAATTTTAATGTATCACATGGGAGTTTGATTTACAGTCCTTCCGTTGTGGTTGTTCATTATGTTTTAATTTATTAGAAGAAAGCAGCTAAGTGTAACTAAGAGTCATGGAGAGACAGAAAGTAGGAAGCAGACAGAGAAGAGGAACAAACAACAATGAGAAATGCATTATTACACATCTAAAAAAAGACTTTTGGATGTGCAATATTTTTTCCTGCTTAATTTTTTAGACTCACATGCAAAAATATGTACTCGGGGCATCCCTAATCGTTATTACTGTTGTCATATTTCAGATTACTCCCTCATGGAAAACTACAAGAAACCAAGTTTTCCTTTTTTTGTGTGATGGCAAGTCTTTTTTTTTTTTTTTTTGCAAAAGGAATATATTTGTAATTTTAAAGAGCTTCATTTTGTAAAGTAATTGCTCATTTTTGTGAAATATATTTTTGTACCACATGTAAATAATTAATATTACAGTCTAATTCAGTTGGTGATGAGAAAGTTGAAGACAAACTAAGAGGAAAATGATGTATTTAATACAGCTAATATCTGCCAGAGATTAAAAGTATAATTCTTTAAAAAACAGGCCGTTGTTGTTTTTGCTGGAGTATTCTACCTACTTTTGACTTTGCAGGTGGACCAAATGAACTTAACTTGCGGAATGCGGTTTCCTGTTTTGTCACGTCTCGCATTCTCCCAGACAAGACTTACATCACTTTGGTGTAACACAACGCAACACCAAAGTGGGACACTTAACCCCTATGCATACGTACACAAATAGACATACAGACACTTATGTAATTAGGGGTGGCAACAGGGGTCTATTTGTGGATGCGGGGGGCATTATGGCAGACGTAAAGACACCCCTCCTACACACACACACACCCACACCTACAGGGGTATGAAAAAGTATCTGAAGCTTTTGGAATTTCTAACATTTCTGTATAAAATCACCATCAAATGTGATCTGATCTTTGTTAAAATCACACAGATGAAAAAAGTGTCTGCTTTAACTAAACCCACCAAAACATTTATAGGTTTTCATATTTTAATGAGGATAGTATGCAAACAATGACAGAAGGGGGAACAATAAGTAAGTGAACATTTAATATACATTTACACATTTAATATAGTGTGTTGCCCCCCTTTGGCAGCAATAACTTCAACCAGACACACAGCAGGACTAATCTTGGCCCATTCTTCTCTACAAAAGTGCTGTAGTTCAGTCAGATTCCTGGGATGGCTGGCATGAATCACTGTCTTTAGGTCATGACACAACGGGGTTCAAGTCTGGGATTTGACTTGGCTGCTCCAGAACGTGTATTTTGTTCTTCTGAAACATTTCTGAAACTGATTTACTTCTGTGCGTTGGATCATTGTCTTGTTGCAGCATTAATACTCTTTATAGCTTCAACTGTCTGACGGACGGCCTCAGGTTTTCCTGCAAAACTTTTGAGTTCATTCTTCCGTTAATGATTGCAAGATGTCCAGGCCCTGAGGCAGCAAAACAGCAATCATGATGCTTCCTTCACCATGCTTCACAGTTGGGATGAGGTGTTGATGTTGGTGAGCTGTTCCATTTTTCCTCCACACGACGATGTGTGTTACTCCCAAACAATTCAACCTTGGTTTCATCAGTCCACAAAATATTTTGCCAAAACGTCTGTGGACAGTCCAAGTGCCATTTTGCGAACATTAAACGAGCAACAATGTCTTTTTTTAGATAGCAGTGGCTTCCTCCGTCCAGTCCTCCCATTAACACTATTCTTGGCCATAGTTTTACATATACCGTAATTTTTGCACTATAAGGCGCACCTGACTATAAGCCGCTACCCACCATATTTGGCACGAAAACGGAATTTGTTCATAGATAAGCCGCACTGGACTATAAGCCTCAGCTGTCCTCACTGTATTATGGGAAATTTACAGCAAAAGATATTAACCGGTAACACTTTATTTGACAGCGGCATCATATGACTGCCATAAGACCAAATAAACCACCATGAAGCTTTGAACTAATTGACTGCAAAGCGTCATTGCTTTAAGAAGCTTCATTTGGCCATCAGTGCTCCTGCTGTCAACACTGTTGTTGTCCAACATGCCTCCTAGCATGCATTGCAGCGCTACAGAATCACAATTAATGTTATGTGCTAATTATTTCTTCAGTTTCTGTTCCAGTTGTTTCATTACTTGCTAGTTATGGTATTTGGTAACACTTTATTTGACAGTGGTGCCATAAGACTTTCATAAGACAATCATAATTATGACATGACACTGTCCTGGGCGTTAATGAATGCTTATAACATATGTCATTTAGTGTTATCCAGCAAATTATCTCACTTTTGAATGGATGTAAAAGATCCCAGCTGGACATAAATGGAGTTAGTGACATAATTTGCCGGATGAAACATTCTATTCTGTTCTATTCTATAACATGAGCATTCAGTGAGGCCCATGATCGTGTCATTTAATTAATTATGATGGTTTTATGACATTGTTATGACACCGCTGTGAATAAAGTGTTACCTACTAACCCAAATAAATCAACAAATGAGCCGCAATGGACGATAAGCCGCAGGATTCAAAATGAAGGGAAAAGTAGCGGCTTATAGTCCGAAAATTACGGTAGTTGATGTGTGCACATAGATATTGGACTGTACCAGTGATGCTTGTAAGTCTTTAGCTGACACTCTAGGGGTCTTTTTTTACCTCTCTGAGTATTCTGCGCTGAACTCTTGGCGTCATCTTCGGTTGACGGCCACTCCTTGGGAGAGAAGCAACAGTGCCAAACTCTCTCCATTTGTAGACCACTTCTCTGACTGTCGATTGATGAACATGGTTTTGTATCCTTTCCCAGCTTCATACAAATCAACAGTCCTTGATCGCAGGTCTTCAGACAGCTCTTTTGACCAAGCAGTGCTGCACATCAGACAATGCTTCTCATCAAGACAAATCTTACCATGTGTGTGCTTTATAGTGGGCAGGGCAGCTTTAAACCACTCATCAGTGATTAGCACACACCTGACTTAAATTGTTTGGTAAAAATTGGTTTCAATTGCTCTTTAAGTCTCCATAGGCAGAGGGTTCACTTACTTATTTTCCCCCTTCTGTCAATGTTTGCATGCTAACCTCATTAAAAACATGAAAACCTATTCATGTTTAGGTGGTTTCAGTTAAAGCAGACACTGTGTATTCATCTATGTGATTTTGACAAAGATCAGATCACATTTGATGGTGATTTTATGCAGAAAAGTGAGAAATTCCAAAAAGGTTCAGATGCTTTTTCATACCATTGTAGATGCAAAGCTACAATCAATAACGCAACCATACTGCACAAGATGAGATCTAGTTTCCAACTGTTGTTGCCCTATACCAGACATGTCCAAAGTCCGGCCCGGGGGCCAAATGCAGCCCGTGGTCGGATTTCATCCGGCCCCCAGCCTCTGTCATAAAATCAATAACGTCTGGCCCGCACACAGACTTAATAAATTGGTCAGCAGTACTGCTACAAGCATATGAAGAAGCTTACACACTAAATGCTGCTCTTCATTTACCCACTAAAAGGGAGGCGCACTCTAAGTAACATTACCACGTGACCCTTTACTCCCAATTTTCTAAAATGTCGACAATCAAATAAAATAAAAGTTGACTGCAACGGCTGGCGCTTCAAGGATAGGTGGAAACTGGGCTATTTCGTCACTAAAATACGTAACGAGTTCAATAGAGAGTTCAATATGAGGCGGTATTACCAAACAAGACACGCTGACATGTACGACAAGATTACAGGGTAGATAGGTAGCGAGAAATTGAAGCAACTTGACACAGCAGCAGTATTTCGCAAAAGCCCGAGAGTTGAAAGAGAACGCCACAAAGGCTATTTGCAAAATTGTTTAAATTATTGATTAAAAAAAAAAAAAAAAAAAAGTAGTGCTGCAACGATTAATCGATTAACTCTAGTATTCGATTAGAAAAAAATATTCGAACTAAATTTTGTTGCTTCGAGTATTCGTTTAAGTGGCATTGTAATGGTTGATTTTAAAAGTGTTTGCATTTAATTTTACTGATGAGGGTGGATACAATGCCCTCTGGTCTGGCTCTTTTCACATGGCTGAATCCAACTGCTCCCTGTTAAGACCAACATAAGCTAAGCTTTTGTTTGAGCAAATGTTTTTTAATGCATTCTTAATTTAGTTTGTAGGTATATTTAGCCGTTTTTTGGGGGGGGAATATGTGTCTGAACCACTTGTTAAGAGCATTGTGTAAAAAAAAAAAAAAAAAAAAAAAAAAAAAAAAAACTTTAGCATTTTATAGCATTTAAGCTAGCACTTTTTCTATCCAAGTTAGCCAATTGTTCTTTTGTTGTACACTGATCCTCATTTAAAAAATAATTATATCGTTTGAGGCTCAGCTCAGGTGTTTTAATTTTTCATGTTCCGTATCCGATTACTCGATTATTCGAACTAACTAGTCCATCGATTTATCGACTACTAAAATATTCGATAGCTGCAGCCCTATAATAAAGCAAATGTGACACACAGAACGGCTTGCTAAAATTTGCTTAAATATATTGTTCTACGTAAAGGACGTCAGCCAAGGTCGGCCCCCCACATTTTTGCCACACCAAATCTGGCCCCCTTTGCAAAAAGTTTAGACACCCCTGTCCTATACCACAGATAGCAACTAGGGACGCCCCCCGAGAGAAAAAGCAGCACTCATTTCCCTTCCTAAGACGATGATAGATGTATAATCGCGTGGCAAAAAAAAAAAAAAAAACATTCATCTCCAATGCCCCCTGACAAATGGGGCATATGTGATGAATCGGTCCTGAAAGCCGGTTCGATGCTGAAAAATGTTCCCCTTCTGCCAACCGGGCTGCAGTGAAAACACAGACATGTGCGTGAGTCCACATCTGATCAACAGACTGTGATGAGCCGCTGGGCATAGTTGCGAGTTGAATTGACCTCATTATTTAAGGTCGACCAATATATCAGGCTGATTGAGAATAACTAGTATGTTCCCTTTTTGGCTGATGACCTTTCTTATAAACGTCGACTGATATATTTGCCAGCCGATATGTGCAATATATCCAGCTTTTCAATTACTTTTAACTTGTATACAATGGGGCAAATAAGTATTTAGTTAACCATTAATTGTGCAAGTTCTCCTACTTGAAAAGATTAGAGAGGCCTGTAATTTTCAACATGGGTAAACCTCAACCATGACAGACAGAATGTGGAAAAAAAAACACAGAAAATTATATTGTTTGATTTTTAAAGAATTTATTTCCAAATTATAGTGGAAAATAAGTATTTGGTGACCTACAAACAAGCAAGATTTCTGGCTGTCAAAGAGGTATAACTTCTTCTAACGAGGTCTAACGAGGCTCCACTCGTTACATGTATTAATGGTACCTGTTTTAACTTATTATCGGGATAAAAGACACCTGTCCACAACCTCAGTCAGTCACACTCCAAACTCCACTATGACCAAGACCAAAGAGCTGTCGAAGGACACCAGAGACAAAATTGTAGACCTGCACAAGCTTGGGAAGACTGAATCTGGAATAGGTAAAACGCTTGGTGTAAAGAAATATACTGTGGGAGCAATTATTAGAAAATGGAAACCACACAAGACCACTGATAATCTCCCTCGATCTAGGGCTCCATGCAAGATCTCACCCCGTGGCGTCAAAATGATAACAAGATCGGTGAGCAAAAATTCCAGAACCACACAGGGGGACCTAGTGAATGACCTACAGAGAGCTGGGACCACAGTAACAAAGGCAGTAACACAATGCGCCGCCAGGGACTCAAAATCTGCACTGCCAGACGTGTCCCCCTGCTGAAGAAAGTACACGTCCAGGCCCGTCTGCGGTTTGCTAGAGAGCATTTGGATGATCCAGAAGAGGACTGGGAGAATGTGTTATGGTCACGTGAAACCAAAATAGAACTTCTTGGTAGAAACACAGGTTCTCGTGTTTGGAGGAGAAAGAATACTGAATTGTATCCAAAGAACACCATACCCACTGTGAAGCATGGGTGTGGAAACATCGTGCTTTGGGGCTGTTTTTCTGTAAAGGGCCCAGGACGACTGATCTTTGTAAAGGAAAGAATGAATGGGGCCATGTATCGAGAGATTTCGTGTGAAAATCTCCTTCCATCAGCAATGGCATTGAAGATGAGACATGGCTGGGTCTTTCAGCATGACCATGATCCCAAACACACAGCCAGGGCAGCAAAGGAGTGGCTTCTTAAGAAGCATTTCAAGGTCCTGGAGTGGCCTATCCGGTCTCCAGATCTCATCCCCATAGAAAATCTGTGGAGGGAGTTGAAAGTCGGTGTTGCCCAACGACAGCCCCAAAACATCACTGCTCTAGAGGAGATCTGCATGGAGGAATGGGCCAGAATACCAGCAACAGTGTGTGAAAAGCTTGTGAAGAGTTACAGAAAACGTTTGGCCTCCGTTATTGCCAACAAAGGGTACATGACATATTGAGATGAACTTTTGGTATTGACCAAATACTTATTTTCCACCACGATTTGCAAATAAATTCTTTAAAAATCAAACAATGTGATTTTCTGGGTTTTTTTTCCCACATTTTGTCTCTCATGGTTGAGGTTTACCCATGTTGACAATTAGAGGCCTCTCTAATATTTTCAAGCGGGAGAACTTGCACAATTAGTGGTTGACCAAATACTAATTTGGCCCACTGTATAATATAAATATTAAATAGCCTAAAATCAACAAACCGTGGAGAGAGAGAAAAAAAACATGATTAAAGGTTGAAAAAAAAAATACAAAAAATGCAACAAACAAAAAACTGCTATTAAAAAAAAAAAAAAAAAAGGCGAAAATTAATGAATTAAAAAAATATATAAAACCAATGGAAAACTTGTTCCTTTTAGTATAATGTGGCACATGAATTGGACATGTAACGGTGTAAATGGGTTAACATAAACCCAAATCAATGCACGTGCAAAACCTAAAAACCCTCGATAAATCTCAGCAAATCGAATGAACAAATGGCCTTATTCCTAGTTTATCAGACTGCATTATACTTGTTCGATTTCAGATCAAATTGGCATTAGCTAATGAGTTTGATTCATCTGGTCTAGGACTTAGTCTTATTCATTCTGAGCCCAATGAGATAACAGGGTTATCTTTTTTGCTTTAAACACCTTGCACCTGCAGTAAATGCCCTGTGGCTGCTTCAAAGTCTCTCCTCTTTATTACACTAGCACCATGTCATTAAGTCATTGTGCTTAAGTGACAACTCTCTAAAGGTGAAAAACGTCCACTTGAGTGAGTGATGTTGAGCGTTGCTAGTAGAACATCACTCTTTAGTAACAACCATTAAAACAGCACATTGGGCCTCCTGAGATAAACACCATCATATTCTGAGCAATTGGTTTATACATGCAGCCCCATATCATCAAGGGCTGAGGGAGTTTTGATGTTTTCTTCAGGCAGTCATCTTTGAAAATCTCACTGGAACAGCACCAAACAAAAGTTCCAGCATCATCACCTTATCAAGTGTCAATAATCTGCATTGGACAAGGTGTCAAGAGTCAAGAATCTGCACTGGAAAAAGTGATGACGCTGGAACTTTTGTTTGGTGCTGTTCCAGTGAGATTTACAAAGATGACTGCCTGAAGAAAACGGGGAAAATTTCCTCAGTCCTTGGTGATATGGGGCTGCATATCAGGCAAAGGCACTGGGGAGATGGCTGTGGTTAAATCTTCAATAAATGCACAAGTTTACATTGACATTTTTGACAGATTTTTTACCCCTTCAATTGAAAATATGTTTGTCATTTTCCAAGATGACAATGCATCATGCCACAGAGGTAAAACTGTTAAAGCATTCCTTGGAGAAAGACTCATCCAGTCAATATCATGGCCTGCAAATAGCCCAGATCTCAATCCTATTGAAAACCTGTGGTGGAAATGGAAAAAAAAGTTACTGACCTGCAAGGATAATCTGGCAACTGCAATCAAAGAGAGTTGGCACCAAATTGATGAAGAATACTCATCAAGTCTATGCCTCAGAGACTGCAAGCTGTCATAAAAGACAGAGGTGGTGCAACTAAATACTCGAGATGTGTTTTGATTATTTCTTTGTTTGTTTCTAATGATTCCATATTTTTTTTCCTCAGAATGGAGTGATTATATATATATTTCCCTGCACTTGCCCTATAAATATAACATTTACTGACCACCACACTGTTTTTTATTCATTTCTTTTAGTGTTTCTGAATGCTAAAGAGTTGCACTTTTGAACTAATTCATTATTTTTTTCAAGCTTTATATCTGAGTTTGTTCTACATGATAAAATGTCTGAGTGCTCGTCCGAGACTGGTCATTCCATACTTTTTGCTAGGCATTGTATATCAAAGGAATGCATGGGACTTTTAAAGGCTCTATGAAATTTTGTATTAGAATTTGCTAGATAAAATTGTATTTGCTCAGACACACGAGCAGTTTGAAAACAGAATAGCTAACAGGATTTGGCATGCCCTCTCTGAAATGTACAAATGTATAGGTCATGGAGTTTGAATTATGCTGAACAAGTTGAGGCGAATTCAATCATTTGACGGGAGCAGCGGTGTTCTTCAATGTCGACATGTTCAGGGATAGACATGTTTGCTAATAGTTCATAAAGTGCATTAAATCCAAAGATATTCTTAAAACAAAAAAACATGACAAAATACGGGCAGAGAGATGGATTCATTTCCTACTAAGTGTGTGCCTTGAAAACAGTGTTGTTAATCGTTACTTCTCCTAAAAAGTAATTGCGTTAGTATCTCAGTTACCTGAATGTAAGAGTATTTAGTTACTTGGCAAAGTAACTGGTGATAATTTTCATGTTTTTTTTTTCCTTAAAGGGTATGAAAACACTAAGGGGCTGTGAGATATCAATAGAACCGTTATGTGGCAAGACAACAAATATTAATAAAGTTAACAAAAAAATAAATCACATTCATGAGCAATTATCGAAAATAGATCGAAAATGACGAACATTTCCGAAAGTATTCCGGAAACAGCCGAATGGGGCGGAGACGTCATAACAGGGAAACAAAAGGTCGAGGCAGGTGCCATCGTTGTTTATCGACGAGAGAGTTGCGTTCGTGTTTTATCCCAAAAAATCGCTAAAATGGTTCAAACCTGTCATGCTATGTGGTTTACAAATAGCCATTTGTCGCAATGTAGTACCCATGAGTTCCCGAACACGAGAAAAAGAGCTGGACTACGCAGACAGTGAGTAAAGTTCGTCCGTGCTAAGAGGGCTAATTTTGCAGACCCAGCTTCCGGCACGGTTTTGTGTGGTGCGCATTTTACACCTGAAAGCTATACGAACTATGGACAAATGAAATCAGGTTTTGCTAAGAAATTGCTGCTGAAAGTAGATGCGGTGCCCACCTATACGCGCAGCCATCTAAATGTCCCGAGATAACAAGAAAGAGGACGATGACTGGCTCTGATGAGACCACCCCACCACCCCAGGCAAAGCAAAGGAGGGAAATGGCCAGGGTGAGTACTCTTTTTATAATAAAAAACATATCACGCATTGGATATAGGACTGGACACATGTATAGATTATCGCTCGTAAAATATATAGAACAAATCCTCTAATCCCATTCATATTTGTGTCGGTTGGCAGAGCGAAAACCGATGATAGCACATTAAATGATCATTATTCAATACATTACTTTATTTTGCGGTCACGGTGTATCAGCTTCACAAAAAGAAATGCAAAACAAACCATTCGGTGATTCTGTTGCCGCCGGTGTTTCATCAGTGTGATTGCTCCCCTCAATGATCCTTTCATTAGGCTGCATTGGCTTTCGTTTGGGCTCAAATTGATAACCCAAAACACCAAAGAAAGGTTCATAACTCTCCTCGTCACCATTAGAAGAATGTTCGTTACGTCGGATCCGTCGCTGCAACTAGAAACAAAATTGTCCGCCATCATCGCCGCCATTCAGTACTAAGCACTGAGCTGGTTGTTTCCTTATAGTGACGTCACGCACACAATATGCTAGATTTCCGGCATCTCGGGGGCAGATCGTTTTAGCTTGACAATCCACCTAAGTTCTATCATTTTCTTGGTGTTGCGATGTGTGTAATTACACGCAGTAGCATGATATGAATTCAAAAGGCATGCGTTGATGGATAAATGATGGAATATTAGCATATCCCCAGGTGTTGTCATACCCTTTAAAAAAAATTAAATAAAATAAAAATAAAAAAACATAGGTCACACTATGTGAAGTTTAAAAGGTTTTTGGGACAATTGGCCATAGCCCAATTCTTTACCCTAATTTACCCTTTACCCTGAATCAGAGGTTGCGCTAGACATTTTCGTTGTCTGTCATTTTGACTGACAGGGTCATAAAAATCCGGTCATAATCTATTTTTACCGGTCACTTAAATTTTTAAGATGATAATGATGACATATTCAATAGTATTTAGTTTTCATTCATTTTTAATTAATATTGTAACGCTTGCTTGGCGGCGAAAAATTAGACACGGAAGTCGTGGTATTTTTCACCCTCTTTTTACTCTGCTTACCGCCAACAACACCAACAAAACAACAACTCCGCCCCCAAAGAAAAAGAGGCAACGATATAGACCCCAATCACCAACGTCACACAATGATCTTAATTGTGGTTGTCAGCCCAAAATCTTCTAAATATATATTAAATGCATCTTACCAGATATAAAATGACTACTACATAGTCTGTGGTGATCGTTTGGTGCCCAGATTTCTTGTCGAATTACAGCAGTCCATCTCGCTCTCCTATTTGGGTCTCTCAGAATACGGTAGAACTTCAAATCTCTCCGTCTATCTTCTCTGTTACTGCAACCAACCGCCTTCACCATTTTGATGATTAATGTTAACGAGCAGAAAAACACGCCGTAATAGGAGGCATGTACGTAGCGGTAATGTGTAAACACGACGAGCTGACGGAAAATATGGCGGCTCCAGTCAGGGGGGCGGAGTTGTGACGTCATGTGAATGGGGTCTATGCACAGGCGGCAATCTAGTCCACCAATTGGATGACGCACTGGCACACCAATAAGAACCTCGCGTTGATGTGTCAATCACGGTGCCGCCGCCAGACCCCGGTGACGCTACAATATTCTGACAGAATAGCCAATGACGTCATGCATTAAGAGAGACAATAGCTAATTAATATGCTGACTTGCCACCCTGTGGTCTGGGGTATGATTGCAACCTGTCAAAATGACGGACCTACTTCAGTTTTTTCCGTCACCGTTTTAAAAAACCGGTCAACGACGGAAAATATTCGGTTAACGCGACCCCTGCCCTGAATCAACATTTAAAAGTTTTTCAAATTGCTCCCTTTATTGCATTAGTTCCCTTATGTCTACTTTTGACATTTGGAAGTTTTAAAACTGTTTCATCATTTAAAGATAGATTCAAGTCAAGATTTTGCCGATTTTGCAGTATTTTAGATTAAAAGTTACTTAGGTTCGCCAGGAAGGTTCTCTACAACAGAGCCTTCCAAAGAAGTCTACTGCTTTAAGATGGCGGCTGTTAACTAATGCATCTACTTCCTATACTGCACACAACCCATAATGCTGCCGTGTCTGTCATTTCACATCTAGTTCTATATATATGTGATATCTACACCATGTCTACCATATCTACCCTATAATGTGGACGTAGTTTTTAGGCTATCGGCTACAGTCAGGTATTATTGGAGCCACCTAGCATCGCGTTTGTTTGGCGTCACAACTTTTTTGCCTCCTCCCCACTCATGCTCTGCTCTCCCGTCTCGGTGAGTCCGTCTCCCTCAGACTTTTCTCGTGTCATTCAACCAGTATAGTAACGCATAGTAACGCACGCCTTTCCATCCTCAGTAACGGTAACAGATTAGATTACGCACTCCTGAAAAAAAAATAACACCATTAGTAACGTCGTTAAATTCTAACGCCGTTATTAACAACACTGCTTGAAAATACTCTCACTGCTGAGTGTTGTTAGTTTCGTCTATTTCAAAATGATTTTCTGTTAAAACTAGGGCTGTCAAACAATTAAAATTTTTAATCGAGTTAATTACAGCTTAAAAATTAATTAATCGTAATTAATTGCAATTCAAACCATCTATAAAATATGCCATATTTTTCTGTAAATTATTGTTGGAATGGAAAGATAAGACACAAGACGGATATATACATTCAACATACGGTACATAAGTACTCTATTTGTTTATTATAACAATAAATCAACAAGATGGCATTAACATTATTAACAATCTCTTAAAGTGATCCATGGATAGAAAGACTTGTAGTTCTTAAAAGATAAATGTTAGTACGAGTTATAGAAATCTTATATTAAAACCCCTCTTAATGTTTTGATTTTATTAAAATTTGTAAAAATTTCAATCAAAAAAAGAAACTAGTAGCTCGCCATTTTTTATGTCAATAATTACACCATGCTCACTCATGGTACTAATCCATAAAATCAGTTGGACCCAAGCGCCAGCAGAGGGCGCCAAACACCAAAAACAAGTAACAAGCTAGCATTACACTGTACTGTCATTTTAATCTGTTTGAGTGGGGCATGTGCGTTAATTGCGTCAAATATTTTAGCGTGATTAATTTTAAAAATTAATTACCACCCATTAACGCGATAATTTTGACAGCCCTAATTCAAACATGTATAGCATATAGTATGTCATTTTTAATGTCCAAGGTTGAGCATCCATAGTAATCCATATAACGCATAATAACTAGGTAAAGATGAATTACCTAGTCGTTAATTAGATACCGGCTGTGAGGTGTTGGCCGACACCATTTTAAACAAAATATACGTTTTTTTCTTTTAATTCTAAATTACCGCAGCCAATAAATTCAATTCACGGCAAAAGTATGGTAAAGCCCTTCATCCCTGCGTGCGTTGGCGGCCATCTTGGGTAGAGCGACCGGCGGTTGAAACCAAGGCCATGCCTACACGTAGCATGATATTTGGCAAAAAGAAGAATTTTTTTCTTTGGTTTGGCCTATCATCCACACGCACATTTAAGCAAGGGTTCTTAAGAACGCTGGGCAAAGTGAAAAAGTGCGAATACTGCGTTTGTGCGGCCATCATGTGGATACTAATAACTGAAGATTTAACTGTGGAAACTGGCTGCGACAAACTTTGTCCCTACGTCACACATGAGACCAATGTTTACATTTGGAGGAATTTTGACAGGTGCTTTTTGGCTTCCACTTATTGTTATAATTATTTTTTTAAACTCTTGCTGTACTTCATATTGCAAAACCCATGCGAAGAAAGAGGGGGCATTATGGACATTTTTTTCCCCCCGCATTGTTATGAATGTACTGTATTGGCCCGAATATAAGACGGCCCTGATTATAAGACGACCCCCTCTTTTTCAAGAATAAAGACTTTTTGAATACCAAATTAATTTTTATACAGAAAATAATTACAGTACATCTGAAACAAATGATTATAACAATATATTTGAGAGAAAAAGCATGTTATTTTGCCCAATTCAAATCTTAATATCTGAAAATTTAAATATGTAAACTAAAGTGTAATCACATTGGTACATGGATGACTTCTGGTAAATGTAAATAAACCAATCTATTGTGATGAAACAACAAAATTGCAATAACTGCATTAACCATCAAAGTCTAACTGTAACTGTAGTCTTGAAACAAATCTAAATAAGGAAAAACCTTGCGATAAAATAATGCAAACTGGTTAAACTTGAGAGTAGCTAAGATCTGTCATGACAGAACATCGCTTCAATGATATCTGGCGCCATCTAGCGTCGTGAATGGGTATAATGTCTAGACCGCGAATATAAGACCCCCCCCCACTTTTTCAATCTTATTTCAATGCAAGAAACACCGTCTTATATTTGGGCCAATACGGTACTTAAAAATGAATAAATGGGGTTGGCCATGTTTTTTTTTCCCCGACGTATTAGGGCAGTATTCTCAGTTTTAAAAAAAAACAAAAAAACTACTAGGTGTAGAAATGGCCTAAATCTCGAAAAGTACCGTATTTTTAGAAAATTAAAAGGGCTGCCAAAAACAACACTGCCCAATACTATTTCAATACCGTAACGTTGCAACACTAGTAATGATAAAATGAATTGAAAAACTATGATAAAAAAAAAAAAAAAAAAAAGCTTGAAGACAAAATCAAACACATACAATGTAGAAAAAGACGTCAGGAGTAAAGGCTTAAGTCAACTGGAGAGACATTGCAAACGTTCACTCAGCTGGCAGCAAAAAGGAAACTGCATTCATCCAGAGAGGTATTTCCTGTCTGGAGAAGCAATTGGGCACGAATAGGAGCAAACTAATTAGGTATTATTTTCCCATTTACTACTGTCTGAAGAAGTGAAATCCCAGAATGATATATCGAATGTATTGGCCTATCGACAGTGGCTTTAAATGCCTTTTAGCATTTAAACAGCAGTATAGAAAACAGAGTTTTGTTCTTCCAAAACATTTTTGGCTACAACTTCCTAAACGTGTCTTGGATAAGTGTAACAAAACCAGACAATTGCCAGTTTTCGTCTTACGATACGAAAATGCCAGTTTCTGTCATATGTACACAATGCGTGGCATTTGATTATTGTACCTTTAGTTAGTCAGCCCGAGTCATGGCAGTGTTTAGCCGGTGTCACTCATGTGACATGATGGGGCCTTCAAGCTAGGCTGCACTCCTTGTTTTGAAACCTACTACGAACCTACTACGAAGCTGCGCAACCTTGAGATGAATGTTCGTCGGGAGTCAGCAAGGAACGAAAACTGCGACGAGGATTAAGTCGACAAAAGGAGGGTGGCCGACACGGCCTATCATCGGTCCTCAGCTATTCCCTATCTTCCGGATCGAATCAACTGAATAAGCTAGTTACTGAATTATGAACTAATCTACTGGACCTAATCAACATAACGAGCACATTGCCACGATCGACAATGGACTATTGGGAAAATGAACAATCAGAGGGGATGGATATTATTAAAAAAAAAAACTTATAATCACGAAATCTGAATGTCAAAAATTGATATTTGATATTTTCTGCGTCCTATATGGTATATTGGGGACTGGTTTCAATAAGCTTCGGCTTCTCCCGTCAGCCCTTTTCTTTTCGGGTTGAATTAATTGTAAACACATATAAATGCTGTATGTTTGTTTGGATTTGTCATGCCTGAAGGGAAAATAAATAAACTAATAAAAAAAAAAACAAAAAAAAACACAAGGTAAGATTTCTTAACTTTGCAAGAGAGAATATGCAATGCTGTTATAGCCTTTAAAAGTCTGTGCTGTGTGATCATCACACACTAAATGTAACTCGTAGCGTTAGCCATTGGCGTCTTTATGCCTATTTTAGGGGTTTTAGGCTTCTTACTTTGTTACATTCTACCCCTGAATAAAACAAATCAGGACAATGTCCCACACAGACGCTACAATAACCACTCTGTCAATTTTCATTCAAAATTGTCGGGAACCTTTATTTATTTTTAATTCGCTTTTGGACTAAAAACTTTCATTTTTACAGACGAAAACATTTTGAGTACCGTAATTTTCCGACTATAAGCCAACACCCACCAAATTTGACACAAAAACGACATTTGCTCATGGATAAGTCACACTTGACTATGAACTAGTGTTGTATCGGTCGCGAACGATTTGTTCTTTTTGAACGAATTGTTTTGGTGAACGAGACCGAACTAATCATCATCTGCACTGATTCGTTCTATGAAGGTGGTGCTTGTTCGCTGCGTGGGAGGGCGTTGAGCAAGCGGCAGCGTCTTCTGACATCGCACACGACCAATCAGACGCCAGCCTCATCGCGGGCAGGGGAGGGAGCGGAAACAGAATCAGGGCGTTTGTCACTCACGTCCACGTGTGGCCAATAAGCAGCCAGCGTGCAGGCAGGGGGGCAAGACTGAGTTTTGTCACTTCCCGTTCAGTGACTCGGTCCTCCGGTTCCTGACCTAGCTTGCTGCTAACTTGATTTTCCAGTAATGACTATGCGGTGAACGAATCAGAAAATGAAAGGAAATGACTTTGTCACATATTTGTTAACGTGGAGCCTATCAAATGCTGCTCAAACAGACAAAAACACCACACAAATCTAGCGAGCATTGTTTAGAGTAGTACTTTTCTCAACAAACTCGTGACTGCCTATGACGACATACTATCAAATTTACAGTAATTTAAAACACGGGTAGCTACGAGGCAAGCAAAAGCTGAGCTGCGGTCGCGTGACGGCAGTGAAGCGGGCAGAGAACTGTCACTATATGGAGGCTTCATGGCAGCGATATTTACCTCATATGTGCACAGAAAAAAATATTTAGTATGATCACCATGATACTGATTTGCAATGAAACTGTATATACATGTCAATTTTTTCCCGAGTGTTTTATTATTTTTTTTCGTGTCAGCGTGTCGGGTGTTGGTTGGTTTGACAAATTATGTCAATCCGTCCATCATGTGCTACTCAAGCGCCCAAAACAACGCACGCAGACACGGGAGATGTCGCAATATGTCTACATTTTTCTTAACAGACTAATGAGAGTAGAAAGGCGACATCGTAAAGAGCTAACAATTATTTCTCGTCAGCATTTGACGATCTGAGATGCGGGGACGACAGGGGAGCTGACCGGATTATTTTATTTATTAATACCAGTGCAAAAAAACAATATGATCACCATAATACTGATTTGCAATGAAACTGTATATACATGTAATTTTTTTCCGAGTGTTTTTTTTTTTTTTTCCGTGTCAGGTGTTGGTTGGTTTGACAAATTATGTCAATCCGTCCATCATGTGCTACTCAAGCGCCCAAAAACAAAGCACGCGGACACGGGAGATGTCGCAATATGTCTACATTTTTCTTAACAGACTAATGAGAGTAGAAAGGCGACATCGTAAAGAGCAAACAATTATTTCTCGTCAGCATTTGACGATCTGAGATGCGGGGACGACAGGGGAGCTGACCGGATTATTTTATTTATTAATACCAGTGCAAAAATTCAACACGATCATCTTAATACTAAAAAACAAAAATACAACAGAGCGAGATGTAAATATGATGTGTTGGTCGTTCCATATTCAGAAATGAAACTTTCGATGTATTTTTATTTTCGTGACAGCAAACATGCTGTATATGTGATTGTATGTGTGATCAAGAACCTGCTAAAGAAAGTCCGTGCGCCCCCGCCCCCTACTCCCCTCACAAAAGGAAAATGTTTAACCGTGTCCTAAATCGAAATGCAAGCACGAGCCATGACTTTGAGCCCATAGAACTAGGACAGGGGACGCGGAAGTTCTCCCTCGCTTTTGCAGCAGCAGGAGGGAGACGAGGCTGTCTGTGAAAGCAGAATGATACCGCCTGTCACTCATTTCTGAAACTACGACGAGTGGTCAATGTGGAAGAGAGGGAGGGACCAAGCAATGTCACTTCCCGTTCAGTTATACTGCGAAGCGGTCTTTGGTGATTCGTTCGGCAACGTCACTTCCCGTTCAGTAACCGAACGATTCGTTTGGGCGGGGAGGGAGATGAGGGGGGCGAACGATTCGTTGAACGATTTGTTTGAACGAATCTTTTTACTGAACGAACCGGAATGGATTCGTTTACTCAAGTGAACGACAAATCTCGTCACTACTATGAACCGCAGCTGTCCTCACGGTTTTATGGAATATTTTCACCACACGATATTAACCGGTAACACTTTATTTGACAGCGGCACCATAAGAACCACCATGAAGCTTTGAACCAATTGGCTGCAAAGCTTCAAGAAGCATCATCTGGCCATCACTGCTCCCTTGAGGGAGAAAGTCGACCTCTGATGCCACCTGCTGTCAACACTGTTGTCGTCCAACATGCCTCTTAGCATGCATTGCAGTGCTACAGATGTACATAACTATCAAAATTCATGATATGTGCTAATTATTTCTTCAGTTACTGTTCCAGTTGTTTCATTAATTGGTATTATTTTGGTATTTGGTAAGACTTTATTTGACAGTGGCGCCACAAGACTGTCATAAGACAATCATAATTATGACATGACGCTGCCTTGAGCTTTCATAAATGCCTATGATAAATCTCATTTTGTGTCATCTGGCAAATGATCTCACTTTTGACTGGATGTAAAAGATCCAAGCTGGACATAAAGGGAGGTAGTGACGTCATTTGCCAGATGACACTTAATGACATCTGCTATATGCATTTATTAATGCCTATGATAGTGTCATGCCATAATTATGATGTTCTTATGACACTCTTATGACGCAGCTGTTGTTAATTTTACTTTAAAAAAGTAATTAATTACAGTTACAAATTACTTCTCCCAAAAAGTAATTGCGTTCGTAACTCAGTTACCTGAATGTAAGAGTAATTAGTTTCTTGGCAAAGTAACTTGTGATAATTTTCATGTTTTTTTTTGCTCAAAAAACAAAACAAAAACAAACAGAAAAAAACAGGTCACACAATGTGAAGTTTGAAGGGTTTGGGGGACAATTGGCCCTAGCCCAATTCTTTACCCTCCACTTATCTAGACACAAGGGTATTGCAATAACTAGATAGTAACCTTTGCTATGTGTGGAAGTCATTTAAAGTTGTGAACCAACCGTTAAAGTTGTTAAAATTGCTCCCGTTACTGCATTAGTTCCCTTCTGTCTACTTTCAACATGTGTAAGTTTTAAAATTGTTTCATCATTTAAAGATAGATGTAAGTCAAGATTTTAGATAAAAGAGCATTTTAGATTAAAAAAAAAAAAAGTTACTTAGGTTCGCTAGGAAGGATCTCTACATCAGAGCCAGAGGTTGCGCTAGACTTATTCGTTGTTTGTCATTTTGACTGACAGGGTCATAAAAATCCGGTCATAATCTATTTTTACCCCTCACTTAAATTTTTAAAATGATAATAATGACATATTCAATAGCAGTGTTGGTCAAAAGTGGTGCGTTACTTACTCAACTCTGAATATATTGAAGAAACTACCAGCCATGTTGTGTCTACTCTCTGCTCTGTTGACTTGTCATCCAAGACTCATGGTGCGTTCAGGTTTGAGAATAGCGCACGTACTTCTGACTCCAAGCTGTTTGTCCCTGCTCATTCAATTAGGCTACGATCATACTACAGGTCTTAATGCACAAATCCGATTTTTTTGTCATATCCGTTTTTTGGCGTGCCCGTTCAGACTGCTTTTGTCCATTGAGACCATTCAAGTATTACGCATGCGCTCTAATTCGCAGTCCGACACGCGCCGGTGCGCAGAAGCATCAAAACAAATGACAAGTCATCCGTCATTCCAGGGATATCATATTTTGCTTTTCAAAAGGAGGACACATATAACAGACATAAATAATCCCCGTTTAGGCTTATATTCACAGTTTATATGGATCGATAGCATCCACGCACTGTCCGTGCATGTCACACACACATACGGGCAGTTTGCACTGACTCTCCAAAACGGGCTGCAGCCAGACCCCTCTCCCGACTCTCGGCCGTGTAGGAAATGTTGAAATATAGCTCACATAGAGCAGAGAGAAAACCGATCATTCTCATGCTTATCCTCAACCCATTTTAATTTTTTTATGACTGTTGTCAAGCCCGGCCCTTCCCCAAAAGCCGTGTTCACTGCAAGATAGGCGCTTGTAACGCACAACTGAAATCGGATTTGGGACACTGGACGGTACAGACCGCCGCGACAGTCTGGAAAAATGTGGCCCAGATCGGATTTGGACCACATAAAAAAATTACCCAGATCGAATTTGAAATGGTCCACTTCTATGTGACTTGTCCCGTTCAGACCGTCAAATTAATGCCTGACTCGAGTCGGAAAAACACAAAAAAATTGGATTCGTGCATTAAGACCTGTAGAATGAACGTAGCCTTAGACAATGCTCTCCAAAGCTTCCTAACATTTCCGTGTTTGCTACACCTGAATGCTAGTTCGGACATTTTTCCGAGTAAGGCCAGCGACGTCATGCATCAAGAGAGACAATAGCTTATTAATATGCTCACTCACCATCCTGTGGTCTGGGGTGTGAATTGCAACCTGTCAAAATGACGGATGGACTTCAGTTTTTTCCGTCACCGTTTTAAAAAAACGGTCAACGACGGAAAAT
The DNA here is from genome assembly GCF_030265065.1 of Corythoichthys intestinalis. Classification (NCBI taxonomy): domain Eukaryota; kingdom Metazoa; phylum Chordata; class Actinopteri; order Syngnathiformes; family Syngnathidae; genus Corythoichthys; species Corythoichthys intestinalis. Next base: position 1,891,926 of record NC_080406.1, read on the forward strand.
ATTCGGTTAACGCGACCCCTGATCGGAGCCTTCCTGAGAGGTCTACTGCTTTAAGATGGCGGTTGTTTACTAACGCATGTAGTCCTTAAAACATGTTGCCAATGCAGCCGTGTCTGTCATTTGCATCTAGTTCTATAATATGTGATATCTACCGTATCATGTGGGCGTAGTTTGTAGGCTATGGCTACAGTCAGGTATTATTGGAGCCACCTAGCATCGCGTTTGCAACGGCGTCTTCCCCACTCCTGCTCTGCTCTCTCGTCTCCGTGAGTCCATCTCTCAGACTTTTTTTATTTAACCAACTTAGTAACGCATAGTAACGAACGCCTTTCCCGCCTCAGTAACGGTAACGGCGTTGCCAAGATGAGAAAAGTAATTAATTACATTAATAATTACTGAAAAAAATAACGCCGTTAGTAACGCCGTTATAGTCTAACGCCGTTATTACCAACACTGAATATAAGCCGCAGGATTCAAAACGAGGGAAAAAGTAGCGAGTAAAAAAATTACAGCATTCGTCGACGAAAACTAGACAAAGACAAACCCATTTTGAAATGACTAAAGTGTGACTACAAGAAAAATGAAAAGGGCTCCCAAACACAATACTGTTGCTATGAGAGGTTTTGGCGGGAATGCTGTCAAGCTGTGTTGGAAAAACTCGTAAACGTCCAGAGAGCCTTCTCCTCATTCGTCATCATTATGGTCATTAGTGACTCTCGCCTCAAGGCGAGGAGTTCATTTTCAGACGTCCGCCCTTGTTTGTGCTTGTGTGATGGGAGAAAGGGAACCGTAAATCATTCTTCATTGTCTGCCTTTCGGGGAATGATGTTCAACTATCTATGGGATCTGCGGTCTGAGAAATGGACATAAAGTTGACTAGTTTGGCGGTAGTCTTGCATTTGCGGGAGAAAATTCAGAATGCGGAGGAGGAATCTGCTAAATGCATCATGCGAAGCGTTCGTCATTCAGACCAAGACGTCACCGTGTGGCCGGAAGGAGCCAGTTTTTGTCCTGTAGCCATGGCATTCACAGCAGATGGGTGCAGTTAGCGATAAAGTTTAATGTGCAAAGAACTTTTAAGACGTAAAAATAGAATATACAGTGGTACCTCTACATACGAAGTTAATCCGTTCCAGGACCTTGTTTGTAAGTCGAAATGGTCGTATGTCGAGCAGGATTTTCCCATAGGAATACATTATAATTCCATTAATTCGTTCCACAGCCCAAAAACCTTCACTAAATCCTTAAAAAATACTGCTGGTACTATTACAAATGGCAATTACACATAGCAAAACAAATAAATTATGAATCAAAATCGGAATAATAATAATAATAATAATTCCTTTATTAATGTAACGAATCGGGTTCTAATGTGGCAGACGTTTTTTGCTGACCCTGAACGCACCGCGGGGCTGACGTGCCAGAGACAGACCGGTGAGCTTGAGTTTCACTTTCACTTTGAATGTTTTCTTGAGAACACCGTCAATTGCGGCAGACAGAAGGTGTTTTTGTTTTGAATAAGTTGTGAAATAAATGATAAATACGTGGCGAAGATGTGGAGATGTTACCACAATAAGAATTGTCAGCTTAACTTATAAAGACTGGCGAACGATGGTCGGAGGAGGACCGTGGAGATGTATTGTTGAGCCATTTCACGGATGCCCACCCTACGCTCATATTTTTCTGTCATTTGCATCTTCATTTAGAAGGTAAGCGTCGACTTTTTCCTTGTTTCACCACCAGTACCAACCTTTTCTGAAACCAGTGTTGATTTGTCACACAAGAAAATCTGCCGTGCATTCGTCTGCGGTGCTGCCATTGTCGTCGTATTTCGAGCATGTCGTCGGATGTAGAAACAAATGGCGAGTCAAATTTTACGTCGGATGTCGAAAAGTTCGTGTGTCGAAGCGATCGTATGTAGAGGTACCACTGTACACAACTTTTGCCAAGGTAAACTTTTTACAGTGATCCCTCGCTACTTCGCGCCCTCAGTCCATCGCAGATCTTTTTTTCCAATTAAAAAATAAATAAATATTGCATTTTATAGAGCCGTCCCGATACGATCACGTAGCCTCCCTCTCCCTCCTGCAGCTTTTCTTGGTCAGGCAATGCACTGGAGTTGCTTGTTAAAGTTAATGATTGACAGGCGTTTAGGTTTGATCTTGACAGAGACGTTTGGAAGCCGGAACTACAGGACGTCGCATGTGTCAATCATTGTTTAGCTTGTTAAACATTTGCTGTGGCAACTCATTGTGTAAGTGAGCAGCGTGAGCGGATTTAAGTGGACTTATTCAATGAAGCATTTATTAAAAATAACCATTTTTCTACATTATTCTTGTCTAAAAAGAAGCATTCAGTGGAGCAGCAATGTGTTTAAAACTTATCATAATTATTACACTTGAAGTGCTTAAAAACCATTTATCAAAATAAATAATAATATATGGCGGAAAACACTCAGGTGACCTGAAGTTCTGCTCTGAGATGCCCAATTTGGCCAAATTTCAAAATTGTGAAAATGCATGTGTGGTACATCATTAGAAAGCTTAAAATCTCAATTTTCGAGGGGAAGACAAATTTTGAACAGGAGGTCATTTAATAAAAAATATTTTAAAAATTAAACAGCAAAACCCTATCTGGAGGTGAAAGCACACGAGAGCAGAATTCCAGACGCCATGACTTTAACGAGATATTATCGCGTACTTACCTTGTTTCAATCAAAAAACTTTGTGTAGCATGTGTCATCCGCAAACCCCGAAAAATCTCGAAAACTGCCATTATGTACTGTATACCAAAAAAAAAAAGTAAAACACCATAAAATTTACAAAACAAAAAATAGACCCTGCAAAAAAACTGCCAGAAAAATGGAAAACACACAAAACTAAAAACTGATGATCAGTCAAAAACTTCAACAAACACAAAAGCTACAGAAATACTACAGGGGAAAAAGCGCCCAAACAAACAAAAAAATCATGAATAAAACAAAAAAAACATGGAAAACTTTGGCCACACTTTAGTGGGTTCATGAGGCTATCATAAGACCGTCCTAATTATGCATACAGGTAGTCCCTGTGTTACGTCGTATTCTATTTGCGAGATTTTGACACAGATAAAAAAAATTTAAAAACACGACATAAAACAGTTGGTGTTGAAACGCCCATCTAGTCCGATCAATATGTAAATTTAGTAGATTGAATTAGCCTAATTTGCCTAACAAGCGAGCAAGCTAGTTTAAATTCTAAGAGTGGTGGCACGTCCCCACATCCCTTCCCTGAAGGCCGGTTAATGTGTGCGCGAATGTTCCGGGGGACCACCTTGGGGCCCGGGAGGATGCCGGCAGCCCCCCCTTGCTGCAACTACAGCAGGAGGGACGGGCTTCGCTGGACCCCCCTCCCCCCCCCGATTGGCTGGGGAGGGCCCTGGGCTGCCCCTGTGCAGCATTTCCTTTTTTTATTTTTTAAATTTTTTTATTTATTTATTTATTTATTTTTAAGCCTGTCCTGTTCACCTGTTTGACATGGAGAATGTAAGTCTAAGTGCCCGGATAGTCTGAACAGTTTTAATGTTTCACATTGAGAGTCTGACATACTCCCATTGTGATCATTCAACATGCCTCGTTTATTATAACAAAGCAGCGAACAGGAGCACAAACAACAAGAAATACATTGAACGCCTAACTACACTAACTACTAATATGTTGGTGCTATCGTCAGCTAAATGTATTTCCGGTTGACACCATGTGGGAGGCCTGCTGACCAGTGAAAAGAGGAGGAAGGAGGTGGGGGAGTCTATAAGCTAAGTGATAGAAAGGGGTAGAGTGTACACAAATCATCTCTGTGATTTATAACCCAATAATCGTGTGAATCCCTTGTGAGTGTAAGCCCGTTGGCGACCGACCCTACGCTGCCCCATCGCCAATCCCTGCACCTGACCCCCCGCCCGAGCGCGCCCAATCACATCCAGCCACACGTGAGTCCCACCGGGCACGCAACAGCCACTCAGACGAGCGGAGACGCCACGTGGGCGCCGACACAGGGCCACGGCCCTCACCCAGGCAGCCCGGGGAGGAAGGGGGGTGCCGGGAGGGGTGGGGGGGCGGCAGCGCAGCCCATCCCTCCTCCTGCTGCCCAGCAAAGGAGCCCTCGTCCCACCCCCTGGAATCCAGGGTGGTCCCCAGGGCCACCCGCGAACCCATCTACCAGCCTTCAGGGATGGCAAGAGGGGACGCACCACCAACCCCACGCCCGTCCCCAACCTCGTCCGTCCACCCAGGCCACGAGCCGCCGCCGCAGCCCCCCAGCCGGCACGCCACGCCACTTGGCCCCCAGCGGCACACCAAGCCCAGGGCAGGGTAGGGTCCCCCGCCGTAGCAGGCGACATCCAGCCGATACACCTCCGCCCAGCCAGCGATCCGCGGCGGAGCACAGGGCAGATACCCAGTTAGAGAAGAGAGGGTAAGGCGGAGGCAGGAGAACGCCGAGGAGCCCGTGCAGCATTTCCATTTGTCTGCAGGACTATCACATGTCTGATGGGATTCACGCATGACTGGGTGCAAATAGACACACACAAATAGAGAGAATGTCAGAGCCAGGATTAGCGAACAGGCAGCAAAGAACAGGATGTCAACATATCCACACGTACAAGTGATTGGAGTCCACTGGAAACACAATTAGCTAATGATAGCACTCCTATGCTCATAGTTAGTGTAGGCTTTGAATGTATTTCTTTTTGTTGTTTGTTCTTCTTTCCTTTCTGTCCCGCCATAACCCCATCCTGCTCACTGCTTTCTTCTAATAAACCAAACACAATGAATAATCACAACGGGAGTAGATCATACTCCCATGTGATACATTAAAACTGTTCAGACCATAAGACACTCAGATTCCCATCATTTGTGTCAAAGCAGCTGAACAGCATAGGATTAAAAAAAAGTGCTTCTGAGAATCTGTCGGCTCTTAGAAGAGTGAAACAATCAATCTGGCGTGCCAGGTTCAATTTCCCGGCAGGGCTTCTTATTTAAATTTTGCCATTTTGGATGCTATATCTAAATTCACATGACTCAGATGAATTGAAATAGAGGCCTAAAAGTCTTGGGTGTCCTCCTCCGCCCCGGATTCTACTTGCATTTCTCACAATGTGCCCATGCATATTCAAAATAGGAGAGCAGCTGCAAAAAAAAAAAATGCACCACAAGCCAAAATTACACTGAATTGGAGATATGGAGTTGTCATTTTCTTGTCTGCGTGTTATAAATCAAGCCTGTGTTAAATGTGATCATTAAAAAATATATTTTACAACTGAGTTTGTAATGTTTACACGTTGTGTACATGTAAATGTTCATGCAAACCAGAAAGTCCTATGTGATAACATTGGGTACATTGTACTGTAGATTATATACTGTGAACGGACATTTGGCAAACAAATGTGATATGGTTGTAAGCAAACAAAAAAAACACCTCTATTTCGCACAATCGCACAGTCTTGTTCCTTGCACTCGTTTCCCTCCTTGACACCCCACACATATGGTTGAGAAATCTTGTGACCACTTCATAACATTCCTGCAGTGTGAACTCCAGCGCACTGACAGCCGGCTATCAATCACCCTGCTCGGCTAAAAGTAACAACGTGTGTCTCCCATTCTCGTAACCCTTGAACCTTTGCAGCCTGAGATTGCCATGACATCGGCCGTCAATCAGAGCCATCAATCAATCTGACGTGTGGTGAAGACGGTCTGCGTATATTAGGCATGTCCCGGTCACATATTTTTGCATGTAAGTCCGAGTCACGTGATTTTATCTGATACCACGGAAATGCATGACAGGTCTTGAGAAATGGTGAGCATGTCAAGGTGTAGATTTGACCAACGGAGGGCGCCATGTTTTATATGCGCAATGCACGCTGAGGCTGATGATGCGGTTGGGCTGGACTGGGAGAATAGCTGTGCTAGCTAGCAAGTGACGCACGTATGACGACTGGCATAATTTTGTCACATTCTGCTGCTGGTCAGATTGTTTTGTTACAGAGCTGCGGGATGAGTTCCCAACGTCGTACCTGCATCCAATTCCAGCTCATCAGCAGTGTCTTTAAACCGATCCTAGGCGGCTTGCCAAGATATTAACTTGCTGCCATTTGACAGATTGTATATCCCTTCATTGCTAGTTGCATCATTGCCTTGTTTTTTTTTTTGCTGTTTGTCTGCCTCTCACCGCGGGTTTCCCTAACCCCTACCTAATCCCTTACCTAACCCTAACCCTTTTTTTTTTAATTGTTCCCGACCTACTGTCACGGACCCTATTTGGGTCTTCATTTTCGCGACTGCGTGTTTTTTTGTGTGTTCAATAAACCCTTTTACGCAATCCCTATGTTATTGTTGTCTGCTTGCTGTCTGAAGTGAGCCACATTTTCTAATTCTGTGGTCTAAGCAGCAGCATTTTCTTTTCAGTTGCGTTTCCCTTTCACGTTTTACCGCACGGACAGACAACGCGTAGGGTTGCGATTGCTTTACAGTGGTATGAAAAAGTATCTGAAACTTTTGGAATTTCTGACATTTCTGCATAACATCACCATCAGATGTGATCTGATCTTTGTCAAAATCATACATATGAAAAAACAGAGTCTGCTTTAAAACCACCCAAACATTTCTAGGTTTTCATATTTTAATGAGGATAGTATGCAAACAATAATAAAAGTTGGAAAAATAAGTAGCTGAACCATCACATTTAATATTATGTACCCCCTTTGGCAGCAATACCTTCAACCAGACGCTTCCTGTAGCTGCAGATTAGTAGGCATATCGATCAGGACTAATCTTGGCCCACTCTTCTCTACAAAACTGCTGTAGTTCAGTCTAATTCCTGGGATGCCTGGCATGAATCGCTGTCTTTAGGTCATGCCACAGCATCTCAGTGGGGTTCAAGTCTGGACTTGGTCACTCCAGAAAGTGCGTTTTGGATCATTGTCTTGTTGCAGCATCCATCCTCCTTTTAGTTTCAACCGTCTGACAGACGGCCACAGGTTTTCCTGCAAAACTTTTGAATTCATTCTTCCATTAATGATTGCAAGTTGTCCAGGCCCTGAGTTAGCAAAACAGCCCCAAAATCAATGATGCTCCCTCCACTATGCTTCACAGTGGGGATGAGGTGTTGATGTTGATGAGCTGTTCCATTTTTCCTCCACACATGATGTTGCGTGTTACTCCCAAACAATTCAACTTTGGTTTAATCAGTCCACAAAACATTTTGTTAGATGTTTTTTTTTTTTTTCAGACAGCAGTGGCTTCCTCCGTGGAGTCTTCCCATGAACACCATTCTTGGGCATAGTTTAACATATAGTTGTTGTGTGCACAGAGATATTGCACTTTGCCCGTGATTTCTGTAAGTCTTTAGCAGACACTCTGGTGTTCTTTTTAGCTCTCTGAGTATTCTGCGCTGAACTCTTGGCGTCATCTTTGGTGGACGGCCACTCTTCAGGAGAGAAGCAACGGTGCCAAACTCTCTCCATTTGTAGAAAACATCTCTGACTGCCGATTGATGAACATCCAGACTTTTAGAGATGGTTTTGTATCTTTTCCCAGCTTTATACAAATCGACAATCCTTGATTGCAGGTCTTTAGACACTTTTGACTGAGCCATGATGCACATCAAACAACGCTTCTAATCAAGACAATTCTTACCAGGTGTGTGTTTTATAGTGGGCAGGGCAGCTTTAAACCACTCATCAGTGATTGGGCACACACCTAACTTAAATTGTTTGGTAAAAATTGGTTTCAATCTCTCTTTAAGTCTCCTTTGGCAGGGGTTTCACTTACTTATTATACGGCAGGTGACTTTTCCCTAAATAAGAGTTACACAGTGTGTCAATAAAATGACATGGCGCAGGAGCTTGAAAGTGGAACACTGTGTAATTACCATCTGGACAGAGGTCACGGCACAGAACAGCGGTGCATTGTGGGACATTCTCAGAAACAGCCGCTTGAGAAGGTGAGTGATTACACAGAAAAAGCGACCATGCGTGGACAGGTTTCCATGAACTGCCATTGTTTCTTGGTAGTAGGCGTTTGTGTTCTGCTCTGGACTTTTAAAAGGGAAACAGCTGATAAACCACTTTAACGTCAAGTTGAAAACTCATTTGTGTGCTATAAGTGCTCACGCTTGCGTCAAAACTCGACCTTCTTCTGTATTTTGACCATTTCAGTCATTTATTATATAGCTCCAAGACAGAAAGTTAACTATTTCATTCATCATATTGATGATTATAGTGCGCAGTTAAATTAGTGTTGACTTTCGACTACTAAAACATGAACTTTTAAGTGACATCCTAATTTATTGAGATATTCAAATACAGTTATCAAAATTAACCATCTTAAATGTACGAGAAAAAATGGTTTAACCCTTTAGTGCACATTTTTTCCCTTGTCTTTGTGCATTCTCTGGCTGATGCGACTTATACTCAGGTGCGACTTTTCATCCAAAAAATAATGTATATGGTGGAAAACACTAAGCTGACTTTAAACTCCGCTCTGAGACCCCCAATTTGGCCAAATTTCAAAATTGTCCGATATGCATGTGTGATACATCATTGGAAAGCTTAAAATCTCTATTTTCTGGAGGAAGAAAAATTTTGAACAGGAGGGCATTTAAAAAAAAAAAAAAAAATTAAACAGCAAAACCCTAACTGGAGGCGAGAGCACACGAGAGCAAAATTAAAGACGCCACGATTGTAACTAGTGTTGCACCGATACCATTTTTCCATTTTTTAGCCCCGATACCGATACCTGACTGTGCAGTATATATCCCCCCCCTCCCCCCAAAGAGCTACATAATTGGATGTGAAATCATTGCCATCAAGGCTTTGTCAGGCTGTTGCTTACCTTTGCAAAATAGGAAAAAGACTAGTAAGAAGTGAATAGTCCCTAGTAGACAATAGTTGAATAAACCTTTGGCTCTCAAAGGCCAAAATAGTGCTACATTTGTGAAATTAATCAAACATGTATAATACTAGCCCAACAGTAAGAAAGTAAAAATAAATTCATAATAATTGAACTGAATAAACTTTTTAAACCTCTCAAAGGCCAAACAATGCAACTTTCATGAAATTATTGTCACATTCTGCTGCTGGTTAGATTGTGTTTTGTTGCTGGGCTGGTAGTGGGGGCGTTCCTGACGTCGCACCGGAATCCAATGCAGGCTCATCAACGCAGCATTTAAGCACGGGTGATCTCAGAGAAGGCTGTCAAGATATTTGCCTTGCTGATCGCCATTTGACATCTCGCACTATTAGTCTCGCTACATTTGCTTGTTACGCCCCTGCATTGGGTTTTTTCTGTTAGTGTGCCGCTCTCGTTTGTAACCTCTACCCTGTGCAGGTATTTGAGTGTTTTTATTTTGGCTTTTTGGCTCGCTGCCTATCGTCTTAGTAAACCTTCGAGTTTGTAGTATTGAGCTCCGTCGACCTGCTGTCACGGACTCCTTTTGTTATTTCTTCTATCCCGCGATCGCGTGTTATTTTTTTATTTGCAATAATTAAACCCTTGTACGTGACCCCCGCTTGTTGTCCGCTTTGAGGTCCAACCTTGTTTCCGCATTTGCGGACGCTAACAATTATAAGTAATAATAATTGACCACAGCATCCCATCTCTCTATTAGCCTCCTTTTCTTCGGGAGGGCGGAGCCCCTTATTTCTATTTCCGAAAGGTGGCAACCCTACTTTGGAAACAGTTCCCAAATTACTGCGGCATTTCTTTCAGTAAAAGACAATAAAAGTAAAGTAGACGTAGTGAACTGACCAGAGATTGTTGCTCCGGTCCAGCGCCCTTCCTCTGGATAGCAGTCCTGCTCTTGCAGGCTCAAACTCGTTGTGTTCGTTCACGTTTCATCTTCAAATGTTTTATCAGGTTCGAGGTATTGAAACTGGCTGATTTAACTCCACAACTCGAAACTTTCAGGCCGCATCTTGCATGCAGCCATTAATTTTAATTGATGGGATTTCTATTTTGAAATATTTCCCGACCGCCGCCAATTCTCCTGGTTTGTTTTTCCTCCATATGAAAAAGCGGCCTTGTCATTGGTCAGGAGTGGCCATTGGCCCGCTCTCATTGGTCTTGAGCAGGCCAATAGCGATAGCTGCTTGGTGTTCACGTGTCATCACACAACACAGAGACAGAGTGTAGTGAGTGCCAGGAGGAAAAAAAGGTTACGGTCAAATGTTATAATAATGGAACGGGAAATGGTATCGGCGACGTCTTTGTTGGTACTCGCCGATACCACCATTTCGGGCCGGATCGGCGCCCCCCTGCCGATACTAGTATCAGCATCGGTGCATCTTTAATTGTAACGAGATATTATTGCGTACTTACCTTGTTTCGACCCAAAAACTCCATGTAGCATGTTTCACCGAGTGTCAAGACACATCTGTGAATGGCCACAGTCTTATTTTTTTTTTTTTTTATTTTATGGGTGAAACATGGTGATATAACAAGGGTCACGATGCAGAAATCGCAGACAAGGAGTGGTTGAGATTTTCTTTTTCAGATAGTTACCCTTTTAAACGTTTTTTTTTTGTTTGTTTGTTTGGATCGATTATTTATCATCTAACATATCAGAAAAAATGCAACAGTAACAAAAAAAAAATACAATTAAGCGCTAGTTATGAGGTAGATATCCGTGACTTTTTACAGAAGCCAAATTTTTCATTGTGACGTAATTTGTTTAAAAGTTTAAAATATGCCAGTGGATAATTTAAGTCATTTTTTTCCCAAACTGAATATTGGACACCAATTAATGATTCTAAGCTAAAAATGACAGACATTTTAAATAATAAATATAATTACTTACCTTCTTTTTATGGCTAGGTTCAAACTAAAACGGTTGTGCAACATCTGTAAACGGGGGGTCCGGGGTAAAACAGGCAAATTAAAAATAGTTCGGGGGCTTAATGCGCCATGAATCTGCTATGGCAGCATATAGACATATTGTTCTATCAAACACAACAGTTCTTTTGGCTTAAAATACAGCAGTTTATTTTAAAGAGGGGTGCAAGAGCAGAAACTGCTTTTTCAGTCTTGTCTGTGTTTTCCACCATATATTAAAAAAAAAAAAGTTTGATCATATAATAATAATTGCTACCCTTGTAAATGACAAAAAAATAGCCACTTTCCCCATAAAGGGGGTTAAAGATCTTTTGAATAGCTGTCCATTGTCCATTGAGCACTGTCCTTGAAAGGGTTAATTTCTGAAGATGTTAATATTACACTTTTTTCCCCCAAGTAAAAGGCCTTCGAAATATCCACCACTTGTGTAAAAATTAATGTCCACACACTCTGCATCGAGTCACTTGTGGGAAAAGAGTGGGAGGTCTGACCATGAAATAAGATCCCAGATTCCATGGAGAACTGAGACGACGCTCGGTGCCGTCGGAGGGCTGACGCGGACGCTTTTAAAAAAACGTCCTCACTCAGGTGGGGCATTCCTCGCTCCTTTCCGAGAAGCTCGGTGATCCGAAGACTCGCGAAAAAACAAAAAAATAAAAGAGTTAACATTTGTGAGACATCAGTCAGCATCACCGTCAGACAGTGGACAGCAGGGTGGATGTGAAGATCTGCTGCAATATTTGGGGGATCTGCTTGGTATCCATAGCAATGAAGGATCTCCCAGCCGGTAGGGTCTTTTGGAGTCTGATGCACAAAAGAAAAAGACACCAAATGTATTTATTTATTTTGGATGAAGATGAGCCAACGTGATCCAATCCATCTTTTCCAACTTTGTTACTGATTCTTTTGCTATCTATCAGTCACCACACAGTAGTGGTGACAGGGGTGTCAAACTTATTTTCGTTCGCGGACCGGCTTATTTTTCGCCAAATAAGTAGACTCCAGTAAAAATGGAACCAGATGTCTCGCACCATGACCATAACGTGACGGTAACGAAAACATCAGAGACGAATGCCAGTTCTCGTCTGATGAGACGAAAATGTGACATCATTTCCGTCATGTTCACAATGCGTGACATTTTCATATTGTACGTGGAGTACGTAAGCTCGCATTGGAGAAGTGTTAGGGTCGCCGCTCCCTCACTCTCCTAACAGGAGTTTAGGATATTTGTCAAGCTAGGCTGCACCCCAACTTGCTTGTTTGGAAACACAGTAAGATTTTATTTTATTTTTTTATCGTGGCAAGAGAGAATATGCAATGCAGCGTTAGCCCTTTAATGGTCTGTGCTGAGTGATCATCAGACGCGAAATGCAACTTGTAGTATTAGCGTTAGCATTAGCTTCAGAATCGCGAGCATCCTCTTAAAATATTGGCCTGACTAAAGCAGGCAACTTGGCTTTTCTATAGAAGAGAGCCAGTTGGCAAAATGGCTTTTATTAGACGCTCTTTGTAGTCACCTATGGAAGGCTTATAGAAGCTTTGGCTAGACTCTAAGCATGGCAAAAAGCAGACTTTCCAGTGTTAAACTCCAGACATTTTTTTTTGTACATACAGCCTCATATATGGATCAATATTGGTTGATCATGGCATGACATTTCCTTTAGCGCAGCACCATCTAGTGGATGTACAAAGCAACCCCAACCACTAATACTACTGCGCCTTATAATGTGGTACGCCCTATATATGAAAACAGTTTAAAATAGAGAGACAGCGAGAACCAAATGTGGTATTTGCCATGTGGCAAAAAGGATTTTGCCATGTGGCATTTTTTTTTTTACCATGTTGCAAAATTGATTTTGCCATGTGACATTTTTTTTGCCATGTGGCAAAATGGATTTTGCCATGTGGCATTTTTGGGATTTTGCCATGTTGCAAAATTAATTTTGCTATGTGGTATTTTTTTTTGTCATGTGGCATTTTTTTCTTTGCCATGTGGCATTTTTGGGATTTTGCCATGTTGCCAAATTGATTTTGCCATGTGGCATTTTATTTTCCTTGTGGCAAAATTGATTTTGCTTTGTGGTATTTTTTTTGTCATGTGGCATTTTTTTCTTTGCCATGTGGCAAAATGGATTTTGCCACGTTGCAAAATTGATTTTGCTATGTGGCATTTTTTTTTGTCATGTGGCTTTTTTTTTTTTTTTGCCATGTGGCATTTTTTTTGCCATGTGGCAAAATGGATTTTGCCATGTGTTTTTTTTGTTGCCATGTGGCAAAATGGACTTTTCCATGGGGCAAAATTGAATTTGCCGTGTGGCTTTTTTTTTTTTGCTATGTTGCAAAATGGATTTTGCCATGTGGCAAAATAGATCTTGCCTTTTTACAGGCATTTTTGCAGGCCATGCACGTCCATGCCATTGACGGCTATGCACGTCCAAATGTTCAATTCTTTTTAAATTGCAGAAAAACAAGTGGCTGTGATTGTTGACTGTACACTTACCATTGGAGCACATTGACATTCAACTGGCACCCATGTAAGGCTATGCCATTGACGGCTATGTTCGTCCAAATTTTCCATTCATATTAAATGGCAGAAAAAACATGTTTGGCCGTGATTTCTGATCATACACTTACAATTACAACGCATTGACATTCAACTGGCACCCAAGTCAGGCTATGCCATTGACGGCTCTGTACATCCAAATTTTCCATTATTTTGAATAGCAGAAAAACGTGTGGTTGTGATTTTTGACAATACACTTAAAGCGCATCCATTTTGCCACATACCAAAAAATAAAAAATAAAATGCCACATTTCAAAATACATTTTGCCACATGGCGAAAAAAAAAAGCCACATGGCAAAATCCATTTTGCCAAATGGCAAATTCTACTTTTTGTTCTCAGCCCCTCTGGTTAGAAGGTGCGCCTTATATTCTGATGGGCCTTATAGTGCGGAAAATACAAAACTGCTTTTCCTGGTGAGTGTGGATTATCATCACCAAGTTGGCGTTGTCCTTGTAGACGCTACAATATGTGCTTGGATTGGACGTCTAATAGAGATAAACTCATTCCAATTCACAGCAAAAGGACGAAAATAGCTTGTTTTTCTCGTTACTGTTTTGTAGAATATTGTAGAATGATTTCCTGACTCACGTATCGATATTTGTTGTATCTCCATATCGTGAGATCATTGTTATCATGAGCCCTATCATGAGGTACCCAGAGGTTTCCACCCCTAGTTTAAATTTAATGTCAAATTCGGCACACAGCAGCAGGTTAGAGACCCTAACATTGGGATAAAGTTCCTAGCTTTTACAGGCAGTGTGAAAAGAGGGTGTAACTTTGAAGTGTGTTTGCTCAAGTAGTTGAACTTTGACAAGCGTTCGGGTTGATTTCTTCACAAATGAATGATTTATAAACCTTTCCTTTCAAATTTCCCATTCAACTTGCTTCTCGTTCCCAGTCTTTGACTGACCTTTCGGCTTGATCGCCTAGAGACCCGATGAAAATGGCGAAGGCGTTGACCTGGGGGTCCGAGGTGAGGACCCGGGCAAAGCGCTCGGGCCGGATGCCGTAGCGCTCCAGATTGGCGTCGCTCAGCACCACCACAAAATGCTCGTCGGCCTCTTCCCGCGCCAGCTCCTTGATGCTGGCTTCCGTGCCCTCCAGCGTATAGTCGCCGCTCATGCAGAACTGAGAGTGGGCGTGCATCGTCTACAATGGAATGGTGGGGGGGCAGAAAAAAAAAAAAAAAAAAAACTTTTTACAGAACTGGGGTTTAATGAGATACACATCACACATAAACATATACAATGCTGGCCAAAAGTATTGGCATCCCTGCAATTCTGTCAGATAATGATCAATTTATCCCGGAAAATGATTGCAATTACAAATGTTTTGCTAGTAATATCTTCATTTATTTTGCTTGTAATGAAAAAAAAAAACACAAAAACGAATGAAAAAAAAAAATAAAAATTAAATCATGGTGATTTTACACAATTTTATTGTCCTGACCCTGACAGCTTTCCCAAACTGGGTCCTACATTATGCTGCAAAATTTGTTGGTCGTCTTCAGACTTCATAATGCCATGCACAGAATCAAGCAGTCCAGTGCCAGAGGCAGCAAAACAACCCCAAAACATCAGGGAACCTCCACCATGTTTGACTGTGGGGACCGTGTTCTTTTCTTTGAAGTTTTTTTCCCCTGTAAACTCTATGTTGATTCCTTTTCCCAAAAAGCTCTACTTTTGTTTCATCTGACCAGAAAACATTCTTCCAAAACGTCTTTGGCTTACTCAGGTAAGTTTTGGCAAACTCCAGTTTGGCTTTTTTATGTCTCTGCGTCAGAAGTAGGGTCTTCCTGGGTGTCCTACCATAGAGTCCCTTTTCATTCAGACGCCAATGGATAGTACGGGTTGAAACTGTTGTAACCCTCGGACTGCAGGACAGCTTGAACTTGTTTGGATATTTGACGATGTTCTTGAGCAACCATCCGCACAATCTTTCGTTAAAATCTCTTCTCAATTTTTCTTTTCCAACCACCAATCACCAATCTAGGGAGGTTAGCCACAGTGCCATGGGCTTTACACTTATTGATGACACTGCGCACGGTAGACACAGGAACATTCAGGTCTTTGGAGATGAACTTGTAGCCTAGAGATAGCCCATGCTTCCTCACAATTTTGCTTCTCAAGTCCCCAGACAGTTCTTTGGTCTTCTTTCTTTTCCCCATGCTCAATGTGGTACACACAAGGACACAGGACAGAGGCTGAGTCAACTTTAATCCATTTAACTGGCTGCAAGTGTGATTTAGTTCTTGCCACCATCTGCTTTGTGCCACAGGTAAGTAACAGATACTGTTAATTACACAAATTAGAGAAGCATCACATGATTTTACGAAGGTTGTCAATACTTTTGTTTGGCCCATTTTTGGAGTTTTCTGTAAAAAGATAATAATTTTTTTTCCCCATTCTCTTTTGTGTTTTTTCATTGCAAGCAAAATAAATGAAGATATTACTACCAAAGCATTTGCAATTGCAATCATTTTCTGGGAGAAATTGACCATTATCTGACAGAATTGCAGGGGTGCCAATACTTTTGGGCAGCACTGTATGTACTGTATATGGCGGAAAGCACAGACAAGACTGAAAAAGCAGTTTCTGCTTTTGCAACCCTCTATAAAATAAACTGCTGTATTTTAAGCCAAAAGAACTGTTGTGTTTGATAGGACAATATGTCTATATGTTGCCATAGCAGATTCATGGCCCATTATGCCCCCGAATTATTCTTAATTTGCCCGTTTTACCCAGATAACCCCCGTTTACAGACGTTGCGCAACAGCTTTTGTTTCAACCCAGCCATAAAACAAAGGTAATTAATTATATTTATTATTCAAAATGTCTGTCGTTTTTGGCTTTGAATCATTAATTGATGTCTCATATTTCGTTTAAAAAAAAAAAACGACTTAAAAAAATTATTCACTCACATATTTTAAACTTTTAAACAAATTATGTCACAATAAAAAAAAACTCATAACTATTGCTTGATTGTATTTTTTTTTGTTACTGCACATTTTCTCCGATATGTTAGATGATAAATAATCGATCCAAACAAAGAAAAATTGGAAAAAAAAAAGTTTAAAAGGGTAAACATATGAATAACAAAATCTCGACCACTCCCTGATGTCTGCGATTTCTGCATCGCGTCCCTTTTTATATTACCATGTTTCACCCATAAAATCCCCCAAAAATCTGGCTGTGGTCATTCACAGCTGTGTCTTGACACTCAGTGATACATGCTCCATGGAATTTTTGGATCGAAACAAGGTAAGTACGCGATAATAATTCGTTAAAGTCATGGCGTCTCTAATTCTGCTCTCACCTCCAGATATGGTTTTGCGGTTGAAAAAACTTTTATTTTAAAAATGCCTTCCTGTTCAAAAATGTTCTTCCCCTAGAAAATTGAGATTTTAAGCTTTCCAATGATCTATCACACATGCATATCGGACAATTTTGAAAGTTGTCCAAATTGGGGGTCACTTCAAGTCACCTGAGTGTTTTCCGCCATATATAATATACAGAGGTAGGTAGAGTTGCCAAAAACTTTATTCAAGAGAAGCGTTACTTCAAAATAATATTACTCAAGTAAATTTAAAATTTAGTCATCCAAAAAATGTACTCAAGTACAAGTAAAAAAGTACTTGGGGAAAAGAATACTCAAGTCATGAGTAACATTGTAACTGCTTATGAGCTTGGATTTTTTGTAACCACATTTTTTTCCCCCAGCACAAAGTTGAACTCCTATTATTATACTGTACTATAAACTATTACAAAACCACATTAAGCCAAGGAGATACAAAAAAACAAAAACAAAAAAACATCAAATTGCGGTGAGAGAAAAAATCTACAGAAATGAAGCATCGTTTGTCCACAGAGCATGAGTGCCCTCTAGTGGAGAAACTAGGATGCTATATTTCTCTTGGGAAAAATCATTTCTAAATTTGAAAAACTCAAATGTCCAGCAATAAGATTAGCTGTACTTTAACACAAGTCATCAAATATTAATCGGCCACAATAAATACATATTTTCCGTAACGTTCTACCTTGAGAACTTTAAGCCTTTGCTTGTTGTTCTTGGGGACTTTGTCCGCTCGGACCAGTTCGATGTCGTAGCCGTCGCCCGAGTGACCCATGATGTCGTACTGAAGAGAAAACAACATGAGATTGAGGAATGGAATGATTTAAACATCTTGCAGCAGTGACACCTTGACCCAAAATGGCACGAGTATGACGTAACAAGTGGCCGTGCGATGCCCACTCCAGTATTTCAACCTCGTATCATGTGTAAATGCTTTCCACATATTTGTCAGGCTTCCATTATAACGCTTATATAAGACTGGCATTGCAGGCTCAACTCTATTTCAGTTCAGAATGTTGTGTTCCACATCTAAGATGAGCTGTTGTGATGTGAGCAGGCTGTTTACGGACCAGGTGATTGCTCAGGAGCACTGTTGCTAGGCAGGAAACGGTGTCTCTTTTTAAATAAAATAAATCAACGCAGTTTCAAACTAAACAAACTTACATCATGAGTTCAAGATCATTTCCTTGAGGAATGCCCCATTGCAAACAGGATGTTTTGGTGGGGGCACCCTCACCCAGTGCTTAATTTGTAAATCATAAGGTGCTGGAACGCAAAGTACATATGACAGCGCAGGGATGACTACACGGGCACAGGTCCCTAAACATACGCAGAAAATGGTGCTGAAAACAAAACACAAATGTCTACTTGCCATGCTATGGGATTTTTCTGTTTTTCTTTCTTTTCGTTGTGCTTTTCTGACTCGTTTTGAACCAGCTTCCTTCTTTTTGGAAAAAAAATGACAGTAAATCTGTCTTTTTGGCATGTTGAAATACCATTTGATCCTGGCTGCCTGGATGCCGCAAGTTTTTTTAATTTTTTTTTTATCATAACAATAATAATAATAATAATAATGATAACACATTTTATTTGAAGGCACCTTTCTGGCACTCAAGGAGCGCTGTACAATCATTTTTTTAAAAATTACACAAATTAAACACTAAAAACATAAAAATAATTAAGTATAGAACATTCAAAACAATAAAAATACGAATGTATGAAAATAATTAGCAGAACAGTAAAACACAAAGAAATCAGGGATTATTATGGATATGTGAGTCTGAACAGGTGAGTTTTGAGTTTGGTTTGAAAAAGGGCGAGTGAGTCGGTGTTCCTGTGTTTCTTTTGTCAGGGGCGTGATTTGTTGGTCCAGCTTTTCAGCGCATCAACAAATCCCCGACTCTTTCAAATGATGTCCAATTTTTATAGACAACATGCAATTCCTGGGATTTGTTCTGTAAATGAATATATGCTAGGGCTGTCACTATTATCACGTTAACGGGCGGTAATTAATTTTTTTAATTAATCACATTAAAATATTTGACGCAATTAACGCACATGCCCCGCTCAGACAGATTTAGAGTGAAATGCCAACATGTTAATTGTGTTTTGTGGAGTTTTGCCGCCCTCTGCTGGCGCTTGGGTGCGACTGATTTTATAGGCTTCAGCACCCATGAGCATTGTGTAAGTAATTATTGACATCAACAATGGCGGGCTACTAGTTTATTTTTTGATTGAAAATTTTACAAATTTTATTAAAACGAAAACATTGAGAGGGGTTTTAATAAAAAATGTATATAACTTGTACTAGCATTTATCTTTTAAGAACTACAAGTCTTTCTATCCATGGATCGCTTTAACAGAATGTTAATAATGTTAATGCCATCTTGTTGATTTTTTTGTTATAATCAACAAATACAGTCCTTATGTACCGTATTTTGAATGTATATATCCGTCTTGTGTGTTATCTTTCCATACCCACAATAATTTACAGAAAAATATGGCATATTTTATAAATGGTTTGAATTGCGATTAATTGCGATGAATTAATTTTTAAGCTGTAATTAACTTGATTAAAAATTTTAATCGTTTGACAGCCGTAATTTATGCATATTATTTTTTTATTTTATACTGTAATGTCCGTAACTATGTGTAATATTCTGATATAATGTTTTCCGAGGCACCCTGAAGTGCACGCAACGTTACTGTTGTTTTGGTCACGTGATGCGGGAGTGAGCTAGAGAGGCACAGCCTGCCGAGAGCCCCAAGCTGTGTTCGTGCTGTTAGCTCCATGTGTTAATAAAGAAACAAAGTTTTCAGCACGTCGTGTGTTCGATACCTTTGTCAACATAAAGTTAAAAAAAAGACACTATGCACGGTCCGTTTAAGAGACGCTGGGACTGGGGAGCTGTGAGTAGTAGGAAGCGAGGGGGAGACGGGCGAGAAGCAAAAGTTTGCGGTCGAATTATTGTTTTCTTATTGTTGCCACAATACAGTTGAGAAAGCCATCAACGACTCCTCTCCCTCTATGCCCCCAACGTTTTTATATTATTATTACTTTCTATGCACGAGAGGTGCCTGATCTGCTAAAATAAGTCCCGGAACACAGGGAGGCCAAAATCAAGAGGTGCCGGATCTTGTTCCGGCAAGATCCGGCTCAAATTAACACCAGCCCTCACCTTGAACTTGTGCTCATAGTTCTCCAGAGCCTCCATGACCATACACACAGCCTCCATGGAGCGTTCCAGGCGGCCGTCCACGCCGTTGAAGCGATACATGCTTCCCGACACGTCGGCGAGCACTCGCAGACGTTTGGGCTTTTGCTGGGGCGTGCCGGGCTGGGAACGCGCAACACAAACAATGAAAAGGTAAAATACTAAACACGCACTCGGCAATTAATCATCGTCGGACCAGAAATATGAAAAGTCGAGAGCTAAATAAGGCAGAAAAACACATATGATTGTATAATTAGCACAATGAGCATGTATGAAAGTAGACATGGAGCTTGAGGAGAAAGCCAGGGTGCAATAATAATCTCATATGTACCACTGGAATGTACAGTCTGACACATAAAGGTCAAGTGTTTGCGCGTGAGGGGGCATAATTGTGTGTGTTAAAGGTGTGGCGGAGTGCAGAAAGGGAAAAAAAGGAAAAAATTGTAACCTCGGGATCCAATTCTCCTCGCCGTTTATATATGGCCCTTTCGCCAGTGAGGCCGTCGATGATTTTAGCATCATCCAGATCTCCCAGAGCCTGGTTCTTTAACCACTGGCGCTCTTTGGCTTTGGCCTGGAACAAACACACATACAGTACATGCACAGGCACGCAAACAAAAGCACTTTTTCACTTCAAAATTGTAAGACGTATCAGTTAGAAAATGAATGAATGGCCCATCCTGACCGGTGTTAGGATGCGCTTCAAGCTAGGCTGCGCTCCAGGCTTGCTTGTTTTGAAACACACGGTAAGTTTTGTTATATTCTCTTGGCAAGAGAGAATATGCTTTAGCCTTTATAGGTCTGTGCCGAGTGATCATCACACACTAAATGTAACTGTAGCATTAGCATAGCATTCGCTTTCACGTTAGCTTTAGCGTGACAAGCGTTGAATTTTTTTTTTTTTATATACAGTTCGTGTTTTTTGTTTTGCTTTTTTGTTTTGTTTTGTATTTTTAGTTTTGTGTTTTTTGTGTTTTGTTTTTGTCTTTTGTTTTGTGTTTTTTGTGGCGGCATGTGTTGTGTGTTTTGTATTGTTTTTTGTTTTGTGTGTTTTGTTTAGTGTTGTGGCGTGTGTTGTGTGTTTTGTATTTTTGATTTGTTTTGTGTTTTGTTTGTGGTTTTTGTTTTGTTTTTTTGTTCTTTTTGTGGTTTTTTTTGTGTTTTATGTTTTTTGTCTTGTTTCGCATTTTTTGTGTGGTTTGTGTTTTTTTTTTAAATATGTGTTTTTTGTTTTGTGTTTTTTGATTGGTTTTATTTAGTATTTTTTGCTGTATTTTTGTGCTTTGGGTTTTAATTTTTGTGTGTTTTGTTTTGCTTTGTGTGTTTTGCTTTTGTTTTTTTGTGTTTTTTGTTTTGTTTTGTGTTTTTGTTTTGTGTTTTGTTTTGTGTTTTGTTTTGTTTTTGTTTTGTGTGGCAGCGTGTGTTGTGTGTTTTGTTTTGTTTTTTGTTTTGTGTGTTTTGTTTAGTGTTGTGGCTTGTTGTGTGTTTTGTATTTTTTGTTTTGTTTTGCGTTTTTGATTTGTTTTGTGTTTTTTGTTTTGTTTGTGTTTTTTGTTTTTTTGTGTTTTGTGTTTTTTGTCTTGTTTTGCATTTTTTGTTTTGTGTGGTTTGTGTTTTTTTTATTTTGTTTTGGGTTTTTGTTTTTTGATTGGTTTTATCTTGTTTTTTTGTTTTTTGTGTGTTTTGCTTTGTTTCGTTTTTTGTTTTGTATTGTGTTTTTTTGTTTTGTATTGTTTTTTTTGTTTTGTGTTTTTTGTCTTTTGTTTTGTGTGTTTTGTTTTGTGTGGCGGCATGTGTTGTGTGTTTTGTTTTGTGTGTTTTGTTTAGTGTAGTGGCGTGTGTTGTGTGTTTTGTTTTGTTTTGTTTAGATTTGGGTTTGGGATTTAGATTATGGTAATGGTGTGGCTCAGGGGTAGTGCAGTCGTTCCCCAACCCAGAGGTTGTGGGTTTGATTCTCTCCCCTGATGAACTCGTCTAAGTATCGTTGAGCAAGATACTGAACCCCACGTGCTCCTGGTGCTGCGTCACCAGTAGGTGTGTGAGGATACAGTGTAAAGTGCTTTGAGGGCCTTAGAAAAAAGGTGTAAAGGCACTATACAAGTGTTTACCATAGATTTATTTTGTTGGACAATACCTTTATCCCTCTGGATTATTTTGTGTGTAGCCCTTAATTCAATGAGTTAGTACTTAAAAGTAAATAAATACATTACCATTTTTTTAAATATCCAAATTTTAAAGGTAAAGGTCTTAACGACTAAAACTAGTCACTTGCTCTATAAAGTGTTAAAGGTCTTAAGTGTCAACTTCTGAATAGCTGTCCACCGAAATGACCCGCTGTCCCTGAAAGGCTTAAAGCCCAACAGGTCAATCATTTTGTGACGCTCACAATCTCTCATGCAGGTGCTTATATGTAGTCCCCCCTCCGGGTGCTGACAGACTGCGGGGGCTTTCCCTAAAGCCCATCCACAAAGAGACCCGCTGAAAGGTTGCCAGCAATGTTTCATCTTTTGAGCATGTGCGTGCGAAATCAATCAACAGCTACGACAAAAATAACATGACATCACGGCATCACGTGAGCGTCATCTCCCTAATATTAACCGTCCACGTCGGCGAGGAAAACAATAAGCCCTGTTGTTGCCGTTCGTTCGGCGCTTACAGAGCAGCAAACACCTGGATGGGGAGAAAAAAAAAAGACACGCACCACATGTACACAAAGAGCTCCACACCTGGATGGGAGAATAATAGCGCTAGTATAGTAGCTCTGTAATCATTCTTGTGTGACACGCAGCTAAACACACATTTAAGGAGTCATACATGGATCCTCAACAACGTGCAAACACAGTCCAAACAATGAATTGACATCATTCCTTGACCTCAACCAAAGTGGTAAAATACCTTTTTCATTTCAGTGATATTAAGTTTAGGCTGCCTGGATCATGCATATTCAACGATTAATCGTTTAACTAAAAAGTAGGGCTGTCAAATGATTAAAATTTCTAATCGAGTTAATTACAGCTTAAAAATTAATTAATCGCAATTCAAACCATCATAAAATATGCCATATTTTTCTGTAAATTATTGTTGGACTGGAAAGATAAGACGCAAGACGGATATATACATTCAACATATGGTACATAAGTACTGTATTTGTTTACTATAACAATAAATCAACAAGATGGCATTAACATTATTAACATTCTCTTAAAGCGATCCATGGATAGAAAGACTTGTAGTTCTTAAAAGATAAATGTTAGTACAAGAAATTTTAAAATAAAACCCCTCGTCGTTTTGTTTCGTTTTAATAAAATTTGTAAAATTTTTAATCAAAAAATAAACTAGTAGCTCGCCATTGTTGATGTCAATAATTTAGAGCTGAAACGAATACTCGAGCAACTCGACTAACTCGAGTTTAAAAACTGATCCGAGTAATTTTATTCACCTTGAGTAATCGTTTATTTTGACAGCTCTAAGCATCACATTTGCTCGGACTACTTTTAATGCGGGACAACGCGCTGATGTCACGTGCGTAGAGGAAGAAGAAAAAAAAAAAAAAAACTTACTGCAGCCGACAGCCGCTACAAATGACGCCGACATTGCTAAATACTAGCCCGCACGATGCTACGTTTGCAGCAGGTAGCGTCTCATAGAGATCACATGTATGTTGAACTAGATGTGGAATGACAGACTCGGCCGCGTCTGGGCAGCGTTAGTAAACAACCGCCATCTTAAAGCAGTAGAGCGCTAAGCGCTAATAAAGAGCGCTAAGCGCTAATAAATAAGATTAACGTTACTGTCACTACCTCAAGTAATGTTAGCCCTGCGGAGGGCTAGGTTTCTATTAATTATGACCACTTTCGATGCGTGGCTAGCGTGTCTTACATACAGGCTTTACATAACATAGCGTTGTGGAGTGATGAGGGTGTAAAATAAAATCTCAATAATGCTAACTATCAATTTTAGCTCAGTAGTCATTGCTGGATAAAACACCAAGTAGCACTGGTCCCTAATGTGCTCTAATACAGCCTGTATCGTACATTTATTTTGAACAGTGCAAAAACTCAAAATCCTATCAGGACTTACAGTTTAGACTAACTTAAAACTTAACTAGAACTTAAAAATGGCTTGACACAGATAGAAATTCAATTGAAACACGTGGGAAAAAATCCTCACTTTTAAGTGATGTGTGTTATCAAGCGTAACGGCATTTTTAGGTAAGATATATATATATATATATATATGTATATATTTTTTTTAAATAAAATCTAAAGGTTTTTTGAGTGAAAGCAGTGAATTAGTCTTTTTTTATTCTAGTTACATCTGAGATGCAATAGTTGGCAAGACATTGACAAAACGGTTCAAGATGAGATGAAATGTCTTGTTTGCTCATGTATATTTATAATTTCTCTTCACCTAAAAATATATTTGTTTTATCCGATTACTTGATTAATCGATAGAATTTTCCGTCGATTACTCGATTACTAAAATATTCGATAGCTGCAGCCCTACAATAATTACACAATGCTCATGGGTGGTTAAGCCCATAAAATCAGTCGCACCCAAGCGCCAGCAGAGGGCGACAAAACTCCCAAGAACACAAGTAACAAGTTGGCA
The DNA here is from genome assembly GCF_030265065.1 of Corythoichthys intestinalis. NCBI lineage: Eukaryota > Metazoa > Chordata > Actinopteri > Syngnathiformes > Syngnathidae > Corythoichthys > Corythoichthys intestinalis. The sequence continues at coordinate 1,916,532 of NC_080406.1, forward strand.
GTGCACTGTGCTGTCATTTTAATCTGTTTGAGCTGGGCATGTGCGTTAATTGCATCAAATATTTTAACGTGATTAATTTAAAAAAATAATTACCGGCCGTACCGCGATAATTTTGAGAGCCCTAATTTATTCACAAGAATTTTCGACAGAAAATCTCTGTTTACATATGGCGCCCGCTAGCCTCATTTGCCAACATAGTAGCATGGTACTTCGTAAATATACGTTAAATAAACGCGAACTTCACGGTTTCTTTGCTTTTAACCAAGAATCGAGACAGTTTTACGTCCACATCTATGAAGAATTCAGGGAGTTAAGCATTTCTGCATCTCTGCATTTGTGCATCTAGTGTCAAATCTGAGACTTTTATAGCCATTTTAAATTGTGTTATACTTATATAGAAGATAATTAATCGGGATTTTATAAGGGAACGACTTTCAATTTTTTGATGCCGCTGCTCATGGAGACTTATATATGGCTAAGGTAGGTGCTTGTTTTGGTTTTAGGTTGGTACTAGTAGCAGCTTTGGTTTTGTAAATATTTAAAGTTTTTGAAAATAGGCCCCCTATGAATCAGCCCTGTTTCCCGTGTCATGTCAATAGGTTATGAAGTCTGTGGCTAAAGTTAGCAAGAAAAGTTCAAGACGATCAGCCAACCTGCAAAGTCTCCAGGATGGTGCGCAGGGACTGAACTTGTCTCCTGACAGCCTTGGAGAAACGCTCGTAGGTAGCAGCGTCATATTCACTCATGTCGATCTCCTTCAGCCTGAGGAAAGGCAGATATGATTTTACATTCAATAAATAAAATTAGCCGCTAATAATGTAATATTTACGTATTTGCCAACTAAAAAAATGGATGGCTAATTTTATGTAAAATTATTCAGCCAAACACAACCAACACTAAATATACAGTAATACTTGCTCTTGATCATTTTTTATGTAGTTCTCTTCAAGGGTCAGTCAGTGCCTTACCTGCACTGCATTTGCAAAACCTGACTTGCACCTGTTAGCGTGTGCGCACATTTTTTTTTCTTGTAAACCTAATGACAAGCAGACTGAATGCACAAAGATACGCAAAGACATTGTAACTAAGTACGTGTCACAGCTCGCCGTACTGTATGTACAGTAGGTGCATGTGCTTGCGTGTTTGTGTGTAGCCCTGAGGACACACTTTTCAGCAGCTCAACCATAAAGGCTCTCTCTGTTCTCTCAGTTTAGTTCCCTTTAACTTTCCTTTAGCCCCTCGTTCTCTCCGCCGTCCACCCACTGATTATCCACAGTGAATCTCCTCTTCTGTTTCTCTCCGTTTTATCTTTTTCTCCAACTTTCCCCCCCATTTCCTCTGGAAAAATAGCGTCACGACATGCTTTAATTGTCCGGTTCCCAAATAGACGGGCGCAGCTTTCAAGATTTCATTTTTCACAATTCTTTGTTCACACGGCTTCAGGTTAAACAGCTATGAGGCTCCCGCCTCCAGTTTTAAACAAGCGCAGGCAAAAACAGGCTTAGGTATGCTGAAATGACAGGGCGTAAACACACACTCTCTAGCGGTGTGTGCCTGCCAAGTGTCAACCGTCAGTTTAAATTAGACAAGCAGTTCAAATTAGGGATGGGAATTGATAAGATTTTTACGATTCCGATTCCATTATCGATATTGCTTAACGATTCGATTCTTTATCGATTGTCTTATCGATTCTGATTTGGGGAAAAAGAACAAACGTTTTCGATTGGCATCGAGTTTGTTTAATCAGAAATGACAAGCTTACAAACTCACAATGAGGTCAAAAGAGGCCCAAAGCCTCAATATTAACAAATGCACAAGAATGTGTAACATTTTATTGAAACATTTTTCTAAAAGAAATAAAAAATATTGGTGTATATTGGCATATACAGTGGGGAGAACAAGTATTTGATACACTGCCGATTTTGCTGGTTTTCCCACTTGCAAAGCATGTAGAGGTCTGTAATTTGTATCATAAGTTCTCTTCAACTGTGAGGAACGGAATCTAATACAAAAATCCAGAAAATCACGTTGTATGATTTTGAAATAATACATTTGCATTTAATTGCATGAAATATGTATTTGATACATCACAAAAATCGTACTTAATATTTGGTACAAAAACCTTTGTTTGCTATTACAGATACCAAACGTTTCCTGTAGTCCTTGACAAGGTTTGCGCACACTGCAGCAGGGATTCTGGCCCACTCCTCCATGCAGATCTTCTCCAGAGCCTTCAGGTTTCGGGGCTGCTGCCGGGCAACACAGACTTTCAGCTCCCTCCATAGATTTTCTATCGGGTTCAGATCTGGTGACTGGCTAGGCCACTCCGGGACCTTAAGATGCTTCTTACGGAGCCACTCTTTAGTTGCCTTGGCTGTGTGCTTTGGGTCGTTGTCATGCTGGAAGACCCAGCCACGACCCATCTTCAGGGCTCTCACTGAAGGAAGGAGGTTGTCAGCCGAGATCTGGCGATACATAGCCCCATCCATCCGCCCCTCAATACGGTGCAGTCGTCCTGTACCCTTGGCAGAGAAGCAGCCCCAAAAATTGATGTTTCCTCCTCCATGTTTCACGGTTGGGATGGTGTTCTCGGGGTTGTACTCATCCTTCTTTTTCCTCCAAACACGACGAGCCAAGTTTAGACCAAAAAGTTCAATTTTGGTCTCATCTGACCACATGACCTTCTCCCATTGCTCCTCTGGATCATCCAGATGGTGAGTGGCAAACTTCAGACGTGTATGGACATGCACTGGCTTCAGCAGCGGGACCTTGCGTGGGCTGTAGGATTTTAATCCATGACAGCGTAATGTGTTTCCGATGGTTTTCTTCGAGACTGTGGTTCCTTCAGGTCATTGACCAGGTCCTGCCGTGTAGTTCTGGGCTGATCCCTCACCTTCCTCATGATCAGCGATGCCCCACGAGGTGAGATCTTGCACGGAGCCCCAGAACGAGGCAGATTGACCGTCAACTTGGGCTTCTTCCATTTTCTAATAATCGCTCCAACAGTTGTTACCTTCTCACCAAGCTGCTTGCTTATTTTCCTGTAGCCTATCCCAGCCTTGTGCAGGTCTATTATTTTATCCCTGATGTCCTTACACAGCTCTTTGGTCTTGGCCATTGTGGAGAGGTTGGAGTTTGCTTGTTTGAGCATGTGAACAGGGGTCTTTTATACAGGTAACTAGAAACTGCAATTTCGGGAGAAATTACACACCTTGGTCTTTCCTCTGTGGAGATACAGATCTTAGCCCCACTCAGGTCTATCAATAGAATGGATCATAATGCCAGTCATTGGCAAAAAACAAAGTAAAAGCCGTTAGAAATGAATGGGAGAATTGGACGTCCATGGACGTCAATGGCGGCACCTTTCATAATTGTTAATGGAATCGGGGAAGTTTGGGGGACACGTCCTAATGATATCTAGTCATTTTCTGTTGATTTGGGAAAAAAAAAAAATTTCCCATTGAAAATGAATGGGAAAAATTTTGGACGTCCATGGACGTCAATGGTATCAACTTACATAAGCGTCAATGGAATCCAAGTACATTGGCATCAATAAAATGAACAAACATGAAGAAATGCCATTGGAAATGAATGGGAAGTTTGGACGTCCATGAACGTCAATGGCATCACCCTCCATAAGCGGCAATGCAATCGGGGACATTTGGGGGACACGTCCTAATGATATCTAGTCATTTTCTGTTGATTTGGGAAAAAAAAAAAAAATCCCATTGAAAATGAATGGGAAAAATTTTGGACGTCCATGGACGTCAATGGTATCAACTTACATAAGCGTCAATGGAATCCAAGTACATTGGCATCAATAAAATGAACAAACATGAAGAAATGCCTTTGGAAATGAATGGGAAGTTTGGACGTCCATGAACGTCAATGGCATCACCCCCCATAAGCGGCAATGCAATCGGGGACATTTGGGGGACACGTCCTAATGATATCTAGTCATTTTCTGTTGATTTGGGAAAAAAAAAAAAAAATCCCATTGAAAATGAATGGGAAAAATTTTGGACGTCCATGGACGTCAATGGTATCAACTTACATAAGCGTCAATGGAATCCAAGTACATTGGCATCAATAAAATGAACAAACATGAAGAAATGCCTTTGGAAATGAATGGGAAGTTTGGACGTCCATGAACGTCAATGGCATCACCCCCCATAAGCGGCAATGCAATCGGGGACATTTGGGGGACACGTCCTAATGATATCTAGTCATTTTCTGTTGATTTGGGGAAGAAAAAAAAAAATTCCCATTGAAAATGAATGGGAAAAATTTTGGACGTCTATGGACGTCAATGGTATCAACTTACATAAGCGTCAATGGAATCCAAGTACATTGGCATCAATAGAATGAACAAACATGAAGAAATGCCATTGGAAATGAATGGGAAGTTTGGACGTCCCTGGACGTCAATGGCATCACCCTCCAAAAGCAGCAATGCAATCGGGGACATTTGGGGGACAGGTCCTATTGATATGTAGTCATTTTCTGTTGATTTGGGGAAAAAAAAAAAATTCCCATTGAAAATGAATGGGTAAAATTTTGGACGTCCATGGACGTCAATGGCAGCACCCCCCATAAGCGTCAATGGAATTGGGGACGTTTGGGATATACGTCCTATTGATATCTGGTCATTTTCTGTTGATTTGGAGAAATTTAGTTTTTTCCCCATTGAAAATGAATGGGAAAAATTTTGGACGTCCATGTAAGTCAATGGCGGCACCCTTCATGAGCGTCAATGGAATTGGGGAAGTTTGGGGGACACGTCCTATTGATATCTGGTCATTTTCTGTTGATTTGGGGTAATTTTGTTTTTTCCCCATTGAAAATGAATGGGAAAAATTTTGGACGTCCATGGAAGTCAATGGCATCGACATCCATATAATCAATTGAATCCAAGTACATTGGCATCAGTAGATTCGACATGCATGGCCGTCAATGGCATCAATGCAATGTAAATTCCATTGGAAATCCCACTGGAAGTGAATGGGACTTTTCCCATTCGAAATGAATGGGATAGTTTTTGGCAAATTTCCGAGGAAGCGTAATTTTTTTCCAAATTCTGTATACAACTTTTATGCCCCTCACCGTCCCGGAATTTTTGATGCCCAAATTATGTGATTTGGTCAAAAATTGTAGGACTAGATACATTTTGAAACTTTTTTTTTTTTTCACGGAAAATTGCCGTTTACGGACGAACGGAAAAATTTTCGGGGCCATTTGTAAAGTTTCCTGTGTCACGCGAAAATTCCGGTCGTGCCGATACTTGAACGGTGCCGATCGGTCTAACGGTTCGGGCTGTGAAGCGCGCGGTTTTTTTCCATTCAAAATGAATAGGAAAGTTTTTGGCAAATTTCCGGGGAACCGTAAATTTTTGCCAAATTCTGTATACAACTTTTATGCCCCTCACCGTCCCGGAATTTTTGATGCCCAAATTATGTGATTTGGTCAAAAATTGTAGGACTAGATACATTTTGAAACTTTTTTTATTTTTCGGAAAATTGCCGTTTACGGGCGAACGGAAAATTTTTCGTGGCGGTTTGAAAAATTCCCATCGTCACGCGAAAAATCCGGTCGTGCCGATACTTCAACGGTGCCGATCGGTGCTACGGTTTGGGCTGTGCGTTGGCTCAAAAAAACGCGGAGAATTATTGAATAATAATAATAACTAGAAACTGCAATTTCGGGAGAAATTACACACCTTGGTCTTTCCTCTGTGGAGATACAGATCTTAGCCCCACTCAGGTCTATCAATAGAATGGATCATAATGCCAGTCATTGGCACTAAACATAGTTAAAGCCATTAGAAAAGATTGGGAGAATTGGACGTCCATGTCCGTCAATGGCAGCACCCTCCATAATTGTTAATGGAATCGGGGAAGTTTGGGGGACACGTCCTATTGATATCTAGTCATTTTCTGTTGATTTGGGAAAAAAAAAAAAATTCCCATTGAAAATGAATGGGAAAAATTTTGGACGTCCATGGACGTCAATGGTATCAAATTACATAAGCGTCAATGGAATCCAAGTACATTGGCATCAATAAAATGAACAAACATGAAGAAATGCCATTGAAAATGAATGGGAAGTTTGGACGTCCATGAACGTCAATGGCATCACCCTCCATAAGCGGCAATGCAATCGGGGACATTTGGGGGACACGTCCTAATGATATCTAGTCATTTTCTGTTGATTTGGGGAAAAAAAAAAAAAATCCCATTGAAAATGAATGGGAAAAATTTTGGACGTCCATGGACGTCAATGGTATCAACTTACATAAGCGTGAATGGAATCCAAGTACATTGGCATCAATAGAATGAACAAACATGAAGAAATGCCTTTGGAAATGAATGGGAAGTTTGGACGTCCATGGACGTCAATGGCATCACCCCCCATAAGCGGCAATGCAATCGGGGACATTTGGGGGACACGTCCTAATGATATCTAGTCATTTTCTGTTGATTTGGGGAAAAAAAAAAAAATTCCCATTGAAAATGAATGGGAAAAATTTTGGACGTCCATGGACGTCAATGGTATCAACTTACATAAGCGTCAATGGAATCCAAGTACATTGGCATCAATAAAATGAACAAACATGAAGAAATGCCATTGGAAATGAATGGGAAGTTTGGACGTCCATGGACGTCAATGGCATCACCCCCCATAAGCGGCAATGCAATCGGGGACATTTGGGGGACACGTCCTAATGATATCTAGTCATTTTCTGTTGATTTGGGGAAAAAAAAAAAAATTCCCATTGAAAATGAATGGGAAAAATTTTGGACGTCCATGGACGTCAATGGTATCAACTTACATAAGCGTCAATGGAATCCAAGTACATTGGCATCAATAAAATGAACAAACATGAAGAAATGCCATTGAAAATGAATGGGAAGTTTGGACGTCCATGAACGTCAATGGCATCACCCTCCATAAGCGGCAATGCAATCGGGGACATTTGGGGGACACGTCCTAATGATATCTAGTCATTTTCTGTTGATTTGGGGAAAAAAAAAAAAAATCCCATTGAAAATGAATGGGAAAAATTTTGGACGTCCATGGACGTCAATGGTATCAACTTACATAAGCGTGAATGGAATCCAAGTACATTGGCATCAATAGAATGAACAAACATGAAGAAATGCCTTTGGAAATGAATGGGAAGTTTGGACGTCCATGGACGTCAATGGCATCACCCCCCATAAGCGGCAATGCAATCGGGGACATTTGGGGGACACGTCCTAATGATATCTAGTCATTTTCTGTTGATTTGGGGAAAAAAAAAAAAATTCCCATTGAAAATGAATGGGAAAAATTTTGGACGTCCATGGACGTCAATGGTATCAACTTACATAAGCGTCAATGGAATCCAAGTACATTGGCATCAATAGAATGAACAAACATGAAGAAATGCCATTGGAAATGAATGGGAAGTTTGGACGTCCATGGACGTCAATGGCATCACCCCCCATAAGCGGCAATGCAATCGGGGACATTTGGGGGACACGTCCTAATGATATCTAGTCATTTTCTGTTGATTTGGGGAAAAAAAAAAAAATTCCCATTGAAAATGAATGGGAAAAATTTTGGACGTCCATGGACGTCAATGGTATCAACTTACATAAGCGTCAATGGAATCCAAGTACATTGGCATCAATAGAATGAACAAACATGAAGAAATGCCATTGGAAATGAATGGGAAGTTTGGACGTCCGTGGACGTCAATGGCATCACCCTCCATAAGCAGCAATGCAATCGGGCACATTTGGGGGAAACGTCCTATTGATATCTAGTCATTTTCTGTTGATTTGGGGAAAAAAAAAAAAATTCCCATTGAAAATGAATGGGAAAAATTTTGGACGTCCATGGACGTCAATGGTATAAACTTACATAAGCGTCAATGGAATCCAAGTACATTGGCATCAAAAGAATGAACAAACATGAAGAAATGCCATTGGAAATGAATGGGAAGTTTGGACGTCCCTGGACGTCAATGGCATCACCCTCCATAAGCAGCAATGCAATCGGGGACATTTGGGGGACAGGTCCTATTGATATCTAGTCATTTTCTGTTGATTTGGGGGAAAAAAAAATTTCCCATTGAAAATGAATGGGTAAAATTTTGGACGTCCATGGACGTCAATGGCAGCACCCCCCATAAGCGTCAATGGAATTGGGGACGTTTGGGATATACGTCCTATTGATATCTGGTCATTTTCTGTTGATTTGGAGAAATTTAGTTTTTTCCCCATTGAAAATGAATGGGAAAAATTTTGGACGTCCATGTAAGTCAATGGCGGCACCCTTCATAAGCGTCAATGGAATTGGGGAAGTTTGGGGGACACGTCCTATTGATATCTGGTCATTTTCTGTTGATTTGGGGTAATTTTGTTTTTTCCCCATTGAAAATGAATGGGAAAAATTTTGGACGTCCATGGCAGACAATGGCATCGACATCCATATAGTCAATTGAATCCAAGTACATTGGCATCAGTAGATTCGACATGCATGGCCGTCAATGGCATCAATGCAATGTAAATTCCATTGGAAATCCCATTGGAAGTGAATGGGACTTTTCCCATTCGAAATGAATGGGATAGTTTTTGGCAAATTTCCGAGGAAGCGTAATTTTTTTCCAAATTCTGTATACAACTTTTATGCCCCTCACCGTCCCGGAATTTTTGATGCCCAAATTATTTGATTTGGTCAAAAATTGTAGGACTAGATACATTTTGAAACTTTTTTTTTTTTCACGGAAAATTGCCGTTTACGGACGAACGGAAAAATTTTCGGGGCCATTTGTAAAGTTTCCTGTGTCACGCAAAAATTCCGGTCGTGCCGATACTTGAACGGTGCCGATCGGTCTAACGGTTCGGGCTGTGAAGCGCGCGTTTTTTTTCCATTCAAAATGAATAGGAAAGTTTTTGGCAAATTTCCGGGGAACTGTAAATTTTTGCCAAATTCTGTATACAACTTTTATGCCCCTCACCGTCCCGGAATTTTTGATGCCCAAATTATGTGATTTGGTCAAAAATTGTAGGACTAGATACATTTTGAAACTTTTTTTATTTTTCGGAAAATTGCCGTTTACGGGCGAACGGAAAATTTTTCGTGGCGGTTTGAAAAATTCCCATCGTCACACGAAAAATCCGGTCGTGCCAATACTTGAACGGTGCCGATCGGTGCTACGGTTTGGGCTGTGCGTTGGCTCAAAAAAACGCGGAGAATAAGATGAATAATAACTAGAAACTGCAATTTCGGGAGAAATTACACACCTTGGTCTTTCCTCTGTGGAGATACAGATCTTAGCCCCACTCAGGTCTATCAATAGAATGGACCATAATGCCAGTCAATGGCACTAAACAAAGTAAAAGCCATTAGAAAAGATTGGGAGAATTGGACGTCCATGTCCGTCAATGGCAGCACCCTCCATAAGCGTCAATAGAGTCGGAGACGTTTAGGGGACAAGTCCTATTGATATCTGGTCATTTTCTGTTGATTTGGGAATTTTTTTTTTTTTCCCCATTGAAAATGAATGGGAAAAATTTGGACGTCCATGGACGTCAATGGCATCACCCTCCATAAGCATCAATGCTATCGGGGACATTTGGGGTAAAGGTCCTATTGATATCTGGTGATTTCCTACTGATTTGGGGACATTTTTTGTTTTTGCCATTGAAAATGAATGGGAAAAATTTGGACGTCCATGGACGTCAATGGTATCAACTTACATAAGCGTCAATGGAATCCAAGTACATTGGCATCAATAGAATGAACAAACATGAAAAAATGCCATTGGGATTTAATGGGAAGTTTGGACGTCCATGAACGTCAATGGCATCACCCTCCATAAGCGGCAATGCAATCGGGGACATTTGGGGGACACGTCCTAATGATATCTAGTCATTTTCTGTTGATTTGGGGAAGAAAAAAAAAATTCCCATTGAAAATGAATGGGAAAAATTTTGGACGTCCATGGACGTCAATGGTATCAACTTACATAAGCGTCAATGGAATCCAAGTACATTGGCATCAATAGAATGAACAAACATGAAGAAATGCCATTGGAAATAAATGGGAAGTTTGGACGTCCGTGGACGTCAATGGCATCACCCTCCATAAGAGGCAATGCAATCGGGGACATTTGGGGGACACGTCCTATTGATATCTAGTCATTTTCTGTTGATTTGGGAGAAAAAAAAAAATTCCCATTGAAAATGAATGGGAAAATTTTTGGACGTCCATGGACGTCAATGGTATCAACTTACATAAGCGTCAATGGAATCCAAGTACATTGGCATCAATAGAATGAACAAACATGAAGAAATGCCATTGGGATTTAATGGGAAGTTTGGACGTCCATGAACGTCAATGGCATCACCCTCCATAAGCGGCAATGCAATCGGGGACATTTGGGGGACACGTCCTAATGATATCTAGTCATTTTCTGTTGATTTGGGGAAAAAAAAAAAATTCCCATTGAAAATGAATGGGAAAAATTTTGGACGTCCATGGACGTCAATGGTATCAACTTACATAAGCGTCAATGGAATCCAAGTACATTGGCATCAATAGAATGAACAAACATGAAGAAATGCCATTGGAAATAAATGGGAAGTTTGGACGTCCATGGACGTCAATGGCATCACCCTCCATATGCAGCAATCCAATCGGGGACATTTGGGGGACACGTCCTAATGATATCTAGTCATTTTCTGTTGATTTGGGGAAAAAAAAAAATTTCCCATTGAAAATGAATGGGAAAAATTTTGGACGTCCATGGACGTCAATGGTATCAACTTACATAAGCGTCAATGGAATCCAAGTATATTGGCATCAATAGAATGAACAATCATTAAGAAATGCCATTGGAAATGAATGGGAAGTTTGGACGTCCGTGGACGTCAATGGCATCACCCTCCATAAGCAGCAATGCAATCGGGCACATTTGGGGGAAACGTCCTATTGATATCTAGTCATTTTCTGTTGATTTGGGGAAAAAAAAAAATTTCCCATTGAAAATGAATGGGAAAAATTTTGGACGTCCATGGACGTCACTGGTATCAACTTACATAAGCGTCAATGGAATCCAAGTACATTGGCATCAATAGAATGAACAAACATGAAGAAATGCCATTGGGATTTAATGGGAAGTTTGGACGTCCATGAACGTCAATGGCATCACCCTCCATAAGCGGCAATGCAATCGGGGACATTTGGGGGACACGTCCTAATGATATCTAGTCATTTTCTGTTGATTTGGGGAAAAAAAAAAAATTCCCATTGAAAGTGAATGGGAAAAATTTTGGACGTCCATGGACGTCAATGGTATCAACTTACATAAGCGTCAATGGAATCCAAGTACATTGGCATCAATAGAATGAACAAACATGAAGAAATGCCATTGGAAATAAATGGGAAGTTTGGACGTCCATGGACGTCAATGGCATCACCCTCCATATGCAGCAATCCAATCGGGGACATTTGGGGGACACGTCCTAATGATATCTAGTCATTTTCTGTTGATTTGGGGAAAAAAAAAAATTTCCCATTGAAAATGAATGGGAAAAATTTTGGACGTCCATGGACGTCAATGGTATCAACTTACATAAGCGTCAATGGAATCCAAGTACATTGGCATCAATAGAATGAACAAACATGAAGAAATGCCATTGGAATTAATGGGAAGTTTGGACGTCCGTGGACGTCAATGGCATCACCCTCCATAAGCAGCAATGCAATGGGGCACATTTGGGGGAAACGTCCTATTGATATCTAGTCATTTTCTGTTGATTTGGGGAAAAAAAAAAAAATTCCCATTGAAAATGAATGGGAAAAATTTTGGACGTCCATGGACGTCAATGGTATCAACTTACATAAGCGTCAATGGAATCCAAGTATATTGGCATCAATAGAATGAACAATCATTAAGAAATGCCATTGGAAATGAATGGGAAGTTTGGACGTCCGTGGACGTCAATGGCATCACCCTCCATAAGCAGCAATGCAATCGGGCACATTTGGGGGAAACGTCCTATTGATATCTAGTCATTTTCTGTTGATTTGGGGAAAAAAAAAAATTTCCCATTGAAAATGAATGGGAAAAATTTTGGACGTCCATGGACGTCACTGGTATCAACTTACATAAGCGTCAATGGAATCCAAGTATATTGGCATCAATAGAATGAACAATCATTAAGAAATGCCATTGGAAATGAATGGGAAGTTTGGACGTCCGTGGACGTCAATGGCATCACCCTCCATAAGCAGCAATGCAATCGGGCACATTTGGGGGAAACGTCCTATTGATATCTAGTCATTTACTGTTGATTTGGGGAAAAAAAAAAAATTCCCATTGAAAATGAATGGGTAAAATTTTGGACGTCCATGGACGTCAATGGCAGCACCCCCCATAAGCGTCAATGGAATTGGGGACGTTTGGGATATACGTCCTATTGATATCTAGTCATTTTCTGTTGATTTGGGAAAAAAAAAAAAAAATCCCATTGAAAATGAATGGGAAAAATTTTGGACGTCCATGGACGTCAATGGTATCAACTTACATAAGCGTCAATGGAATCCAAGTACATTGGCATCAATAAAATGAACAAACATGAAGAAATGGCTTTGGAAATGATTGGGAAGTTTGGACGTCCATGGACGTCAATGGCATCACCCCCCATAAGCGGTAATGCAATCGGGGACATTTGGGGGACACGTCCTAATGATATCTAGTCATTTTCTGTTGATTTGGGGAAAAAAAAAAAAATTCCCATTGAAAATGAATGGGAAAAATTTTGGACGTCCATGGACGTCAATGGTATCAACTTACATAACCGTCAATGTAATCCAAGTACATTGGCATCAAAAGAATGAACAAACATGAAGAAATGCCATTGGAAATGAATGGGAAGTTTGGACGTCCCTGGACGTCAATGGCATCACCCTCCATAAGCAGCAATGCAATCGGGGACATTTGGGGGACAGGTCCTATTGATATCTAGTCATTTTCTGTTGATTTGGGGAAAAAAAAAAAATTCCCATTGAAAATGAATGGGGAAATTTTTGGACGTCCATGTAAGTCAATGGCGGCACCCCTCATAAGCGTCAATGGAATTGGGGAAGTTTGGGGGACACGTCCTATTGATATCTGGTCATTTTCTGTTGATTTGGGGAAATTTTGTTTTTTCCCCATTGAAAATGAATGGGAAAAATTTTGGACGTCCATGGCCGTCAATGGCATCGACATCCATATAGTCAATTGAATCCAAGTACATTGGCATCAGTAGATTCGACATGCATGGCCGTCAATGGCATCAATGCAATGTAAATTCCATTGGAAATCCCATTGGAAGTGAATGGGAACTTTTCCCATTCGAAATGAATGGGATAGTTTTTGGCAAATTTCCGAGGAAGCGTAATTTTTTTCCAAATTCTGTATACAACTTTTATGCCCCTCACCGTCCCGGAATTTTTGATGCCCAAATTATGTGATTTGGTCAAAAATTGTAGGACTAGATACATTTTGAAACTTTTTTTTTTTTCCGGAAAATTGCCGTTTACGGGCGAACGGAAAATTTTTCAAGGCCGTTTGAAAAATTCCCATTGTCGCGCGAAAATTCCGGTCGTGCCGATACTTGAACGGTACCGATCGGAGGTACGGTTCGGGCTGTGCGGCGCGCCGAAAAAAACGTCAACAATTATTGAATAATAATAATAACTAGAAACTGCAATTTCGGGAGAAATTACACACCTTGGTCTTTCCTCTGTGGAGACACAGATCTTAGCCCCACTCAGGTCTATCAATAGAATGGATCATAATGCCAGTCATTGGCAAAAAACAAAGTAAAAGCCGTTAGAAATGAATGGGAGAATTGGACGTCCATGGACGTCAATGGCGGCACCTTTCATAATTGTTAATGGAATCGGGGAAGTTTGGGGGACACGTCCTAATGATATCTAGTCATTTTCTGTTGATTTGGGGAAAAAAAAAAAATTCCCATTGAAAATGAATGGGAAAAATTTTGGACGTCCATGGACGTCAATGGTATCAACTTACATAAGCGTCAATGGAATCCAAGTACATTGGCATCAATAAAATGAACAAACATGAAGAAATGCCATTGGAAATGAATGGGAAGTTTAGACGTCCATGAACGTCAATGGCATCACCCTCCATAAGCGGCAATGCAATCGGGGACATTTGGGGGAAACGTCCTAATGATATCTAGTCATTTTCTGTTGATTTGGGGAAAAAAAAAAAAAAATCCCATTGAAAATGAATGGGAAAAATTTTGGACGTCCATGGACGTCAATGGTATGAACTTACATAAGCGTCAATGGAATCCAAGTACATTGGCATCAATAAAATGAACAAACATGAAGAAATGGCTTTGGAAATGATTGGGAAGTTTGGACGTCCATGGACGTCAATGGCATCACCCCCCATAAGCGGTAATGCAATCGGGGACATTTGGGGGACACGTCCTAATGATATCTAGTCATTTTCTGTTGATTTGGGAAAAAAAAAAAAAAATCCCATTGAAAATGAATGGGAAAAATTTTGGACGTCCATGGACGTCAATGGTATCAACTTACATAAGCGTCAATGGAATCCAAGTACATTGGCATCAATAAAATGAACAAACATGAAGAAATGGCTTTGGAAATGATTGGGAAGTTTGGACGTCCATGGACGTCAATGGCATCACCCCCCATAAGCGGTAATGCAATCGGGGACATTTGGGGGACACGTCCTAATGATATCTAGTCATTTTCTGTTGATTTGGGGAAAAAAAAAAAATTCCCATTGAAAATGAATGGGAAAAATTTTGGACGTCCATGGACGTCAATGGTATCAACTTACATAACCGTCAATGGAATCCAAGTACATTGGCATCAAAAGAATGAACAAACATGAAGAAATGCCATTGGAAATGAATGGGAAGTTTGGACGTCCCTGGACGTCAATGGCATCACCCTCCATAAGTAGCAATGCAATCGGGGACATTTGGGGGACAGGTCCTATTGATATCTAGTCATTTTCTGTTGATTTGGGGAAAAAAAAAAATTTCCCATTGAAAATGAATGGGAAAAATTTTGGACGTCCATGGACGTCAATGGTATCAACTTACATAAGCGTCAATGGAATCCAAGTACATTGGCATCAATAAAATGAACAAACATGAAGAAATGCCATTGGAAATGAATGGGAAGTTTAGACGTCCATGAACGTCAATGGCATCACCCTCCATAAGCGGCAATGCAATCGGGGACATTTGGGGGAAACGTCCTAATGATATCTAGTCATTTTCTGTTGATTTGGGAAAAAAAAAAAAAAATCCCATTGAAAATGAATGGGAAAAATTTTGGACGTCCATGGACGTCAATGGTATCAACTTACATAAGCGTCAATGGAATCCAAGTACATTGGCATCAATAAAATGAACAAACATGAAGAAATGGCTTTGGAAATGATTGGGAAGTTTGGACGTCCATGGACGTCAATGGCATCACCCCCCATAAGCGGTAATGCAATCGGGGACATTTGGGGGACACGTCCTAATGATATCTAGTCATTTTCTGTTGATTTGGGGAAAAAAAAAAAATTCCCATTGAAAATGAATGGGAAAAATTTTGGACGTCCATGGACGTCAATGGTATCAACTTACATAACCGTCAATGGAATCCAAGTACATTGGCATCAAAAGAATGAACAAACATGAAGAAATGCCATTGGAAATGAATGGGAAGTTTGGACGTCCCTGGACGTCAATGGCATCACCCTCCATAAGTAGCAATGCAATCGGGGACATTTGGGGGACAGGTCCTATTGATATCTAGTCATTTTCTGTTGATTTGGGGAAAAAAAAAAATTTCCCATTGAAAATGAATGGGAAAAATTTTGGACGTCCATGGACGTCAATGGTATCAACTTACATAAGCGTCAATGGAATCCAAGTACATTGGCATCAATAAAATGAACAAACATGAAGAAATGCCATTGGAAATGAATGGGAAGTTTAGACGTCCATGAACGTCAATGGCATCACCCTCCATAAGCGGCAATGCAATCGGGGACATTTGGGGGAAACGTCCTAATGATATCTAGTCATTTTCTGTTGATTTGGGAAAAAAAAAAAAAAATCCCATTGAAAATGAATGGGAAAAATTTTGGACGTCCATGGACGTCAATGGTATCAACTTACATAAGCGTCAATGGAATCCAAGTACATTGGCATCAATAAAATGAACAAACATGAAGAAATGGCTTTGGAAATGATTGGGAAGTTTGGACGTCCATGGACGTCAATGGCATCACCCCCCATAAGCGGTAATGCAATCGGGGACATTTGGGGGACACGTCCTAATGATATCTAGTCATTTTCTGTTGATTTGGGGAAAAAAAAAAAATTCCCATTGAAAATGAATGGGAAAAATTTTGGACGTCCATGGACGTCAATGGTATCAACTTACATAACCGTCAATGGAATCCAAGTACATTGGCATCAAAAGAATGAACAAACATGAAGAAATGCCATTGGAAATGAATGGGAAGTTTGGACGTCCCTGGACGTCAATGGCATCACCCTCCATAAGTAGCAATGCAATCGGGGACATTTGGGGGACAGGTCCTATTGATATCTAGTCATTTTCTGTTGATTTGGGGAAAAAAAAAAATTTCCCATTGAAAATGAATGGGAAAAATTTTGGACGTCCATGGACGTCAATGGTATCAACTTACATAAGCGTCAATGGAATCCAAGTACATTGGCATCAATAAAATGAACAAACATGAAGAAATGCCATTGGAAATGAATGGGAAGTTTAGACGTCCATGAACGTCAATGGCATCACCCTCCATAAGCGGCAATGCAATCGGGGACATTTGGGGGAAACGTCCTAATGATATCTAGTCATTTTCTGTTGATTTGGGAAAAAAAAAAAAAAATCCCATTGAAAATGAATGGGAAAAATTTTGGACGTCCATGGACGTCAATGGTATCAACTTACATAAGCGTCAATGGAATCCAAGTACATTGGCATCAATAAAATGAACAAACATGAAGAAATGGCTTTGGAAATGATTGGGAAGTTTGGACGTCCATGGACGTCAATGGCATCACCCCCCATAAGCGGTAATGCAATCGGGGACATTTGGGGGACACGTCCTAATGATATCTAGTCATTTTCTGTTGATTTGGGGAAAAAAAAAAAATTCCCATTGAAAATGAATGGGAAAAATTTTGGACGTCCATGGACGTCAATGGTATCAACTTACATAACCGTCAATGGAATCCAAGTACATTGGCATCAAAAGAATGAACAAACATGAAGAAATGCCATTGGTAATGAATGGGAAGTTTGGACGTCCCTGGACGTCAATGGCATCACCCTCCATAAGTAGCAATGCAATCGGGGACATTTGGGGGACAGGTCCTATTGATATCTAGTCATTTTCTGTTGATTTGGGGAAAAAAAAAAATTTCCCATTGAAAATGAATGGGTAAAATTTTGGACGTCCATGGACGTCAATGGCAGCACCCCCCATAAGCGTCAATGGAATTGGGGACGTTTGGGATATACGTCCTATTGATATCTGGTCATTTTCTGTTGATTTGGAGAAATTTAGTTTTTTCCCCATTGAAAATGAATGGGAAAAATTTTGGACGTCCATGTAAGTCAATGGCGGCACCCTTCATAAGCGTCAATGGAATTGGGGAAGTTTGGGGGACACGTCCTATTGATATCTGGTCATTTTCTGTTGATTTGGGGTAATTTTGTTTTTTCCCCATTGAAAATGAATGGGAAAAATTTTGGACGTCCATGGCAGTCAATGGCATCGACATCTATATAGTCAGTTGAATCCAAGTACATTGGCATCAGTAGATTCGACATGCATGGCCGTCAATGGCATCAATGCAATGTAAATTCCATTGGAAATCCCATTGGAAGTGAATGGGACTTTTCCCATTCGAAATGAATGGGATAGTTTTTGGCAAATTTCCGAGGAAGCGTAATTTTTTTCCAAATTCTGTATACAACTTTTATGCCCCTCACCGTCCCGGAATTTTTGATGCCCAAATTATGTGATTTGGTCAAAAATTGTAGGACTAGATACATTTTGAAACTTTTTTTATTTTTCGGAAAATTGCCGTTTACGGGCGAACGGAAAATTTTTCGTGGCGGTTTGAAAAATTCCCATCGTCACACGAAAAATCCGGTCGTGCCGATACTTGAACGGTGCCGATCGGTCTAACGGTTCGGGCTGTGAAGCGCGCGTTTTTTTTCCATTCAAAATGAATAGGAAAGTTTTTGGCAAATTTCCGGGGAACCGTAAATTTTTGCCAAATTCTGTATACAACTTTTATGCCCCTCACCGTCCCGGAATTTTTGATGCCCAAATTATGTGATTTGGTCAAAAATTGTAGGACTAGATACATTTTTAAACTTTTTTTATTTTTCGGAAAATTGCCGTTTACGGGCGAACGGAAAATTTTTCGTGGCGGTTTGAAAAATTCCCATCGTCACACGAAAAATCCGGTCGTGCCGATACTTGAACGGTGCCGATCGGTGCTACGGTTTGGGCTGTGCGTTGGCTCAAAAAAACGCGGAGAATAAGATGAATAACTAGAAACTGCAATTTCGGGAGAAATTACACCTTGGTCTTTCCTCTGTGGAGATACAAATCTTAGCCCCACTCAGGTCTATCAATAGAATGGACCATAATGCCAGTCAATGGCACTAAACAAAGTAAAAGCCATTAGAAAAGATTGGGAGAATTGGACGTCCATGGCCGTCAATGGCGGCACCCTTCATAAGCGTCAATGGAATTGGAGAAGTTTGGGCGACACGTCCTATTGATATCTGGTCATTTTTTGTTGATTTGGGGAAAAAAAAAAATTCCCATTGAAAATGAATGGGAAAAATTTTGGACGTCCATGGACGTCAATGGTATCAACTTACATAAGCGTCAATGGATACCAAGTACATTGGCATCAATAGAATGAACAAACATGAAGAAATGCCATTGGAAATGAATGGGAAGTTTGGACGTCCGTGGACGTCAATGGCATCACCCTCCATAAGAGGCAATGCAATCGGGGACATTTGGGGGACACGTCCTATTGATATCTAGTCATTTTCTGTTGATTTGGGGAAAAAAAAAAAATTCCCATTGAAAATGAATGGGAAAAATTTTGGACGTCCATGGACGTCAATGGTATCAACTTACATAAGCGTCAATGGAATCCAAGTACATTGGCATCAATAGAATGAACAAACATGAAGAAATGCCATTGGAAATCAATGGGAAGTTTGGACGTCCATGAACGTCAATGGCATCACCCTCCATAAGCAGCAATCCAATCGGGGACATTTGGGGGACACGTCCTAATGATATCTAGTCATTTTCTGTTGATTTGGGGAAAAAAAAAAATTTCCCATTGAAAATGAATGGGAAAAATTTTGGACATCCATGGACGTCAATGGTATCAACTTACATAAGCGTCAATGGAATCCAAGTACATTGGCATCAATAGAATGAACAAACATGAAGAAATGCCATTGGAAATGAATGGGAAGTTTGGACGTCCATGGACGTCAATGGAATCACCCTCCATAAGCGGCAATGCAATCGGGGACATTTGGGGGACACGTCCTAATGATATCTAGTCATTTTCTGTTGATTTGGGGAAAAAAAAAAATTTCCCATTGAAAATGAATGGGAAAATTTTTGGACGTCCATGGACGTCAATGGCAGCACCCCCCATAAGCGTCAATGGAGTTGGGGACGTTTGGGGTATACGTCCTGTTAATATCTGGTCATTTTCTGTTGATTTGGGGAAATTTAGTTTTTTCCCCATTGAAAATGAATGGGAAAAATTTTGGACGTCCATGGACGACAATGGCAGCACCCCCTATAAGCCTCAATGGAGTTGGGGACGTTTGGGGGACACGTCCTATTGATATCTAGTCATTTTCTGTTGATATGGGGAAATGTAGTTTTTTCCCCATTGAAAATGAATGGGAAAAATTTTGGACGTCCATGGCCGTCAATGGCATCGACATCCATATAGTCAATTGAATCCAAGTACATTGGTATCAATAGATTCGACATGCATGGCCGTCAATGGCATCAATGTAATGTAAATTCCATTGGAAATCCCATTGAAAAGAATGGGAAATTTTCCCATTAGAAATGAATGGGATAGTTTTTGGCAAATATCCGGGGAACCGTAAATTTTTTCCAAATTCTGTATACAATCTTTATGCCCCCCACCGTCCCGGAATTTTTGATGTCCAAATTATGTGATTTGGTCAAAAATTGTAGGACAAGTAGCGTTTTGAAAAATTTTTTAAAAATCGGAAAATCGCCGTTTACGGGCGATCGGAAAATTTTTTGGGGTCGTTTGAAAAATTCCCATCGTCGCGCGAAAATTCCGGTCGTGTCGATACTTGAACGGTGCCAATCGGTGGTACGGTTCGGGCTGCGCGGCGCGCCGAAAAAACGCGGAGAAACCATTGCATAATAATAATAATAATAACTAGAAACTGCAATTTCGGGAGAAATTACACACCTTGGTCTTTCCTCTGTGGAGATACAGATCTTAGCCCCACTCAGGTCTATCAATAGAATGGACCATAATGCCAGTCAATGGCACTAAACAAAGTAAAAGCCATTAGAAAAGATTGGGAGAATTGGACGTCCATGGCCGTCAATGGCATCACCCTCCATAAGCGGCAATCCAATCAGGGACATTTGGGGGACACGTCCTAATGATATCTAGTCATTTTCTGTTGATTTGGTGAAAAAAAAAAAATTCCCATTGAAAATGAATGGGAAAAATTTTGGACGTCCATGGACGTCAATGGTATCAATTTACATAAGCGTCAATGGAATCCAAGTACATTGGCATCAATAGAGTGAACAAACATGAAGAAATGCCATTGGAAATGAATGGGAAGTTTGGACGTCCGTGGCCGTCAATGGCATCACCCTCCATAAGAGGCAATGCAATCGGGGACATTTGGGGGACACGTCCTATTGATATCTAGTCATTTTCTGTTGATTTGGGGGAAAAAAAAAAATTCCCATTGAAAATGAATGGGAAAATTTTTGGACGTCCATGGACGTCAATGGTATCAACTTACATAAGCGTCAATGGAATCCAAGTACATTGGCATCAATAGAATGAACAAACATGAAGAAATGCCATTGGGATTTAATGGGAAGTTTGGACGTCCATGAACGTCAATGGCATCACCCTCCATAAGCAGCAATGCAATCGGGCACATTTGGGGGAAACGTCCTATTGATATCTAGTCATTTTCTGTTGATTTGGGGAAAAAAAAAAAATTCCCATTGAAAATGAATGGGAAAAATTTTGGACGTCCATGGACGTCAATGGTATCAACTTACATAAGCGTCAATGGAATCCAAGTACTTTGGCATCAATAGAATGAACAAACATGAAGAAATGCCATTGGAAATGAATGGGAAGTTTGGACGTCCCTGGACGTCAATGGCATCACCCTCCATAAGCAGCAATGCAATTGGGGACATTTGGGGGACACGTCCTATTGATATCTAGTCATTTTCTGTTGATTTGGGGAAAAAAAAAAAATTCCCATTGAAAATGAATGGGTAAAATTTTGCACGTCCATGGACGTCAATGGCAGCACCCCCCATAAGCGTCAATGGAGTTGGGGACGTTTGGGGTATGTGTCCTATTGATATCTGGTCATTTTCTGTTGATTTGGAGAAATGTAGTTTTTTCCCCATTGAAAATGAATGGGAAAAATTTTGGACGTCCATGTAAGTCAATGGCGGCACCCTTCATAAGCGTCAATGGAATTGGGGAAGTTTGGGGGACACGTCCTATTGATATCTGGTCATTTTCTGTTGATTTGGGGTAATTTTGTTTTTTCCCCATTGAAAATGAATGGGAAAAATTTTGGACGTCCATGGCAGTCAATGGCATCGACATCCATATAATCAATTGAATCCAAGTAAATTGGCATCAGTAGATTCGACATGCATGGCCGTCAATGGCATCAATGCAATGTAAATTCCATTGGAAATCCCATTGGAAGTGAATGGGACTTTTCCCATTCGAAATGAATGGGATAATTTTTGGCAAATTTCCGAGGAAGCGTAATTTTTTTCCAAATTCTGTATACAACTTTTATGCCCCTCACCGTCCCGGAATTTTTGATGCCCAAATTATGTGATTTGGTCAAAAATTGTAGGACTAGATACATTTTGAAACTTTTTTTTTTTTCACGGAAAATTGCCGTTTACGGACGAACGGAAAAATTTTCGGGGCCATTTGTAAAGTTTCCTGTGTCACGCGAAAATTCCGGTCGTGCCGATACTTGAACGGTGCCGATCGGTCTAACGGTTCGGGCTGTGAAGCGCGCGTTTTTTTTCCATTCAAAATGAATAGGAAAGTTTTTGGCAAATTTCCGAGGAACCGTAAATTTTTGCCAAATTCTGTATACAACTTTTATGCCCCTCACCGTCCCGGAATTTTTGATGCCCAAATTATGTGATTTGGTCAAAAATTGTAGGACTAGATACATTTTGAAACTTTTTTTATTTTTCGGAAAATTGCCGTTTACGGGCGAACGGAAAATTTTTCGTGGCGGTTTGAAAAATTCCCATCGTCACGCGAAAAATCCGGTCGTGCCGATACTTCAACGGTGCCGATCGGTGCTACGGTTTGGGCTGTGCGTTGGCTCAAAAAAACGCGGAGAATTATTGAATAATAATAATAAAAAATAAAGTTGCAGAATAACAATACCTTGTTCTTTCTTTCAGAAAGACCAAGGTAACTAGAAACTGCAATTTCGGGAGAAATTACACCTGGGTCTTTCCTCAGTGGAGATACAGATCTTAGCCCCACTCAGGTGTAGCAATAGAATGGACAATAATACCAGTCATTTGCATTAAACAAATTAATGCCATTAGAAACTAGAAACTGCAATTTCGGGAGAAATTACACACCTTGGTCTTTCCTCTGTGGAGGTACAAATCTTAGCCCCACTCAGGTCTATCAATAGAATGGACCATAATGCCAGTCATTGGCACTAAACAAAGTTAAAGCCATTAGAAAAGATTGGGAGAATTGGACGTCCATGGCCGTCAATGGCATCACCCTCCATAAGCGGCAATCCAATCAGGGACATTTGGGGGACACGTCCTAATGATATTTAGTCATTTTCTGTTGATTTGGGAAAAAAAAAAAAAAATCCCATTGAAAATGAATGGGAAAAATTTTGGACGTCCATGGACGTCAATGGTATCAACTTACATAAGCGTCAATGGAATCCAAGTACATTGGCATCAATAGAATGAACAAACATGAAGAAATGCCATTGGAATTAATGGGAAGTTTGGACGTCCATGAACGTCAATGGCATCACCCTCCATAAGCGGCAATGCAATCGGGGACATTTGGGGGACACGTCCTAATGATATCTAGTCATTTTCAGTTGATTTGGGGAAAAAAAAAAAATTCCCATTGAATATGAATGGGAAAAATTTTGGACGTCCATGGACGTCAATGGTATCAACTGACATAAGCGTCAATGGAATCCAAGTACATTGGCATCAATAAAATGAACAAACATGAAGAAATGCCATTGGAAATGAATGGGAAGTTTGGACGTCCATGAACGTCAATGGCATCACCCTCCATAAGCGGCAATGCAATCGGGGACATTTGGGGGACACGTCCTAATGATATCTAGTCATTTTCTGTTGATTTGGGAAAAAAAAAAAAAATCCCATTGAAAATGAATGGGAAAAATTTTTGACGTCCATGGACGTCAATGGTATCAACTTACATAAGCGTCAATGGAATCCAAGTACATTGGCATCAATAGAATGAACAAACATGAAGAAATGCCTTTGGAAATGAATGGGAAGTTTGGACGTCCATGGACGTCAATGGCATCACCCCCCATAAGCGGCAATGCAATCGGGGACATTTGGGGGACACGTCCTAATGATATCTAGTCATTTTCTGTTGATTTGGGGAAAAAAAAAATTTCCCATTGAAAATGAATGGGAAAAATTTTGGACGTCCATGGACGTCAATGGTATCAACTTACATAAGCGTCAATGGAATCCAAGTACATTGGCATCAATAGAATGAACAAACATGAAGAAATGCCATTGGAAATTAATGGGAAGTTTGGACGTCCGTGGACGTCAATGGCATCACCCTCCATAAGCAGCAATGCAATCGGGCACATTTTGGGGGAAACGTCCTATTGATATCTAGTCATTTTCTGTTGATTTGGGGGAAAAAAAAAATTTCCCATTGAAAATGAATGGGAAAAATTTTGGACGTCCATGGACGTCAATGGTGTCAACTTACTTAAGCGTCAATGGAATCCAAGTACATTGGCATCAAAAGAATGAACAAACATGAAGAAATGCCATTGGAAATGAATGGGAAGTTTGGACGTCCCTGGACGTCAATGGCATCACCCTCCATAAGCAGCAATGCAATCGGGGACATTTGGGGGACACGTCCTATTGATATCTAGTCATTTTCTGTTGATATGGGGAAAAAAAAAATTTCCCATTGAAAATGAATGGGAAAAATTTTGGACGTCCATGGACGTCAATGGCAGCACCCTCCATAAGCGTCAATGGAGTTGGGGACGTTTGGGATATACGTCCTATTGATATCTGGTCATTTTCTGTTGATTTGGAGAAATTTAGTTTTTTCCCCATTGAAAATGAATGGGAAAATTTTTGGACGTCCATGGAAGTCAATGGTGGCACCCTTCATAAGCGTCAATGGAATTGGGGAAGTTTGGGGGACACGTCCTATTGATATCTGGTCATTTTCTGTTGATTTGGGGAAATTTTGTTTTTTCCCCATTGAAAATGAATGGGAAAAATTTTGGACGTCCATGGCCGTCAATGGCATCGACATCCATATAGTCAATTGAATCCAAGTACATTGGCATCAGTAGATTCGACATGCATGGCCGTCAATGGCATCAATGCAATGTAAATTCCATTGGAAATCCCATTGGAAGTGAATGGGAACTTTTCCCATTCGAAATGAATGGGATAGTTTTTGGCAAATTTCCGAGGAAGCGTAATTTTTTTCCAAATTCTGTATACAACTTTTATGCCCCTCACCGTCCCGGAATTTTTGATGGCCAAATTATGTGATTTGGTCAAAAATTGTAGGACTAGATACATTTTGAAAGTTTTTTTTTTTTCACGGAAAATTGCCGTTTACGGACGAACGGAAAAATTTTCGGGGCCATTTGTAAAGTTTCCTGTGTCACGCTAAAATTCCGGTCGTGCCGATACTTGAACGGTGCCGATCGGTCTAACGGTTCGGGCTGTGAAGCGCGCGTTTTTTTTCCATTCAAAATGAATAGGAAAGTTTTTGGCAAATTTCCGGGGAACCGTAAATTTTTGCCAAATTCTGTATACAACTTTTATGCCCCTCACCGTCCCGGAATTTTTGATGCCCAAATTATGTGATTTGGTCAAAAATTGTAGGACTAGATACATTTTGAAACTTTTTTTGTTTTTCGGAAAATTGCCGTTTACGGGCGAACGGAAAATTTTTCGTGGCGGCTTGAAAAATTCCCATCGTCACGCGAAAATTCCGGTCGTGCCGATACTTGAACTGTGCCGATCG
The DNA here is from genome assembly GCF_030265065.1 of Corythoichthys intestinalis. NCBI lineage: Eukaryota > Metazoa > Chordata > Actinopteri > Syngnathiformes > Syngnathidae > Corythoichthys > Corythoichthys intestinalis. Next base: position 1,942,226 of record NC_080406.1, read on the forward strand.
GTGCTACGGTTTGGGCTGTGCGTTGGCTCAAAAAAACGCGGAGAATAAGATGAATAAATAATAAGTACAACTAGAAACTGCAATTTCGGGAGAAATTACACACCTTGGTCTTTCCTCTGTGGAGATACAGATCTTAGCCCCACTCAGGTCTATCAATAGAATGGATCATAATGCCAGTCATTGGCAAAAAAACAAAGTAAAAGCCGTTAGAAATGAATGGGAGAATTGTACGTCCATGGACGTCAATGGCGGCACCTTTCATAATTGTTAATGGAATCGGGGAAGTTTGGGGGACACGTCCTAATGATATCTAGTCATTTTCTGTTGATTTGGGAAAAAAAAAAAAATTCCCATTGAAAATGAATGGGAAAAATTTTGGACGTCCATGGACGTCAATGGTATCAACTTACATAAGCGTCAATGGAATCCAAGTACATTGGCATCAATAAAATGAACAAACATGAAGAAATGCCATTGGAAATGAATGGGAAGTTTGGACGTCCATGAACGTCAATGGCATCACCCTCCATAAGCGGCAATGCAATCGGGGACATTTGGGGGAAACGTCCTAATGATATCTAGTCATTTTCTGTTGATTTGGGAAAAAAAAAAAAAATCCCATTGAAAATGAATGGGAAAAATTTTGGACGTCCATGGACGTCAATGGTATCAACTTACATAAGCGTCAATGGAATCCAAGTACATTGGCATCAATAGAATGAAAAAACATAATTAAATGCCATTAGAAATGAATGGGAAGTTTGGACGTCCATGGACGTCAATGGCATCACCCCCCATAAGCGGCAATGCAATCGGGGACATTTGGGGGACACGTCCTAATGATATCTAGTCATTTTCTGTTGATTTGGGGAAAAAAAAAAATTTCCCATTGAAAATGAATGGGAAAAATTTTGGACGTCCATGGACGTCAATGGTATCAACTTACATAAGCGTCAATGGAATCCAAGTACATTGGCATCAATAAAATGAACAAACATGAAGAAATGCCATTGGAAATTAATGGGAAGTTTGGACGTCCATGAACGTCAATGGCATCACCCCCCATAAGCGGCAATGCAATCGGGGACATTTGGGGGACACGTCCTAATGATATCTAGTCATTTTCTGTTGATTTGGGAAAAAAAAAAAAATCCCATTGAAAATGAATGGGAAAAATTTTGGACGTCCATGGACGTCAATGGTATCAACTTACATAAGCGTCAATGGAATCCAAGTACATTGGCATCAATAGAATGAACAAACATGAAGAAATGCCTTTGGAAATGAATGGGAAGTTTGGACGTCCATGGACGTCAATGGCATCACCCCCCATAAGCGGCAATGCAATCGGGGACATTTGGGGGACACGTCCTAATGATATCTAGTCATTTTCTGTTGATTTGAGGAAAAAAAAAAATTTCCCATTGAAAATGAATGGGAAAAATTTTGGACGTCCATGGACGTCAATGGTATCAACTTACATAAGCGTCAATGGAATCCAAGTACATTGGCATCAATAGAATGAACAAACATGAAGAAATGCCATTGGAAATTAATGGTAAGTTTGGACGTCCGTGGACGTCAATGGCATCACCCTCCATAAGCAGCAATGCAATCGGGCACATTTGGGGGAAACGTCCTATTGATATCTAGTCATTTTCTGTTGATTTGGGGAAAAAAAAAAAAATTCCCATTGAAAATGAATGAGAAAAATTTTGGACGTCCATGGACGTCAATGGTATCAACTTACATAAGCGTCAATGGAATCCAAGTACATTGGCATCAATAGAATGAACAAACATGAAGAAATGCCATTGGAAATAAATGGGAAGTTTGGACGTCCATGAACGTCAATGGCATCACCCTCCGTAAGCGGCAATGCAATCGGGGACATTTGGGGGACACGTCCTAATGATATCTAGTCATTTTTTGTTGATTTTGGGGAAAAAAAAAAAATTCCCATTGAAAATGAATGGGAAAAATTTTGGACGTCCATGGACGTCAATGGTATCAACTTACATAGGCGTCAATGGAATCCAAGTACATTGGCATCAATAGAATGAACAAACATGAAGAAATGCCATTGGAAATGAATGGGAAGTTTGGACGTCCATGAACGTCAATGGCATCACCCTCCATAAGCGTAAATGGAATTGGGGACGTTTGGGGTATACGTCCTATTAATATCTGGTCATTTTCTGTTGATTTGGGGAAATTTAGTTTTTTCCCCATTGAAAATGAATGGGAAAATTTTTGGACGTCCATGGACGTCAATGGCAGCACCCCCTATAAGCGTCAATGGAGTTCGGAACGTTTGGGGGAGACGTACTATTGATAACTGGTCATTTTCAGATGATTTGGGGAAATTTAGTTTTTTCCCCATTGAAAATGAATGGGAAAAATTTTGGACGTCCATGGACGTCAATGGCAGCACCCCCCATAAGCGTCAATGGAGTTGGGGACGTTTGGGGTATACGTCCTATTAATATCTGGTCATTTTCTGTTGATTTGGGGAAATTTAGTTTTTTCCCCATTGAAAATGAATGGGAAAAATTTTGGACGTCCATGGCCGTCAATGGCATCGACATCCATATAGTCAAATGAATCCAAGTACATTGGCATCAATAGATTCGACATGCATGGCCGTCAATGGCATCAATGCAATGTAAAGTTCATTGGAAATACTATTGAAAGTGAATGGGAACTTTTCCCATTGGAAATGAATGGGATAGTTTTTGGCAAATATCCGGAGAACCGTAAATTTTTTCCAAATTCTGTATACAATCTTTATGCCCCCCACCGTCCCGGAATTTTTGATGTCCAAATTATGTGATTTGGTCAAAAATTGTAGGACAAGTAGCGTTTTGAAAAAGTTGTAAAAAATCGGAAAATTGCCGTTTACGGGCGAACGAAAAATTTTTCGGGGTCGTTTGAAAAATTCCCATCGTCGCGCGAAAATTCCGGTCGTGTCGATACTTGAACGGTGCCGATCGGTGGTACGGTTCGGGCTGTGCGGCGCGCCGAAAAAACGCGGAGAAACCATTGCATAATAATAATAATAATAATAATAAAGTTGTAGAATAACATAACCTTGTTCTTTCTTTCAGAAAGACCAAGGTAATAATAATAATAAGAACAATAAAGTTGCACAATAACAATACCTTGTTCTTTCTTTCAGAAAGACCAAGGTAATAAAGTTGCACAACAACATAACCTTGTTCTTTCCTTCAGAAAGACCAAGGTAACAAGTTGAAACAGGTGCAGTTACTTCCGGTAATGAGTGGATAACAGGAGGGGTTCTTAAAAAAGAACTAAGAGCCGAAATATTTACTTGTTGGTAATCTATCAAATACTTATTTCATGCAGTTAAATACAAATTTATTATTTAAAAATTATACAATGTGATTTTCTGGATTTTTGTATTAGATTCCGTCCCTCACAGTTGAAGAGAACTTATGATACAAATTACAGACCTTTACATGGCTTGCAAGTGGGAAAACCAGCAAAATCGGCAGTGTATCAAATACTTGTTCTCCCCACTCCAAGTGATTAGCATATGAGCTAAGCTAACGTATCGATGTGGTATAATGGCACTGACTGTAGATTAGGCCTGAGGACCAGCACAAACGGGCATAAACCTAGCAGGAACGAATGATATGTTTCTATAAATTTGCCTCTGATGGGGGGCCAACTTCACGGAGGTTTTTCTTTTACGGAGCAAGATAAAAGTTCACATGTTGAAAAAAAAAACACATCCTGTGATTGGACTTCTGCGCATGCACACATCGCGATGGCGATGTTCAAACGATATATTGTGCGGGCCTACTTATCAGTGGACGTCGTATTTGTCAACTGTGGGAAATTTCCTGTTATGAAATGTGACTTAGCTTGACTTTATATTGGAAAATTTGCACTTGGCCCGAATTTAACCTCTCCGCTAAAAATAAAGGCATAACTCACAGTTTTTCTATTCAGTGAATTCGACTCCACCTCGTTTTTGTGGTTGTTTATTTTTAAATGTATTTTTAAGTGACTCCATTTTGAGCGGAACTAGTCATTGAGTCTTTTTTGACTTTGTTAAATTTAAGCGGAGGAATGTGAAAGAAATAGCAGCAGTCTAGAGGAATGTGCGGCGGAAGCAGCGGTGCCATGCTGCTCTCTCTGCGGATGTGGCCGGACAACAGTTGCTACTCTAAATGAGTGTGGGATGACTTGCAAACAAGTATCATTATCGTTGGGAGTTTTCAGTCAGACGCTATCTCATTTTACATCATAAACTGCCAGACACCATCACAATATCTACTGTGTTATTAACCCCGGAGTGATTATATCTCGACGCAGAGGGGTTTTCCCTTGTTTGCGTCTATGTAATGGGACTCCAATCCTGGATTTTGAAGAAAAAACAAAAAAAATCTCACTCTCGTAGTCAAATAATGGAAGATTTATTCTATAAATAGAAAATGCAATGTCTGGAGAAATTGCGTCGGAATGCTTTGCTCTCACTTCTTGTTGATTTTTCAGCGGAAAAAGCTCTTTGTTGTAGTAAGGGGGCCGCCACAGTGACTTATCTAGCAGCATATTCGATATATTTACGTAAAAATAAAAGCTAACTGCCCAGTTTTTTGCTTTTAACTAAGAATTGAGACTTTTGCATCCATATCTACAAAGAATTCAGGGATTTAACCCTTTAACACCGAACGTGTCGGATCTTTGAAGCCTCGTAATGCTGTAATTACGTCACCCACGTGCCCCTGGTTGCTCTCATTTGAAAGTACGGAAGTTGATGTCCACACCAGTTTTTATTTGAAGTCAATCGACCGAGTAAAACGGGAGGTAATGTCATTTGAGTTTTATAGTTTTATTGCACTCATAAATATGCATTAAAACGTTGCATGGACCACGTATGTATCTCCATATTTCCATAATTTCTTGTCCTTTTTTCAAAACCGAAAGCAGCACAAAAGACTACATATCCCAAGAGCCATTGTGATGTCAAGAATGACGAACCTAATGGGAATATTTTAAGAAATTGACGAGCAAGGCTCCTACTAAGGAAAAGGAGACACGCAAAGCAAGAAACGGCCGGTTGGATTTAGTGAGCGACTTTGAAACGTGCAGAATGAATCGAAAACTAAATTTAGCGCAAGCTAATGCATTATTTCATTAACTCAAGGAATAGGATGAGCTGTATTTGTCATTGTTTTCCGTTAGTCGGGGTCTCGGTGAGTAGAAGTAAAAGCAGCGCGCAAACGGCTGAAGAGTAGGCTGTGTGACATTGTATGTGACGCAGCTCAGTGACCTGTTAAAAAACAAACTTTATTGAGTGCGCACAAAAAAAACTTTATTGGGTCGCATGCCTGAATTTTTTTTTATTGAACTGAACTACTTGTCAATATTTTTGAAAATACTTTTTTTCAATGTTATATATATTTTTTTCTTCACTATGAATCTTTTCAATTTTCTTCACTATGAATCTTTTCAATTTCTATATAGATGTGTGTTCGAGAAGCTTAATTGCATGTACATACAGTGGGGAGAACAAGTATTTGATACACTGCCAATGGGTTTTCCCATTGGCAGTGTATCAAATACTTGTTCTCCCCACTGTATATACCTTTGATAAGGTGATGTGTAGAATACCTAACTTCACAAAAGAGCTATCCTCCAAACCCTTTTTGTGTTGGATGATATATATAAAAAAAAATTCTCACTATTTTGCACTTTATATAACCTGTTTTGACCATAGTATGTGTAAAGGTGAAAAACGCCTATGACCATACCTACTGTTTGTGTTGAATTGTCAAACATAAAACTATTCAATCTTATTTTTTCTATTGAATGTTTATCCTAACAAGTTAAATAAATATTATCAAGCGTCAAAACGGTTGGTCGAGCATGTTTGGTTGTCAGTGGGACATCAACATTACAAATTTTAAAAAAGATTTTGGGATTTTTTTTGTCTTTTGGGGTCCAAAATGTGGATTAAAATTGGTCATTGAAGAAAACCACCTTGAACATGAAGTTCAAGGTGTCCTGAAAAAAGGGACCCAACTTGGCCATTGTGAACATTTTTTTCTTTGAAATAGGCAACATCAAAGGCATGCAAATTCGGCCAAAATAGGCTTAGGTGTTAAAGGGTTAAGCATTTATTCACAAGAATTTTCAACGGAAAAAGATCTTTGTTTACCTATGGCGGCTGCTAATTTCCTTACCGAATAGCCTCATAGTTCGCAATATTTACGTAAAATAAATGCTACCTGCTCGTTTTTGTTGTTGTTTTTTTTTAACCATGAATCGAGACTCTTACATCCATATCTATAAAGAATTCAGGGATTTAAGCATGTATTCACAAGAATTTTCAGCGGAAAAAGCTCTTTGTTGTACTAAGGGGTCGCCACAGTGACTTAACTAGCCGCACATTTGACATATTTACGTAAAATAAATGCTAACTGCATGTTAGTTTTTTTTTTGCTTTTAACTAAGAATCGAGACTGTTTTACATCCATATCTACAAAGAATTCAGGGATTTAAGCATTTTTTCACAAGAATTGTCAGCGGAAAAAGATCTTTGTTTACCTATGGCGGCCGCTAATTTTCTTACTGACTAGCTTCATAGTTCGCAATATTTACGTAAAATAAATGCTACCTGCACATTTTTTTTTTTTTTTTTTGCTTTTAATGAAGAATCTAGACTTTTACATCCATATCTATAAATAATTCAGGGATTTAAGCATCTATTCACAAGAATTTTCAACGGAAAAAGATCTTTGTTTACCCTATGGCGGCCGCTAATTTCCTTACCGACTAGCCTCATAGTTCGCAATATTTCCGTAAAATAAATGCTACCTGTACATTTTTTTTTTGCTTTTAACCAATAATCGAGACTTTTACATCCATATCTATAAAGAAATCAGGGATTTAAGCATCTATTCACAAGAATTTTCAGCGGAAAAAGTTCTTTGTTGTACTAAGGGGTCGCCACAGTGATTTAACTAGCAGCATATTCGTCATATTTACGTAAAATAAATGCTAACTGGACGTTTGTTTTTGTTTTGCTTTTAACTAAGAATCGAGACTGTCTTACATCCGTATCTACAAAGAATTCAGGGATTTAAGCATTTTTTCACAAGAATTTTCAACGGAAAAAGATCTTTGTTTACCTATGGCGGCCGCTAATTTCCTTACTGACTAGCCTCATAGTTCGACATAATTACGTAAAATAAATGCTAACTGCACGTTTGTTTGTTTTTTTTGCTTTTAACCAAGAATTGAGACTGTTTTACATCCATATCCATCAGAGGTTGCGCTACACTTTTTCGTTGTCTGTCATTTTGACGGACAGTGTCATAAAAATCCGGTCATAATCTATTTTTACCCGTCACATTTTAAAAACGATAATAATGACATATTCAATAGTATTTAGTAGTGATGGAGAAACTGAAGCTTTCTGAAGCAGTGAATCAATATCAAGCAATGTGTCAAAATGGTTCAGTGTTATGAAGCATCTGCCATGAATCAGTGTGGTGAGTCATGACACTGCTTCACCACTGCTTTCTGTATCACTGAAGCAAATGTGTTGAAATGGTTCAGTGCTACGAGGCATTTGACACAATTCAGTTTGATGACATCTGTTGGACAAAAATATATTGAACTTTCATATAACCAAGTGTCATCTGAGCAACTAAATATGTGGGTCGTATGGTGGTTACATAATTTGCCTAGTGTTCAAGCAGTAGTGGGTGCGACCCCTAGCATGAAATTTATTCTTTATTCTTCCCCAGATTAATTAAAAATAATAATAATAACAAAACAAAAAAAAGGTGTTTGGTTACTTTTAAATGAAAAACAGAAATGCTTGTGGAATAGGGAACTCTTGATGGTAGGTGTATAGAATGCTAGTGACACTGGGATGGGGATTTGGGTGTTTCACACATTTTTATTTAAAAACAAAATCATCTCAGCAGCATTTGGTTTCAGCCGGTTCCTCTTTTTGCTAATGACCTCGCCAGCTTTTGAGAATATTCTCTCACATGGCACGAACAAATATACAAACTGGCAGATAGACAAACAAACACAAAAACTGACAGACACAAAAACAAACACAAAAACTGACTAACTGACGGACACAAAAAGTAACGTGTGTGTGTGTGTGTGGGGGGGGGTGCGTGTGTGTGTGTGTGCGTATTATATAAATCAGTGTATAGTGTGTCAATGAATGCCTAAACTATGTGCATTTGCAAATTAATCTAATGTAATCTAATCTAATGTTTAATCTGATCTAATTTCACTTTACTCTCCCTCGTTATCAATATGAAGTAAAGCGCGCAAAAACTCTCCTCACAACCCACAACATTTTGAGGGATATATCCCCTTTTTATAAGCATTGTGAGTTTGACTGAACCAAATTGACTGACTCGACCCCTTGCTACCTGAGTGACACGTCCACGGTCACGGCCGACACGCGTGTGATATCACAACGCTTTGCTTCCGCGGCCAGGTGTTTTTCCACTGAATGAAGCGAGACATCAGTACAACGTATCGGAATACTTGTTGCCGCGAGCGCTCGACACTTGTCAGGCGTCTGCTTCGAGCGTGACGTCACGAGCTGTTCCACCGGATCCAGCGAGACATAGGGACGACTGTTTCATGATACTTCTGCCGCGAGCGCTCGACACTTGTCTCGAGCGTCCGCTTCTAGCGTAACATCACTAGTATTTAGTTTTCATTCATTTTTAATGAATATTCTGTCTGAACAAGCTTAACAAGAGGAAAACAGACAGCGGAGTGCACCAATCAGCGACGGGCAGACGTGCCGTTAGCAAAGCGACGAGGGCAGGACGAGGGACTTGCGCGCGGAAGTAAACATGCGAGGAGAACGGAGTTTATTCAACATGGCTAGCGCGAGACAGACTGTTGTCAATGACTCGTGTCGATGTGTTTTAGCTCATTTAAAACTGAATTTACCGCAGATTGGAACATATTCTCGGCTTTCCCGTTTGCCATCCGTGTTGTTGTAGAGACGACTTTCGGCGCACAAGAGTGACGTTGCTCGTGAAGAACACGTCACGCAAATAAACAAATCTGATTTGTCGATTGATTTTGTACCTACTCGAGAGGCTGTGTCCCAGACTTTTCTCTCAGTGTTTGAAAAATACAGGGAGAACAGTCCGGCCGTGCCAGGCAAACACTCAGTTACCTTGACATTTTTCCGAGTAAGGCCAACGACGTCATGCATCAAGAGAGACAATAGCTAATTAATATGCTCACTCGCCACCCTGTGGTCTGGGGTGTGAATTGCAATCTGTCAAAATGACGGATGGACTTCAGTTTTTTCCGTCACCGTTTTAAAAAAACCGGTCAACGACGGAAACTATTCGGTTAATGCGACCCCTGATATCCATAAAGAATTCAGGGATTTAAGCATTTATTCACAAGAATTTTCACCAACAGAAAAAGCTCTTTGTTTACATATGGAGGCCGCTAATTTGCTTACTGAATAGCATCATAGTTCGCAATATTTACTTAAAATAAATACAAACTGCACGTTTTTTTTTTTTCCTCTTTTAACCAAGAACTGAGACTGTTTTACATCCATATCTATAAAGAATTTAGGGATTTAAGCATTTATTCACAAGAATTTTCAACGGAAAAAGATCTCTGTCTGTGTTTCCACTCGGTCAGCTTTGACGGAGATAGGCTCCCTATGAATCGGCTCAGCGTCCCATGTCCCATCAATACATTATGAAGTCTATGCACTAACCCTATTTCTGATATAAATGAGATATATAAAATGATTTGTACACTGTATTTGTTGATTTTTTTGGTGGGGTTCCGTGATGGACTGAGGGATGTAGCGAGGATCACTATTTTTTTAGGGGATTTCCTAATAATAGGCAGAGTTTGACTTTTGTGGGAGGGTGGGCAAAACATGAAAAAAATAAATTTCAATTACCTATTGCCTCCTCAGGTGTAGTTTTGGTTAAGCAAAGCAAAGGACCACAGCTAAACAATTTCGACCCATTATTAAATAATTTGTTGCATTTTTGCTCATTTCATTCATTTTTTTTTTAGGGTTTTATTGCTTTACAACTTTTATAAACAATATTTTACCAGCCAGGTCTTTATTTTAAGTTCATAAATAGGAAAGTCAATTACACGCATTGACATTTTTCGTCCATTAGAGGCAATGCCCCGCCTGCCCCACTCTTAATAACTAATTTGCTCCCAAAAACGTATAAATACGTTCTATTTTTAATTGTTTGTGTCCCAAAGATGTATTTATACGTCTTTTACGCATTTGTTTTACAAGAGACATCTCTGGGTTCTGATTCAATTTAGCTCCAAAGCACAAAGTTAAAAATTAATTTAAAGCAATAAAACTGGCCACTGGAGGGCAGTAGCAGATTTGGTAAGACCCGCAACCCGATTCAACGACAACGAACAGCCGGGCCGCACGGCCGGGGCGCCAGCAGAAGACGACCGAATGGCGTCCAGGATGCCAGGCGGCGGACGACTGAGCAGAACGACCTGGACCACCAGTGCAGCGGACGATGCTGTTGAGTCCGTGCTGTTCGCCAAGCAGACCCCGCAGAGACTCAAAAAAATTCATCTTTATGAGACAGGCGGCGATGAGGGAAAAGTTTACGCGGCTGTCGCAGCCACAACAGCGTCATTTCTCTGTTAGTTATGTGTAAATAAATTGTTAATTTGCTATCAAAAGCTCTATTTGTCTTGTCGTTTATTGTAGAAAGACAACATTATTCAGATGTTTGCGATGTCACAAAAGCAAAAAATAGCTGTGTTAAAGTCGAAGTTATGTTTGAAATGTATGCTTTTACAAAAAGCTTTATTTCTCTGTTTTTTCATCAGAAATAGGAAAATTGCTGAAACTAAGCTATTTTCTAATGCTGATTTCTAAAAAATGGAAAAAGATGAACTTCCTTTTTTTTCCTGCTGAAAGAAGAGAATCTAATCTTTCTTTTGGTGGGTTGCATGTTTATATAGCAATAGAACAGAATTTTCTGTGGGCCTTGCAAAATCAGTCAAAATCCAGTAAAACAGCCGGGAGCGAAGGGGGATGCACCGGTTAAAATGGCTGGGAGTGAATGAGTCAATTGCGTGTATGGTCCTGATTGCATATTTATGCACCCGAGCAGAGGTTGCGCTAGACATTTTCGTTGTCTGTCATTTTGACTGACAGGGTCATAAAAATCCGGTCATAATCTATTTTTACCCGTCACTTAAATTTTTAAAATGATAATGATGACATATTCAATAGTATTTAGTTTTCATTCATTTTTAATTAATATTGTAACGCTTGCTTGGCGGCGAAAAATTAGACACGGAAGTCGTGGTATTTTTCTCCCTCTTTTTGCTCTGCTTACCGCCAACAACTCCGCCCCCAAAGAAAAAGAGGCAACTATATAGACCCCAATCACCAACGTCACACAATGATCTTAATTGTGGTTGTCAGCCCAAAATCTTCTAAATATATATTAAATGCATCTTACCAGATATAAAATGACTACTACATAGTCTGTGGTGATCGTTTGGTGCCCAGATTTCTTGTCGAATTACAGCAGTCCATCTCGCTCTCCTCTTCGGGTCTCTCAGAATACGGTAGAACTTCAAGTCTCTCCGTCTATCTTCTCTGTTACTGCAACCAACCGCCACACACGCCTTCACCATTTTGATTATTAATGTTAACGAGCAGAAAAACATGCCGTAATAGGAGGCATGTACGTAGCGGTAATGTGTAAACACGACAAGCTGACACACAATATGGCGGCTCCAGTCGGGGGGGGGGGGGGGGGGGGGTTGTGACGTCATGTGATTGGGGTCTATACACAGGCGGCAATCTGGTCCACCAATTGGATGACGCGCTGGCACACCGGGTGCACCAATAAGAACCTCGAGTTGATGTGTCAATCACGGTGCCGCCGCCAGACCCCGGTGACACTACAATATTCTGACAGAATAGCCAACGACGTCATGCATTAAGAGAGACAATAGCTAATTAATATGCTCACTCGCTACCCTGTGGTCTGGGGTGTGAATTGCAACCTGTCAAAATGACGGACGGACTTCAGTTTTTTCCGTCACCGTTTTAAAAAACCGGTCAACAACGGAAAATATTCGGTTAACGCGACCCCTGCACCCAAGTCACCTGATTTTTAGAATCCGCTGAAAATCCGATACCGGAAAAAATGTCTATTTTTTTTTTTTTTTTTTAAATTTGAACAAAAGTTCCAAACATGTGACAGTACTGCGCCGTTTAAAGTACATCCTCTTCTGCTTTTTGCAGGAGTGTTGCGGATTATGGCAATGCCATTGCATTTTTGGGTTCGATCGGCCTGATTTACGATCACGTGATCGGATCAAGGCCATCCCTAATTTTTTTGGGGTTAGATTTGGTTGATTCCCTGAATTTTGTGCAAAAAAAAAAAAAAGTGATTATGTGAAATGGATAAAAAAATGAAGGATGAGATACCTTTTGAAATTTTAACCTTTTTGGCCTGGGTAATGAATGGGCCTTTTTTGTTGGCATACTCGATTTTGGACGCTATTGTAAATGTTAGGGTGGAGTCGGAAGCGAGCCTGCCTCTCGTGAATTTTTTAATATTTTAAAGAATTTGAACGGTGACAATCAGCCAAAGTGCGAGGGCTATGCTTTGCAAATCATCCCCACAACTAGAAAATGATGTTTCTGCTTTGCTCTCACTTCCTATGAGTCCTCCATCGTGAGCACGTGTCAGCGTGTGTGTGTGTCTATGTGCATGTGTAACTGCTTGCATGAGAGCAGACAGACACAACAATCACGTACACTCTGCGGGCATGACTTTTACAAACACAGAGAAACCACAAGCAATCCGACCAGGAAATGCCTCATGTCTCAACAGAATACATAACAACGCTCCCAGAAAAAAGGGTGCCTATTTACACTAACGTCTAAAATTCAAGATTGCTTTAAGATTATCCGTACAAGACATCAGAAACAGTTCTCAGTTTAGTCTGAGTACTTGTGCAATGACTAAAAGAAGTCATTTCTGGAGAAACCTTGCTCTCACTTCCTGTAGATTTTCGGTCACCTCCTATTCATTTTGGGGAATTTTACGTCAATTCCTTGTTATTGTCCAATCCATTTGGACTGGGACATTCACTGGATTGGGCATCTATAGAGCAGTCAATAGCAGCCTATGACTTCCTACTTAATAAAAATATTGTATACAGTGGTATGAAAAACAGTGGCGCCTCCAGAAATTTTTCATAGGGGTGGCCAGATGGGGTCACTTAAAATCTTGGGGTGGCCAAAACTAAAAGCCATAATATCAGGTTTTCATTATATTATCGCAGTAAAAAGGTCAGGGGAAACTATTAGAAAGACTTAAGGACAAGGCTACTAATATACATTGGTGTCGTGTGTAATATTTGATATTACTAATGATTTAATGTGCATAGTCCATAACTGTCCAGTCAACATTTTGAGTTCCACAACAATTCTGCTTTATTGTGTTATGCATATATTAGGCATAAGGTGTACATTTAACTAGAGCTGTCAAACGATTAAAACTTTTAATTGAGTTCATCACAGCATAAAAATCGCAATACAGACCATCTCTAAAATATGCTATATTTTTCTGTAAATTATTGTTGGAATGGAAAGATAAGACAGATATAAACATTCAACATACTGTACATAAGTATTGTATTTGTTGATTATAACATTAAATCCACAAGATAGCATTAACATTATTAACATTCTTTCTGTGAAAGGGATCCACAGATAGAAAGACTTATAATTCTTAAAGGATAAATGTGAGTTTGTATATTGTGACTAAATATTGCCATCTAGTGTATTTGTTGAGCTTTCAGTAAATGATACTGTAGCGGCTTAACTGTTCTGCCCAAATGCATGATGGGAAGTGGTGCAACCATGACTGTGTGTGGTGGCTGCAAATGCTATATCTTCTCTGCGTTGGATACACTACAGGGTGTTAAGAAAAAGATCAACGCTTGTCATTCTTCCCCACGTCGCTTCCCACAATATTTATAGTTGTTGTGGGAGAGATGACAAAGCTTTTACCAATTAAAAGCACGGCCCCAATAAATGCTTTTATCTACTCCACTCACTTGACAGTGCCTCTTATCTCTGTATAGAAGTAAAACGGCGCCATTGTACGCTGTTTGCGGCAATGCGTGAATGAGTCGTACAGCGAATGCGTTAATTGCGATATTTTCACATGATTAATTTTTAAAAATTAATTACCGCCCGTTAACGCGCTAAATTTGACAGCCCTACATTTAACAAATCAAAATAAATGCATTCATTTGGGATGAAATGCATGACTGATGCTATAACACCCCCTGGTGGCGCCACTGATGAAAAAGTATCTGAACCTTTTGGAGTATCTCACATGACTAAATAAAATCCCCATCAAATGTGGTCTGACCTTGTCAAAATCAAAAAAACAGTGTCTGCTTTAACTAAAACCACCCAAACATTCATAGGTTTTCATATTTTAAAGAGGATAGTATGCAAAGAATGACAGAAGGGGAGGATAAGTCAGTGAACCATCACATTTGATATTTTGTGGGCCCGCTTTGGCAGCAATAACTTCACCCAGATCAAGACTAATCTTGGCCTATTCTTTTCTACAAAACTGCAGTAGTTTAGTCAGATTCCTGGGATGTCTGGCATGAATCGCTGTCTTTAGGTCATGCCACAGCATCTCAATGGGATTCAAGTCTGGACTTTGACTTGGCCATTCCAGAACATGTATTTTATTCATCTGAAACCATTCTGAATTCTGCGTTTTGGATCATTGTCTTGTTGCAGCATCCATCCTCTTTTTAGCTGCATAACATCCTGATAAACTTTTGAATTCATTCTTCCATTAATGATTGCAAGTTGTCCAGGACTTGAGGCAGCAAAACAGCCCCAAATCATGATGCTCCCTCCACCAAGCTTCACAGTGGGGTTGATGTTGGTGAGCTGTTCCATTTTTCCTCCACACATGACGTTATATGTTACTCCCAAACAATTCAACTTTGCTTTCATCAGTCCACAAAATATATTGCAAAATCTTCTGTGGAGTGTCCAAGTGCCTTTTTGCGAACATTAAACAAGCAACGTTTTTTTTTTGACAACAGTGGACAACCGTGGAGTCCTCCAATGAACACCATTCTTGGCCACAGTTTTACATATACTTGATGTGTGCACAGAGATATTGGACTGTCCCAGTGATTTCTGTAAGTCTGTAGCAGACATGCTAGGGTTCTTTTTTACCTCTCTGAGTATTCTGCACTGGCATCATTTTTGGTGGACAGCCACTCCTCGTGAGAGAAGCAACAGTGCCAAACTTTCTCCATTGGTAGACAACTTCTCTGACTGTCGATTGATGAACATCCAGACATTTTGTATCTTTTCTCAGCCTTATACAAATCAACAATCCTTGATCGCAGGTCTTCAGACAGCTCTTTTGACCGAGCCATTATGCACATCAGACAATGCTTCTCATCAAGACAATTCTTACCAGGTGTGTGTTTTATAGTGGGCAGAGCAGCTTTAAACCACTCATCACTGATTGGGCACACACCTGACTTAAAATGTTTGGTTTCAATTGCTCTTTAAGTCTCCTTAGGCAGGGGGTTCACTTACTTATTTTTTCCCCCCCTTCTGTCATTGTTTGCATGCTATTCTCATTAAAATACATAAAAACCTACAAATGTTTGGGTGGTTTTAGTTAAAGCAGACACATTTTTCATCTGTGTCAGATCAGATCACATTTGCTGGTGATTTTATGCAGAAACGTGAGTAATTCCAAAAGGTTCAGATACTTTTTCATACCACTGACTGTATACTGGCATATAGGTCACTCCGGCAGATAAGTCGCACCCTTAGTTTGTGGTTAAAAAGTAGGTATTTTAGGTAGACCCTTGAATAGGTTGTACCTCAGTATGGGAGATTTTTGGGCAAATTTTGGGGCAAATTTTTCAATACCAATATGGCTGAAACAAATAGCATTTTATTTTGATTTAAGGACTGTATTTCCATTACTTGACTGCTACTTACAACTTACATAAACAGTAACAACTATAGGTACACTACACAAAAAATGCCACCAATGTGGTAAATATATTCAGTTTCTAGTTTCTTAACTGTCTTAACTCTTGCTCATCATCATGGATGGAAGCCCTCAAATTCCTCTTAATCATCATTATCAATATCATTTTTAAACATTTTTCTAATCTCCTAATCAGTAACTGTCATAGAAATCATTCAGTTCCTCATTATATGTCATCCTGTTGATACCCACATTAGTTTTTTATGCTCTCCTTGAGCACCCTCTTGAGGTTGCTTGACAACATTGTTTGTTGCAAAATCCAAGATGGCTGCTCGACGTGTAAAGTTGGCGTTATATGTTCCTTGGGCAAGTTTTGTTCATAGGTACTGTTTGCCTAGAGTGCATATTGTGCATTTTTTTGTCTTGCAGCTGTAGCTGTTGTATTGTTTTATATTAGCCATTTGAAGATTATTTTGAACGTATCTGTCTGTATAGTTAGCATAGCTAATGCTAAGTGTTACTGGTCCTAAAGATGGTACAAATACAAATAGTCTGTGGAACAGTTGTATTTAATTTTTTTTTTTTAATATTAGCCATTTGTTAACTATTTTGAGCGTAACTTGTCCGTATAGTTAGCGTAGCTAATGCTAAAATGTATGTTTTTCAGTTTTATGACTGTCTTAATAGAGGAATTGTCTTGGTCGCACCCGCGTTTTGGGCAACAATTTCAGTTAAAAAAGTTTGACTTATCCGTGAATATATACGGCTAATACATTTTAAAAAACAGGTCTTTCTTTACCCGATTCCGATCTTCTGCTTAACAAAGGAAAGTTGAAGGTTTTTAAACCTTGGGATTTTTCTGACAGCGGCCGTTTCGGAGAAAAAATTTTAGACACCCCTGCTGTACATGCATACCAGGGGTCGCGTTAACCGAATATTTTCCGTCGTTGGCCGTTTTTTTAAAACGGTGACGGAAAAAACTGAAGTCCGTCCGTCATTTTGACAGGTTGCAATTCACACCGCAGACCACAGGGTGGCGAGTGAGCATATTAATTAGCTATTGTCTCTCTTAATGCATGACGTCGTTGGCTATTCTGTCAGAATATTGTAGCGTCACCGAGGTCTGGCGGCGGCACCGAGATTGACACATCAACGCGAGGTTCTTATTGGTGCACCCGGTGTGCCAGTGCGTCATCCAATTGGTGGACTAGATTGCCGCCTGTGTATAGATCCCAATCACATGACGTCACAACTCCGCCCCCCTGACTGGAGCCGCCATATTGTCCGTCAGCTCGTCGTGTTTACACATTACCGCTACGTACATGCCTCCTATTACGGCGTGTTTTTCTGCTCGTTAACATTAATAATCAAAATGGTGAAGGCGTGTGTGACGGTTGGTTGCAGTAACAGAGAAGATAGACGGAGAGACTTGAAGTTCTACCGTATTCCGAGAGACCCGAAGAGGAGAGTGAGATGGACTGCTGTAATTCGACAAGAAATCTGGGCACCAAACGATCACCACAGACTATGTAGTAGTCATTTTATATCTGGTAAGATGCATTTAATATATATTTAGAAGATTTTGGGCTGACAACCACAATTAAGATCATTGTGTGACGTTGGTGATTGGGGTCTATATAGTTGCCTCTTTTTCTTTGGGGGCGGAGTTGTTGTTTTGTTGGTGTTGTTGGCGGTAAGCAGAGTAAAAAGAGGGAGAAAAATACCACGACTTCCATGTCTAATTTTTCGCCGCCAAGCAAGCGTTACAATATTAAATAAAAATGAATGAAAACTAAATACTATTGAATATGTCATCATTATCATTTTAAAAATTTAAGTGACAGGTAAAAATAGATTATGACCGGATTTTTATGACCCTGTCAGTCAAAATGAGAGACAACGAAAATGTCTAGCGCAACCTCTGATGCATACATACAGTACACATCTTTTCAGGTGAATTTACATACAATAACTCCAATGGAACCCACCTGTCTTTGAAGGCTTTTTCTGCTATTTCTCGCGCAGCTTTGCGGACTTCCTCTGGGACAGCGTCCTTCTCTGCCTGGGAAACCTGGAACACCTTGTGTCCCGCATCCAAGCGATACGGGCCCCCTCTCCCGCCCAGCCCTGCAGTATCTCGACCTCCTGCAGGGGAACATCACAAAACAGCAATGGGCTAATGGAGCGGAACTGTTTAAGTGACTAGTTCCACCTAGTGTAAAAGCTAAGGCGTGTAACAAAATGACTGAATTGAGGTTTCTTATGCAGGCCTTATTCAACGATATTTTCATCCTTGCTAAACTAGTGCGCCAGATTGCCAGCTTGTTCCATACACAGGTAGTCCCCACGTTACGAACGAGTTCCGCTCCTACAGTGGCCTCCTAAATACCCTCTAAATCTCAACATAACTATCCAAAAACATGTATTATGCATCATTGTACTGTCCTAGTGAAGGAGAAACGATATCGTCATCGCACACACCATATAATTGTTTGCATTAGTTTAACACATATATAGTCTAACACATACATATGGTACAGGTTTTCGTAGGCACCGTCTAACTGTTTGCATTAGGCTAACACACGTAATATAATTAATCAGGAAATAGTATCATTTTCATATTTACGGTAGGACTACACTACTAATATAAAATAAATAGCACACCATAGTTTAACGAGAAGAAATAGAAGAGATACACAATGCCGTCTTATCACAAGAGTGACGCACCAACTTGGGTAATCTGCTCTCCCAGCAAACTCCAAGGACAAAGCGCTTTGTCCTAAAACAAGTACAACCAGCCCGGACAGCAAAGTTGATAGCGGGCGTCCCAATCCGCGCACGAACCTTAGCCGCCCAAAACCGGCCACAGCGGGGATGGCCCAAAAGCAACGCCCAGAAACGCCTTCGACAAGACCCGCGTCAGCAAAGACTTCAAAAAGACTGGACACTGAGATAAGACAGATTTTCTTCTGCTCAGAAACATGTAGCCTTGTTTTGGATCCAGAATTGTCCCTCCGTCGTCTGTTTTTGCCTTGTTTTTACCATTGTCGACGAATAAATTGTCAACCTGTTTTCGGTGAGTGTTCTTCAAGCTTTTGAAACATGGAGTCAGTACAAAGGGTTAAAATAAGAGGACGCGCGAGATTTGGCCTTCCCGGCGGGCGCGCGCGGGGCAGCGTCGGCCGAGCAGCAATTGTTGTGGCTGGTGCTGTTCTCGGGTGCGTCTGGGCCAGGGGGGTCAAATTTCAACACTAGCCAAGACGTTGGATTTAAGTCCTAGACAACAAGCTAAACTGTAATCTTTCCCCTCTCTCTCGGCTGCGCGACTTCTGTGCGTTCTTCTTCGTGTGTACTTGCATGCGGAAGTACAAAAAAAAAAGTCTACAAGTACTTTTCGACAGACCAATAAAAACTGGGCTGGGGGCTATAGTTTAGACACCCCTTCTCGAAACGCTAAAAATCAGTATCAGAGTGTGTATGGGGCCCTGCTAGTCACCTGTTCCACCCGCCCACTGGTTTCCGCCCACATGGGGTGCATTCTTAGGATCCACCTTGCCATGTTTCGGGGCAGAGACATCCAAGCCGCTGTCCCTCTGGATGGTAATCTGAAAGAAGGCACACACAAAAAAGAACTGTATCAAAAATTTAGTCTCAAGAGATTCTGAATGGTGGTTATGAACGTATTATAATACGGTCAAAAAATGTGAAGGTATAAAACAATGTGGGGAGATGAAAATTGACAATATCTGAGATAAGAGGTCAACCGATAAGGGATTTTCAAAGGCCAATGCCGATATCGTTTTCAATTTTTTGAGCCAATACTTGAGGCTGAAATACTTTTTTTTTAAAAACACGATCTTAGGAAAAAACGGGTTGTCCAATATTATCGGATGGCCGATTAAAGCATTTAAAATAACATCGCCAATGAACTGTAGGTTTGCTTAAAAGTTAATGTACAAGCCTGCAGCTCTTTGTACATGGGCTGGTCACAGTTTCACACAGCAGCTATGCTAAGAATGACCTCTAGATGTCTCCAAACTAATATGCTTGAGATTTGTTAACTGAGGGAAAGACCCTAATTACTCATGGTGCACAAATAAAATGAACAACAGATGAAAAATACTGAATTATTAACTCATCTCATATAACTACTGTGGTACCAGAAAGAAATAGTCACTAAGAAAAATAATAAAATAAATCATTTAATTGCCTACTAGCACTGTGTGAGCCATATGTGACACAGCAGTGCATTATTGACACTTTGCGCTTGCCAGGATTGTCTCAGAGAGAACATGATCCAAAAAATGGGTGTTTGCACTATTTTGAGTTGAATAATATAGTGGTGTAATATTGGCACTTTCCCCCCCAATACCATTAGCCATAATATGTTAAGTTCACTATCGCATATATTAGTATCTGGTTGATATCGGCATAGGATTTTTTGACAACATTGGGATTTCAATTTTATCGGTGAAAAAGTCATGATCGGACAACTCTAGTTAAAGTGGCACTTTTGACAGTATTTACTGAGCATTCAACACTATCATCCCATCATGAATTGCCCATGATTCAATTCCTTTTGAAATCTTATCCGGGTATGTTTAGCAAGTATGTTAAGCACATTTTTCAAAGCAGAGTGCAGGAAGTCTGTTATGGAAGTGAGGGATGTAAATGATGAGGTGAGAAGTATTTACAGTCGAGAGTCCAAGTATGTTCAAATACAGTAGAGCCAATGTTGTTTGTCTGGAGCCAACAGTGAGCACAGTAGCCGTCTTGTCTGACGTGGTGCGTTCCCCCCGTCAAAGAAGTGTCTATTGAGTAATCGGTGTGTGTCGCCAAAACACTCCTGTCTCACGGGTGGTGAGAAAGTGCAGCGGCCATGAAAATGTAACTATTTCACAAATTTAACAGTGCTAGTGAGTGGGAGATCAAAGTAGTTACAGCAGATTTGACATTGCTTCATGTCAAAATTTGTGTCTGTATTCCATGATATAATAGCAACAATTTATGCATATAGTTTAATTTGAAATTTTTCTGTTTTAATGGACAGCAATAGCCTACTTTAAACCTGTGGTATTATGTCAGTACTAATATACTGTATAACAGCAAATGATGACCAAATCATTGAATATGGCCTGCACAAGAAGCTTGGATGGACGGACGGATGGATGGCCCTGGGTGGGTGGATGGATGGATGGCCCTGGGTGGGTGGATGGATGGATGGATGGATGGATGGATGGATGGATGGATGGATGGATGGATGGATGGATGGATGGATGGATGGATGGATGGATGGATGGATGGATGGATGGATGGATGGATGGATGGATGGCCTTGGGTGGGTGAATGGATGGATGGCCTTTGGATAGATGGACTTTAGTGGGTGGGTGGATGGATGGCCTTGGATGGATGGATGGATGGATGGATGGATGGATGGATGGATGGATGGATGGATGGATGGATGGATGGATGGATGGATGGATGGATGGATGGATGGATGGATGGATGGATGGATGGATGGATGGCCCTGGGTGGGTGGGTGGATGGATGGATGGATGGATGGATGGATGGATGGATGGATGGATGGATGGATGGATGGATGGATGGATGGATGGATGGATGGGTGGGTGGGTGGGTGGATGGATGGCCCTGGGTGGGTGGATGAATGGATGGATGGCCCTGGGTGGGTGGATGAATGGATGGATGGATGGATGGATGGATGGATGGATGGATGGATGGATGGATGGATGGATGGATGGATGGATGGATGGATGGATGGATGGATGGCTGGCCTTGGGTGGATGGATGGATGGATGGCCTTGGGTGGATGGATGGATGGATGGCCTTGGGTGGATGGATGGATGGATGGATGGATGGATGGATGGATGGATGGATGGATGGATGGATGGATGGATGGATGGATGGATGGATGGATGGATGGATGGCCTTGGGTGGGTGGATGGATGGCCTTGGGTGGGTGGATGGATGGATGGATGGATGGATGGATGGATGGATGGATGGATGGATGGATGGATGGATGGATGGATGGATGGATGGATGGATGGATGGATGGATGGATGGATGGATGGATGGATGGATGGATGGACGGACGGGTGGGATAATCCAATCACAGCCAAAATAGAATTAGAAGATTTAGTGGTCTAAATATAAATATTTTGCAGTATCCTTATACCCCTGGATGATTTTGTTGCTTGTAGTCTTTAACTAATTCACCTGGGAAGGCTGGCATTAAGTGATTATGTTTCATTGTTTTATACAAATTAATACATTTAAAAATAATAATAATAATAATTAAAAGTTTGGACACCCCTGCTGTTTAAGCATCTGCATGCATGTAAAGTGTCATTCCTGAAAACTTTTCTGATTTACAAATGCCATCCTTGTTAATTTCATTCCGACTTGCATTTCCTAAAATCCGCAGCCTTTTTAAAGATTAACCTTAGCAACAGTCTTTTCCAACACTTAAGCGTCTTCACTCGAGCCAAGAATGTGTCCGTCTGTCTGTGCTCTGCAATGTGGGCGCCCAGACAATGCGGCCTCAGTGTACAGATCAATATACAAGGGTCACAGCTCTTGCATCATCACCACAAAGCATTTTATTCATCCATGCCAGTGATAGCACTGGCTCACAAGTAGGAGAAGCAGGAAACATTCCAGAAAATCGAGAATGTTTCCACTCAATATATTCTGAGAATATATTCTTACAAGAAGCTCACTCGCAAAGTAGTACAGCCACTATGTGGTGGTAAGTGACATTACAGGTTGCCTTGTGTGGGTGCGAGGAGCCATAAATTGTACAAAAGTACTTAACTGAGAGTACAATGGTACCTCAACATACAAAATTCGTTCCGGAGTGGCTTTCGTATCATGATTTTTTTCGTATAATGAATGGCGTTTTGCATGTAAATCGTCTAATTTGTTCCAAAACACCACATCAAATTTGAGAGACAACGAGACCCAAAAGGGGTATTTGCCTTTTTTTTTTGCCATGTGGCATTTTTGCTGGCCTTGCACATCCATGCCATTGAGGGCTATGCACGTCCAAATTTTCCATTCATTTTAAATGGCAGTAAAACCTGTGTGACTGTGATTTTTGAACATACATTTTACACTACAGCGCGTTGACGTTCAACCAGCACCCAAGTAAGGCTAAGCCGTTGACGGCTAAGAATGGAAAATTTGAACGTGCAAAGCCGTCAATGGCGGGGACGTGCAAGGCCAGCAAAAATGCCAAATACCAAAATTAAAAAAAAAAAAAAAAAAAAAGTCACATGGCAAAAAAAAAAATGCCACATGACAAAATCAATTTTGCCACATGGCAAAAAAATGCCACATAGCAAAATCAAATTTTCCACAGCAAAAAAAAAAATGCCACATGGCAAAATCCATTTTGCCACATAGAAAAAATGCCACAAGGCAAAAAAATACAACATGGCAAAAAATACCACATGTTAAAAAATGCCACATGGCAAAATCCATTTTACAACAGGGCAAAAAAAAAAAAACTACATGGCAAAATCCATTTTGCCAGATGGCAAAAAAATGCCACAGACCAAATCTATTTTGCTACATACCAAAATACACCACATGTCAAAATTAATTTTGCCACATAGCAAAAAAATGCCACATGGCAAAATCCATTTTGCCACATGGAAAAACATACCACATGGCAAAAAATGCCACATGGCAAATCCATTTTGCAACATGGCAAAAAAAAATACTACATGGCAAAATCAATTTTGCCCAATGGCAAAAAAATGCCACATACCAAATCCATTTTGGCACTTGGCAAAAAAAAAAAAAAAGCCACATGGTAAAATCCATTTTGACACAGGGCAAAAAAAAAAGCTACATGGTAAAATCCATTTTTCCACATGGCAAATAAAGGCCACATGGCAAAATCCATTTTGCAACAGGGCAAAAAAAACTACATGGCAAAATCCATTTTGCCAGATGGCAAAAAAATGCCACAGACCAAATCCATTTTGCTACATACCAAAAAACACCACATGTCAAGATACATTTTGCCGTATAGCAAAAAAATGCCACATGGCAAAATCCATTTTGCCACATGGAAAAAAATACAGTGATACCTCAGCTCACGAACATAATTGGTTCCCAGAAAGTGTGTGTAAGGCGAAAAGTTCGTCTTCCGAACATTTATTTCCCATAAGAAACCCTTAAAATGAGAATAATCCGTTCCCAGGTCCCCATAAAACATAATTTTCTACTAAATAAGCCTTAAAACTACACAAAAATATACCTTATTTTATGTATAATAAATGTGCTATTGTATTATAATTAAAGAAATAAACTGTACTGTATAATAAAGTCGTTTTATTTACCTTTGTGATGGTAGTTGATGGCTTGATGGAATGGAGTGGGAGGAGGAGGGAGGGACGGAGTTACTGTTTGGAAGGAGAGTGTTACCGGCAAAGTGCGCAGTTACGGCAAAGTGCGCAGTTAGCGTAGACTCCACTGCTGTGCCCCCCACATGCTTTTGGTTGTTAATAAAAGTGCCCACAAAAAACCATCCGACGCCTCTGGGTGTTTGTATGCACGCCGGCCGCCACCTTTCTGGAGAGGAAATCGGGCGAACCGAAGACAACCGACGACAACGAGCCAACGTGACTCGCCGGTCCACTTCTCACTACGGTGGGAAGCTGAAAGCACCGCCAATTACCAGTCGAGGGCGAATTGGTAACACGAGTCACCTTCCATAAGGACTGTAGGTAACTCTTTTTCGGTCCCATAATAGCAAAAGTACACTCAATATGGTCCAAAATGTCTATCAAACACAAACCACGTCCGCACTCAACGAAAGTGAGGGGACGAACTGGGACGCCGTGAGCGTGCGTCAGCTTCTCGTGGCGCTTTTCGACCGCGTGAATTGGTTCGTCCGCCGAAAACTAGTTAGTCAGCAGAGACTATATGCTCGCGAATTTAATGTTCTTGAGGCGAAAAGTTCGTGAGCTTAAGCGTTCGTGAGCTGAGGTATCACTGTAACATATGTTAAAAAAATGCCACATGGCAAAATTCATTTTGCAACATGGCAAAATCAATTTTGCCCAATGGCAAAAAAATGCCACATACCAAATCCATTTTGCCACATACCAAAAAACGCCACATGTCAAAATACATTTTGCCACATGGCAAAAAAAAAAGCCACAAGGTAAAATCCATTTTGCCACATGACAAAAAAAAGCCACATGGTAAAATTCATTTTGCCACATGGCAAAAAAATGCCACATGACAAAATCCATTTTGCCACATGGCAAAAAATGCCACGTGGAAAAGTCCATTTTGCCACATGGCAAAAAAATGCCACATGACAGAAAAAATGCCACATGGCACAATCAATTTTGCCACACAACAAATACCACTTTTCGCCCTCGGCCCTGGTGTTAAATTTGCTGTCATGTCCTCAGATTGCCAGTCTTTATTTGTCATCCTATGTCGCTCCCTAGTGACACTTAAGTGTAACTAGTTTTTCAGGTTGCAGCTCATTCTAAAGATGTTATCACATGACTACTCGAGCTCATAGCAAACATGGAGTGCTAAAAGACAAGCTAATTTCAGCAGCCATTAACACATCAACTATTTCTACCTGCACAGGCCTGCCGTCCTCAGAGCCAATCATATTTCTCCACTCCATCAGCGACCGCTGCAATGTGTCCATTCCCGTCTCCCAGAGTCGCACGTGGCCTCCCATGTCGACTGTGACCACGCCACCCGTGTCGAGCGGCGCCATCAGGACGTCGGTCTCCGAAACCTTGGACAGCCAGTTAGTGTAGGGTGACACGGACATCGACCTGTCACCCACGAGAGTGGAGACGCTTGTGAGATGATCATACTGTACGTCATTTAATATATGCTACTTTACTCAGAAAAAGTAATGGATTACAATAATGAAAATTTAGCGGACTTTCCATTTCTGACCACAAGAGGGTGGCAGAACACCAGTTGTGTCTTTCTTACCTCGGGACAGGAATATATTTGACTTTTTTCGAGTTGAGATCAGTCACTTCCAGGTAGGCCGCCGTCATCGGAGGGGTCACGTCTGAGAGCCAAACAAAAAGTTGTCACGTCGGCGTGCCAGTCATTGCGGTGCAAAAAACCATCAATTCTAATTACCTTTGGGATAGACCTCTTTCAGGGGAACCTTGCTCGGGGGAAGGGCCCGAACGACCTGATTGGCTGACAGCAAACTAACACAATTGTTTTGTTTGGCCACGGAAGTCCGCAAGCCACCTCTGAGGAACATGTGGGCGCCGCCGTCGCTGGTATTCATCTCCGATAGGTCGACTGCCCTCGTAAAGCTGTACACTTCATTGGGAGACTGGACCACATGTGAAACAACAAAAAGATGCTCATCGATACTACTTTTGATCATTTGTACGTGAAGCGTGGAATACCATAAGGTCTGGAAAGCCCACAATGACTCGTGCAAAGGTGCCGGTGTCAGCCATGACGCGATTCGGGGAGGCAATCTTTTGACTGAGGGCGGAGCTTAGATTCTCGTTGGGGAGCTGATCAGATGATAGCATCTGGGGTACCGACACGTTATCTGAAAAGGCAAAAGACGAAAAATGTAAGCTCCACGTACGCAGTTGCGGTGTGACAATATATCGATATGGTGATATGACGTGATACTTTGTATTCCGATCAGTTATCGATATGCTCCCCCCCAAGAGCCGATGCCTCTTTTTAATAAGTAAATCACAGATGCTATGACATTGTAAAAGTAATCATTTGAGAAATAAGTTCATTATGACTTCATTTTAATGTCAATGCACCGACGCTGACGAGAAAGTCGACCCTACCAACATGGCTGCCCTGACGCGATTTTGGTAGAGACTTCTCGCGGTACACGGGTTGAAAAACACTGATGTAAAAGCTCTTTTATTCAATGATTACAGCAGAACAGACAGGATGTGTTGAAAAGGTACCTGCACTGGTGGCCCCGTGTCCCGAGCTGACAGGGTCCTCGCTGATGCTGTGCAGCTGACAAACGCCCGAATCCTCAGCCCCCATGTGCATGGGCTTGGTCAGCAGGAACTTCCTGTTTCAGGTTAAGGCAATGAAGAATGGTTCTAGTTTAGATATATCCCATTTTGGGAAAAAAAAAAAAATTCCAAAGTGTATAGTGATTGCACATTAGCAAGGTTAAGAACCACTGGATTCGAAAGTAATAGCGGTCACGTACTTGTTTGTGTCGTTCTCCAAGAGCAGCCAGCGGTCTTCGGCCACGAGAAAGACGGACTTGAGATTGATGGGCAGTGAGATGGTGTGAACTTGGCCCTCCAGCACATCCAGTACCTCCAACTGATTGCTGTAACGGCAAATGCTGCACATGTAGCTCAGCATCTACAAAAATGTAACGAAGAGCATCATCTCACCCGTATTCCTTGTAGAACAGCAGCCAGTTCTTGTGGGCGAAGTTGCCACACATTTTAAAGTCCCCCTAAAAAACAAACACATTTTAATATTATGCGTTACACATCCTCTTTGCCAAAATTAATGGTGTACACTCTTAAAGATAATTTGGAGTCCCTAAAAAGGACATCGACAAAAATCAATCAAATTTAAACTGGTTCGCACCAGATAGTTTCCAGTGAACACCACATACTATCTGGTGCACACCAGATAGTTTCTAGTACGCACACGACCAGATTGTTTTCAGTGCACACCAGATAGTTTCGAGTGCGCACCACATACTATCTGATGCGCACCAGATAGTTTTCTAGTCCTTCCACCATATTGTTCCTAGTGCAAACCAGATTGTTTCTAGTGCGCACACTACCAGATTGTTTCTAATGGACACCACATACTATCTGGCGCGCACCATATAGTTTTTAGTGCACATCACATACTATCTAGTGCGCACCACATACTATCTGGCGCGCACCATAGAGTTTCTAGTGCGCACCATACAGTTTTTAGTTTGGACCACATACTATCTGGCGCGTACCAGATATTTTATAGCGGACACCACCAGATAGTTTCTAGTGCACACCAACACCAGACTGTTTGTAGTGCACACCAGATAGTTTCCAGTGCGCACTACATACTATCTGGCACGCACCATATAGTTTCTAGTGCGCACCATATAATTTTTAGTGTGCACCACATACTATCTGGCGCATACCAGATCGTTTCTAGTGCGCACACCAGATAGTTTCTAGTGCACACCACCACCAGACTGTTTGTAGTGCACACCAGATAGTTTCCAGTGCGCACTACATACTATCTGGCGCGCACCATAGTTTTGTAGTGCACACCATATACTATCTAGCGCGCACCACATACTATCTGGCACGCACCATATAGTTTTTAGTGCGCACCATATAGTTTCTAGTGCGCACCATATAATTTTTTGTGTGCACCACATACTATTTCTAGCGAGCACACATAGTTTCTAGCCGACACCACCAGATAGTTTCTAGTGCACACCACCACCAGACTGTTTAAAGTGCACACCATATAGTTTCTAGCGCGCACCACATACTATCTGGCACGCACCATATAGTTTTTAGTGAACACCATATAGTTTCTAGTGCGCACCATATAATTTTTTGTGTGCACCACATACTATTTCTAGCGAGCACACAGTTTCTAGCCGACACCACCAGATAGTTTCTAGTGCACACCACCACCAGACTGTTTAAAGTGCACACCATATAGTTTCTAGTGCGCACCACATACTATCTGGTGCGCACCATATAGTTTCCAGTGCGCACCACATACTATCTGGCACGCACCATAGTTTGTAGTGCACACCACATACTATCTAGCGCGCACCAAATACTATCTGGCACGCACCATATAGTTTCTAGTGCACACCATATAATTTTTAGTGTGCACCACATACAATCTGGCGCATACCAGATAGTTTCTAGTGCACACCACCACCAGACTGTTTGCAGTGGACACCAGATAGTTTCCAGTGCGCACCGCATACTATCTAGTGCGCACCACATACTATCTGGCACGCACCATATAGTTTCTAGTGCGCACCATATAATTTTTAGTGTGCACCACATACTATCTGGCGCATACCAGATAGTTTCTAGTGGGCACACCACCACCAGACTGTTTGAAGTGCACACCATATAGTTTCTAGCGCACACCACATAGTTTCTAGTGCGCACCATATAATTTCTAGTGTGCACCACATACTATCTGGCGCACACCAGATAGTTTCTAGAGCACACCACCACCAGACTGTTTGTAGTGCACACCAGATAGTTTCCAGTGCGCACCACATACTATCTAGCGCGCACCACATACTATCTGGCACGCACCATATAGTTTCTAGTGCGCACCATATAATTTTTAGTGTGTACCACATACTATCTGGCGCATACCAGATAGTTTCTAGTGCGCACACCACCACCAGACTGTTTGAAGTGCACACCATATAGTTTCTAATGCGCACCACATACTATCTGGTGCACACCAGATAGTTTCCAGTGTGCACCACATACTATCTGCCGTGCACCAGACAGTTTCTAGTGCGCACAATATACTATCTGCTGCGCACCAGATAGTTTCTAGTGTGCACCACACACTATCTGGTGCAGACCAGATAGTTTCCAGTGCGCACAACCTACTATCTGCAGCGCACCAGATAGTTTTTAGTGCGCACAACATACGATCTGATGCAAACCAGATGGTTTAAATTTAGTCTATTTCTGTCGATTTCCCTTTAGGGGCTCCGTAGATCCGTAGATTTGAGGTTGACCTGCGTTTCTTTACCGCTCCACCAATTAGATGTACTGCTGGGGGGAGACTCATTACCCGCTGACAACATGAGCCTCCGCACTGCACCTGTGGCCATGTCCACATGGAGCACCGTGTTACTCTGATCGAATAGATGAAAAGAACATTCAGATATATCGTCGCTCCGGAAAGCATATAACGCAGTGTCAATTCACTTTGTATTTAATGCTGCAAAATGATAAAATGTGTATGTAGCACTTGTATATAGCATGTAGTGCAGAGTACAGAGAAATAAAGTGCCTTTAGGCTCAGGTTTGTCGGGTCTTTGAGGGCTAACCTGTTCCTCGTGCAAAACCGCCTGGCCTTCCAATGGACTTCCAAGGGGGGCCACAGTAACAAAGGGCTGCCAGACCCCACTGAGAGTCCTGGGGAAGATGTCGTAAAGTTCCACGCACTGAATAGTATCGCCGCGCTCCTTCATAGAGTACAGCGTAACCGGGTTACATGTGGCCACATATAGAGTGTCTGCAAAGCAAACACAATCAAATGCGTTCAGTTGGCTTAATGGTTAAAAGAGGTGGGGGGGGGGAAACACCTGCTTGCTTTGATTTCAAGTTGCAACAAACGGCAGTAACTTTGTTATACAGCAAAATATGAAAAGGATTGAAAACGTTACTCACCAAATCCAATATGCTGGCAAATGCATTCATCAGAAAAATTTTTTGGGAGTGAAACCTCTCCTCGTCCAGCGAATGTAAATCTGTCGCAATTAGCGATCTTTGACGCTATCCTTTTTTCCACTTCAAGCTTGTTTCTCACTTAGCGGTTGTGAGACTTAAAACCTCGACGAAGTCGCTCTTCCAGCTAAGCCTAGGCTAACATTCGTCTTTGTAAGTTTTTAATTAGTTTGTATTTTGAATTTGAAAGGAAAACGTGTTTTGTTTTTGGCAAACTTTTTCATGGTGCTAATAGAGCAGGGCGGTAAACCGAAAATTTACCGTTACCGAAATTCTTCACGATGACAGACGTAATTTTGACCATGTCGGTAAATTCAGTAATTTAATAAAACAAGAAAATATAGTCTTTTCATCCCGCTTTGACTCTTTGTTGTTCGGCTATGTTCATTCCCCTTTAAGAAAGCAGACAGTGTGCTTACGTATGGAGTCACGTGGTTTTTCAGGAAGCCAAACAAACAGAAGCCCGGTAGGCTAACGCTAGCGGCTAACGCTACAAGTAAACGGAATGAGTCGGGTTTAAGTTAGCTTCGCCAAACTTTCACCCGACATTAAGTAAACTCTTGGCGGGTTCCAGACAGGCTTTCACCCACTGTCCTCCCTGGTTCTCACGATTTCAGGAGAGGATGCTTTCAGTGCTTTCTTCTGGTAGCCAAGCCACAAGCTAACGCTAGCGGCTAACAGCAGCTACAAATGAATGTGATGGAGTCGGATAGCGGCTCTAACCTTGTCAAAACGGCTGAAATTAACGAGTGGACTGGGCACGGACTTCATGTAGCAATCATTATGTCGCGTTATTTGGTATCTCTGTGTGATTTCTCTGAAAGCTTCCATGATGGCAAAGCACTCAGCATAAAGTATGATCCAACAGTGAAGCCTATATATAATATGACAGTTTAATGGCCACAGCTATTTTTTTGTATGTGTTTGCTTTATTCTGCCATCATAAAATCTTAAATGTTTCATTGGCATCAGAGCAATACAGCTTTAATCTGGTTGTGTCTGTGTGCGGGGGTGCATGTATTAAAAAATGATTCGGAAAAAAAGAAAACCTAAAACTTTGACGTAAACACTTGTGTTGAACAATTATGTCACAGCAGCCATTACCAATAAGTTGTCTGAAGTGTACTGTTAAAGCTGCAAGTCATTTGTATTAGAATGACATGTTTGCACAGTCGTCATATTCATTTTTATAATGTACATTTTTCAAGTCATACAAGCTGTTATAAATGTTAACACTAGAATTCTTATTGTTCACAAGATTTTTTTTTTTGATACTTAATGTTTAGACTGCATGTGCAATTGTTAAATTGAAAGCTGGTAAATAAATTTAACGAGAAACGGTTCATTTGTATTCCATGCATTGATTCAAATTTTCAAATTATATAACAGTCGGCTTGGGCGAATTTATCGTCATTTATCGTTATCGAGGTAAATCTGCTCAATTTATCGTGATACGTACTTAAGGCCATATCGCCCAGCCCTAGGTGCTAATCAGTTGAAGCTACTCACACATGGAAAAATACTATTGTACAACGTTTTAAATGTATTCATTTTGTATATTTCAGTTACCACGATTTGAGAGCTCAAGAAATTGAAGAAATGTACGCCTTGTGTTTTGTTTTTGGGTTCGCTGGTTCATTCAAACAGGGGAAGGGGTGAGCGCTGCCGCACCACTTTTGGCTGTATTTTTGACACATGAAAAATTATAGCGAATCGTACAACGGTGACAGATAATTTTAGTGGTTTTGAAACCGCGACGTTTTCATACCATGGTAAACCGTGACACTGGAAACCGGCACATGCCTACTCCCGACCCCCCCCCCCCCCCCCCTAAAAAGTTTCTCCTCGGATCTACACGATTCACGTAGGTCACCCTTTTTGACTTCGAAACGGCGAATTTCGCCGAAAGGTGAGAGATTTTCATGCCTGGAATAGCGAAGTGGGCCATTAGAAATGGATGGGAAGGTTGAATTTGTTTTGTGCATCTGTGTGTAAATGATGTGGTTTGGACAAAAACTGAAAGAAAAGCAGCGTTTTCAATTTTAACAACCCCCCAAAAACTTGCGTTTTAGGGCAAACAGTCATTTTGGGGTATCACATGAAAGAGCCTCTGTCGCTTTTGCCTCAGTCAAAACGCACAGACAAAAACTTTGTGTAGTCAGTACAACTCAACTTCCTTCATGGAAACATCAACACTATCTAAGCAGTCATGTTTACCATCTTTAGTAGTGACATCGCAGATGATGTTGACTTCGTTCATGGGTATCTGCCAGTGGGCTTTTTCCTCACTGAAACTCAAAGCCCGGCTCTCCTGCCTGTTGCACGGATAGGTTTGAACACGCAGGTAGACGGGACCCTGGAAACATCCAGATCTATTTTTAAATTGAAGGTATTTAGTGTGTCCACGCTTCACATGGACAGGTCTGTGTATGAATCACTGGCCTGTTTTCTACACACAAATGTGCTCCGCTTCCAAAAAGAGAAGCAGGTATTTGAATGCAGAACTCATTTGAGGATAGCTAATATGCAGCCTTAAAAAAAAGACACACTACTTACCTTGACGTCAATGCGATGCGTCTCAGAAGGACATAGCATTTTGCGCCGGGCATTGCCTTTTTGATTTATCGTCCAAAACCCTGTCATCTTGGCTTCTGGCAGAGGCAACCTGTGGTAGAAGGAATTATGGATACAGCATATAGAGATTTACATAGAGTGGTATGAAAAAGTTTGAAACTTTTGGAATTTCTCACATTTCTGCATAAAATCACCATCAAATGTGATCTAAGATTTGTCCAAATCACACAGATGAAAAAACATTGTCTGCTTTAACTAAAACCACCCAAACATTTGTAGGTTTTCATATTTTAATGAGGATAGCATGCAAACAATGACAGAAGGGGGAAAAATAAGTAAGTGAACCATCACATTTAATATTTTGTGGTCCACCCTTTGGCAGCAATAACTGCAACCGGACGCTTCCTGTAGTTGCAGATCATTCTGGCACATCGATCAGGACTAATCTTGGCCCATTCTTCTCTACAAAACTGCTGTAGTTCAGTCAAATTCCGCTATCTTTAGGTCATGCCACAGCATCTCAATGGGGTTCAAGTCTGGACTTTGACTTGGCCAATCCACAACGTGTATTTTGTTCTTCTGGAACCATTCTGAAGTTGATTTATTTCTGAGTTTTGGATCCTTGTCTTGTTGGAGCAACCATCCTCTTTTTAGCGTCAACTGTATGACAGACGGCCTCAGGTTTTCCTGCAAAACATCCTGATAAACTTGTGAATTCATTCTTCCATTATGGATTGCAAGTTGTCCAGCCCCTGAGGCAGCAAAACAGCCCCAAATCATGATGCTCCCTCCACCATGCTTGACGGTGGGGATGAGGTGTTGATGTTGGAGAGCTGTTCCATTTTTCCTCCGCACATGACATTGTGTGTTACTCCCAAACAATTCAACTTTGGGTTAATCAGTTCACAAAATATTTTGCCAAAACTACTGTGGAGTGTCTAAGTGCCTTTTTGCGAACATTAAATGAGGTTTTTTTTTAAACAGTAGTGGCTTCCTCCGTGGAGTCCTTCCATGGATACCATTCTTGGACATAGTTTTGCATATAGATGATATGTGCATAGCGATATTGGACTGTGCCAGTGATTTCTGTAAGTCTTTAGCAGACACTCTAGGGTTCTTTTTTGACCTCTCTGAAAATTCTGCGCTGAACTCTTGGTGTCATCTTTGGTGGACGGCCACTACTTGGGAGAGAAGCAACAGTGCCAAACTCTCTCCATTTGTACACAACTTCTCTGACTGTCGATTGATGAACATCAAGACTTTTAGAGATGTTTCTTTATTCTATTATCTATATATCCTTGATCACAGGTCTTCAGACAGCTCTTTTGACCGAGCCATGGTGCACATCAGACAATGCTTGTGATGGGGGAAAATATTATGTGATGCCTTAACAATAGCACATTTTGCCTTTGTGATGTATGATTGCTTCTGTGACCTAGATTGTAACAACTTCTATTGTTTTTTACCATGAGTCCCATAGTTAGGGGAGAATCTCACAAGATAACTTGTTTTGCACCATTGTACGTGCTTGAGTTCCATAGTTAGGAGGGAATCTCACGAGATAACTTAAACATTCTATTTTAACCGCTGGGAGCCTCAACTGGGGGGAATCTCATACCATGGGGGGTCTCACGAGTTCGGGTGGTGCGTTTTCGTGGGGGCACCCGTGTCCCTGCGTCAGACGTGCCTGTAAGAGTCGGGAGACTCCCCCAACTCGCCGGAAGTCTGCCAAAGGATTACGTACGGGTCGCTTGGCTTTGTTCTTTCGCTGCTTTGCCAGAGCGTTTGGCTCCCCGCTCATTTGTCATGGTAAGCGATTTTCATTGTTAAGGAACATTTTGTTGTGCTGTAACGGTAACACGGGAATTCTGGGATTGACAAACTAGATCTAACGTCATCGTTAACACTTGTTATGCTTGTTCTTGATACTTGTTGCTTGCTCTTGTGGGACTGTAATCAATGAATCTCATTTATTCTGCATTTTCTAATTAATAAACATCGTCTATTGAGCAAAAGTGTGCTGGTTGCTGACTCACCACAAACCCGGAAATTTCGGAAAACAGCTTGTCATCAGGACATTTCTTACCAGGTGTGTGTTTTATATTGGGCAGGGCAGCTTTAAACCACTCATCAGTGACTGGGCACACACCTGACTTAAAATGTTTGGTAAAAATATGTTTCAATTGCTCTTTAATTCTCCTGAGGCGGGGGGTTCACTTATTTATTTTCCCCCCTTTATGTCATTATTTGCACGGTATCCTCATTAAAATATGAAAACATAAATGTTTGGGTGGTTTTAGTTAAGGCAGTTGTTTTCATCTGTGTGATTTTGACAAATATCAGATCACATTTGATTTTATGCAGAAATGTGAGAAATTCCAAAATGTTCAGATACTTTTACATACCACTGTATTCTGTATTTCTATTATGTTGCTTGTAGCACTCATTCACTGCCACTGACTGTTATAGACAACATATCCATTTCAATTGGGAGGGCTGGCATTCATGTTTGACTACCCGTTGACAACGAAAGACAGTCAAAACGGATTGGACCGCAATCGCCGTCAACAGTAACCAATGAGTTAATATTTAAAATGGCTTCATTTTACCAGCCTGATTTTGTTTTTTACCCAATTCCGACCCTCTGAATATTATGTGATCGGGCCCAATTTCTGATTGCGTGATCCAATCGGGTACATCTCTAGTCAAACATCAATTCAAACTACTTGCAAAACTCACACACATGAACTCAGTCGGGTTCAGTTTTGTGTTTTTTAAACACTGTTTTGGTCCCTTTTTTTTCCATCAAGATGACAAATACTAATGTGTGCTAGTACTGTACTCGAGCAGTAAACTACATAATCAATGAAGGAAAATACTTGTTTCTGCCCCGTTAAGTTGTTTTGCGTTTTTTAATGTAACCAGTCTGAAATAAAAGCACAGGACACTTGAGAAACAAATATTTTCCTTTATTCAAAAATCAAATTTTTACATTTTTAGGAAAGTATTGTAAAGAATGCAAGGCCTTCATTGATATAAACAGTGTGGTTCATGCAGAAGCTTCATAGAAGCTTCGCTCATATTCGATGCCATTTGTCAACAAGTCATCTACAATCAATACTATTAATAATTGGTTATTAACCCTTTCATGTATGCATTATGGTGTCCTTTTACATTACATTCACAGTGGAAAGTGGTCTCAAAGTTACGGCGCTCGGGACAATATTTTGCGGCCCCCATTTGACATCCAATTGTAGTACGTATTAGTGTTGCATGCATGCATTTTGCAATGGGCAATAAACAATATTTTTAAGTAAAATAAATAAGTTAATTAATTGTTGGATCCATTTTTGGAGGGAAAAATATCGATTTTAGTATGCGAGATTAACTCCAAAAATCGTCATTTTACATGTTGATCATGACATGCTTTTATTTTGAAATGTTCGATGGAA
Organism: Corythoichthys intestinalis; assembly: GCF_030265065.1. Lineage (NCBI taxonomy): Eukaryota > Metazoa > Chordata > Actinopteri > Syngnathiformes > Syngnathidae > Corythoichthys > Corythoichthys intestinalis. The sequence goes on from NC_080406.1 coordinate 1,978,796, forward strand.
GTACGTTCGCAAATCCGCTAACTGTAAGCTTTACACAAAAAATGCAAGTGGTGTCAGTAATATTTTTTCCTTTTTTCGCATCATTAGCAAATGCTGTAACCCAGCGAGTTTTTATGCTTGAAGTTCCACCTTTAAACAGCAGGTTTGCGTTTTGGAGAAGACTGCCAATGTTTTATAGCAGGCTAAAAACGAGAGCACGTCGTCTTTTTTCCATTAGTCTCAATGTAGCAATGCTAACGTTTCACAATGTTTAATATAGATATGTTTCCTTATTTTGTACATAAGAACTTTAATTCTACAGTATGTTGATGACCAATAAACATCTGTTAAAGGAACTGGTGTCTCATATGCAATCACCACGCACATGTGCTGAGTACACGCAGAACACGCAAACGCACGCGCGCACCTGTCGATAAATTGCAGCCGGGATAATTACAGCCCTCATATAATTTTTTTTTTTTTTTTACCGTGCGATTAATTGACTCATTGCATATCGCGAAGGGCTTTGTTTTGGTCTTTTTATACAATATTTCAGTATTTTGAGGTCAATTTTTTGACTTTTACAGTGACTTCCGCAGAAATTCGGGTTACGCTGCCAGCTAGGAACGGAACTCGGTCGTAACTCGAGGACTCCCTGTACATGTGCAGTACTTTTCCAACTGTACACGATCAATTGCGGCCAGCAAACATGTCCCTAATGCCTTACTCCTTGGCCATCTTGACAGAGTTGGGCTTGGCTCCGATGGGAATGCCGTGCTTGTGCAGCGCCTCGATCAGGACGTCGTGCGTGTCTTTGTTATACGAGTCGAAGTCAAAGACGTTCCGAACCACATTGGCTAGACCCTCGTTGGGGAATTTCTGTTGGGAAAAAGATGTTGAAAGGACATACTGTAAGTCTGTAAGGAAGACAAATATTTGGACAGATTGTCCACAACAGTGCAAAAAAAAAAAAAAAAAAAAAAACATTATTCAATTCCGTTTTCCAGGAATAGTTGTATCCTAGTATATGGTAGATTGATTTCCTGACCCGTGTATCGATAATTGGTGTATCGCCATATTGTTGTCAATGTGAGCCTTGTATCGTATCTGTGAAAGAAATTTTATTCATGCTTATAAAACACATAACTGGTGTGATACTACAGTATATTCATTTGTTAGACTATTCATCCAGGTTCGTGTGTTGTATTTCTTTGAACATAATACAAAGAGGTTCTGTTGACTGTTATCAAATTTTAAGTCCCTTTTGGTGCTAGCCACGGCCAGGTTCTCAAGGTTGTAAGTCACGATGTTTTTCTTTGGAAAACCACTTTCGTTTTTATAGGTATCGTTTCACAGTAAGCATCCTTGGGTAACGCCCTTTCGACAGTATAAATGTCCCGCCTCTATTGTACTTCTTTGTACTTCTGGGTGATCACAGCTCCTGGGCTGAATCACATCATTTTGTACCCTTGATATATGATGTTTATAAAGTCTTCGAAGCAGGCAATCTTTGGTTGGTCTAATTCATTTATCATCGAGCTATGAAGTTGACACTTGTCTTGGAGTTCAAAGTTGAATTTCCCTGACAATATCGTATCGGGAGGTACCCAGAGGTCAAACAAGTAAAAAATAGGCAGACTTGTTATGAGCTCCCTGCAGGTCGACTGCTAACGCTAACTGTATAGCCCAGGGGTCAGCTTAGATACTCAAAGAGCCATTTTGACCAGGAAAACACCAGGAACCACAAAGGCCCTTTGACATCAAATATTTTTAGGGCTACAGCTACCGATTAATCGATGAACTAGTTAGTTCGAATAATCGAGTAATCGGATAAGGAACATGAAAAATTAAAATACTTGAGGTGAGCCTCAAAAGGTATAAAAAACTTTTTAAAAATGAGGATCTATGTACAACAAAAGAAAAATTGGCTAACTTACATAGCAAAAGTCTGCTAGCTTAAATGCTATAAAATGCAACCGTTTTTTTCAGACACGTATTCCCACAAAAAAAACAAAAAACGGCTAAATATACCTATAAACTAAATTACGAATGCATTGAAAAACATTAGCTCAAACATTTTTTTAGTCCATCTATAGTTTACTTACAGTCCGCACCATCCTCTTCAAATTTAGAATTAGCTTTTAAAACTATACAATCTAATTTGAATCCAAATAAAATACTGATTAACTCATTGGTTGCCATTGACGGTTATACATGTCCAATCAACTTGAAATGGATTTGATGTCTACTAGTGGTAAACTGATTTCAATTCATGGCAGAAGCACGAAAAGACCTTTCGCCAACCCTGAACATTCCCATCAAAGTCAGTGCATTGACGTTAAAATGAAGTTATAATTAGCTTATTGCTCAACCGATTATTTTATTAATGATTTACTTAGTGCCTGCCATGGATGGCGTTAGACGTCCAATCCATTTGATTTTAGCGACGTTTTCTGATGCAGAATGAACCGTAGCGGTGCTGAGATTGACCCCTGGGGAACGCCACAGCTCATAACCCATTCCCAGTTCAAATAGATTGGACGTCTACTAGTGAAGAACTCATTGAAATTCACAGCGGAAGGATGATTGAGCGTCTAACATTGTCAATGGCACTGTAAAAGTTCACTGCTATAGTCACGAAGAGCCACAGTGAAAGACTAAAAGAGACAGCAGACCCCTGGTATAGCCAGTTCTTCCTAGATAACCGAGGTATTACATCCTCATATTATTCTGCAGCACTAGAGCAACAAGGTCACGTTCAATCTTTCCTACCTGGAGATGCTTGACAATGTTGACCACCTCTCGAGTAGAATACGGGTAGGAAATGGTGCCTTGGTCGGCCATGGACCGGAGCTCTCCAAAGGCGGCGACAAGCTTCTCCAGAGTACTGTCGGGAACGCCGGGGCCGTACTGCTTCAACATGGCGAGCTCAGCCCTGGGTTTGGGATTGTCCACGGCATGGCAGCTGAAGATGTCGCCTATGATGAAGACATGAACCTGTATTGTAGCGTAACCCAATAAAAATGTATGACTAAGATGTCAGTTGCTGTGTACGCGTGTCTGTCCACCTAAAGCTCCAAAGAAGTCGTTGCCCAGGAAGGGAAAGCCTGGTCGGTTGGCCAGCACCATCATCCTGAAGTCTGGGTGCATGGCGATGACGTTAGCCCTCCCGTTTGCTTCAAGTGGATCTGAAGAAGAAGAGTGAGTGAATGAAGAGCAAACAACCTCCACATCTCCGCTTTTATAGTACTATTGCATTTCCTCTTTTTTTCTTCTTCGTGTTTCCTCCCTGCTGCTATCTTCGTCAATCTAGTCTGTCTGCTTTTTTTGTATTTCCTCTGTGGATCAACTGTGCTGGTCTCTCATACGAAAATGGATCTGATTAGTTGGTCTATCAGCGCAACTGACAAGATTTTTTCAACAAGACACGGTGCTCCAGGAGAGCCGTCTGGGCGCCGCTGGATATGTGAGATTCATGGGATCACTGGAAGCCAGCGTGTTTTACTGTCCCATCTGTGGAAGACATCGACGATATTTGGCTGTTTGGCGTGACGGTCGTGGGGTTCCTTCTGCTGAGGAGGTGCCTTGCACTACAGGAAAGTTTCCAAGACGGCAGCTTTCAAGGAAATCAACAAATTGACCACGGATCAAACAGTGCGATTCAAGGCATTGGAAGACCGCGTCAAGGCTCGGATCAAGAACTGGCTCCGTGGACTCACGGTTCGGTCCGAGGAAGGATGGAGAAAAGTGGGTGCTACCTTGCGCCAGGTGACTGAACTATCGAGGCAGACCGCGACTATTAGCAATGACTTAAGGGACCTGAGGTCTCGTGTACACCATGAGGAGTGCGAATTTGACTGAAGACCAACTGTATTTGGACATACTAAATTACTTATTCGGCTTAATTCGATTATAATTTTCCTTTCCCTTTCCCAAACACCCTTAATCCACCCCTCCCTTCTCCTGGGGAGAGCCGCGCAGATGGCCCTATCTCTTGCCCTTGATCTCTTCCAATGGCCGGTCGCAGGGCCCTGCGACTTATTTTGTCTACAGACACGTACAAATACTGATACACTTGTGCATACACACACTCACACACAACCTCCCCCCCTTCAGTCCGCCACTGCCTTTTTCTTACTATCACTGACCCAATCCCCCCTTCCTCCAGCCATGACTAGTAGTTCTCTTTTTTCGTACAAAAAAATCCCTGCACGTGACCTGTGCGTCGTGTCATATGCCTGCTATGTTGTATGATATACAGTGCCTTGCAAAAGTATTCGGCCCCCTTGAATCTTGCAACCTTTCGCCACATTTCAGGCTTCAAACATAAAGATATGAAATTGAATTTTTTTGTCAAGAATCAACAACAAGTGGGACACAATCGTGAAGTGGAACAACATTTATTGGATAATTTAAACTTTTTTAACAAATAAAAAACTGAAAAGTGGGGCGTGCAATATTAATCGGCCCCTTTACTTTCAGTGCAGCAAACTCACTCCAGAAGTTCAGTGAGGATCTCTGAATGATCCAATGTTGTCCTAAATGACCGATGATGATAAATAGAATCCACCTGTGTGTAATCGAGTCTCCGTATAAATGCACCTGCTCTGTGATAGTCTCAGGGTTCTGTTTAAAGTGCAGAGAGCATTATGAAAACCAAGGAACACACCAGGCAGGTCCGAGATACTGTTGTGGAGAAGTTTAAAGCCGGATTTGGATACAAAAAGATTTCCCAAGCTTTAAACATCTCAAGGAGCACTGTGCAAGCCATCATATTGAAATGGAAGGAGCATCAGACCACTGCAAATCTACCAAGACCCGGCCGTCCTTCCAAACTTTCTTCTCAAACAAGGAGAAAACTGATCAGAGATGCAGCCAAGAGGCCCATGATCACTCTGGATGAACTGCAGAGATCTACAGCTGAGGTGGGAGAGTCTGTCCATAGGACAACAATCAGTCGTACACTGCACAAATCTAGCCTTTATGGAAGAGTGGCAAGAAGAAAGCCATTTCTCAAAGATATCCATGAAAAGTCTCGTTTAAAGTTCGCCACAAGCCACCTGGGAGACACACCAAACATGTGGAAGAAGGTCCTCTGGTCAGATGAAACCAAAATTGAACTTTTTGGCCACAATGCAAAACGATATGTTTGGCGTAAAAGCAACACAGCTCATCACCCTGAACACACCATCCCCACTGTCAAACATGGTGGTGGGAGCATCATGGTTTGGGCCTGCTTTTCTTCAGCAGGGACAGGGAAGATGGTTAAAATTGACGGGAAGATGGATGCAGCCAAATACAGGAACATTCTGGAAGAAAACCTGTTTGTATCTGCACAAGACCTGAGACTGGGACGGAGATTTATCTTCCAACAGGACAATGATCCAAAACATAAAGCCAAATCTACAATGGAATGGTTCAAAAATAAACGTATCCAGGTATTAGAATGGCCAAGTCAAAGTCCAGACCTGAATCCAATGGAGAATCTGTGGAAAGAGCTGAAGACTGCTGTTCACAAACACTCTCCATCCAACCTCACTGAGCTCGAGCTGTTTTGCAAGGAAGAATGGGCAAGAATGTCAGTCTCTCGATGTGCAAAACTGATAGAAACATACCCCAAGCGACTTGCAGCTGTAATTGGAGCAAAAGGTGGCGCTACAAAGTATTAACGCAAGGGGGCCGAATAATATTGCACGCCCCACTTTTCAGTTTTTTATTTGTTAAAAAAGTTTAAATTATCCAATAAATGTTGTTCCACTTCACGATTGTGTCCCACTTGTTATTGATTCTTGACAAAAAATCACAATTTTATATCTTTATGTTTGAAGCCTGAAATGTGGCGAAAGGTTGCAAGGTTCAAGGGGGCCGAATACTTTCGCAAGGCACTGTATGTTTGTCTACTTGTAACTTTCTCTGTAATTAGTGGAGAGAGAAGTTGGCGGCGCGGAACGTCTGCAGCGGCCCGATGCTCACTCATCGAACAGAATTTCGTTGTAATCTGTTGTGAGAGCTGGTGTCAATGACAAATAAATCTCTGAATCTGAATCATATGTAGTTTGCAGTTTGCATCAAACCAAAAGAGCACAAAAAAAAAAGCAGCACGTACAGATACAACTGTAAAAAATGAAATTATAATTACATTAAATAAGATTATTAAAACAGAGTGTCACTATGCACATATATTACAGATGGGTATGTCTCTAAGGCAGTGTTTTTCAAACACTGTGCCGCGGAAAATACTCCGCTTTCATTGAAATTATGTCAAAAATGTTTTTGGAAAATGAAACCGCAAATGTGCCGTGTCGGCTGTTCAATAGTCAGTAATAATGCAATACTCTTCCATATCACTAGGTGTCAATAAGTAGCTAATTACTTTGTTTAGCGATGCATAAAAGTGTGGCAGTGGAGCTAGCTAGCTTGCGAAACTATAACGGTGACCTCGATAGAAAGGTTTTAAAAAATAAAGATGCTGTGAAATGATTCAAATATGAATAGGACTAATAAGTATTTTATCCGAAAGACCCAAGATGAAAATGAAAAGGGTTGCCAAAAAACAACACTGCAATACAAAAAGGGCGTACCAGAGATAATTCTGCGTCCGTCAGCCAGAATCATCTCTCCGCTTTCCACTAGGGTTTTGAGGATGCAGGTGACATTTGTGGGAGCTTTGTCGGCCTCGTCGATCACCAAAATGTGCCCCATCTTTACGGCCTTGACCTGCACGGACATGCGCAAAAACATTTAGAAATTCGATGATATCAAACTGGAAAAAGAAGACGTCAACAACAGACCAGTGGCGAATCTTCATATGTGATGATACCGTCTCGGACCGAAGGCTGCAGCGTCAGTGTCTGCACTGTGGTATCCCTGCACGGAGCATATGTTATTATTATTCCACGTTTTCTATTAATAGCACCTTAGGAAAAATTAGTAAGGTCACTACAATGAAATATGATGAACAATTTGGACTCTGGAACAATATACCGAAAGTCCTATCATTGCAACCATCATCACACAGGGCAACAGTTGTCCAATATTATCAAGTCGCCCATAATATCAGCACAATTAAATGATATAGACATCTATTTTGGGCCAATATGCATGTTGCCTTGAAAGTGAATATAAAAACCTGCTTCTGTACAAGGGATGATCACAGCTTAGCACAGCAATTGTGTTCATTAACCCTTAGTTGTCTCTAAATTGAAGATGCATGGGGCAGACCATTTGCCTTCATGGGGCAAAAGTTAAATGAACAATAAAAGATTAAAAAAAATAATGAATAATAAACTCATCTCGTATAACTACAGCATTACCAGAAAGAAATAGTCATTAAAAAAGTAATAAAATACAAAAATCTGTGTTAAACTCCAGCAAAATGCATCTTGGGATTTCTCATTGCATCGGCATGCCCCCTAGTGGCTGCTTTGTGTTACTACAGTAAATGTGATTTAATTGTGAAGTATTCCTTTTATTTAATGATGTGCAAAACTTTATTGTTGATGAAAATACATTGCAACGCTGATGTATTATCATTTTTCAAAAAATGTCCCCAAATGACCTGATATGACCAGGACATGTCCCCCAAAACGTCCATAAATGACCTCACATGACCAGGACATGTCCCCCAAATGTTTTTGTTTATTGTCATCATCATCGGTATCATTGACAGTCACAAAATGACCTGATATGACCAGGACATGTCCTTCAAATGTCCCCAAATCAACAGGAAGTGACCTGTTATGACCAAGACACGTCCGCCGAATGTCCCCAAATGACCTCATATGACCA